>NW_025727588.1:1201981-1802971 GCF_021461385.2 Schistocerca piceifrons | reverse complement strand
TAGACAGTACTTATGTCGGCTTTGTGCCTTTTGTATTTAATTCCGATGCAATATCTGTGTTTGATCGTCAATAAGAAGGTCCAAGCCATACAGTAAACCTGGAATGAAGCATCGGAAACTATAACTAGTGTCACAGGAATGGTTCAAAACATAGACAGTACTTATGTCGGCTTTGTGCCTTTTGTATTTAATTCCGATGCAATTTCTGTGTTTTATCGTCAATAAGAAGGTCCAAGGGATACAGGAAACCTGAAGTGAAGCATCGAAATCTACAACTAGTGTCACAGGAATGGTTCAAAACATAGTCAGTAAGAAGAGTCAGTCTTCTTGTCCTTTAGTCGGCATTGTGCCATTTGTATTTAATTCCGATGCAATTTCTGTGTTTCATCGTCAATAAGAAGGTGCAAGGGATACAGTAAACCTGGAGTGAAGCATCGGAATCTATAACTAGTGTCAATGGAATGGTTCAAAACATAGACAGTAAGAAGAGTCAGTCTTCTTGTACTTAAATCGGCATTGTGTCTTTTGTATTTAATTCGTGTGCAATTTCTGTGTTTCATCGTCAATAGGAAGGTCAGAGGGATACAGTAAACCTGGAGTGAAGCATCGGAATCTATAACTAGTGTCACATGAATGGTTCAAAACATAGACAGTAAGAAGATACAGTCTTCTTGTACTAATGTCGGCATTGTGAATTTTGTATTTAATTCCGATGCAATTACTGTGTTTCATCGTCAATAAGAAGGTCCAAGGGATACAGTAAACCTGAAGTGAAGCATCGCAATCTATAACCAGTGTCACATGAATGGTTCAAAACATAGTCAGTGAGAAGAGTCGGTCTTCATGTACTTAAGTCGGCATAGTGCCTTTTTTATTTAATTCTGGTGCAATTTCTGTGTTTCATCATCAATAAGATGGTCAGATGGATACAGAAAACCTGAACTGAAGCATCGGAATCTATAACTAGTGTCACAGGAATGGTTCAAAACATGGTCAGTAAGAAGAGTCTGTCTTCTTGTCCTTATGTCGGCATTGTGCCTTTTGTATTTAATTCCGATGCAATTTCTGTGCTTCATCGTCAATCGGAAGGTCCAAGGGATACAGTAAACCTGGTGTGAAGCATCGGAATCTATAACTAGTGTCACAGGAATGGTTCAAAATATAGACAGTAGGAAGATACAGTCTTCTTGTACGTAAGTCGGCATTGTCCCTTTTGTATTTAATTCCGATGCAATTTCTGTGATTCATCGCCAATAAGAAGGTCCAAGTGATAGAGTAAACCTGAAGTGAAGCATTGGAATCTATAACTAGTGTCACAGGAATGGTTCAAAACATAGACAGTAAGAAGAGTCAGTCTCCTTGTACTTATGTCGGCATTGTGCCTTTTGTATTTAATTCCGATGCAATTTCTGTGTTTCATCGAAAATAAGAAGGTCAGAGCGATTCAGTAACCCTGAAGTGAAGCATCGGAATCTATAACTAGTGTCACAGAAATGGTTCAAAACATTGTCAGTAAGAAGAGTCAGCCTTCTTGTACTTGAGTCGGCATTGTGCCTTTTGTATTAAATTCCGATGCAATTTCTGTGTTTCATAGTCAATAAGAAGGTCCAAGGGATACAGTAAACCTGAAGTGAAGCATCGGAATCTATAACTAGTGTCACAGGAATCGTTCAAACGTAGACAGTAAGAAGAGTCAGTCTTCTTGTACTTAAGTCGGCATTGTGCCTTTTCTATTTAATTCCGGTGCAATTTCTGTGTTTCATCGTCAATGAGAAGGTCAGAGGGATACAGTAAACCTGAAGTGAAACATCGGAATCTAGAACTAGTGTCACAGGAATGGTTCAAAACATGGTCAGTAAGAAGAGTCAGTCTTTTTGTACTTAAGTCGGCATTGTGCCTTTTATATTTAATTCCGATGTAATTTCTGTGTTTCATCGTCAATAAGAAGTTCCAAATGATACAGTAAACCTAAAGTGAAGCATCGGAAACGCTAACTAGTGTCACAGGAATGGTTCAAAACATAGACAGTAAGAAGAGTCAGTCCTCCTGTACTTAAGTCGGTATTGTGCCCTTTGTATTTAATACCGATGCAATTTATGTGTTTCATCGTCAATATGGTCAGAGGGATACAGTAAACCTGAAGTGAAGCATCGGAATCTAAAACTAGTGTCACAGGAATGGGTAAAAACATAGACAGTGGGAAGAGTCAGTTTTCTTGTACTTAAGTCGGCATTTTGCTTTTTGTATTTAATTCCGATGCAATTTCAGTGTTTCATCGTCAATAAGAAGGTCCAAGGGATACAGTAAACCTGGAGTGAAGCATCGGAATCTATAACTAATGTCAATGGAATGGTTCAAAACATAGACAGTAAGAAGAGTCAGTCTTCTTGTACTTAAGTCGGCATTGTGCCTTTTGTATTTAATTTCGGTGCAATTTCTGTGTTTCATCGTCAATAAGAAGGTCAGAGGGATACTGTAAACATGAAGTGAAGCCTCGGAATCTATAACTATTGTCACAGGAATGGTTCAAATCATAGTCAGTAAGAAGAGTCAGTCTTCTTGTCCTTACGTCGGCATTGTGCCTTTTGTATTTAATTCCGATGCAATATCTGTGTTTCATTGTCAATAAGAGGGTCCAAGGGATACAGTAAACCTGAAGTGAAGCATCGGAATCTATAACTAGTGTCACAGGAATGGTTCAAAACATAGACAGTAGGAAGATACAGTCTTCTTGTACTTAAGTCGGCATTGTGCCATTTGTATTTCATTCCGATGCAATTTCTGTGTTTCATCGTCAATACAAAGGTCAGAGGGATACAGTAAACCTGAAGTGAAGCATCGGAATCTATAACTAGTGTCACTGGAATGGTTCAAATCATAGTCAGTAAGAAGAGTCAGTCTTCTTGTCCTTAAGTCGGCATTGTGCCCTTTGAATTTATTTCCGATGCAATTTCTGTGTTTCATCGTCAATTAGAAGTTCCGAGGGATACAGTAAACCTGGAGTGAAGCAACGAAATCTATAACTAGTGTCACAGGAATGGTTCAAAACATAGTCAGTAAGAAGAGTCAGTTTTCTTGTACTTAAGTCGGCATTGTGCCTTTTGTATTTAATTAGGATGCAATTTCTGTGTTTCATCGTCAATAAGAAGTACCAGGGGATACAGGATACCTGAAGTGAAGCATCGGAATCTAAAACTAGTGTAACAGGATTGGTTCAAAACATAGTCAGTAGGAAGTGTCGGACTTCTTGCCCTTAAGTTGGCATTGTGCCATTGTATTTAATTCCGATGCAATTTCTGTGTTTCATCGTCAATAAGAAGGTCCAAGGGATACAGTAAGCCTGGAGTGAAGCATCGGAATCTATAACTAGTGTCAATGGAATGGTTCAAAACATAGACAGTAAGAAGAGTCAGTCTTCTTGTACTTAAGTCGGCATTGTTCCATTTGTAATTAATTCCGGTGCAATTTCTGTGTTTCATCGTCAATAGGAAGGTCAGAGGGATACAGTAAACCCGAAGTAAAGCATCTAAATCTATATCTAGTGTCACTGGAATGTTTCAAAACATAGTCAGTAAGAAGAGTCAGTCATCTTGCCCTTAAGTCAGCCTTGTGATTTTCTATTTAATTCCGATGCAATATCTGTGTTTGATCGTCAATAAGAAGGTCCAAGGTATACAGTAAACCTGGAATGAATCATCGGAATCTATAACTAGTGTCACAGGAATGGTTCAAAACATAGACAGTACTTATGTCGGCTTTGTGCCTTTTGTATTTAATTCCGATGCAATTTCTGTGTTTTATCGTCAATAAGAAGGTCCAAGGGATACAGGAAACCTGAAGTGAAGCATCGAAATCTACAACTAGTGTCACAGGAATGGTTCAAAACATAGTCAGTAAGAAGAGTCAGTCTTCTTGTCCTTTAGTCGGCATTGTGCCATTTGTATTTAATTCCGATGCAATTTCTGTGTTTCTTCGTCAATAAGAAGGTGCAAGGGATACAGTAAACCTGGAGTGAAGCATCGGAATCTACAACTAGTGTCAATGGAATGATTCAAAACATAGACAGTAAGAAGAGTCAGTCTTCTTGTACTTAAATCGGCATTGTGTCTTTTGTATTTAATTCGTGTGCAATTTCTGTGTTTCATCGTCAATAGGAAGGTCAGAGGGATACAGTAAACCTGGAGTGAAGCATCGGAATCTATAACTAGTGTCACAGGAATGGTTCAAAATATAGACAGTAGGAAGATACAGTCTTCTTGTACGTAAGTCGGCATTGTCCCTTTTGTATTTAATTCCGATGCAATTTCTGTGATTCATCGCCAACAAGAAGGTCCAAGTGATAGAGTAAACCTGAAGTGAAGCATTGGAATCTATAACTAGTGTCACAGGAATGGTTCAAAACATAGACAGTAAGAAGAATCAGTCTCCTTGTACTTAATTCGGCATTGTGCCTTTTGTATTTAATTCCGATGCAATTTCTGTGTTTCATCGAAAATAAGAAGGTCAGAGCGATTCAGTAACCCTGAAGTGAAGCATCGGAATCTATAACTAGTGTCACAGATATGGTTCAAAACATTGTCAGTAAGAAGAGTCAGCCTTCTTGTACTTGAGTCGGCATTGTGCCTTTTGTATTAAATTCCGATGCAATTTCTGTGTTTCATAGTCAATAAGAAGGTCCAAGGGATACAGTAAACCTGAAGTGAAGCATAGGAATCTATAACTAGTGTCACAGGAATGGTTCAAACGTAGACAGTAAGAAGAGTCAGTCTTCTTGTACTTAAGTCGGCATTGTGCCTTTTCTATTTAATTCCGGTGCAATTTCTGTGTTTCATCGTCAATGAAAAGGTCAGAGGGATACAGTAAACCTGAAGTGAAGCATCGGAATCTAGATCTACTATCACAGGAATGGTTCAAAACATAGTCAGTAAGAAGAGTCAGTCTTTTTGTACTTCAGTCGGCATTGTGCCTTTTATATTTAATTCCGATGTAATTTCTGTGTTTCATCGTCAATAAGAAGTTCCAAATGATACAGTAAACCTAAAGTGAAGCATCGGAAACGCTAACTAGTGTCACAGGAATGGTTCAAAACATAGACAGTAAGAAGAGTCAGTCCTCCTGTACTTAAGTCGGTATTGTGCCTTTTCTATTTAATTCCGATGCAATTTCTGTGTTTCATCGTCAATATGGTCAGAGGGATACAGTAAACCTGAAGTGAAGCATCGGAACCTAAAACTAGTGTCACAGGAATGGGTAAAAACATAGACAGTGGGAAGAGTCAGTCTTCTTATACTTAAGTCGGCATTTTGCCTTTTGTATTTAATTCCGATGCAATTTCAGTGTTTCATCGTCAATAAGAAGGTCCAAGGGATACAGTAAACCTGGAGTGAAGCATCGGAATCTATAACTAATGTCAATGGAATGGTTCAAAACATAGACAGTAAGAAGAGTCAGTCTTCTTGTACTTAAGTCGGCATTGTGCCTTTTGTATTTAATTCCGGTGCAATTTCTGTGTTTCATCGTCAATAAGAAGGTCAGTGGGATACTGTAAACCTGGAGTGAAGCATCGGAATCTATAACTAGTGTCACAGGAATGGTTCAAAGCATTGTCAGTAAGAAGAGCCAGTCTTCTTGTCCTTAAGTCGGCATTGTGATTTGGTATTTAATTCCGATGCAATTTTTGTGTTTCATCGTCAATAAGAAGGTCCAAGGGATACAGTAAACCTGGAGTGAAGCATCGGAATCTATAACTAGTGTCAATGGAATGGTTTAAAGCATAGACAGTAAAAAGAGTCAGTCTTCTTGTACTTAAGTCGGCATTGTGCCATTTGTATTTAATTCCGGTGCAATTTCTGTGTTTCATCGTCAATAGGAAGGTCAGAGGTATACAGTATACCTGAAGTGAAGCATCTAAATCTATAACTAGTGTCACTGGAATGGATCAAAGCATAGCCAGTAAGAAGAGTCAGTCTTCTTACCCTTAAATCAGCCTTGTGCCTTTTCTACTTAATTCCGATGCAATATCTGTATTTCATCGTCAATAAGAAGGTCCAAGTTATACAGTAAACCTGGAATGAATCATCGGAATCTATAACTAGTGTCACAGGAATGGTTCAAAAAATAGGCAGTACTTATGTCGGCATTGTGCCCTTTGTATTTAATTCCGATGCAATTTCTGTGTTTTATCGTCAATAAGAAGGTCCAAGGGATACAGGAAACCTGAAGTAATGCATCGGAATCTACAACTAGTGTCACTGGAATGGTTCAAATATAGTCAGTAAGAAGAGTCAGTCTTCTTGTTCTTAACTCGGCATTGTGCTTTTTGTATTTAATTCCAATGCAATTTCTCTGTTTCATCGTCAATAAGAAGGTCCAAGGGATACAGTAAACCTGAAGTGAAGCATCGGAATCTATAACTAGTGTCACAGGAATGGTTCAAACATAGACAGTAAGAAGAGTCAGTCTTCTTGTACTTAAGTCGGCTTGTGCCTTTTCTATTTAATTCCGGTGCAATTTCTGTGTGTCATCGTCAATGAGAAGGTCAGAGGGATACAGTAAACCTGAAGTGAAGCATCGGAATCTATAAGTAGTGTCACAGGAGAGGGTAAAACATAGACAGTGGGAAGAGTCAGTCTTCTTGTACTTAAGTCGTCATTTTGCCTTTTGTATTTAATTCCGATGCAATTTCAGTGTTTCATCGTCAATAAGAAGGTCCAAGGGATACAGTAAACCTGGAGTGAAGCATCGGAATCTATAACTAGTGTCAATGGAATGGTTCAGAACATAGACAGTAAGTAGAGTCAGTCTTCTTGTACTTAAGTCGGCATTGTGCCTTTTGTATTTAATTCCGGTGCAATTTCTGTGTTTCATCGTCAATAAGAAGGTCAGAGGGATACAGTAAACCTGAAGTAAAGCATCGGAATCTATAACTATTGTGACAGGAATGGTTCAAAACATAGTCAGTAAGAAGAGTCAGTCTTCTTGTCCTTAAGTCGGCATTGTGCCTTTTGTATTTAATTCCGATGCAATATTTGTGTTTCATCGTCAACAAGAGGGTCCAAGGTATACAGTAAACCTGAAGTGAAGCATCGGAATCTATAACTAGTGTCACAGGAATGGTTCAAATCATAGACAGTAGGAAGATACAGTCTTCTTGTACTTAAGTCGGCATTTTGCCATTTGTATTTAATTCCGAAGCTATTTCTGTGTTTCATCGTCAATGAGATGGTCCAAGGGATACAGTAAACCTGGAGTGAAGCATCGGAATCTATAACTAGTGTCACAGGAATGGTTCAAAACATAGACAGTGTGAAGAGTCAGTCTTCTTGTACTTAAGTCGGCATTGTGCCCTTTGTATTTATTTCCGATGCAATTTCTGTGTTTCATCGTCAATAAGAAGGTCCGAGGGATACAGTAAACCTGGAGTGAAGCAACGGAATCTATAACTAGTGTCACAGGAATGGTTCAAAACATAGTCAGTAAGAACAGTCAGTTTTCTTGTAATTAAGTCGGCATTGTGCCTTTTGTATTTAATTCCGATGCAATTTCTGTGTTTCATCGTCAATAAGAAGGTCCAGGGCATACAGGATACCTAAAGTGAACCATCGGAATCTAAAACTAGTGTCACAGGAATGGTTCAAAGCATAGTCAGTAGGAAGTGTCGGTCTTCTTGCCCTTAAGTTGGCATTGTGCAATTGTATTTAATTCCGATGCAATTTCTGTGTTTCATCGTCAATAAGATGGTCCAAGGGATACAGTAAACCTGGAGTGAAGCATCGGAATCTATAACTACTGTCAATGGAATGGTTTAAAGCATAGACAGTAAGAAGAGTCAGTCTTCTTGTACTTAAGTCGGCATTGTGCCTTTTGTATATCATTCCGGTGCAAATTCTGTGTTTCATCGTCAATAGGAAGGTCAGAGGGACACAGTAAACCTGAAGTGAAGCATCTAAATCTATAACTAGTGTCACTGGAATGGATCAAAACATAGACAGTAAGAAGAGTCAGTCTTCATTCCCTTAAATCAGCCTTGTGCCTTTTCTACATAATTCCGATGCAATATCTGTGCTTCATCGTCAATAAGAAGGTCCAAGGTATACAGTAAACCTGGAATGAAGCATCGGAATCTATAACTAGTGTCGCAGGAATGGTTCAAAACAAAGGCAGTACTTATGTCGGCATTGTGCCCTTTGTATTTAATTCCGATGCAATTTCTGTGTTTTATCGTCAATAAGAAGGTCCAAGGGATACAGGAAACCTGAAGTGATGCATCGAAATCTACAACTAGTGTCACAGGAATGGTTCAAAACATAGTCAGTAAGAAGAGTCAGTCTTCTTGTCCTTTAGTCGGCATTGTGCCATTTGTATTTAATTCCGATGCAATTTCTGTGTTTCATCGTCAATAAGAAGGTGCAAGGGATACAGTAAACCTGGAGTGAAGCATCGGAATCTATAACTAGTGTCAATGGAATGGTTCAAAACATAGACAGTAAGAAGAGTCAGTCTTCTTGTACTTAAATCGACATTGTGTCTTTTGTATTTAATTCGTGTGCAATTTCTGTGTTTCATCGTCAATAGGAAGGTCAGAGGGATACAGTAAACCTGGAGTGAAGCATCGGAATCTATAACTAGTGTCACATGAATGGTTCAAAACATAGACAGTAAGAAGATACAGTCTTCTTGTACTAATGTCGGCATTGTGAATTTTGTATTTAATTCCGATGCAATTACTGTGTTTCATCGTCAATAAGAAGGTCCAAGGGATACAGTAAACCTGAAGTGAAGCATCGCAATCTATAACCAGTGTCACAGGAATGGTTCAAAACATAGTCAGTGAGAAGAGTCGGTCTTCATGTACTTAAGTCGGCATAGTGCCTTTTTTATTTAATTCTGGTGCAATTTCTGTGTTTCATCATCAATAAGAAGGTCAGATGGATACAGAAAACCTGAACTGAAGCATCGGAATCTATAACTAGTGTCACAGGAATGGTTCAAAACATGGTCAGTAAGAAGAGTCTGTCTTCTTGTCCTTATGTCGGCATTGTGCCTTTTGTATTTAATTCCGATGCAATTTCTGTGCTTCATCGTCAATCGGAAGGTCCAAGGGATACAGTAAACCTGGTGTGAAGCATCGGAATCTATAACTAGTGTCACAGGAATGGTTCAAAATATAGACAGTAGGAAGATACAGTCTTCTTGTACGTAAGTCGGCATTGTCCCTTTTGTATTTAATTCCGATGCAATTTCTGTGATTCATCGCCAATAAGAAGGTCCAAGTGATAGAGTAAACCTGAAGTGAAGCATTGGAATCTATAACTAGTGTCACAGGAATGGTTCAAAACATAGACAGTAAGAAGAGTCAGTCTCCTTGTACTTATGTCGGCATTGTGCCTTTTGTATTTAATTCCGATGCAATTTCTGTGTTTCATCGAAAATAAGAAGGTCAGAGCGATTCAGTAACCCTGAAGTGAAGCATCGGAATCTATAACTAGTGTCACAGAAATGGTTCAAAACATTGTCAGTAAGAAGAGTCAGCCTTCTTGTACTTGAGTCGGCATTGTGCCTTTTGTATTAAATTCCGATGCAATTTCTGTGTTTCATAGTCAATAAGAAGGTCCAAGGGATACAGTAAACCTGAAGTGAAGCATCGGAATCTATAACTAGTGTCACAGGAATCGTTCAAACGTAGACAGTAAGAAGAGTCAGTCTTCTTGTTCTTAAGTCGGCATTGTGCCTTTTCTATTTAATTCCGGTGCAATTTCTGTGTTTCATCGTCAATGAGAAGGTCAGAGGGATACAGTAAACCTGAAGTGAAACATCGGAATCTAGAACTAGTGTCACAGGAATGGTTCAAAACATAGTCAGTAAGAAGAGTCAGTCTTTTTGTACTTAAGTCGGCATTGTGCCTTTTATATTTAATTCCGATGTAATTTCTGTGTTTCATCGTCAATAAGAAGTTCCAAATGATACAGTAAACCTAAAGTGAAGCATCGGAAACGCTAACTAGTGTCACAGGAATGGTTCAAAACATAGACAGTAAGAAGAGTCAGTCCTCCTGTACTTAAGTCGGTATTGTGCCCTTTGTATTTAATACCGATGCAATTTATGTGTTTCATCGTCAATATGGTCAGAGGGATACAGTAAACCTGAAGTGAAGCATCGGAATCTAAAACTAGTGTCACAGGAATGGGTAAAAACATAGACAGTGGGAAGAGTCAGTCTTCTTGTACTTAAGTCGGCATTTTGCTTTTTGTATTTAATTCCGATGCAATTTCAGTGTTTCATCGTCAATAAGAAGGTCCAAGGGATACAGTAAACCTGGAGTGAAGCATCGGAATCTATAACTATTGTCACAGGAATGGTTCAAATCATAGTCAGTAAGAAGAGTCAGTCTTCTTGTCCTTACGTCGGCATTGTGCCTTTTGTATTTAATTCCGATGCAATATCTGTGTTTCATTGTCAATAAGAGGGTCCAAGGGATACAGTAAACCTGAAGTGAAGCATCGGAATCTATAACTAGTGTCACAGGAATGGTTCAAAACATAGACAGTAGGAAGATACAGTCTTCTTGTACTTAAGTCGGCATTGTGCCATTTGTATTTCATTCCGATGCAATTTCTGTGTTTCATCGTCAATACAAAGGTCAGAGGGATACAGTAAACCTGAAGTGAAGCATCGGAATCTATAACTAGTGTCACTGGAATGGTTCAAATCATAGTCAGTAAGAAGAGTCAGTCTTCTTGTCCTTAAGTCGGCATTGTGCCCTTTGAATTTATTTCCGATGCAATTTCTGTGTTTCATCGTCAATTAGAAGTTCCGAGGGATACAGTAAACCTGGAGTGAAGCAACGAAATCTATAACTAGTGTCACAGGAATGGTTCAAAACATAGTCAGTAAGAAGAGTCAGTTTTCTTGTACTTAAGTCGGCATTGTGCCTTTTGTATTTAATTAGGATGCAATTTCTGTGTTTCATCGTCAATAAGAAGTACCAGGGGATACAGGATACCTGAAGTGAAGCATCGGAATCTAAAACTAGTGTAACAGGATTGGTTCAAAACATAGTCAGTAGGAAGTGTCGGACTTCTTGCCCTTAAGTTGGCATTGTGCCATTGTATTTAATTCCGGTGCAATTTCTGTGTTTCATCGTCAATAAGAAGGTCCAAGGGATACAGTAAGCCTGGAGTGAAGCATCGGAATCTATAACTAGTGTCAATGGAATGGTTCAAAACATAGACAGTAAGAAGAGTCAGTCTTCTTGTACTTAAGTCGGCATTGTTCCATTTGTAATTAATTCCGGTGCAATTTCTGTGTTTCATCGTCAATAGGAAGGTCAGAGGGATACAGTAAACCTGAAGTAAAGCATCTAAATCTATATCTAGTGTCACTGGAATGTTTCAAAACATAGTCAGTAAGAAGAGTCAGTCATCTTGCCCTTAAGTCAGCCTTGTGATTTTCTATTTAATTCCGATGCAATATCTGTGTTTGATCGTCAATAAGAAGGTCCAAGGTATACAGTAAACCTGGAATGAAGCATCGGAATCTATAACTAGTGTCACAGGAATGGTTCAAAACATAGACAGTACTTATGTCGGCTTTGTGCCTTTTGTATTTAATTCCGATGCAATTTCTGTGTTTTATCGTCAATAAGAAGGTCCAAGGGATACAGGAAACCTGAAGTGAAGCATCGAAATCTACAACTAGTGTCACAGGAATGGTTCAAAACATAGTCAGTAAGAAGAGTCAGTCTTCTTGTCCTTTAGTCGGCATTGTGCCATTTGTATTTAATTCCGATGCAATTTCTGTGTTTCTTCGTCAATAAGAAGGTGCAAGGGATACAGTAAACCTGGAGTGAAGCATCGGAATCTACAACTAGTGTCAATGGAATGATTCAAAACATAGACAGTAAGAAGAGTCAGTCTTCTTGTACTTAAATCGGCATTGTGTCTTTTGTATTTAATTCGTGTGCAATTTCTGTGTTTCATCGTCAATAGGAAGGTCAGAGGGATACAGTAAACCTGGAGTGAAGCATCGGAATCTATAACTAGTGTACAGGAATGGTTCAAAATATAGACAGTAGGAAGATACAGTCTTCTTGTACGTAAGTCGGCATTGTCCCTTTTGTATTTAATTCCGATGCAATTTCTGTGATTCATCGCCAACAAGAAGGTCCAAGTGATAGAGTAAACCTGAAGTGAAGCATTGGAATCTATAACTAGTGTCACAGGAATGGTTCAAAACATAGTCAGTAAGAAGAGTCAGTCTTCTTGTCCTTTAGTCGGCATTGTGCCATTTGTATTTAATTCCGATGCAATTTCTGTGTTTCTTCGTCAATAAGAAGGTGCAAGGGATACAGTAAACCTGGAGTGAAGCATCGGAATCTACAACTAGTGTCAATGGAATGATTCAAAACATAGACAGTAAGAAGAATCAGTCTCCTTGTACTTAAGTCGGCATTGTGCCTTTTCTATTTAATTCCGGTGCAATTTCTGTGTTTCATCGTAAATGAAAAGGTCAGAGGGATACAGTAAACCTGAAGTGAAGCATCGGAATCTAGATCTACTATCACAGGAATGGTTCAAAACATAGTCAGTAAGAAGAGTCAGTCTTTTTGTACTTCAGTCGGCATTGTGCCTTTTATATTTAATTCCGATGCAATTTCTGTGTCTCATCGTCAATATGGTCAGAGGGATACAGTAAACCTGAAGTGAAGCATCGGAACCTAAAACTAGTGTCACAGGAATGGGTAAAAACATAGACAGTGGGAAGAGTCAGTCTTCTTATACTTAAGTCGGCATTTTGCCTTTTGTATTTAATTCCGATGCAATTTCAGTGTTTCATCGTCAATAAGAAGGTCCAAGGGATACAGTAAACCTGGAGTGAAGCATCGGAATCTATAACTAATGTCAATGGAATGGTTCAAAACATAGACAGTAAGAAGAGTCAGTCTTCTTGTACTTAAGTCGGCAATGTGCCTTTTGTATTTAATTCCGGTGCAATTTCTGTGTTTCATCGTCAATAAGAAGGTCAGAGGGATACTGTAAACCTGGAGTGAAGCATCGGAATCTATAACTAGTGTCACAGGAATGGTTCAAAGCATTGTCAGTAAGAAGAGCCAGTCTTCTTGTCCTTAAGTCGGCATTGTGATTTTGTATTTAATTCCGATGCAATTTTTGTGTTTCATCGTCAATAAGAAGGTCCAAGGGATACAGTAAACCTGGAGTGAAGCATCGGAATCTATAACTAGTGTCAATGGAATGGTTTAAAGCATAGACAGTAAGAAGAGTCAGTCTTCTTGTACTTAAGTCGGCATTGTGCCATTTGTATTTAATTCCGGTGCAATTTCTGTGTTTCATCGTCAATAGGAAGGTCAGAGGGATACAGTATACCTGAAGTGAAGCATCTAAATCTATAACTAGTGTCACTGGAATGGATCAAAGCATAGCCAGTAAGAAGAGTCAGTCTTCTTACCCTTAAATCAGCCTTGTGCATTTTCTACTTAATTCCGATGCAATATCTGTGTTTCATCGTCAATAAGAAGGTCCAAGTTATACAGTAAACCTGGAATGAATCATCGGAATCTATAACTAGTGTCACAGGAATGGTTCAAAAAATAGGCAGTACTTATGTCGGCATTGTGCCCTTTGTATTTAATTCCGATGCAATTTCTGTGTTTTATCGTCAATAAGAAGGTCCAAGGGATACAGGAAACCTGAAGTAATGCATCGGAATCTACAACTAGTGTCACTGGAATGGTTCAAATATAGTCAGTAAGAAGAGTCAGTCTTCTTGTTCTTAACTCGGCATTGTGCTTTTTGTATATAATTCCAATGCAATTTCTGTGTTTCATCGTCAATAATAAGGTCCAAGGGATACAGTAAACCTGAAGTGAAGCATCGGAATCTATAACTAGTGTCACAGGAATGGTTCAAACTTAGACAGTAAGAAGAGTCAGTCTTCTTGTACTTAAGTCGGCTTGTGCCTTTTCTATTTAATTCCGGTGCAATTTCTGTGTTTCATCGTCAATGAGAAGGTCAGAGGGATACAGTAAACCTGAAGTAAAGCATCGGAATCTATAACTATTGTGACAGGAATGGTTCAAAACATAGTCAGTAAGAAGAGTCAGTCTTCTTGTCCTTAAGTCGGCATTGTGCCTTTTGTATTTAATTCCGATGCAATATCTGTGTTTCATCGTCAACAAGAGGGTCCAAGGTATACAGTAAACCTGGAGTGAAGCATCGGAATCTATAACTAGTGTCAATGGAATGGTTCAGAACATAGACAGTAAGTAGAGTCAGTCTTCTTGTACTGAAGTCGGCATTGTGCCTTTTGTATTTAATTCCGGTGCAATTTCTGTGTTTCATCGTCAATAAGAAGGTCAGAGGGATACAGTAAACCTGAAGTAAAGCATCGGAATCTATAACTATTGTGACAGGAATGGTTCAAAACATAGTCAGTAAGAAGAGTCAGTCTTCTTGTCCTTAAGTCGGCATTGTGCCTTTTGTATTTAATTCCGATGCAATATCTGTGTTTCATCGTCAACAAGAGGGTCCAAGGTATACAGTAAACCTGAAGTGAAGCATCGGAATCTATAACTAGTGTCACAGGAATGGTTCAAATCATAGACAGTAGGAAGATACAGTCTTCTTGTACTTAAGTCGGCATTTTGCCATTTGTATTTAATTCCGAAGCTATTTCTGTGTTTCATCGTCAATGAGAAGGTCCAAGGGATACAGTAAACCTGGAGTGAAGCATCGGAATCTATAACTAGTGTCACAGGAATGGTTCAAAACATAGACAGTGTGAAGAGTCAGTCTTCTTGTACTTAAGTCGGCATTGTGCCCTTTGTATTTATTTCCGATGCAATTTCTGTGTTTCATCGTCAATAAGAAGGTCCGAGGGGTACAGTAAACCTGGAGTGAAGCAACGGAATCTATAACTAGTGTCACAGGAATGGTTCAAAACATAGTCAGTAAGAACAGTCAGTTTTCTTGTACTTAAGTCGGCATTGTGCCTTTTGTATTTAATTCCGATGCAATTTCTGTGTTTCATCGTCAATAAGAAGGTCCAGGGCATACAGGATACCTAAAGTGAACCATCGGAATCTAAAACTAGTGTCACAGGAATGGTTCAAAGCATAGTCAGTAGGAAGTGTCGGTCTTCTTGCCCTTAAGTTGGCATTGTGCAATTGTATTTAATTCCGATGCAATTTCTGTGTTTCATCGTCAATAAGATGGTCCAAGGGATACAGTAAACCTGGAGTGAAGCATCGGAATCTATAACTACTGTCAATGGAATGGTTTAAAGCATAGGCAGTAAGAAGAGTCAGTCTTCTTGTACTTAAGTCGGCATTGTGCCTTTTGTATATCATTCCGGTGCAATTTCTGTGTTTCATCGTCAATAGGAAGGTCAGAGGGACACAGTAAACCTGAAGTGAAGCATCAAAATCTATAACTAGTGTCACTGGAATGGATCAAAACATAGACAGTAAGAAGAGTCAGTCTTCATTCCCTTAAATCAGCCTTGTGCCTTTTCTACATAATTCCGATGCAATATCTGTGCTTCATCGTCAATAAGAAGGTCCAAGGTATACAGTAAACCTGGAATGAAGCATCGGAATCTATAACTAGTGTCGCAGGAATGGTTCAAAACAAAGGCAGTACTTATGTCGGCATTGAGCCCTTTGTATTTAATTCCGATGCAATTTCTGTGTTTTATCGTCAATAAGAAGGTCCAAGGGATACAGGAAGCCTGAAGTGATGCATCGGAATCTACAACTAGTGTCACTGGAATGGTTCAAAACATAGTCAGTAAGAAGAGTCAGTCTTCTTGTTCTTAAGTCGGCATTGTGCCTTTTGTATTTAATTCCGATGCAATTTCTGTGTTTCATCGTCAATAAGAAGGTCCAAGGGATACAGTAAACCTGAAGTGAAGCATCGGAAGCTGTAACTAGTGTCACAGGAATGGTTCAAAACATAGTCAGTAAGAAGAGTCGGTCTTCATGTACTTAAGTCAGCATAGTGCCGTTTTTATTTAATTCCGGTGCAAATTCTGTGTTTCATCATAAATAAGAAGGTCAGATGGATACAGTAAACCTGAACTGAAGCATCGGAATCTATAACTAGTGTCACAGGAATGGTTCAAAATCATAGTAAGTAAGAAGAGTCAGTCTTCTTGCCCTTATGTTGGCATTGTGCCATTGTATTTAATTCCGATGCAATTTCTGTGTTTCATCGTCAATAAGAAGGTCCAAGGGATACAGTAAGCCTGGAGTGAAGCATCGGAATCTATAACTAGTGTCAATGGAATGGTTCAAAACATAGACAGTAAGAAGAGTCAGTCTTCTTGTACTTAAGTCGGCATTGTTCCATTTGTAATTAATTCCGGTGCAATTTCTGTGTTTCATCGTCAATAGGAAGGTCAGAGGGATACAGTAAACCCGAAGTAAAGCATCTAAATCTATATCTAGTGTCACTGGAATGTTTCAAAACATAGTCAGTATGAAGAGTCAGTCATCTTGCCCTTAAGTCAGCCTTGTGATTTTCTATTTAATTCCGATGCAATATCTGTGTTTGATCGTCAATAAGAAGGTCCAAGGTATACAGTAAACCTGGAATGAATCATCGGAATCTATAACTTGTGTCACAGGAATGGTTCAAAACATAGACAGTACTTATGTCGGCTTTGTGCCTTTTGTATTTAATTCCGATGCAATTTCTGTGTTTCATAGTCAATAAGAAGGTCCAAGGGATACAGTAAACCTGAAGTGAAGCATCGGAATCTATAACTAGTGTCACAGGAATCGTTCAAACGTAGACAGTAAGAAGAGTCAGTCTTCTTGTTCTTAAGTCGGCATTGTGCCTTTTCTATTTAATTCCGGTGCAATTTCTGTGTTTCATCGTCAATGAGAAGGTCAGAGGGATACAGTAAACCTGAAGTGAAACATCGGAATCTAGAACTAGTGTCACAGGAATGGTTCAAAACATAGTCAGTAAGAAGAGTCAGTCTTTTTGTACTTAAGTCGGCATTGTGCCTTTTATATTTAATTCCGATGTAATTTCTGTGTTTCATCGTCAATAAGAAGTTCCAAATGATACAGTAAACCTAAAGTGAAGCATCGGAAACGCTAACTAGTGTCACAGGAATGGTTCAAAACATAGACAGTAAGAAGAGTCAGTCCTCCTGTACTTAAGTCGGTATTGTGCCCTTTGTATTTAATACCGATGCAATTTATGTGTTTCATCGTCAATATGGTCAGAGGGATACAGTAAACCTGAAGTGAAGCATCGGAATCTAAAACTAGTGTCACAGGAATGGGTAAAAACATAGACAGTGGGAAGAGTCAGTCTTCTTGTACTTAAGTCGGCATTTTGCTTTTTGTATTTAATTCCGATGCAATTTCAGTGTTTCATCGTCAATAAGAAGGTCCAAGGGATACAGTAAACCTGGAGTGAAGCATCGGAATCTATAACTATTGTCACAGGAATGGTTCAAATCATAGTCAGTAAGAAGAGTCAGTCTTCTTGTCCTTACGTCGGCATTGTGCCTTTTGTATTTAATTCCGATGCAATATCTGTGTTTCATTGTCAATAAGAGGGTCCAAGGGATACAGTAAACCTGAAGTGAAGCATCGGAATCTATAACTAGTGTCACAGGAATGGTTCAAAACATAGACAGTAGGAAGATACAGTCTTCTTGTACTTAAGTCGGCATTGTGCCATTTGTATTTCATTCCGATGCAATTTCTGTGTTTCATCGTCAATACAAAGGTCAGAGGGATACAGTAAACCTGAAGTGAAGCATCGGAATCTATAACTAGTGTCACTGGAATGGTTCAAATCATAGTCAGTAAGAAGAGTCAGTCTTCTTGTCCTTAAGTCGGCATTGTGCCCTTTGAATTTATTTCCGATGCAATTTCTGTGTTTCATCGTCAATTAGAAGTTCCGAGGGAAACAGTAAACCTGGAGTGAAGCAACGAAATCTATAACTAGTGTCACAGGAATGGTTCAAAACATAGTCAGTAAGAAGAGTCAGTTTTCTTGTACTTAAGTCGGCATTGTGCCTTTTGTATTTAATTAGGATGCAATTTCTGTGTTTCATCGTCAATAAGAAGTACCAGGGGATACAGGATACCTGAAGTGAAGCATCGGAATCTAAAACTAGTGTAACAGGATTGGTTCAAAACATAGTCAGTAGGAAGTGTCGGACTTCTTGCCCTTAAGTTGGCATTGTGCCATTGTATTTAATTCCGGTGCAATTTCTGTGTTTCATCGTCAATAAGAAGGTCCAAGGGATACAGTAAGCCTGGAGTGAAGCATCGGAATCTATAACTAGTGTCAATGGAATGGTTCAAAACATAGACAGTAAGAAGAGTCAGTCTTCTTGTACTTAAGTCGGCATTGTTCCATTTGTAATTAATTCCGGTGCAATTTCTGTGTTTCATCGTCAATAGGAAGGTCAGAGGGATACAGTAAACCTGAAGTAAAGCATCTAAATCTATATCTAGTGTCACTGGAATGTTTCAAAACATAGTCAGTAAGAAGAGTCAGTCATCTTGCCCTTAAGTCAGCCTTGTGATTTTCTATTTAATTCCGATGCAATATCTGTGTTTGATCGTCAATAAGAAGGTCCAAGGTATACAGTAAACCTGGAATGAAGCATCGGAATCTATAACTAGTGTCACAGGAATGGTTCAAAACATAGACAGTACTTATGTCGGCTTTGTGCCTTTTGTATTTAATTCCGATGCAATTTCTGTGTTTTATCGTCAATAAGAAGGTCCAAGGGATACAGGAAACCTGAAGTGAAGCATCGAAATCTACAACTAGTGTCACAGGAATGGTTCAAAACATAGTCAGTAAGAAGAGTCAGTCTTCTTGTCCTTTAGTCGGCATTGTGCCATTTGTATTTAATTCCGATGCAATTTCTGTGTTTCTTCGTCAATAAGAAGGTGCAAGGGATACAGTAAACCTGGAGTGAAGCATCGGAATCTACAACTAGTGTCAATGGAATGATTCAAAACATAGACAGTAAGAAGAGTCAGTCTTCTTGTACTTAAATCGGCATTGTGTCTTTTGTATTTAATTCGTGTGCAATTTCTGTGTTTCATCGTCAATAGGAAGGTCAGAGGGATACAGTAAACCTGGAGTGAAGCATCGGAATCTATAACTAGTGTACAGGAATGGTTCAAAATATAGACAGTAGGAAGATACAGTCTTCTTGTACGTAAGTCGGCATTGTCCCTTTTGTATTTAATTCCGATGCAATTTCTGTGATTCATCGCCAACAAGAAGGTCCAAGTGATAGAGTAAACCTGAAGTGAAGCATTGGAATCTATAACTAGTGTCACAGGAATGGTTCAAAACATAGTCAGTAAGAAGAGTCAGTCTTCTTGTCCTTTAGTCGGCATTGTGCCATTTGTATTTAATTCCGATGCAATTTCTGTGTTTCTTCGTCAATAAGAAGGTGCAAGGGATACAGTAAACCTGGAGTGAAGCATCGGAATCTACAACTAGTGTCAATGGAATGATTCAAAACATAGACAGTAAGAAGAATCAGTCTCCTTGTACTTAAGTCGGCATTGTGCCTTTTCTATTTAATTCCGGTGCAATTTCTGTGTTTCATCGTAAATGAAAAGGTCAGAGGGATACAGTAAACCTGAAGTGAAGCATCGGAATCTAGATCTACTATCACAGGAATGGTTCAAAACATAGTCAGTAAGAAGAGTCAGTCTTTTTGTACTTCAGTCGGCATTGTGCCTTTTATATTTAATTCCGATGCAATTTCTGTGTCTCATCGTCAATATGGTCAGAGGGATACAGTAAACCTGAAGTGAAGCATCGGAACCTAAAACTAGTGTCACAGGAATGGGTAAAAACATAGACAGTGGGAAGAGTCAGTCTTCTTATACTTAAGTCGGCATTTTGCCTTTTGTATTTAATTCCGATGCAATTTCAGTGTTTCATCGTCAATAAGAAGGTCCAAGGGATACAGTAAACCTGGAGTGAAGCATCGGAATCTATAACTAATGTCAATGGAATGGTTCAAAACATAGACAGTAAGAAGAGTCAGTCTTCTTGTACTTAAGTCGGCAATGTGCCTTTTGTATTTAATTCCGGTGCAATTTCTGTGTTTCATCGTCAATAAGAAGGTCAGAGGGATACTGTAAACCTGGAGTGAAGCATCGGAATCTATAACTAGTGTCACAGGAATGGTTCAAAGCATTGTCAGTAAGAAGAGCCAGTCTTCTTGTCCTTAAGTCGGCATTGTGATTTTGTATTTAATTCCGATGCAATTTTTGTGTTTCATCGTCAATAAGAAGGTCCAAGGGATACAGTAAACCTGGAGTGAAGCATCGGAATCTATAACTAGTGTCAATGGAATGGTTTAAAGCATAGACAGTAAGAAGAGTCAGTCTTCTTGTACTTAAGTCGGCATTGTGCCATTTGTATTTAATTCCGGTGCAATTTCTGTGTTTCATCGTCAATAGGAAGGTCAGAGGGATACAGTATACCTGAAGTGAAGCATCTAAATCTATAACTAGTGTCACTGGAATGGATCAAAGCATAGCCAGTAAGAAGAGTCAGTCTTCTTACCCTTAAATCAGCCTTGTGCATTTTCTACTTAATTCCGATGCAATATCTGTGTTTCATCGTCAATAAGAAGGTCCAAGTTATACAGTAAACCTGGAATGAATCATCGGAATCTATAACTAGTGTCACAGGAATGGTTCAAAAAATAGGCAGTACTTATGTCGGCATTGTGCCCTTTGTATTTAATTCCGATGCAATTTCTGTGTTTTATCGTCAATAAGAAGGTCCAAGGGATACAGGAAACCTGAAGTAATGCATCGGAATCTACAACTAGTGTCACTGGAATGGTTCAAATATAGTCAGTAAGAAGAGTCAGTCTTCTTGTTCTTAACTCGGCATTGTGCTTTTTGTATATAATTCCAATGCAATTTCTGTGTTTCATCGTCAATAATAAGGTCCAAGGGATACAGTAAACCTGAAGTGAAGCATCGGAATCTATAACTAGTGTCACAGGAATGGTTCAAACTTAGACAGTAAGAAGAGTCAGTCTTCTTGTACTTAAGTCGGCTTGTGCCTTTTCTATTTAATTCCGGTGCAATTTCTGTGTTTCATCGTCAATGAGAAGGTCAGAGGGATACAGTAAACCTGAAGTAAAGCATCGGAATCTATAACTATTGTGACAGGAATGGTTCAAAACATAGTCAGTAAGAAGAGTCAGTCTTCTTGTCCTTAAGTCGGCATTGTGCCTTTTGTATTTAATTCCGATGCAATATCTGTGTTTCATCGTCAACAAGAGGGTCCAAGGTATACAGTAAACCTGGAGTGAAGCATCGGAATCTATAACTAGTGTCAATGGAATGGTTCAGAACATAGACAGTAAGTAGAGTCAGTCTTCTTGTACTGAAGTCGGCATTGTGCCTTTTGTATTTAATTCCGGTGCAATTTCTGTGTTTCATCGTCAATAAGAAGGTCAGAGGGATACAGTAAACCTGAAGTAAAGCATCGGAATCTATAACTATTGTGACAGGAATGGTTCAAAACATAGTCAGTAAGAAGAGTCAGTCTTCTTGTCCTTAAGTCGGCATTGTGCCTTTTGTATTTAATTCCGATGCAATATCTGTGTTTCATCGTCAACAAGAGGGTCCAAGGTATACAGTAAACCTGAAGTGAAGCATCGGAATCTATAACTAGTGTCACAGGAATGGTTCAAATCATAGACAGTAGGAAGATACAGTCTTCTTGTACTTAAGTCGGCATTTTGCCATTTGTATTTAATTCCGAAGCTATTTCTGTGTTTCATCGTCAATGAGAAGGTCCAAGGGATACAGTAAACCTGGAGTGAAGCATCGGAATCTATAACTAGTGTCACAGGAATGGTTCAAAACATAGACAGTGTGAAGAGTCAGTCTTCTTGTACTTAAGTCGGCATTGTGCCCTTTGTATTTATTTCCGATGCAATTTCTGTGTTTCATCGTCAATAAGAAGGTCCGAGGGGTACAGTAAACCTGGAGTGAAGCAACGGAATCTATAACTAGTGTCACAGGAATGGTTCAAAACATAGTCAGTAAGAACAGTCAGTTTTCTTGTACTTAAGTCGGCATTGTGCCTTTTGTATTTAATTCCGATGCAATTTCTGTGTTTCATCGTCAATAAGAAGGTCCAGGGCATACAGGATACCTAAAGTGAACCATCGGAATCTAAAACTAGTGTCACAGGAATGGTTCAAAGCATAGTCAGTAGGAAGTGTCGGTCTTCTTGCCCTTAAGTTGGCATTGTGCAATTGTATTTAATTCCGATGCAATTTCTGTGTTTCATCGTCAATAAGATGGTCCAAGGGATACAGTAAACCTGGAGTGAAGCATCGGAATCTATAACTACTGTCAATGGAATGGTTTAAAGCATAGGCAGTAAGAAGAGTCAGTCTTCTTGTACTTAAGTCGGCATTGTGCCTTTTGTATATCATTCCGGTGCAATTTCTGTGTTTCATCGTCAATAGGAAGGTCAGAGGGACACAGTAAACCTGAAGTGAAGCATCAAAATCTATAACTAGTGTCACTGGAATGGATCAAAACATAGACAGTAAGAAGAGTCAGTCTTCATTCCCTTAAATCAGCCTTGTGCCTTTTCTACATAATTCCGATGCAATATCTGTGCTTCATCGTCAATAAGAAGGTCCAAGGTATACAGTAAACCTGGAATGAAGCATCGGAATCTATAACTAGTGTCGCAGGAATGGTTCAAAACAAAGGCAGTACTTATGTCGGCATTGAGCCCTTTGTATTTAATTCCGATGCAATTTCTGTGTTTTATCGTCAATAAGAAGGTCCAAGGGATACAGGAAGCCTGAAGTGATGCATCGGAATCTACAACTAGTGTCACTGGAATGGTTCAAAACATAGTCAGTAAGAAGAGTCAGTCTTCTTGTTCTTAAGTCGGCATTGTGCCTTTTGTATTTAATTCCGATGCAATTTCTGTGTTTCATCGTCAATAAGAAGGTCCAAGGGATACAGTAAACCTGAAGTGAAGCATCGGAAGCTGTAACTAGTGTCACAGGAATGGTTCAAAACATAGTCAGTAAGAAGAGTCGGTCTTCATGTACTTAAGTCAGCATAGTGCCGTTTTTATTTAATTCCGGTGCAAATTCTGTGTTTCATCATAAATAAGAAGGTCAGATGGATACAGTAAACCTGAACTGAAGCATCGGAATCTATAACTAGTGTCACAGGAATGGTTCAAAATCATAGTAAGTAAGAAGAGTCAGTCTTCTTGCCCTTATGTTGGCATTGTGCCATTGTATTTAATTCCGATGCAATTTCTGTGTTTCATCGTCAATAAGAAGGTCCAAGGGATACAGTAAGCCTGGAGTGAAGCATCGGAATCTATAACTAGTGTCAATGGAATGGTTCAAAACATAGACAGTAAGAAGAGTCAGTCTTCTTGTACTTAAGTCGGCATTGTTCCATTTGTAATTAATTCCGGTGCAATTTCTGTGTTTCATCGTCAATAGGAAGGTCAGAGGGATACAGTAAACCCGAAGTAAAGCATCTAAATCTATATCTAGTGTCACTGGAATGTTTCAAAACATAGTCAGTATGAAGAGTCAGTCATCTTGCCCTTAAGTCAGCCTTGTGATTTTCTATTTAATTCCGATGCAATATCTGTGTTTGATCGTCAATAAGAAGGTCCAAGGTATACAGTAAACCTGGAATGAATCATCGGAATCTATAACTTGTGTCACAGGAATGGTTCAAAACATAGACAGTACTTATGTCGGCTTTGTGCCTTTTGTATTTAATTCCGATGCAATTTCTGTGTTTTATCGTCAATAAGAAGGTCCAAGGGATACAGGAAACCTGAAGTGAAGCATCGAAATCTACAACTAGTGTCACAGGAATGGTTCAAAACATAGTCAGTAAGAAGAGTCAGTCTTCTTGTCCTTTAGTCGGCATTGTGCCATTTGTATTTAATTCCGATGCAATTTCTGTGTTTCTTCGTCAATAAGAAGGTGCAAGGGATACAGTAAACCTGGAGTGAAGCATCGGAATCTACAACTAGTGTCAATGGAATGATTCAAAACATAGACAGTAAGAAGAGTCAGTCTTCTTGTACTTAAATCGGCATTGTGTCTTTTGTATTTAATTCGTGTGCAATTTCTGTGTTTCATCGTC
The DNA here is from genome assembly GCF_021461385.2 of Schistocerca piceifrons. Taxonomy (NCBI): domain Eukaryota; kingdom Metazoa; phylum Arthropoda; class Insecta; order Orthoptera; family Acrididae; genus Schistocerca; species Schistocerca piceifrons. Next base: position 1,778,778 of record NW_025727588.1, on the reverse strand, counting down.
AATAGGAAGGTCAGAGGGATACAGTAAACCTGGAGTGAAGCATCGGAATCTATAACTAGTGTCACAGGAATGGTTCAAAATATAGACAGTAGGAAGATACAGTCTTCTTGTACGTAAGTCGGCATTGTCCCTTTTGTATTTAATTCCGATGCAATTTCTGTGATTCATCGCCAACAAGAAGGTCCAAGTGATAGAGTAAACCTGAAGTGAAGCATTGGAATCTATAACTAGTGTCACAGGAATGGTTCAAAACATAGACAGTAAGAAGAATCAGTCTCCTTGTACTTAATTCGGCATTGTGCCTTTCGTATTTAATTCCGATGCAATTTCTGTGTTTCATCGAAAATAAGAAGGTCAGAGCGATTCAGTAACCCTGAAGTGAAGCATCGGAATCTATAACTAGTGTCACAGATATGGTTCAAAACATTGTCAGTAAGAAGAGTCAGCCTTCTTGTACTTGAGTCGGCATTGTGCCTTTTGTATTAAATTCCGATGCAATTTCTGTGTTTCATAGTCAATAAGAAGGTCCAAGGGATACAGTAAACCTGAAGTGAAGCATAGGAATCTATAACTAGTGTCACAGGAATGGTTCAAACGTAGACAGTAAGAAGAGTCAGTCTTCTTGTACTTAAGTCGGCATTGTGCCTTTTCTATTTAATTCCGGTGCAATTTCTGTGTTTCATCGTCAATGAAAAGGTCAGAGGGATACAGTAAACCTGAAGTGAAGCATCGGAATCTAGATCTACTATCACAGGAATGGTTCAAAACATAGTCAGTAAGAAGAGTCAGTCTTTTTGTACTTCAGTCGGCATTGTGCCTTTTATATTTAATTCCGATGTTATTTCTGTGTTTCATCGTCAATAAGAAGTTCCAAATGATACAGTAAACCTAAAGTGAAGCATCGGAAACGCTAACTAGTGTCACAGGAATGGTTCAAAACATAGACAGTAAGAAGAGTCAGTCCTCCTGTACTTAAGTCGGTATTGTGCCTTTTCTATTTAATTCCGATGCAATTTCTGTGTTTCATCGTCAATATGGTCAGAGGGATACAGTAAACCTGAAGTGAAGCATCGGAACCTAAAACTAGTGTCACAGGAATGGGTAAAAACATAGACAGTGGGAAGAGTCAGTCTTCTTATACTTAAGTCGGCATTTTGCCTTTTGTATTTAATTCCGATGCAATTTCAGTGTTTCATCGTCAATAAGAAGGTCCAAGGGATACAGTAAACCTGGAGTGAAGCATCGGAATCTATAACTAATGTCAATGGAATGGTTCAAAACATAGACAGTAAGAAGAGTCAGTCTTCTTGTACTTAAGTCGGCATTGTGCCTTTTGTATTTAATTCCGGTGCAATTTCTGTGTTTCATCGTCAATAAGAAGGTCAGAGGGATACTGTAAACCTGGAGTGAAGCATCGGAATCTATAACTAGTGTCACAGGAATGGTTCAAAGCATTGTCAGTAAGAAGAGCCAGTCTTCTTGTCCTTAAGTCGGCATTGTGATTTGGTATTTAATTCCGATGCAATTTTTGTGTTTCATCGTCAATAAGAAGGTCCAAGGGATACAGTAAACCTGGAGTGAAGCATCGGAATCTATAACTAGTGTCAATGGAATGGTTTAAAGCATAGACAGTAAAAAGAGTCAGTCTTCTTGTACTTAAGTCGGCATTGTGCCATTTGTATTTAATTCCGGTGCAATTTCTGTGTTTCATCGTCAATAGGAAGGTCAGAGGGATACAGTATACCTGAAGTGAAGCATCTAAATCTATAACTAGTGTCACTGGAATGGATCAAAGCATAGCCAGTAAGAAGAGTCAGTCTTCTTACCCTTAAATCAGCCTTGTGCCTTTTCTACTTAATTCCGATGCAATATCTGTGTTTCATCGTCAATAAGAAGGTCCAAGTTATACAGTAAACCTGGAATGAATCATCGGAATCTATAACTAGTGTCACAGGAATGGTTCAAAAAATAGGCAGTACTTATGTCGGCATTGTGCCCTTTGTATTTAATTCCGATGCAATTTCTGTGTTTTATCGTCAATAAGAAGGTCCAAGGGATACAGGAAACCTGAAGTAATGCATCGGAATCTACAACTAGTGTCACTGGAATGGTTCAAATATAGTCAGTAAGAAGAGTCAGTCTTCTTGTTCTTAACTCGGCATTGTGCTTTTTGTATTTAATTCCAATGCAATTTCTCTGTTTCATCGTCAATAAGAAGGTCCAAGGGATACAGTAAACCTGAAGTGAAGCATCGGAATCTATAACTAGTGTCACAGGAATGGTTCAAACATAGACAGTAAGAAGAGTCAGTCTTCTTGTACTTAAGTCGGCTTGTGCCTTTTCTATTTAATTCCGGTGCAATTTCTGTGTGACATCGTCAATGAGAAGGTCAGAGGGATACAGTAAACCTGAAGTGAAGCATCGGAATCTATAAGTAGTGTCACAGGAGAGGGTAAAACATAGACAGTGGGAAGAGTCAGTCTTCTTGTACTTAAGTCGTCATTTTGCCTTTTGTATTTAATTCCGATGCAATTTCAGTGTTTCATCGTCAATAAGAAGGTCCAAGGGATACAGTAAACCTGGAGTGAAGCATCGGAATCTATAACTAGTGTCAATGGAATGGTTCAGAACATAGACAGTAAGTAGAGTCAGTCTTCTTGTACTTAAGTCGGCATTGTGCCTTTTGTATTTAATTCCGGTGCAATTTCTGTGTTTCATCGTCAATAAGAAGGTCAGAGGGATACAGTAAACCTGAAGTAAAGCATCGGAATCTATAACTATTGTGACAGGAATGGTTCAAAACATAGTCAGTAAGAAGAGTCAGTCTTCTTGTCCTTAAGTCGGCATTGTGCCTTTTGTATTTAATTCCGATGCAATATTTGTGTTTCATCGTCAACAAGAGGGTCCAAGGTATACAGTAAACCTGAAGTGAAGCATCGGAATCTATAACTAGTGTCACAGGAATGGTTCAAATCATAGACAGTAGGAAGATACAGTCTTCTTGTACTTAAGTCGGCATTTTGCCATTTGTATTTAATTCCGAAGCTATTTCTGTGTTTCATCGTCAATGAGAAGGTCCAAGGGATACAGTAAACCTGGAGTGAAGCATCGGAATCTATAACTAGTGTCACAGGAATGGTTCAAAACATAGACAGTGTGAAGAGTCAGTCTTCTTGTACTTAAGTCGGCATTGTGCCCTTTGTATTTATTTCCGATGCAATTTCTGTGTTTCATCGTCAATAAGAAGGTCCGAGGGATACAGTAAACCTGGAGTGAAGCAACGGAATCTATAACTAGTGTCACAGGAATGGTTCAAAACATAGTCAGTAAGAACAGTCAGTTTTCTTGTACTTAAGTCGGCATTGTGCCTTTTGTATTTAATTCCGATGCAATTTCTGTGTTTCATCGTCAATAAGAAGGTCCAGGGCATACAGGATACCTAAAGTGAACCATCGGAATCTAAAACTAGTGTCACAGGAATGGTTCAAAGCATAGTCAGTAGGAAGTGTCGGTCTTCTTGCTCTTAAGTTGGCATTGTGCAATTGTATTTAATTCCGATGCAATTTCTGTGTTTCATCGTCAATAAGATGGTCCAAGGGATACAGTAAACCTGGAGTGAAGCATCGGAATCTATAACTACTGTCAATGGAATGGTTTAAAGCATAGACAGTAAGAAGAGTCAGTCTTCTTGTACTTAAGTCGGCATTGTGCCTTTTGTATATCATTCCGGTGCAAATTCTGTGTTTCATCGTCAATAGGAAGGTCAGAGGGACACAGTAAACCTGAAGTGAAGCATCTAAATCTATAACTAGTGTCACTGGAATGGATCAAAACATAGACAGTAAGAAGAGTCAGTCTTCATTCCCTTAAATCAGCCTTGTGCCTTTTCTACATAATTCCGATGCAATATCTGTGCTTCATCGTCAATAAGAAGGTCCAAGGTATACAGTAAACCTGGAATGAAGCATCGGAATCTATAACTAGTGTCGCAGGAATGGTTCAAAACAAAGGCAGTACTTATGTCGGCATTGTGCCCTTTGTATTTAATTCCGATGCAATTTCTGTGTTTTATCGTCAATAAGAAGGTCCAAGGGATACAGGAAACCTGAAGTGATGCATCGAAATCTACAACTAGTGTCACAGGAATGGTTCAAAACATAGTCAGTAAGAAGAGTCAGTCTTCTTGTCCTTTAGTCGGCATTGTGCCATTTGTATTTAATTCCGATGCAATTTCTGTGTTTCATCGTCAATAAGAAGGTGCAAGGGATACAGTAAACCAGGAGTGAAGCATCGGAATCTATAACTAGTGTCAATGGAATGGTTCAAAACATAGACAGTAAGAAGAGTCAGTCTTCTTGTACTTAAATCGGCATTGTGTCTTTTGTATTTAATTCGTGTGCAATTTCTGTGTTTCATCGTCAATAGGAAGGTCAGAGGGATACAGTAAACCTGGAGTGAAGCATCGGAATCTATAACTAGTGTCACATGAATGGTTCAAAACATAGACAGTAAGAAGATACAGTCTTCTTGTACTAATGTCGGCATTGTGAATTTTGTATTTAATTCCGATGCAATTACTGTGTTTCATCGTCAATAAGAAGGTCCAAGGGATACAGTAAACCTGAAGTGAAGCATCGCAATCTATAACCATTGTCACAGGAATGGTTCAAAACATAGTCAGTGAGAAGAGTCGGTCTTCACGTACTTAAGTCGGCATAGTGCCTTTTTTATTTAATTCTGGTGCAATTTCTGTGTTTCATCATCAATAAGAAGGTCAGATGGATACAGAAAACCTGAACTGAAGCATCGGAATCTATAACTAGTGTCACAGGAATGGTTCAAAACATGGTCAGTAAGAAGAGTCTGTCTTCTTGTCCTTATGTCGGCATTGTGCCTTTTGTATTTAATTCCGATGCAATTTCTGTGCTTCATCGTCAATCGGAAGGTCCAAGGGATACAGTAAACCTGGTGTGAAGCATCGGAATCTATAACTAGTGTCACAGGAATGGTTCAAAATATAGACAGTAGGAAGATACAGTCTTCTTGTACGTAAGTCGGCATTGTCCCTTTTGTATTTAATTCCGATGCAATTTCTGTGATTCATCGCCAATAAGAAGGTCCAAGTGATAGAGTAAACCTGAAGTGAAGCATTGGAATCTATAACTAGTGTCACAGGAATGGTTCAAAACATAGACAGTAAGAAGAGTCAGTCTCCTTGTACTTATGTCGGCATTGTGCCTTTTGTATTTAATTCCGATGCAATTTCTGTGTTTCATCGAAAATAAGAAGGTCAGAGCGATTCAGTAACCCTGAAGTGAAGCATCGGAATCTATAACTAGTGTCACAGAAATGGTTCAAAACATTGTCAGTAAGAAGAGTCAGCCTTCTTGTACTTGAGTCGGCATTGTGCCTTTTGTATTAAATTCCGATGCAATTTCTGTGTTTCATAGTCAATAAGAAGGTCCAAGGGATACAGTAAACCTGAAGTGAAGCATCGGAATCTATAACTAGTGTCACAGGAATCGTTCAAACGTAGACAGTAAGAAGAGTCAGTCTTCTTGTACTTAAGTCGGCATTGTGCCTTTTCTATTTAATTCCGGTGCAATTTCTGTGTTTCATCGTCAATGAGAAGGTCAGAGGGATACAGTAAACCTGAAGTGAAACATCGGAATCTAGAACTAGTGTCACAGGAATGGTTCAAAGCATAGTCAGTAAGAAGAGTCAGTCTTTTTGTACTTAAGTCGGCATTGTGCCTTTTATATTTAATTCCGATGTAATTTCTGTGTTTCATCGTCAATAAGAAGTTCCAAATGATACAGTAAACCTAAAGTGAAGCATCGGAAACGCTAACTAGTGTCACAGGAATGGTTCAAAACATAGACAGTAAGAAGAGTCAGTCCTCCTGTACTTAAGTCGGTATTGTGCCCTTTGTATTTAATACCGATGCAATTTATGTGTTTCATCGTCAATATGGTCAGAGGGATACAGTAAACCTGAAGTGAAGCATCGGAATCTAAAACTAGTGTCACAGGAATGGGTAAAAACATAGACAGTGGGAAGAGTCAGTCTTCTTGTACTTAAGTCGGCATTTTGCTTTTTGTATTTAATTCCGATGCAATTTCAGTGTTTCATCGTCAATAAGAAGGTCCAAGGGATACAGTAAACCTGGAGTGAAGCATCGGAATCTATAACTATTGTCACAGGAATGGTTCAAATCATAGTCAGTAAGAAGAGTCAGTCTTCTTGTCCTTACGTCGGCATTGTGCCTTTTGTATTTAATTCCGATGCAATATCTGTGTTTCATTGTCAATAAGAGGGTCCAAGGGATACAGTAAACCTGAAGTGAAGCATCGGAATCTATAACTAGTGTCACAGGAATGGTTCAAAACATAGACAGTAGGAAGATACAGTCTTCTTGTACTTAAGTCGGCATTGTGCCATTTGTATTTCATTCCGATGCAATTTCTGTGTTTCATCGTCAATACAAAGGTCAGAGGGATACAGTAAACCTGAAGTGAAGCATCGGAATCTATAACTAGTGTCACTGGAATGGTTCAAATCATAGTCAGTAAGAAGAGTCAGTCTTCTTGCCCTTAAGTCGGCATTGTGCCCTTTGAATTTATTTCCGATGCAATTTCTGTGTTTCATCGTCAATTAGAAGTTCCGAGGGAAACAGTAAACCTGGAGTGAAGCAACGAAATCTATAACTAGTGTCACAGGAATGGTTCAAAACATAGTCAGTAAGAAGAGTCAGTTTTCTTGTACTTAAGTCGGCATTGTGCCTTTTGTATTTAATTAGGATGCAATTTCTGTGTTTCATCGTCAATAAGAAGTACCAGGGGATACAGGATACCTGAAGTGAAGCATCGGAATCTAAAACTAGTGTAACAGGATTGGTTCAAAACATAGTCAGTAGGAAGTGTCGGACTTCTTGCCCTTAAGTTGGCATTGTGCCATTGTATTTAATTCCGGTGCAATTTCTGTGTTTCATCGTCAATAAGAAGGTCCAAGGGATACAGTAAGCCTGGAGTGAAGCATCGGAATCTATAACTAGTGTCAATGGAATGGTTCAAAACATAGACAGTAAGAAGAGTCAGTCTTCTTGTACTTAAGTCGGCATTGTTCCATTTGTAATTAATTCCGGTGCAATTTCTGTGTTTCATCGTCAATAGGAAGGTCAGAGGGATACAGTAAACCTGAAGTAAAGCATCTAAATCTATATCTAGTGTCACTGGAATGTTTCAAAACATAGTCAGTAAGAAGAGTCAGTCATCTTGCCCTTAAGTCAGCCTTGTGATTTTCTATTTAATTCCGATGCAATATCTGTGTTTGATCGTCAATAAGAAGGTCCAAGGTATACAGTAAACCTGGAATGAAGCATCGGAATCTATAACTAGTGTCACAGGAATGGTTCAAAACATAGACAGTACTTATGTCGGCTTTGTGCCTTTTGTATTTAATTCCGATGCAATTTCTGTGTTTTATCGTCAATAAGAAGGTCCAAGGGATACAGGAAACCTGAAGTGAAGCATCGAAATCTACAACTAGTGTCACAGGAATGGTTCAAAACATAGTCAGTAAGAAGAGTCAGTCTTCTTGTCCTTTAGTCGGCATTGTGCCATTTGTATTTAATTCCGATGCAATTTCTGTGTTTCTTCGTCAATAAGAAGGTGCAAGGGATACAGTAAACCTGGAGTGAAGCATCGGAATCTACAACTAGTGTCAATGGAATGATTCAAAACATAGACAGTAAGAAGAGTCAGTCTTCTTGTACTTAAATCAGCATTGTGTCTTTTGTATTTAATTCGTGTGCAATTTCTGTGTTTCATCGTCAATAGGAAGGTCAGAGGGATACAGTAAACCTGGAGTGAAGCATCGGAATCTATAACTAGTGTACAGGAATGGTTCAAAATATAGACAGTAGGAAGATACAGTCTTCTTGTACGTAAGTCGGCATTGTCCCTTTTGTATTTAATTCCGATGCAATTTCTGTGATTCATCGCCAGCAAGAAGGTCCAAGTGATAGAGTAAACCTGAAGTGAAGCATTGGAATCTATAACTAGTGTCACAGGAATGGTTCAAAACATAGACAGTAAGAAGAATCAGTCTCCTTGTACTTAAGTCGGCATTGTGCCTTTGGTATTTAATTCCGATGCAATTTCTGTGTTTCATCGAAAATAAGAAGGTCAGAGCGATTCAGTAACCCTGAAGTGAAGCATCGGAATCTATAACTAGTGTCACACATATGGTTCAAAACATTGTCAGTAAGAAGAGTCAGCCTTCTTGTACTTGAGTCGGCATTGTGCCTTTTGTATTAAATTCCGATGCAATTTCTGTGTTTCATAGTCAATAAGAAGGTCCAAGGGATACAGTAAACCTGAAGTGAAGCATAGGAATCTATAACTAGTGTCACAGGAATGGTTCAAACGTAGACAGTAAGAAGAGTCAGTCTTCTTGTACTTAAGTCGGCATTGTGCCTTTTCTATTTAATTCCGGTGCAATTTCTGTGTTTCATCGTAAATGAAAAGGTCAGAGGGATACAGTAAACCTGAAGTGAAGCATCGGAATCTAGATCTACTATCACAGGAATGGTTCAAAACATAGTCAGTAAGAAGAGTCAGTCTTTTTGTACTTCAGTCGGCATTGTGCCTTTTATATTTAATTCCGATGCAATTTCTGTGTCTCATCGTCAATATGGTCAGAGGGATACAGTAAACCTGAAGTGAAGCATTGGAACCTAAAACTAGTGTCACAGGAATGGGTAAAAACATAGACAGTGGGAAGAGTCAGTCTTCTTATACTTAAGTCGGCATTTTGCCTTTTGTATTTAATTCCGATGCAATTTCAGTGTTTCATCGTCAATAAGAAGGTCCAAGGGATACAGTAAACCTGGAGTGAAGCATCGGAATCTATAACTAATGTCAATGGAATGGTTCAAAACATAGACAGTAAGAAGAGTCAGTCTTCTTGTACTTAAGTCGGCAATGTGCCTTTTGTATTTAATTCCGGTGCAATTTCTGTGTTTCATCGTCAATAAGAAGGTCAGAGGGATACTGTAAACCTGGAGTGAAGCATCGGAATCTATAACTAGTGTCACAGGAATGGTTCAAAGCATTGTCAGTAAGAAGAGCCAGTCTTCTTGTCCTTAAGTCGGCATTGTGATTTTGTATTTAATTCCGATGCAATTTTTGTGTTTCATCGTCAATAAGAAGGTCCAAGGGATACAGTTAACCTAGAGTGAAGCATCGGAATCTATAACTAGTGTCAATGGAATGGTTTAAAGCATAGACAGTAAGAAGAGTCAGTCTTCTTGTACTTAAGTCGGCATTGTGCCATTTGTATTTAATTCCGGTGCAATTTCTGTGTTTCATCGTCAATAGGAAGGTCAGAGGGATACAGTATACCTGAAGTGAAGCATCTAAATCTATAACTAGTGTCACTGGAATGGATCAAAGCATAGCCAGTAAGAAGAGTCAGTCTTCTTACCCTTAAATCAGCCTTGTGCATTTTCTACTTAATTCCGATGCAATATCTGTGTTTCATCGTCAATAAGAAGGTCCAAGTTATACAGTAAACCTGGAATGAATCATCGGAATCTATAACTAGTGTCACAGGAATGGTTCAAAAAATAGGCAGTACTTATGTCGGCATTGTGCCCTTTGTATTTAATTCCGATGCAATTTCTGTGTTTTATCGTCAATAAGAAGGTCCAAGGGATACAGGAAACCTGAAGTAATGCATCGGAATCTACAACTAGTGTCACTGGAATGGTTCAAATATAGTCAGTAAGAAGAGTCAGTCTTCTTGTTCTTAACTCGGCATTGTGCTTTTTGTATATAATTCCAATGCAATTTCTGTGTTTCATCGTCAATAAGAAGGTCCAAGGGATACAGTAAACCTGAAGTGAAGCATCGGAATCTATAACTAGTGTCACAGGAATGGTTCAAACTTAGACAGTAAGAAGAGTCAGTCTTCTTGTACTTAAGTCGGCTTGTGCCTTTTCTATTTAATTCCGGTGCAATTTCTGTGTTTCATCGTCACTGAGAAGGTCAGAGGGATACAGTAAACCTGAAGTAAAGCATCGGAATCTATAACTATTGTGACAGGAATGGTTCAAAACATAGTCAGTAAGAAGAGTCAGTCTTCTTGTCCTTAAGTCGGCATTGTGCCTTTTGTATTTAATTCCGATGCAATATCTGTGTTTCATCGTCAACAAGAGGGTCCAAGGTATACAGTAAACCTGGAGTGAAGCATCGGAATCTATAACTAGTGTCAATGGAATGGTTCAGAACATAGACAGTAAGTAGAGTCAGTCTTCTTGTACTGAAGTCGGCATTGTGCCTTTTGTATTTAATTCCGGTGCAATTTCTGTGTTTCATCGTCAATAAGAAGGTCAGAGGGATACAGTAAACCTGAAGTAAAGCATCGGAATCTATAACTATTGTGACAGGAATGGTTCAAAACATAGTCAGTAAGAAGAGTCAGTCTTCTTGTCCTTAAGTCGGCATTGTGCCTTTTGTATTTAATTCCGATGCAATATCTGTGTTTCATCGTCAACAAGCGGGTCCAAGGTATACAGTAAACCTGAAGTGAAGCATCGGAATCTATAACTAGTGTCACAGGAATGGTTCAAATCATAGACAGTAGGAAGATACAGTCTTCTTGTACTTAAGTCGGCATTTTGCCATTTGTATTTAATTCCGAAGCTATTTCTGTGCTTCATCGTCAATGAGAAGGTCCAAGGGATACAGTAAACCTGGAGTGAAGCATCGGAATCTATAACTAGTGTCACAGGAATGGTTCAAAACATAGACAGTGTGAAGAGTCAGTCTTCTTGTACTTAAGTCGGCATTGTGCCCTTTGTATTTATTTCCGATGCAATTTCTGTGTTTCATCGTCAATAAGAAGGTCCGAGGGGTACAGTAAACCTGGAGTGAAGCAACGGAATCTATAACTAGTGTCACAGGAATGGTTCAAAACATAGTCAGTAAGAACAGTCAGTTTTCTTGTACTTAAGTCGGCATTGTGCCTTTTGTATTTAATTCCGATGCAATTTCTGTGTTTCATCGTCAATAAGAAGGTCCAGGGCATACAGGATACCTAAAGTGAACCATCGGAATCTAAAACTAGTGTCACAGGAATGGTTCAAAGCATAGTCAGTAGGAAGTGTCGGTCTTCTTGCCCTTAAGTTGGCATTGTGCAATTGTATTTAATTCCGATGCAATTTCTGTGTTTCATCGTCAATAAGATGGTCCAAGGGATACAGTAAACCTGGAGTGAAGCATCGGAATCTATAACTACTGTCAATGGAATGGTTTAAAGCATAGACAGTAAGAAGAGTCAGTCTTCTTGTACTTAAGTCGGCATTGTGCCTTTTGTATATCATTCCGGTGCAATTTCTGTGTTTCATCGTCAATAGGAAGGTCAGAGGGACACAGTAAACCTGAAGTGAAGCATCAAAATCTATAACTAGTGTCACTGGAATGGATCAAAACATAGACAGTAAGAAGAGTCAGTCTTCATTCCCTTAAATCAGCCTTGTGCCTTTTCTACATAATTCCGATGCAATATCTGTGCTTCATCGTCAATAAGAAGGTCCAAGGTATACAGTAAACCTGGAATGAAGCATCGGAATCTATAACTAGTGTCGCAGGAATGGTTCAAAACAAAGGCAGTACTTATGTCGGCATTGAGCCCTTTGTATTTAATTCCGATGCAATTTCTGTGTTTTATCGTCAATAAGAAGGTCCAAGGGATACAGGAAACCTGAAGTGATGCATCGGAATCTACAACTAGTGTCACTGGAATGGTTCAAAACATAGTCAGTAAGAAGAGTCGGTCTTCTTGTACTTAAGTCGGCATTGTGCCTGTTGTATTTAATTCCGATGCAATTTTTGTGTTTCATCTTCAATAAGAAGGTCCAAGGGATACAGTTAACCTGAAGTGAAGCATCGGAAGCTGTAACTAGTGTCACAGGAATGGTTCAAAACATAGTCAGTAAGAAGAGTCGGTCTTCATGTACTTAAGTCAGCATAGTGCCGTTTTTATTTAATTCCGGTGCAAATTCTGTGTTTCATCATAAATAAGAAGGTCAGATGGATACAGTAAACCTGAACTGAAGCATCGGAATCTATAACTAGTGTCACAGGAATGGTTCAAAATCATAGTAAGTAAGAAGAGTCAGTCTTCTTGCCCTTATGTTGGCATTGTGCCTTTTGTATTTAATTCCGATGCAATTCCTGTGTTTCATCGTCAATGAGAAGGTCCAAGGGATACAGTAAACCTGGAGTGAAGCATCGGAATCTATAAATAGTGTCACAGGAATGGTTCAAAACATAGACAGTAGGAAGATACAGTCTTCTTGTACATAAGTCGGCATTGTGCCTTTTGTATTTAATTCCGATGCAATTTCTGTGTTTCATCGCCAATAAGAAGGTCTAAGGGATACAGTAAACCTGAAGTGAAGCATCGGAATCTATAACTAGTGTCACAGGAATGGTTCAAAACATAGACAGTAAGAAGAGTCGGTCTTCTTGTACTTAAGTCGGCATTGTGCCTGTTGTATTTAATTCCGATGCAATTTCTGTGATTCATCATCAATAAGAAGGTCAGAGGGATTCAGTAACCCTGAAGTGAAGCATCGGAATCTATAACTAGTGTCACAGAAATGGTTCAAAACATTGTCAGTAAGAAGAGTCAGTCTTCTAGTACTTTAGTCGGCATTGTGCCTTTTGTATTAAATTCCGATGCAATTTCTGTGTTTCATCGTCAATAAGAAGGTCCAAGGGATACAGTAAACCTGAAGTGAAGCATCGGAATCTATAACTAGTGTCTCAGGAATGGTTCAAATCATAGACAGTAAGAAGAGTCAGTCTTCTTGTACTTAAGTCGGTATTGTGACTTTTGTATTTAATTCCGATGCAATTTCTGTGTTTCATTGTCAATAAGGTCAGAGGTATGCAGTAAACCTGAAGTGAAGAATCGGAATCTATAACTAGTGTCTCAGGAATGGTTCAAAACATAGACAGTGGGAAGAGTCCGTCTTCTTGTACTTATGTCGGCATTTTGCCTTTAGTATTTAATTCCGATGCAATTTCAGTGTTTCATCGTCAATAAGAAGGTCCAAGGGATACAGTAAACCTGGAGTGAAGCATCGGAATCTATAACTTGTGTCACAGGAATGGTTCAAAACATAGTCAGTAAGAAGAGTCAGTCTTCATGTACTTAAGTCGGCATTGTGCCTTTTGTATTTAATTCCGATGCAATTTCTGTGGTTGATCGTCAATAAGAAGATCTAAGGGATATAGTAAACCTGAAGTGAAGCATTGGAATCTATAACTAGTGTCACAGGAATAGTTCAAAACAAAGTCAGTAAGAAGAGTCTGTCTTCTTGTCCTTAAGTCGGCATTGTGCCTTTTGTATTTAATTCCGAAGCTATTTCTGTGTTTCATCGTCAATGAGAAAGTCCAAGGGATACAGTAAAGCTGGAGTGAAGCATCGGAATCTATAACTAGTGTCACAGGAATGGTTCAAACATAGACAGTGGAAGAGTCAGTCCACTTGTACTTAAGTCGGCATTTTGCCCTTTGTATTTAATTCCGAAGCTATTTCTGTGTTTCATCGTCAATGAGAAGGCCCAAGGGATACAGTAAACATGGAGTGAAGCATCGGAATCTATAACTAGTGTCACAGGAATGTTTCAAAACATAGACAGTAAGAAGATACAGTCTTCTTTTACTTATGTCGGCATTGGGCCTTTTGTATTTAATTCCGATGCAATTTCTGTGTTTCATCGCCAACAAGAAGGTCCAAAGGATACAGTAAACCTGAAGTGAAGCACCGGAATCAATAACTAGTGTCACAGGAATGGTTCAAAACGTAGTCAGTAAGATGAGTCAGTCTTCTTGTACTTGAGTCGGCATTGTGCGTTTTGTATTAAATTCCGATGCAATGTCTGTGTTCCACCGTCAATAAGAAGGTCCAAGGAATACATTAAACCTGAAGTCAAGCATCGGAATCTATGACTAGTGTCACAGGAATGGTTCAAAACATAGACAGTAAGAAGAGTCGGTCTTCTTGTACTTAAGTCGGCATTGTGCTTTTTCTATTTAATTCCGGTGCAATTTCTGTGGTTCATCGTCAATAAGAAGGTCCAAATGATACAGTTAAGCTGAAGTGAAGCATCGGAGTCGCTAACTAGTGTCACAGGAATGGTTCAAAACATAGGCAGTAAGAAGAGTCAGTCTTCCTGTACTTAAGTCGGTATTGTGCCTTTTGTATTTAATTCCGATGCGATTTCTGTGTTTCATCGTCAATAAGGTCAGAGGGATACAGTAAACCTGAAGTTAAGCATCGGAATCTATAACTAGAGTCACAGGAATGGTTCAAAACATAGACAGTAAGAAGAGTCGGTCTTCTTGTACTTAAGTCGGCATTGTGCCTGTTGTATTTAAATCCGATGAAATTTCTGTGATTCATCATCAATAAGAAGGTCAGAGGGATTCAGTAACCCTGAAGTGAAGCATCGGAATCTATAACTAGTGTCACAGAAATGGTTCAAAACATTGTCAGTAAGAAGAGTCAGTCTTCTAGTACTTTAGTCGGCATTGTGCCTTTTGTATTAAATTCCGATGCAATTTCTGTGTTTCATCGTCAATAAGAAGGTCCAAGGGATACAGTAAACCTGAAGTGAAGCATCGGAATCTATAACTAGTGTCTCAGGAATGGTTCAAATCATAGACAGTAAGAAGAGTCAGTCTTCTTGTACTTAAGTCGGCATTGTGCCTTTTCTATTTAATTCCGGTGCAATTTCTGTGTTTCATCGTCAATAAGAAGGTCCGAGGGATACATTAAACGTGAAGTGAAGCATCGGAATCTATAAGTAGTGTCACAGGAACGGTTCAAAACATAGTCAGTAAGAAGAGTCAGTCTTTTTGTACTTAAGTCGGCATTGTGCCTTTTGTATTTAATTGCGAGGTAATTTCTGTCTTTCATCGTCAATAAGAAGTTCCAAATGATACAGTAAACCTGAAGTGAAGCATCGGAAACGCTAAATAGTGTCACAAGAATGGTTCAAAACATAGACAGTAAGAAGAGTCAGTCTTCTTGTACTTAAGTCGGTATTGTGCCTTTTGTATTTAATTCCGATGCAGTTTCTGTGTTTCATCGTCAATAAGGTCAGAGGGATGCAGTAAACCTGAAGTGAAGCATCGGAATCTATAACTAGTGTCTCAGGAATGGTTCAAAACATAGACAGTGGGAAGAGTCCGTCTTCTTGTACTTATGTCGGCATTTTGCCTTTAGTATTTAATTCCGATGCAATTTCAGTGTTTCATCGTCAATAAGAAGGTCCAAGGGATACAGTAAACCTGGAGTGAAGCATCGGAATCTATAACTTGTGTCACAGGAATGGTTCAAAACATAGTCAGTAAGAAGAGTCAGTCTTCATGTACTTAAGTCGGCATTGTGCCTTTTGTATTTAATTCCGATGCAATTTCTGTGGTTCATCGTCAATGAGAAGATCTAAGGGATATAGTAAACCTGAAGTGAAGCATTGGAATCTATAACTAGTGTCACAGGAATGTTTCAAAACATAGACAGTAAGAAGATACAGTCTTCTTTTACTTAAGTCGGCATTGGGCCTTTTGTATTTAATTCCGATGCAATTTCTGTGTTTCATCGCCAACAAGAAGGTCCAAGGGATACAGTAAACCTGAAGTGAAGCATCGGAATCAATAACTAGTGTCACAGGAATGGTTCAAAACGTAGTCAGTAAGATGAGTCAGTCTTCTTGTACTTGAGTCGGCATTGTGCCTTTTGTATTAAATTCCGATGCAATGTCTGT
The DNA here is from genome assembly GCF_021461385.2 of Schistocerca piceifrons. Classification (NCBI taxonomy): domain Eukaryota; kingdom Metazoa; phylum Arthropoda; class Insecta; order Orthoptera; family Acrididae; genus Schistocerca; species Schistocerca piceifrons. The sequence goes on along the minus strand of NW_025727588.1, from coordinate 1,762,934 downwards.
GTTCCACCGTCAATAAGAAGGTCCAAGGAATACAGTAAACCTGAAGTCAAGCATCGGAATCTATGACTAGTGCCACAGGAATGGTTCAAAACATAGACAGTAAGAAGAGTCGGTCTTCTTGTACTTAAGTCGACATTGTGCCTTTTCTATTTAATTCCGGTGCAATTTCTGTGGTTCATCGTTAATAAGAAGGTCCAAATGATACAGTTAAGCTGAAGTGAAGCATCGGAGTCGCTAACTAGTGTCACAGGAATGGTTCAAAACATAGGCAGTAAGAAGAGTCAGTCTTCTTGTACTTAAGTCGGTATTGTGCCTTTTGTATTTAATTCCCATGCGATTTCTGTGTTTCATCGTCAATGAGAAGGCCCAAGGGATACAGTAAACATGGAGTGAAGCATCGGAATCTATAACTAGTGTCACAGGAATGTTTCAAAACATAGACAGTAAGAAGATACAGTCTTCTTTTACTTAAGTCGGCATTGGGCCTTTTGTATTTAATTCCGATGCAATTTCTGTGTTTCATCGCCAACAAGAAGGTCCAAGGGATACAGTAAACCTGAAGTGAAGCATCGGAATCAATAACTAGTGCCACAGGAATGGTTCAAAACATAGACAGTAAGAAGAGTCGGTCTTCTTGTACTTAAGTCGGCATTGTGCCTTTTCTATTTAATTCCGGTGCAATTACTGTGGTTCATCGTTAATAAGAAGGTCCAAATGATACAGTTAAGCTGAAGTGAAGCATCGGAGTCGCTAACTAGTGTCACAGGAATGGTTCAAAACATAGGCAGTAAGAAGAGTCAGTCTTCTTGTACTTAAGTCGGTATTGTGCCTTTTGTATTTAATTCCCATGCGATTTCTGTGTTTCATCGTCAATAAGGTCAGAGGGATACAGTAAACCTGAAGTTAAGCATCGGAATCTATAACTAGTGTCACAGGAATGGTTCAAAACATAGACAGTAGTAAGAGTCAGTCTTCTTGTACTAAAGTCGGCATTTTGCATTTTGTATTTAATTCCGACGCAATTTCAGTGTGTCATCGTCAATAAAAAGGTCCAAGGGATGCAGTAAACCTGGAGTGAAGCATCGAAATCTATAACTAGTGTCCATGGAATGGTTCAAAACATAGACAGTGGGAAGAGTCAGTCTTCTTGTACTTAAGTCGGCATTTTGCCTTTAGTATTTAATTCCGATGCAATTTCAGTGTTTCATCGTCAATAAAAAGGTCCAAGGGATACAGTAAACCTGGAGTGAAGCATCGGAATCTATAACTAGTGTCACAGGAATAGTTCAAAACATAGTCAGTAAGAAGAGTCAGTCTTCATGTACTTAAGTCGGCAATGTGCCTTTTGTATTTAATTCCGATGCAACATCTGTGTTTCATCGTCAATAAGAACGTCCAAGGGATATAGTAAATCTGAAGTGAAGCATTGGAATCTATAACTAGTGTCACAGGATGGTTCAAAACAAAGTCAGTAATAAGAGTCGGTCTTCTTGTACATAAGTCGGCATTGTGCCTTTTGTATTTAATTCCGATGCAATTTCTGTGTTTCATCGTCAATTAGAAAGGTAAGAGGTATACAGTAAACCTGAAGTGAAGCATCATGATCTATAACTAGTGTCACTGGAATGGATCAAAGCATAGCCAGTAAGAAGAGTCTGTCTTCTTACCCTTAAATCAGCCTTGTGCCTTTTCTACTTAATTCCGATGCAATATCTGTGTTTCATCGTCAATAAGAAGGTCCAAGTTATACAGTAAACCTGGAATGAAGCACCGGAATCTATAACTAGTGTCACAGGAATGGTTAAAAACATAGGCAGTACTTATGACGGCATTGTGCCCTTTGTATTTAATTCCGATGCAATTTCTGTGTTTTATCGTCAATAAGAATGTCCAAGGGATACAGGAAACCTGAAGTAATGCATCGGAATCTACAACTAGTGTCACTGGAATGGTTCAAATATAGTCAGTAAGAAGAGTCAGTCTTCTTGTCCTTAACTCGGCATTGTGCCTTTTGTATTTAATTCCCATGCAATTTCTGTGTTTCATCGTCAATAAGAAGGTCCAAGGGATACAGTAAACCTGAAGTGAAGCATCGCCAATCTATAACTAGTGTCACAGGAATGGTTCAAAAATTTACAGTAAGAAGAGTCAGTCTTCTTGTACTTAAGTCGGCATTGTGCCTTTTCTATTTAATTCCGGTGCAATTTCTGTGTTTCATCGTCAATGAGAAGGTCAGAGGGATACAGTAAACCTAAAGTGAAGCATCGGAATCTAGAACTAGTGTCACAGGAATGGTTAAAAGCATAGTCAGTATGAAGAGTCAGTCTTTTTGTACTTAAGTCGGCATTGTGCTTTTTATATTTTATTCCGATGTAATTTCTGTGTTTCATCGTCAATAAGAAGATCCAAATGATACAGTAAACCTGAAGTGAAGCATCGGAAACGCTAACTAGTGTCACAGGAATGGTTCATAACATAGACAGTAAGAAGAGTCAGTCCTCCTGTACTTAAGTCGGTATTGTGCTTTTTGTATTTAATTCCGATGCAATTTCTGTGTTTCATCGTCAATATGGTCAGAGGGATACAGTAAACCTGAAGTGAAGCATCTGAATCTTTAACTTGTGTCACAGGAATGGGTAAAAACATAGAGAGTGGGAAGAGTCAGTCTTGTTGTACTTAAGTCGTCATTTTGCCTTTTGTATTTAATTCCGATGCAATTTCAGTGTTTCATCGTCAATAAGAAGGTCCAAGGGATACAGTAAACCTGGAGTGAAGCATCGGAATCTATAACTAGTGTCAATGGGATGGTTCAAAACATAGACAGTAAGTAGAGTCAGTCTTCTTGTACTTAAGTCGGCATTGTGCCTTTTGTATTTAATTCCGGTGCAATTTCTGTGTTTCATCGTCAATAAGAAGGTCAGAGGGATACAGTAAACCTGAAGTGAAGCATCGGAATCTATAACTATTGTGACAGGAATGGTTCAAAACATAGTCAGTAAGAAGAGTCAGTCTTCTTGTCCTTAAGTCGGCATTGTGCCTTTTGTATTTATTTCCGATGCAATATCTGTGTTTCATCGTCACCAAGAGGGTCCAAGGTATACAGTAAACATGGAGTGAAGCATCGGAATCTATAACTAGTGTCACAGGAATGGTTCAAAACATACACAGTGTGAAGATTCAGTCTTCTTGTACTTAAGTCGGCATTGTGCCCTTTGTATTTATTTCCCATGCAATTTCTGTGTTTCATCGTCAATAAGAAGGTCCGAGGGATACAGTAAACCTATAGTGAAGCAACGGAATCTATAACTAGTGTCACAGGAATGGTTCAAAACATAGTCAGTAAGAAGAGTCAGTTTTCTTGTACTTAAGTCGGCATTGTGCCTTTTGTATTTAATTTCGATGCAATTTCTGTGTTTCATCGTCAATAAGAAGGTCCAGGGGATGCAGGATACCCGAAGTGAAGCATCAGAATCTAAAACTAGTGTCACAGGAATGGTTCAAAACATAGTCAGTAGGAAGTGTCGGTCTTCTTGCCCTTAAGTTGGCATTGTGCCATTGTATTTAATTCCGATGCAATTTCTGTGTTTCATCGTCAATAAGAAGGTCCAAGGGATACAGTAAACCTGCAGTGAAGCATCGGAATCTATAACTAGTGTCAATGGAATGGTTTAAAGCATAGACAGTAAGAAGAGTCAGTCTTGTTGTACTTAAGTCGGCATTGTGCCTTTTGTATTTAATTCCGGTGCAATTTCTGTGTTTTATCGTCAATAGGAAGGTCAGAGGGATACAGTAAACCTGAAGTGAAGCATCTAAATCTATAACTAGTGTCACTGGAATGGATCAAAACACAGACAGTAAGAAGAGTCAGTCTTCATACCCTTAAATCAGCCTTGTGCCTTTTCTACTTAATTCCGATGCAATATCTGTGCTTCATCGTCTATAAGAAGGTCCAAGGTATACAGTAAACCTGGAATGAAGCATCGGAATCTATAACTAGTGTCACAGGAATGATTCAAAGCATAGGCAGTACTTATGTCAGCATTGTGCCCTTTGTATTTAATTCCGGTGCAATTTCTGTGTTTCATCATAAATAAGAAGGTCAGATGGATACAGTAAACCTGAGCTGAAGCATCGGAATCTATTACTAGTGTCACAGGAATGGTTCAAAACATAGACAGTAGGAAGATACAGTCTTCTTGTACATAAGTCGGCATTGTGCCTTTTGTACTTAATTCCGATGCAATTTCTGTGTTTCATCGCCAATAAGAAGGTCTAAGGGATACAGTAAACCTGAAGTGAAGCATCGGAATCTATAACTATTGTCACAGGAATGGTTCAAAACATAGACAGTAAGAAGAGTCAGTCTTCTTGTACTTAAGTCGGCATTGTGCCTTTTGTACTTAATTCCGATGCAATTTCTGTGTTTCATCATCAATAAGAAGGTCAGAGGGATTCAGTAACCCTGAAGTGAAGCATCGGAATCTATAACTAGTGTCACAGAAATGGTTCAAAACATTGTCAGTAAGAAGAGTCAGTCTTCTAGTACTTGAGTCGGCATTGTGCCTTTTCTATTTAAGTCCGATGCAATTTCTGTGGTTCATCGTCAGTAAGAAGATCCAAGGGATATAGTAAACCTGAAGTGAAGCATTGGAATCTATAACTAGTGTCACAGGACTGGTTCAAAACAAAGTCAGTAAGAAGAGTCAGTCTTCTTGTCCTTAAGTCGGCATTGTGCCTTTTGTATTTAATTCCGAAGCTATTTCTGTGTTTCATCGTCAATGAGAAGGTCCAAGGGATACAGTAAAGCTGGAGTGAAGCATCGGAATCTATAACTAGTGTCACAGGAATGGTTCAAACATAGACAGTGGGAAGAGTCAGTCTTCTTGTACTTAAGTCGGCATTTTGCCTTTTGTATTTAATTCCGATGCAATTTCAGTGTTTCATCGTCAATAAGAAGGTCCAAGGGATACAGTAAACCTGGAGTGAAGCATCGGAATCTATAACTAGTGTCACATGAATGGGTCAAATCATAGACAGTATGAAGAGTCAGTCTTCTTGTACTCATGTCGGCATTGTGCCTTTTGTATTTATTTCCGGTGCAATTTCTGTGTTTCATCGTCAATAAGAAGGTCAGAGGGATACAGTAAACCTGAAGTGAAGCATCGGAATCTATAACTAGTGTCACAGGAATCGTTCAAAACATAGTCAGTAAGAAGCGGCAGTATTCTTGTCCTTAAGTCAGCATTGTGCCTTTTGTATTTAATTCCGAAGCTATTTCTGTGTTTCTTCGTCAATGAGAAGGTCCAAGGGATACAGTAAACCTGGTGTGAAGCATCGGAATCTATAACTAGTGTCACAGGAATGTTTCAAAACATAGACAGTAAGAAGATACAGTCTTCTTTTACTTAAGTCGGCATTGGGCCTTTTGTATTTAATTCCGATGCAATTTCTGTGTTTCATCGCCAACAAGAAGGTCCAAGGGAAACAGTAAACCTGAAGTGAAGCATCGGAATCAGTAACTAGTGTCACAGGAATGGTTCAAAACGTAGTCAGTAAGATGAGTCAGTCTTCTTGTACTTGAGTCGGCATTGTGCCTTTTGTATTAAATTCCGATGCAATGTCTGTGTTCCACCGTCAATAAGAAGGTCCAAGGAATACAGTAAACCTGAAGTCAAGCATCGGAATCTTTGACTAGTGTCACAGGAATGGTTCAAAACATAGACAGTAAGAAGAGTCGGTCTTCTTGTACTTAAGTCGGCATTGTGCCTTTTCTATTTAATTCCGGTGCAATTTCTATGGTTCATCGTTAATAAGAAGGTCCAAATAATACAGTTAAGCTGAAGTGAAGCATCGGAATCGCTACCTAGTGTCACAGGAATGGTTCAAAACATAGGCAGTTAGAAGAGTCAGTCTTCTTGTACTTAAGTCGGTATTGTGCCTTTTGTATTTAATTCCGATGCGATTTCTGTGTTTCATCGTCAATAAGGTCAGAGGGATACAGTAAACCTGAAGTTAAGCATCGGAATCTATAACTAGTGTTACAGGAATGGTTCAAAACATAGACAGTAGGAAGAGTCAGTCTTCTTGTACTTAAGTCGGCATTGTGCCGTTTGTATTTAATTCCGGTGCAATTTCTGTGTTTCATCGTCAATTAGAAGGTCAGAGGGATACAGTAAACCTGAAGTGAAGCATCGGAATTTATAACTAGTGTCACAGGAATGGTTCAAAACATAATCAGTAAGAAGAGTCAGTCTTCTTGTGCTTAAGTCGGCATTGTGCCTTTTGCATTTAATTCCGAAGCTATTTCTGTGTTTCATCGTCAATGAGAAGGTCCAAGGGATACAGCAAACCTGGAATGAAGCATCGGAATTTATAACTAGTGTCACAGGAATGGTTCAAAACATAGTTACTAAGAAGTGTCAGTCTTCTTGTACCTAAGTCGGCATTTTGCATTTTGTATTTAATTCCGATGCAATTTCAGTGTGTCATCGTCAATAAGAAGGTCCAAGGGATACAATAAACCTGGAGTGAAGCATCGAAATCTATAACTAGTGTCAATGGAATGGTTCAAAACATAGACAGTAAGGAGAGTCAATCTTCTTGTACTTAAGTCGGCATTGTGCCTTTTGTATTTAATTCCGGTGCAATTTCTATGTTACATCGACAATAAGAAGGTCAGAGGGATACAGTAAACCTAAAGTAAAGCATCGGAATCCATAAGTATTGTCACGGGAATGGTTCAAAACATAGTCAGTAAGAAGAGTTAGTCTACTTGTCCTTAAGTCGGTATTGTGCCTTTTGTATTTAAATCGATGCAATATCTGTGTTTCATCGTCAATAAGAGGGTCCAAGGGATACAGTAAACCTGAAGTGAAGCATCGGACTCTATAACTAGTGTCATAGGAATGGTTCAAAACATAGACAGTAAGAGGAAACAGTCTTCTTGTACTTAAGTCGGCATTGTGCCTTTTGTATTTAATTCCGATGCAATTTCTGTGTTTCATCGTCAATTAGAAAGGTAAGAGGTATACAGTAAACCTGAAGTGAAGCATCATGATCTATAATTAGTGTCACAGGATTAGTTGAAAACATAGTAAGTAAGAAGAGTCAGTCTTCTTGTCCTTAAGTCGGCATTGTGCCTTTTGTATTTAATTCCGATGCAATTTCTGTGTTTCATCGTCAATAAGAAGGTCCAAGGGATATAGTAAACCTGAAGGGAAGCAATGGAATCTATAACTAGTGTCACAGGATGGTTCAAAACAAAGTCAGTAAGAAGAGTCAGTCTTCTTGTACACAAGTCGGCATTGTGCCATTTCTATTTAATTCCGATGCAATTTCAGTGTTTCATCGGCAATAAGAAGGTCCAAGAGATTCAGTAAACCTGGAGTGAAGCATCGGAATCTATAACTAGTGTCACATGAATGGGTCAAAACATAGACAGTATGAAGAGTCAGTCTTCTTGTACTTATACGGCATTGTGCCTTTTGTACTTAATTCCGGTGCAATTTCTGTGTTTCATCGTCAATAAGAAGGTCAGAGGGATACAGAAAACCTGAAGTGAAGCATCGGAATCTATAACTTGTGTCACAGGAATGGTTCAAAACATAGTCAGTAAGAAGAGTCAGTCTTCTTGTGCTTAAGTCGGCATTGTTCCTTTTGTATTTAATTCCGAAGCTATTTCTGTGTTTCATCGTCAATGAGAAGGTCCAAGGGATACAGTAAACCTGGAGTGAAGCATCGGAATCTATAACTAGTGTCACAGGAATGGTTCAAAACATAGACAGTGTGAAGAGTCAGTCTTCTTGTACATAAGTCGGCATTGTGCCTTTTGTATTTAATTCCGGTGCAATTTCTGTGTTTCATCGTCAATAAGAAGGTCAGAGGATTACAGTAAACCTGAAGTGAAGCATCGGAATCTTTAAGTAGTGTCACAGGAATGGGTAAAAACATAGACAGTGGGAAGAGTCAGTCTTCTTGTACTTAAGCGGCATTTTGCCTTTTGTTTTTAATTCCGATGCAATTTCAGTGTTTTATCGTCAATAAGAAAGTCCAAGGGATACAGTAAACCTGGAGTGAAGCATCGGAATCTACAACTAGTGTCAATGGAATGGTTCAAAACATAGACATTAAGTAGAGTCAGTCTTCTTGTACTTAAGTCGGCATTGTGCCTTTTGTATTTAATTCCGGTGCAATTTCTGTGTTTCGTCGTCAATATGAAGGTCAGAGGGATACAGTAAACATGAAGTGAAGCATCGGAATCTATAACTATTGTCACAGGAATGGTTCAAAACATAGTCAGTAAGAAGAGTCGGTCTTCTTGTCCTTAAGTCGGCATTGTGCCTTTTGTATTTAATTGCGATGCAATATCTGTGTTTCATCGTCAACAAGAGGGTCCAAGGGATACAGTAAACCTGAAGTAAAGCATCAGAATCTATAACTAGTGTCATAGGAATGGTTCAAAACATAGACAGTAGGAAGATACAGTCATCTTGTACTTAAGTCGGCATTGTGCCATTTGTATTTAATTCCGCTGCTATTTCTGTGTTTCGTCGTCAATGAGAAGGTCCAAGGGATACAGTAAACCTCGAGTGAAGCATCGGAATCTATAACTAGTGTCTCAGGAATGGTTCAAAACATAGACAGTGTGAAGAGTCAGTCTTCTTGTACTTCAGTCGGCATTGTGCCTTTCTTATTTAATTCCGGTGCAATTTCTGTGTTTCATCGTCAATATGAAAGTCAGAGGGATACAGTAAACCTGAAGTGAAGCATCGGAATCTTTAACTAGTGTCACAGGAATGGGTAAAAACATAGACAGTGGGAAGAGCCAGTCTTCTTGTACTTAAGTCGGCATTTTGCCTTTTGTATTTAATTCCGATGCAATTTCAGTGTTTCATCGTCAATAAGAAGGTCCAAGGGATACAGTAAACCTGGAGTGAAGCATCGGAATCTATAACTAGTGTCACAGGAATGTTTCAAAACATAGACAGTAAGAAGATACAGTCTTCATTTACTTAAGTCGGCATTGGGCCTTTTGTATTTAATTCCGATGCAATTTCTGTGTTTCATCGTCAGTAAGAAGGTCCAAGGGATCCAGTAAATCTGATGTGAAGCATCGGAATCTATAACTAGTGTCACAGGAATGGTTCAAAACATAGGCAGTAAGAAGAGTCAGTCTTCTTGTACTTAAGTCGGTATTGTGCCTTTTGTATTTAATTCCGATGCGATTTCTGTGTTTCATCCTCAATAAGGTCAGAGGGATACAGTAAACCTGAAGTTAAGCATCGGAATCTATAACTAGTGTCACAGGAATGGTTCAAAACATAGACAGTTGGAAGAGTCAGACTTCTTGTACTTAAGTCGGCATTTTGCATTTTGTATTTAATTCCGATGCAATTTCAGTGTGTCATCGTCAATAAAAAGGTCCAAGGGATGCAGTAAACCTGGAGTGAAGCATCGAAATCTATAACTAGTGTCCATGGAATGGTTCAAAACATAGACAGTGGGAAGAGTCAGTCTTCTTGTACTTAAGTCGGCATTTTGCCTTTAGTATTTAATTCCGAGCAATTTCAGTGTCTCTTCGGCAATAAAAACGTCCAAGGGATACAGTAAACCTGGAGTGAAGCATCGGAATCCATAACTAGTGTCACAGGAATGGTTCAAAACATAGTCAGTAAGAAGAGTCAGTCTTCATGTACTTAAGTCGGCATTGTGCCTTTTGCATTTAATTCCGATGCTATTTCTGTGTTTCATCGTCAATGAGAAGGTCCAAGGGATACAGTAAACCTGGAGTGAAGCATCGGAATCTATAACTAGTGTCACAGGAAAGGTTCAAAACATAGTCAGTAAGAAGAGTCAGTCTTCTTGTACTTAAGTCGGCATTTTGCATTTTGTATTTAATTCCGATGCAATTTCAGTGTGTCATCGTCAATAAGAAGGTCCAAGGGATACAGTAAACCTGGAGTGAAGCATCGAAACCTATGACTAGTGTCAATGGAATGGTTCAAATCATAGACAGTAAGAAGAGTCAGTCTTCTTGTACTTAAGTCGGCATTGTGCCTTTTGTATTTAATTCCGATGCAATTTCTGTGTTTCATCGTCAATAAGAAGGTAAGAGGTGTACAGTAAACCTGAAGTGAAGCATCATGATCTATAATTAGTGTCACAGGATTGGTTGAAAACATAGTCAGTAAGAATAGTCAGTCTTCTTGTCCTTAAGTCGGCATTGTGCCTTTTGTATTTTATTCCGATGCAAATTCTGTGTTTCATCGTCAATAAGAAGGTCCAAGGGATATAGTAAACCTGAAGTGAAGCATTGGAATCTATAATAAGTGTCACAGGATGGTTCAAAACAAAGTCACTAAGAAGAGTCAGTCTTCTTGTACATAAGTCGGCATTATGCCTTTTCTATTTAATTCCGATGCAATTTCAGTTTTTCATCGTCAAAAAGAAGGTCCAAGGGAATCAGTAAACCTGGAGTGAAGCATCGGAATCTATAACTAGTGTCACATGAATGGGTCAAAACATAGACAGTTTGAAGAGTCAGTCTTCTTGTACTTAAGTCGGCATTGTGCCTGTTGTATTTAATTCCGATGCAATTTCTGTGATTCATCATCAATAAGAAGGTCAGAGGGATTCAGTAACCCTGTAGTGAAGCATCGGAATCTATAACTAGTGTCTCAGGAATGGTTCAAATCATAGACAGTAAGAAGAGTCAGTCTTCTTGTACTTAAGTCGGCATTGTGCCTTTTCTATTTAATTCCGATGCAATTTCTGTGGTTCATCGTCAGTAAGAGGATCCAAGGGATATAGTAAACCTGAAGTGAAGCATTGGAATCTATAACTAGTGTCACAGGAATGGTTCAAAACAAAGTCAGTAAGAAGGGTCAGTCTTCTTGTCCTTAAGTCGGCATTGTGCCTTTTGTATTTAATTCCGAAGCTATTTCTGTGTTTCATCGTCAATGAGAAGGTCCAAGGGATACAGTAAAGCTGGAGTGAAGCATCGGAATCTATAACTAGTGTCACAGGAATGGTTCAAACATAGACAGTGGGAAGAGTCAGTCTTCTTGTACTTAAGTCGGCATTTTGCCTTTTGTATTTAATTCCGATGCAATTTCAGTGTTTCATCGTCAATAAGAAGGTCCAAGGGATACAGTAAACCTGGGGTGAAGCATCGGAATCTATAACTAGTGTCACATGAATGGGTCAAATCATAGACAGTATGAAGAGTCAGTCTTCTTGTACTCATGTCGGCATTGTGCCTTTTGTATTTATTTCCGGTGCAATTTCTGTGTTTCATCGTCAATACGAAGGTCAGAGGGATACAGTAAACCTGAAGTGAAGCATCGGAATCTATAACTAGTGTCACAGGAATCGTTCAAAACATAGTCAGTAAGAAGCGGCAGTATTCTTGTCCTTAAGTCAGCATTGTGCCTTTTGTATTTAATTCCGAAGCTATTTCTGTGTTTCATCGTCAATGAGAAGGTCCAAGGGATACAGTAAACGTGGTGTGAAGCATCGGAATCTATAACTAGTGTCACAGGATTGTTTCAAAACATAGACAGTAAGAAGATACAGTCTTCTTTTACTTAAGTCGGCATCGGGCCTTTTGTATTTAATTCCGATGCAATTTCTGTGTTTCATCGCCAACAATAAGGTCCAAGGGAAACAGTAAACCTGAAGTGAAGCATCGGAGTCAATAACTAGTGTCACAGGAATGGTTCAAAACGTAGTCAGTAAGATGAGTCAGTCTTCTTGTACTTGAGTCGGCATTGTGCCTTTTGTATTAAATTCCGATGCAATGTCTGTGTTCCGCCGTCAATAAGAAGGTCCAAGGAATACAGTAAACCTGAAGTCAAGCATCGGAATCTTTGACTAGTGTCACAGGAATGGTTCAAAACATAGACAGTAAGAAGAGTCGGTCTTCTTGTACTTAAGTCGGCATTGTGCCTTTTCTATTTAATTCCGGTGCAATTTCTATGGTTCATCGTTAATAAGAAGGTCCAAATAATACAGTTAAGCTGAAGTGAAGCATCGGAATCGCTACCTAGTGTCACAGGAATGGTTCAAAACATAGGCAGTTAGAAGAGTCAGTCTTCTTGTACTTAAGTCGGTATTGTGCCTTTTGTATTTAATTCCGATGCGATTTCTGTGTTTCATCGTCAATAAGGTCAGAGGGATACAGTAAACCTGAAGTTAAGCATCGGAATCTATAACTAGTGTCACAGGAATGGTCCAAACCATAGACAGTAGGAAGAGTCATTCTTCTTGTACTTAAGTCGGCATTGTGCCGTTTGTATTTAAATCCGGTGCAATTTCTGTGTTTCATCGTCAATTAGAAGGTCAGAGGGATACAGTAAACCTGAAGTGAAGCATCGGAATTTATAACTAGTGTCACAGGAATGGTTCAAAACATAATCAGTAAGAAGAGTCAGTCTTCTTGTGCTTAAGTCGGCATTGTGCCTTTTGCATTTAATTCCGAAGCTATTTCTGTGTTTCATCGTCAATGAGAAGGTCCAAGGGATACAGCAAACCTGGAGTGAAGCATCGGAATCTATAACTAGTGTCACAGGAATGGTTCAAAACATAGTTAGTAAGAAGTGTCAGTCTTCTTGTACTTAAGTCGGCATTTTGCATTTTGTATTTAATTCCGATGCAATTTCAGTGTGTCATCGTCAATAAGAAGGTCCAAGGGATACAATAAACCTCGAGTGAAGCATCGAAATCTATAACTAGTGTCAATGGAATGGTTCAAAACATAGACAGTAAGGAGAGTCAATCTTCTTGTACTTAAGTCGGCATTGTGCATTTTGTATTTAATTCCGGTGCAATTTCTATGTTACATCGTCAATAAGAAGGTCAGAGGGATACAGTAAACCTAAAGTAAAGCATCGGAATCCATAACTATTGTCACGGGAATGGTTCAAAACATAGTCAGTAACAAGAGTTAGTCTACTTGTCCTTAAGTCGGTATTGTGCCTTTTGTATTTAAATCCGATGCAATATCTGTGTTTCATCGTCAATAAGAGGGTCCAAGGGATACAGTAAACCTGAAGTGAAGCATCGGAATCTATAACTAGTGTCACATGAATGGGTCAAAGCATAGACAGTATGAAGAGTCAGTCTTCTTGTACTTATACGGCATTGTGCCTTTTGTACTTAATTCCGGTGCAATTTCTGTGTTTCATCGTCAATAAGAAGGTCAGAGGGATACAGTAAACCTGAAGTGAAGCATCGGAATCTATAACTAGTGTCACAGGAATGGTTCAAAACATAGTCAGTAAGAAGAGTCAGTCTTCTTGTGCTTAAGTCAGCATTGTGCCTTTTGTATTTAATTCCGAAGCTATTTCTGTGTTTCATCGTCAATGAGAAGGTCCAAGGGATACAGTAAACCTGGAGTGAAGCATCGGAATCTATAACTAGTGTCACAGGAATGGTTCAAACCATAGACAGTGTGAAGAGTCAGTCTTCTTGTACTTAAGCCGGCATTTTGCCTTTTGTTTTTAATTCCGATGCAATTTCAGTGTTTCATCGTCAATAAGAAGGTCCAAGGGATACAGTAAACCTGGAGTGAAGCATCGGAATCTACAACTAGTGTCAATGGAATGGTTCAAACCATAGACAGTGTGAAGAGTCAGTCTTCTTGTACTTAAGTCGGCATTGTGCCTTTTGTATTTAATTCCGGTGCAATTTCTGTGTTTCGTCGTCAATATGAAGGTCAGAGGGATACAGTAAACATGAAGTGAAGCATCGGAATCTATAACTATTTTCACAGGAATGGTTCAAAACATAGTCAGTAAGAAGAGTCGGTCTTCTTGTCCTTAAGTCGGCATTGTGCCTTTTGTATTTAATTGCGATGCAATATCTGTGTTTCATCGTCAACAAGAGGGTCCATGGGATACACTAAACCTGAAGTGAAGCATCGGAATCTATAACTAGTGTCATAGGAATGGTTCAAAACATAGACAGTAGGAAGATACAGTCATCTTGTACTTAAGTCGGCATTGTGCCATTTGTATTTAATTCCGCTGCTATTTCTGTGTTTCATCGTCAATGAGAAGGTCCAAGGGATACAGTAAACCTCGAGTGAAGCATCGGAATCTATAACTAGTGTCACAGGAATGGTTTAAAACATAGACAGTGTGAAGAGTCAGTCTTCTTGTACTTCAGTCGGCATTGTGCCTTTCTTATTTAATTCCGGTGCAACTTCTGTGTTTCATCGTCAATAAGAAAGTCAGAGGGATACAGTAAACCTGAAGTGAAGCATCGGAATCTTTAACTAGTGTCACAGGAATGGGTAAAAACATAGACAGTGGGAAGAGCCAGTCTTCTTGTACTTAAGTCGGCATTTTGCCTTTTGTATTTAATTCCGATGCAATTTCAGTGTTTCATCGTCAATAAGAAGGTCCAAGGGATACTGTAAACCTGGAGTGAAGCATCGGAATCAATAACTAGTGTCACAGGAATGGTTCAAAACGTAGTCAGTAAGAAGAGTCAGTCTTCTTGTACTTGAGTCGGCATTGTGCCTTTTGTATTAAATTCCGATGCAATTTCTGTTTTCCACCGTCAATAAGAAGGTCCAAGGAATACAGTAAACCTGAAGTCAAGCATCGGAATCTATGACTAGTGTCACAGGAATGGTTCAAAACATAGACAGTAAGAAGAGTCGGTCTTCTTGTACTTAAGTCGGCATTGTGCCTTTTCTATTTAATTCCGGTGCAATTTCTGTGTTTCATCGTTAGTAAGAAGGTCCAAATGATACAGTTAAGCTGAAGTGAAGCATCGGAATCGCTAACTAGTGTCACAGGAATGGTTCAAACATAGGCAGTAAGAAGAGTCACTCATCTTGTACTTAGGTCGGTATTGTGCCTTTTGTATTTAATTCCGATGCGATTTCTGTGTTTCATCCTCAATAAGGTCAGAGGGATACAGTAAACCTGAAGTTAAGCATCGGAATCTATAACTAGTGTCACAGGAATGGTTCAAAACATAGACAGTTGGAAGAGTCAGACTTCTTGTACTTAAGTCGGCATTTTGCATTTTGTATTTAATTCCGATGCAATTTCAGTGTGTCATCGTCAATAAAAAGGTCCAAGGGATGCAGTTAACCTGGAGTGAAGCATCGAAATCTATAACTAGTGTCCATGGAATAGTTCAAAACATAGACAGTGGGAAGAGTCAGTCTTCTTGTACTTAAGTCGGCATTTTGCCTTTAGTATTTAATTCCGATGCAATTTCAGTGTCTCTTCGGCAATAAAAACGTCCAAGGGAATACAGTAAACCTGGAGTGAAGCATCGGAATCTATAACTAGTGTCACAGGAATGGTTCAAAACATAGTCAGTAAGAAGAGTCAGTCTTCATGTACTTAAGTCGGCATTGTGCCTTTTGTATTTAATTCCGATGCAATTTCAGTGTTTCATCGTCAATAAGAAGGTCCAAGGGATATAGTAAATCTGAAGTGAAGCATTGGAATCTATAACTAGTGTCACAGGATGGTTCAAAACAAAGTCAGTAAGAAGAGTCAGTCTTTTTGTACATAAGTCGGCATTGTGCCTTTTCTATTTAATTCCGATGCAGTTTCTGTGTTTCATTGTCAATTAGAAGGTCAGAGGGATACACTAAACCTGAAGTGAAACATCGGAATCTATAACTAGTGTCACAGGAATGGTTCAAACATAATCAGTAAGAAGAGTCAGTCTTCTTGTGCTTAAGTCGGCATTGTGCCTTTTGCATTTAATTCCGATGCTATTTCTGTGTTTCATCGTCAATGAGAAGGTCCAAGGGATACAGTAAACCTGGAGTGAAGCATCGGAATCTATAACTAGTGTCACAGGAAAGGTTCAAAACATAGTCAGTAAGAAGAGTCAGTCTTCTTGTACTTAAGTCGTCATTTTGAATTTTGTATTTAATTCCGATGCAATTTCAGTGTGTCATCGTCAATAAGAAGGTCCAAGGGATACAGTAAACCTATAGTGAAGCATCTAAACCTATGACTAGTGTCAATGGAATGGTTCAAATCATAGACAGTAAGAAGAGTCAGTCTTCTTGTACTTAAGTCGGCATTGTGCCTTTTGTATTTAATTCCGGTGCAATTTCTATGTTTCATCGTCAATAAGAAGGTCAGAGGGATACAGTAAACCTGAAGTAAAGCATCGGAATCCATAACTATTGTCACGGGAATGGTTCAAAACATAGTCAGTAAGAAGCGTTAGTCTACTTGTCCTTAAGTCGGTATTGTGCCTTTTGTATTTAATTCCGATGCAATATCTGTGTTTCATCGTCAAAAAGAGGGTCCAAGGGATACAGTAAACCTGAAGTGAAGCATCGGAATCTATAACTAGTGTCATAGGAATGGTTCAAACATAGACAGTAAGAAGATACAGTCTTCTTGTACTTAAGTCGGCATTGTGCCTTTTGTATTTCATTCCGATGCAATTTCTGTGTTTCATCGTCAATAAGAAGGTAAGAGGTATACAGTAAACCTGAAGTGAAGCATCATGATCTATAATTAGTGTCACAGGATTGGTTGAAAACATAGTCAGTAAGAAGAGTCAGTCTTCTTGTCCTTAAGTCGGCATTGTGCCTTTTGTATTTTATTCCGATGCAAATTCTGTGTTTCATCGTCAATAAGAAGGTCCAAGGGATATAGTAAACCTGAAGTGAAGCATTGGAATCTATAACAAGTGTCACAGGATGGTTCAAAACAAAGTCAGTAAGAAGAGTCAGTCTTCTTGTACATAAGTCGGCATTATGCCTTTTCTATTTAATTCCGATGCAATTTCAGTTTTTCATCGTCAATAAGAAGGTCCAAGGGATTCAGTAAACCTGGAGTGAAGCATCGGAATCTATAACTAGTGTCACATGAATGGGTCAAAACATAGACAGTTTGAAGAGTCAGTTTCTTGTACTTAAGTCGGCATTGTGCCTTTTGTATTTAATTCCGGTGCAATTTCTGTGTTTCATCGTCAATAAGAAGGGCAGAGGGATACAGTAAACCTGAAGTGAAGCATCGGAATCTATAACTAGTGTCACAGGAATGGTTCAAAACATAGTCAGTAAGAAGAGTCAGTCTTCTTGTGCTTAAGTCGGCATTGTGCCTTTTGTATTTAATTCCGAAGCTATTTCTGTGTTTCATCGTCAATGAGAAGGTCCAAGGGCTACAGTAAACCTGAGTGAAGCATCGGAATCTATAACTAGTGTCACAGGAATGGTTCAAAACATAGACAGTGTGAAGAGTCAGTCTTCTTGTACTTAAGTCGGCATTGTGCCTTTTGTATTTAATTCCGGTGCAATTTCTGTGTTTCATCGTCAATAAGAAGGTCAGAGGGATACAGTAAACCTGAAGTGAAGCATCGGAATCTTTAACTAGCGTCACAGGAATGGGCAAAATCATAGACAGTGGGAAGAGTCAGTCTTCTTGTACTTAAGTCGGCAATTTGCCTTTTGTATTTAATTCCGATGCAATTTCAGTGTTTCATTGTCAATAAGAAGGTCCAAGGGATACAGTAAACCTGGAGTGAAGCATCGGAATCTATAACTAGTGTCATTGGAATGGTTCAAAACATAGACAGTAAGTACAGTCAGTCTTCTTGTACTTAAGTCGGCATTGTGCATTTTGTATTTAATTCCGGTGCAATATCTGTGTTTCATCGTCAATAAGAAGGTCAGAGGGATACAGTAAACCTGAAGTGAAGCATCGGAATATATAACTATTGTCACAGGAATGGTTCAAACATAGTCAGTAAGAAGAGTCAGTCTTCTTGTACTTAAGTCGGCATTGTGCATTTTGTATTTAATTCCGATGCAATATATGTGTTTCATCGTCAGCAAGAGGGTCCAAGCGATACAGTAAACCTGAAGTGAAGCATCGGAATCTATAACTAGTGTCACAGGAATGGTTCAAAACATACACAGTAGGAAGATACAGTCTTCTTGTACTTTAGTCGGCATTGTGCCATTTGTATTTCATTCCGATGCAATTTCTGTGTTTAATCGTCAATACAAAGGTCAGAGGGTTACAGTAAACCTGAAGTGAAGCATCGGAATCTATAACTAGTGTCCCTGGAATGGTTCAAATCATAGTCAGTAAGAAGAGTCAGTCTTCTTGTCCTTAAGTCGGCATTGTGCACTTTGTATTTATTTCCGATGCAATTTCTGTGTTTCATCGTCAATAAGAAGGTCCGAGGGAGACAGTAAACCTGGAGTGAAGCAACGGAATCTATAACTAGTGTCACAGGAATGGTTCAAAACATAGTCAGTAAGAAGAGTCAGTTTTCTTGTACTTAAGTCGGCATTGTGCCTTTTGTATTGAATTCCGATGCAATTTCTGTGTTTCATCGTCATTAAGAAGGTCCAGGTAATACAGGATACCTGAAGTGAAGCATCGGAATCTAAAACTAGTGTCACAGGAATGGTTCAAAACATAGTCAGCAGTAAGTGTCGGTCTTCTTGCCCTTAAGTTGGCATTGTGCCATTGTATTTAATTCCGATGCAATTTCTGTGTTTCATCGTCAATAAGAAGGTCCAAGGGATACAGTAAACCTGGAGTGAAGCATCGGAATCTATAACTAGTGTCAATGCAATGGTTTAAAGCATAGACAGTAAGAGGAGTCAGTCTTCTTGTACCCAAGTCGGCATTGTGCCTTTTGTATTTAATTCCGGTGCAATTTCTGTGTTTCATCGTCAATAGGAAGGTCAGAGGGATACAGTAAACCTGAAGTGAAGCATTTAAATCTATAACTAGTGTCACTGGAATGGATCAAAACATAGCCAGTAAGAAGAGTCAGTCTTCTTACACTTAAATCAGCTTTGTGAATTTCCTACTTAATTCCGATGCAATATCTGTGTTTCATCGTCAATAAGAAGGTCCAAGGTATACAGTAAACCTGGAATGAAGCATCGGAATCTATAACTAGTGTCACAGGAATGGTTCAAAACATAGGCAGTATTTATGTCGGCATTGAGCCCTTTGTATTTAATTCCGATGCAATTTCTGTGTTTTATCGTCAATAAGAAGGTCCAAGGGATACAGGAAACCTGAAGTGATGCATCGGAAACTACAACTAGTGTCACTGGAATGGTTCAAAACATAGTCAGTAAGAAGAGTCAGTCTTCTTGTCCTTAAGTCGGCATTGTGCCTTTTGTATTTAATTCCGATGCAATTTCTGTGTTTCATCGTCAATAAGAACGTCCGAGGGATACGGTAGACCTGGAGTGAAGCATCGGAATCTATTACTAGTGTCAATGGAATGGTTCAAAACATAGACAGTAAGAAAAGTCAGTCTTCTTGTCCTTAAGTCGGCATTGTGTCTTTTGTATTTATTTCCGGTGCAATTTCTGTGTTTCATTGTCAATAGGAAGGTCAGAGGGGTACAGAAAACCTGAAGTGAAGCATCGGAATCTATAACTAGTGTCACTGGAATGTTTCAAAACATAGTCAGTAAGAAGAGTCAGTCATCTTGCCCTTAAGTCAGCCTTGTGATTTTCTATTTAATTCCGATGCAATATCTGTGTTTGATCGTCAATAAGAAGGTCCAAGCCATACAGTAAACCTGGAATGAAGCATCGGAATCTATAACTAGTGTCACAGGAATGGTTCAAAACATAGACAGTACTTATGTCGGCATTGTGCCTTTTGTATTTAATTCCGATGCAATTTCTGTGTTTCATCGTCAATGAGAAGGTCCAAGGGATACAGCAAACCTGGAATGAAGCATCGGAATTTATAACTAGTGTCACAGGAATGGTTCAAAACATAGTTAGTAAGAAGTGTCAGTCTTCTTGTACCTAAGTCGGCATTTTGCATTTTGTATTTAATTCCGATGCAATTTCAGTGTGTCATCGTCAATATGAAGGTCCAAGGGATACAATAAACCTGGAGTGAAGCATCGAAATCTATAACTAGTGTCAATGGAATGGTTCAAAACATAGACAGTAAGGAGAGTCAATCTTCTTGTACTTAAGTCGGCATTGTGCCTTTTGCATTTAATTCCGGTGCAATTTCTATGTTACATCGACAATAAGAAGGTCAGAGGGATACAGTAAACCTAAAGTAAAGCATCGGAATCCATAAGTATTGTCACGGGAATGGTTCAAAACATAGTCAGTAAGAAGAGTTAGTCTACTTGTCCTTAAGTCGGTATTGTGCCTTTTGTATTTAAATCCGATGCAATATCTGTGTTTCATCGTCAATAAGAGGGTCCAAGGGATACAGTAAACCTGAAGTGAAGCATCGGACTCTATAACTAGTGCCATAGGAATGGTTCAAAACATAGACAGTAAGAGGAAACAGTCTTCTTGTACTTAAGTCGGCATTGTGCCTTTTGTATTTAATTCCGATGCAATTTCTGTGTTTCATCGTCAATTAGAAAGGTAAGAGGTATACAGTAAACCTGAAGTGAAGCATCATGATCTATAATTAGTGTCACAGGATTAGTTGAAAACATAGTAAGTAAGAAGAGTCAGTCTTCTTGTCCTTAAGTCGGCATTGTGCCTTTTGTATTTAATTCCGATGCAATTTCTGTGTTTCATCGTCAATAAGAAGGTCCAAGGGATATAGTAAACCTGAAGGGAAGCAATGGAATCTATAACTAGTGTCACAGGATGCTTCAAAACAAAGTCAGTAAGAAGAGTCAGTCTTCTTGTACACAAGTCGGCATTGTGCCATTTCTATTTAATTCCGATGCAATTTCAGTGTTTCATCGGCAATAAGAAGGTCCAAGAGATTCAGTAAACCTGGAGTGAAGCATCGGAATCTATAACTAGTGTCACATGAATGGGTCAAAAGATAGACAGTATGAAGAGTCAGTCTTCTTGTACTTATACGGCATTGTGCCTTTTGTACTTAATTCCGGTGCAATTTCTGTGTTTCATCGTCAATAAGAAGGTCAGAGGGATACAGAAAACCTGAAGTGAAGCATCGGAATCTATAACTTGTGTCACAGGAATGGTTCAAAACATAGTCAGTAAGAAGAGTCAGTCTTCTTGTGCTTAAGTCGGCATTGTTCCTTTTGTATTTAATTCCGAAGCTATTTCTGTGTTTCATCGTCAATGAGAAGGTCCAAGGGATACAGTAAACCTGGAGTGAAGCATCGGAATCTATAACTAGTGTCACAGGAATGGTTCAAAACATAGACAGTGTGAAGAGTCAGTCTTCTTGTACATAAGTCGGCATTGTGCCTTTTGTATTTAATTCCGGTGCAATTTCTGTGTTTCATCGTCAATAAGAAGGTCAGAGGGATACAGTAAACCTGAAGTGAAGCATCGGAATCTTTAAGTAGTGTCACAGGAATGGGTAAAAACATAGACAGTGGGAAGAGTCAGTCTTTTTGTACTTAAGCGGCATTTTCCCTTTTGTTTTTAATTCCGATGCAATTTCAGTGTTTTATCGTCAATAAGAAGGTCCAAGGGATACAGTAAACCTGGAGTGAAGCATCGGAATCTACAGCTAGTGTCAATGGAATGGTTCAAAACATAGACATTAAGTAGAGTCAGTCTTCTTGTACTTAAGTCGGCATTGTGCCTTTTGTATTTAATTCCGGTGCAATTTCTGTGTTTCGTCGTCTATATGAAGGTCAGAGGGATACAGTAAACATGAAGTGAAGCATCGGAATCTATAACTATTGTCACAGGAATGGTTCAAAATATAGTCAGTAAGAAGAGTCGGTCTTCTTGTCCTTAAGTCGGCATTGTGCCTTTTGTATTTAATTGCGATGCAATATCTGTGTTTCATCGTCAACAAGAGGGTCCAAGGGATACAGTAAACCTGAAGTAAAGCATCGGAATCTATAACTAGTGTCATAGGAATGGTTCAAAACATAGACAGTAGGAAGATACAGTCATCTTGTACTTAAGTCGGCATTGTGCCATTTGTATTTAATTCCGCTGCTATTTCTGTGTTTCGTCGTCAATGAGAAGGTCCAAGGGATACAGTAAACCTCGAGTGAAGCATCGGAATCTATAACTAGTGTCTCAGGAATGGTTCAAAACATAGACAGTGTGAAGAGTCAGTCTTCTTGTACTTCAGTCGGCATTGTGCCTTTTTTATTTAATTCCGGTGCAATTTCTGTGTTTCATCGTCAATATGAAAGTCAGAGGGATACAGTAAACCTGAAGTGAAGCATCGGAATCTTTAACTAGTGTCACAGGAATGGGTAAAAACATAGACAGTGGGAAGAGCCAGTCTTCTTGTACTTAAGTCGGCATTTTGCCTTTTGTATTTAATTCCGATGCAATTTCAGTGTTTCATCGTCAATAAGAAGGTCCAAGGGATACAGTAAACCTGGAGTGAAGCATCGGAATCTATAACTAGTGTCACAGGAATGTTTCAAAACATAGACAGTAAGAAGATACAGTCTTCATTTACTTAAGTCGGCATTGGGCCTTTTGTATTTAATTCCGATGCAATTTCTGTGTTTCATCGTCAGTAAGAAGGTCCAAGGGATCCAGTAAATCTGATGTGAAGCATCGGAATCTATAACTAGTGTCACAGGAATGGTTCAAAACATAGGCAGTAAGAAGAGTCAGTCTTCTTGTACTTAAGTCGGTATTGTGCCTTTTGTATTTAATTCCGATGCGATTTCTGTGTTTCATCCTCAATAAGGTCAGAGGGATACAGTAAACCTGAAGTTAAGCATCGGAATCTATAACTAGTGTCACAGGAATGGTTCAAAACATAGACAGATGGAAGAGTCAGACTTCTTGTACTTAAGTCGGCATTTTGCATTTTGTATTTAATTCCGATGCAATTTCAGTGTGTCATCGTCAATAAAAAGGTCCAAGGGATGCAGTAAACCTGGAGTGAAGCATCGAAATCTATAACTAGTGTCCATGGAATGGTTCAAAACATAGACAGTGGGAAGAGTCAGTCTTCTTGTACTTAAGTCGGCTTTTTGCTTTTAGTATTTAATTCCGAGCAATTTCAGTGTCTCTTCGGCAATAAAAACGTCCAAGGGATACAGTAAACCTGGAGTGAAGCATCGGAATCTATAACTAGTGTCACAGGAATGGTTCAAAACATAGTCAGTAAGAAGAGTCAGTCTTCATGTACTTAAGTCGGCATTGTGCCTTTTGTATTTAATTCCGATGCAATTTCAGTGTTTCATCGTCAATAAGAAGGTCCAAGGGATATAGTAAATCTGAAGTGAAGCATTGGAATCTATAACTAGTGTCACAGGATGGTTCAAAACAAAGTCAGTAAGAAGAGTCAGTCTTTTTGTACATAAGTCGGCATTGTGCCTTTTCTATTTAATTCCGATGCAGTTTCTGTGTTTCATTGTCAATTAGAAGGTCAGAGGGATACACTAAACCTGAAGTGAAGCATCGGAATCTATAACTAGTGTCACAGGAATGGTTCAAACATAATCAGTAAGAAGAGTCAGTCTTCTTGTGCTTAAGTCGGCATTGTGCCTTTTGCATTTAATTCCGATGCTATTTCTGTGTTTCATCGTCAATGAGAAGGTCCAAGGGATACAGTAAACCTGGAGTGAAGCATCGGAATCTATAACTAGTGTCACAGGAAAGGTTCAAAACATAGTCAGTAAGAAGAGTCAGTCTTCTTGTACTTAAGTCGGCATTTTGCATTTTGTATTTAATTCCGATGCAATTTCAGTGTGTCATCGTCAATAAGAAGGTCCAAGGGATACAGTAAACCTGGAGTGAAGCATCGAAACCTATGACTAGTGTCAATGGAATGGTTCAAATCATAGACAGTAAGAAGAGTCAGTCTTCTTGTACTTAAGTCGGCATTGTGCCTTTTGTATTTAATTCCGATGCAATTTCTGTGTTTCATCGTCAATAAGAAGGTAAGAGGTATACAGTAAACCTGAAGTGAAGCATCATGATCTATAATTAGTGTCACAGGATTGGTTGAAAACATAGTCAGTAGGAAGAGTCAGTCTTCTTGTCCTTAAGTCGGCATTGTGCCTTTTGTATTTTATTCCGATGCAAATTCTGTGTTTCATCGTCAATAAGAAGGTCCAAGGGATATAGTAAACCTGAAGTGAAGCATTGGAATCTATAATAAGTGTCACAGGATGGTTCAAAACAAAGTCACTAAGAAGAGTCAGTCTTCTTGTACATAAGTCGGCATTATGCCTTTTCTATTTAATTCCGATGCAATTTCAGTTTTTCATCGTCAAAAAGAAGGTCCAAGGGAATCAGTAAACCTGGAGTGAAGCATCGGAATCTATAACTAGTGTCACATGAATGGGTCAAAACATAGACAGTTTGAAGAGTCAGTCTTCTTGTACTTAAGTCGGCATTGTGCCTGTTGTATTTAATTCCGATGCAATTTCTGTGATTCATCATCAATAAGAAGGTCAGAGGGATTCAGTAACCCTGTAGTGAAGCATCGGAATCTATAACTAGTGTCACAGAAATGGTTCAAAACATTGTCAGTAAGAAGAGTCAGTCTTCTAGTACTTGAGTCGGCATTGTGCCTTTTGTATTAAATTCCTATGCAATTTCTGTGTTTCATCGTCAATAAGAAGGTCCAAGGGATACAGTAAACCTGATGTGAAGCATCGGAATCTATAACTAGTGTCTCAGGAATGGTTCAAATCATAGACAGTAAGAAGAGTCAGTCTTCTTGTACTTAAGTCGGCATTGTGCCTTTTCTATTTAATTCCGATGCAATTTCTGTGGTTCATCGTCAGTAAGAAGATCCAAGGGATATAGTAAACCTGAAGTGAAGCATTGGAATCTATAACTAGTGTCACAGGAATGGTTCAAAACAAAGTCAGTAAGAAGGGTCAGTCTTCTTGTCCTTAAGTCGGCATTGTGCCTTTTGTATTTAATTCCGATGCAATTTCAGTGTTTCATCGTCAATAAGAAGGTCCAAGGGATACAGTAAACCTGGGGTGAAGCATCGGAATCTATAACTAGTGTCACATGAATGGGTCAAATCATAGACAGTATGAAGAGTCAGTCTTCTTGTACTCATGTCGGCATTGTGCCTTTTGTATTTATTTCCGGTGCAATTTCTGTGTTTCATCGTCAATACGAAGGTCAGAGGGATACAGTAAACCTGAAGTGAAGCATCGGAATCTATAACTAGTGTCACAGGAATCGTTCAAAACATAGTCAGTAAGAAGCGGCAGTATTCTTGTCCTTAAGTCAGCATTGTGCCTTTTGTATTTAATTCCGAAGCTATTTCTGTGTTTCATCGTCAATGAGAAGGTCCAAGGGATACAGTAAACGTGGTGTGAAGCATCGGAATCTATAACTAGTGTCACAGGATTGTTTCAAAACATAGACAGTAAGAAGATACAGTCTTCTTTTACTTAAGTCGGCATTGGGCCTTTTGTATTTAATTCCGATGCAATTTCTGTGTTTCATCGCCAACAAGAAGGTCCAAGGGAAACAGTAAACCTGAAGTGAAGCATCGGAATCAATAACTAGTGTCACAGGAATGGTTCAAAACGTAGTCAGTAAGATGAGTCAGTCTTCTTGTACTTGAGTCGGCATTGTGCCTTTTGTATTAAATTCCGATGCAATGTCTGTGTTCCACCGTCAATAAGAAGGTCCAAGGAATACAGTAAACCTGAAGTCAAGCATCGGAATCTTTGACTAGTGTCACAGGAATGGTTCAAAACATAGACAGTAAGAAGAGTCGGTCTTCTTGTACTTAAGTCGGCATTGTGCCTTTTCTATTTAATTCCGGTGCAATTTCAATGGTTCATCGTTAATAAGAAGGTCCAAATAATACAGTTAAGCTGAAGTGAAGCATCGGAATCGCTACCTAGTGTCACAGGAATGGTTCAAAACATAGGCAGTTAGAAGAGTCAGTCTTCTTGTACTTAAGTCGGTATTGTGCCTTTTGTATTTAATTCCGATGCGATTTCTGTGTTTCATCGTCAATAAGGTCAGAGGGATACAGTAAACCTGAAGTTAAGCATCGGAATCTATAACTAGTGTCACAGGAATGGTCCAAAACATAGACAGTAGGAAGAGTCAGTCTTCTTGTACTTAAGTCGGCATTGTGCCGTTTGTATTTAATTCCGGTGCAATTTCTGTGTTTCATCGTCAATTAGAAGGTCAGAGGGATACAGTAAACCTGAAGTGAAGCATTGGAATTTATAACTAGTGTCACAGGAATGGTTCAAAACATAATCAGTAAGAAGAGTCAGTCTTCTTGTGCTTAAGTCGGCATTGTGCCTTTTGCATTTAATTCCGAAGCTATTTCTGTGTTTCATCGTCAATGAGAAGGTCCAAGGGATACAGCAAACCTGGAGTGAAGCATCGGAATCTATAACTAGTGTCACAGGAATGGTTCAAAGCATAGTTAGTAAGAAGTGTCAGTCTTCTTGTACTTAAGTCGGCATTTTGCATTTTGTATTTAATTCCGATGCAATTTCAGTGTGTCATCGTCAATAAGAAGGTCCAAGGGATACAATAAACCTCGAGTGAAGCATCGAAATCTATAACTAGTGTCAATGGAATGGTTCAAAACATAGACAGTAAGGAGAGTCAATCTTCTTGTACTTAAGTCGGCATTGTGCATTTTGTATTTAATTCCGGTGCAATTTCTATGTTACATCGTATATAAGAAGGTCAGAGGGATACAGTAAACCTAAAGTAACGCATCGGATTCCATAACTATTGTCACGGGAATGGTTCAAAACATAGTCAGTAACAAGAGTTAGTCTACTTGTCCTTAAGTCGGTATTGTGCCTTTTGTATTTAAATCCGATGCAATATCTGTGTTTCATCGTCAATAAGAGGGTCCAAGGGATACAGTAAACCTGAAGTGAAGCATCGGAATCTATAACTAGTGTCACATGAATGGGTCAAAGCATAGACAGTATGAAGAGTCAGTCTTCTTGTACTTATACGGCATTGTGCCTTTTGTACTTAATTCCGGTGCAATTTCTGTGTTTCATCGTCAATAAGAAGGTCAGAGGGATACAGTAAACCTGAAGTGAAGCATCGGAATCTATAACTAGTGTCACAGGAATGGTTCAAATCATAGTCAGTAAGAAGAGTCAGTCTTCTTGTGCTTAAGTCAGCATTGTGCCTTTTGTATTTAATTCCGAAGCTATTTCTGTGTTTCATCGTCAATGAGAAGGTCCAAGGGATACAGTAAACCTGGAGTGAAGCATCGGAATCTATAACTAGTGTCACAGGAATGGTTCAAAACATAGACAGTGTGAAGAGTCAGTCTTCTTGTACTTAAGCCGGCATTTTGCCTTTTGTTTTTAATTCCGATGCAATTTCAGTGTTTCATCGTCAATAAGAAGGTCCAAGGGATACAGTAAACCTGGAGTGAAGCATCGGAATCTACAACTAGTGTCAATGGAATGGTTCAAAACATAGACATTAAGTAGAGTCAGTCTTCTTGTACTTAAGTCGGCATTGTGCCTTTTGTATTTAATTCCGGTGCAATTTCTGTGTTTCGTCGTCAATATGAAGGTCAGAGGGATACAGTAAACATGAAGTGAAGCATCGGAATCTATAACTATTTTCACAGGAATGGTTCAAAACATAGTCAGTAAGAAGAGTCGGTCTTCTTGTCCTTAAGTCGGCATTGTGCCTTTTGTATTTAATTGCGATGCAATATCTGTGTTTCATCGTCAACAAGAGGGTCCATGGGATACACTAAACCTGAAGTGAAGCATCGGAATCTATAACTAGTGTCATAGGAATGGTTCAAAACATAGACAGTAGGAAGATACAGTCATCTTGTACTTAAGTCGGCATTGTGCCATTTGTATTTAATTCCGCTGCTATTTCTGTGTTTCATCGTCAATGAGAAGGTCCAAGGGATACAGTAAACCTCGAGTGAAGCATCGGAATCTATAACTAGTGTCACAGGAATGGTTCAAAACATAGACAGTGTGAAGAGTCAGTCTTCTTGTACTTCAGTCGGCATTGTGCCTTTCTTATTTAATTCCGGTGCAACTTCTGTGTTTCATCGTCAATAAGAAAGTCAGAGGGATACAGTAAACCTGAAGTGAAGCATCGGAATCTTTAACTAGTGTCACAGGAATGGGTAAAACATAGACAGTGGGAAGAGCCAGTCTTCTTGTACTTAAGTCGGCATTTTGCCTTTTGTATTTAATTCCGATGCAATTTCAGTGTTTCATCGTCAATAAGAAGGTCCAAGGGATACAGTAAACCTGGAGTGAAGCATCGGAATCAATAACTAGTGTCACAGGAATGGTTCAAAACGTAGTCAGTAAGAAGAGTCAGTCTTCTTGTACTTGAGTCGGCATTGTGCCTTTTGTATTAAATTCCGATGCAATTTCTGTTTTCCACCGTCAATAAGAAGGTCCAAGGAATACAGTAAACCTGAAGTCAAGCATCGGAATCTATGACTAGTGTCACAGGAATGGTTCAAAACATAGACAGTAAGAAGAGTCGGTCTTCTTGTACTTAAGTCGGCATTGTGCCTTTTCTATTTAATTCCGGTGCAATTTCTGTGTTTCATCGATAATAAGAAGGTCCAAATGATACAGTTAAGCTGAAGTGAAGCATCGGAATCGCTAACTAGTGTCACAGGAATGGTTCAAACATAGGCAGTAAGAAGAGTCAGTCATCTTGTACTTAGGTCGGTATTGTGCCTTTTGTATTTAATTCCGATGCGATTTCTGTGTTTCATCCTCAATAAGGTCAGAGGGATACAGTAAACCTGAAGTTAAGCATCGGAATCTATAACTAGTGTCACAGGAATGGTTCAAAACATAGACAGTTGGAAGAGTCAGACTTCTTGTACTTAAGTCGGCATTTTGCATTTTGTATTTAATTCCGATGCAATTTCAGTGTGTCATCGTCAATAAAAAGGTCCAAGGGATGCAGTTAACCTGGAGTGAAGCATCGAAATCTATAACTAGTGTCCATGGAATAGTTCAAAACATAGACAGTGGGAAGAGTCAGTCTTCTTGTACTTAAGTCGGCATTTTGCCTTTAGTATTTAATTCCGATGCAATTTCAGTGTCTCTTCGGCACTAAAAACGTCCAAGGGAATACAGTAAACCTGGAGTGAAGCATCGGAATCTATAACTAGTGTCACAGGAATGGTTCAAAACATAGTCAGTAAGAAGAGTCAGTCTTCATGTACTTAAGTCGGCATTGTGCCTTTTGTATTTAATTCCGATGCAATTTCAGTGTTTCATCGTCAATAAGAAGGTCCAAGGGATATAGTAAATCTGAAGTGAAGCATTGGAATCTATAACTAGTGTCACAGGATGGTTCAAAACAAAGTCAGTAAGAAGAGTCAGTCTTTTTGTACATAAGTCGGCATTGTGCCTTTTCTATTTAATTCCGATGCAGTTTCTGTGTTTCATTGTCAATTAGAAGGTCAGAGGGATACACTAAACCTGAAGTGAAACATCGGAATCTATAACTAGTGTCACAGGAATGGTTCAAACATAATCAGTAAGAAGAGTCAGTCTTCTTGTGCTTAAGTCGGCATTGTGCCTTTTGCATTTAATTCCGATGCTATTTCTGTGTTTCATCGTCAATGAGAAGGTCCAAGGGATACAGTAAACCTGGAGTGAAGCATCGGAATCTATAACTAGTGTCACAGGAAAGGTTCAAAACATAGTCAGTAAGAAGAGTCAGTCTTCTTGTACTTAAGTCGTCATTTTGCATTTTGTATTTAATTCCGATGCAATTTCAGTGTGTCATCGTCAATAAGAAGGTCCAAGGGATACAGTAAACCTATAGTGAAGCATCGAAACCTATGACTAGTGGCAATGGAATGGTTCAAATCATAGACA
Organism: Schistocerca piceifrons; assembly: GCF_021461385.2. Taxonomy (NCBI): domain Eukaryota; kingdom Metazoa; phylum Arthropoda; class Insecta; order Orthoptera; family Acrididae; genus Schistocerca; species Schistocerca piceifrons. Next base: position 1,733,219 of record NW_025727588.1, on the reverse strand, counting down.
GTAAGAAGAGTCAGTCTTCTTGTACTTAAGTCGGCATTGTGCCTTTTGTATTTAATTCCGGTGCAATTTCTATGTTTCATCGTCAATAAGAAGGTCAGAGGGATACAGTAAACCTGAAGTAAAGCATCGGAATCCATAACTATTGTCACGGGAATGGTTCAAAACATAGTCAGTAAGAAGAGTTAGTCTACTTGTCCTTAAGTCGGTATTGTGCCTTTTGTATTTAATTCCGATGCAATATCTGTGTTTCATCGTCAAAAAGAGGGTCCAAGGGATACAGTAAACCTGAAGTGAAGCATCGGAATCTATAACTAGTGTCATAGGAATGGTTCAAACATAGACAGTAAGAAGATACAGTCTTCTTGTACTTAAGTCGGCATTGTGCCTTTTGTATTTCATTCCGATGCAATTTCTGTGTTTCATCGTCAATAAGAAGGTAAGAGGTATACAGTAAACCTGAAGTGAAGCATCATGATCTATAATTAGTGTCACAGGATTGGTTGAAAACATAGTCAGTAAGAAGAGTCAGTCTTCTTGTCCTTAAGTCGGCATTGCGCCTTTTGTATTTTATTCCGATGCAAATTCTGTGTTTCATCGTCAATAAGAAGGTCCAAGGGATATAGTAAACCTGAAGTGAAGCATTGGAATCTATAACAAGTGTCACAGGATGGTTCAAAACAAAGTCAGTAAGAACAGTCAGTCTTCTTGTACATAAGTCGGCATTATGCCTTTTCTATTTAATTCCGATGCAATTTCAGTTTTTCATCGTCAATAAGAAGGTCCAAGGGATTCAGTAAACCTGGAGTGAAGCATCGGAATCTATAACTAGTGTCACATGAATGGGTCAAAACATAGACAGTTTGAAGAGTCAGTTTCTTGTACTTAAGTCGGCATTGTGCCTTTTGTATTTAATTCCGGTGCAATTTCTGTGTTTCATCGTCAATAAGAAGGTCAGAGGGATACAGTAAACCTGAAGTGAAGCATCGGAATCTATAACTAGTGTCACAGGAATGGTTCAAAACATAGTCAGTAAGAAGAGTCAGTCTTCTTGTGCTTAAGTCGGCATTGTGCCTTTTGTATTTAATTCCGAAGCTATTTCTGTGTTTCATCGTCAATGAGAAGGTCCAAGGGCTACAGTAAACCTGAGTGAAGCATCGGAATCTATAACTAGTGTCACAGGAATGGTTCAAAACATAGACAGTGTGAAGAGTCAGTCTTCTTGTACTTAAGTCGGCATTGTGCCTTTTGTATTTAATTCCGGTGCAATTTCTGTGTTTCATCGTCAGTAAGAAGGTCAGAGGGATACAGTAAACCTGAAGTGAAGCATCGGAATCTTAAACTAGCGTCACAGGAATGGGCAAAATCATAGACAGTGGGAAGAGTCAGTCTTCTTGTACTTAAGTCGGCAATTTGCCTTTTGTATTTAATTCCGAAGCAATTTCAGTGTTTCATTGTCAATAAGAAGGTCCAAGGGATACAGTAAACCTGGAGTGAAGCATCGGAATCTATAACTAGTGTCATTGGAATGGTTCAAAACATAGACAGTAAGTACAGTCAGTCTTCTTGTACTTAAGTCGGCATTGTGCATTTTGTATTTAATTCCGGTGCAATATCTGTGTTTCATCGTCAATAAGAAGGTCAGAGGGATACAGTAAACCTGAAGTGAAGCATCGGAATATATAACTATTGTCACAGGAATGGTTCAAACATAGTCAGTAAGAAGAGTCAGTCTTCTTGTACTTAAGTCGGCATTGTGCATTTTGTATTTAATTCCGATGCAATATATGTGTTTCATCGTCAGCAAGAGGGTCCAAGCGATACAGTAAACCTGAAGTGAAGCATCGGAATCTATAACTAGTGTCACAGGAATGGTTCAAAACATAGACAGTAGGAAGATACAGTCTTCTTGTACTTTAGTCGGCATTGTGCCATTTGTATTTCATTCCGATGCAATTTCTGTGTTTAATCGTCAATACAAAGGTCAGAGGGTTACAGTAAACCTGAAGTGAAGCATCGGAATCTATAACTAGTGTCCCTGGAATGGTTCAAATCATAGTCAGTAAGAAGAGTCAGTCTTCTTGTCCTTAAGTCGGCATTGTGCACTTTGTATTTATTTCCGATGCAATTTCTGTGTTTCATCGTCAATAAGAAGGTCCGAGGGAGACAGTAAACCTGGAGTGAAGCAACGGAATCTATAACTAGTGTCACAGGAATGGTTCAAAACATAGTCAGTAAGAAGAGTCAGTTTTCTTGTACTTAAGTCGGCATTGTGCCTTTTGTATTGAATTCCGATGCAATTTCTGTGTTTCATCGTCAATAAGAAGGTCCAGGTAATACAGGATACCTGAAGTGAAGCATCGGAATCTAAAACTAGTGTCACAGGAATGGTTCAAAACATAGTCAGTAGTAAGTGTCGGTCTTCTTGCCCTTAAGTTGGCATTGTGCCATTGTATTTAATTCCGATGCAATTTCTGTGTTTCATCGTCAATAAGAAGGTCCAAGGGATACAGTAAACCTGGAGTGAAGCATCGGAATCTATAACTAGTGTCAATGGAATGGTTTAAAGCATAGACAGTAAGAGGAGTCAGTCTTCTTGTACCCAAGTCGGCATTGTGCCTTTTGTATTTAATTCCGGTGCAATTTCTGTGTTTCATCGTCAATAGGAAGGTCAGAGGGATACAGTAAACCTGAAGTGAAGCATTTAAATCTATAACTAGTGTCACTGGAATGGATCAAAACATAGCCAGTAAGAAGAGTCAGTCTTCTTACACTTAAATCAGCTTTGTGAATTTCCTACTTAATTCCGATGCAATATCTGTGTTTCATCGTCAATAAGAAGGTCCAAGGTATACAGTAAACCTGGAATGAAGCATCGGAATCTATAACTAGTGTCACAGGAATGGTTCAAAACATAGGCAGTATTTATGTCGGCATTGAGCCCTTTGTATTTAATTCCGATGCAATTTCTGTGTTTTATCGTCAATAAGAAGGTCCAAGGGATACAGGAAACCTGAAGTGATGCATCGGAAACTACAACTAGTGTCACTGGAATGGTTCAAAACATAGTCAGTAAGAAGAGTCAGTCTTCTTGTCCTTAAGTCGGCATTGTGCCTTTTGTATTTAATTCCGATGCAATTTCTGTGTTTCATCGTCAATAAGAACGTCCGAGGGATACGGTAGACCTGGAGTGAAGCATCGGAATCTATTACTAGTGTCAATGGAATGGTTCAAAACATAGACAGTAAGAAAAGTCAGTCTTCTTGTACTTAAGTCGGCATTGTGTCTTTTGTATTTATTTCCGGTGCAATTTCTGTGTTTCATTGTCAATAGGAAGGTCAGAGGGGTACAGAAAACCTGAAGTGAAGCATCGGAATCTATAACTAGTGTCACTGGAATGTTTCAAAACATAGTCAGTAAGAAGAGTCAGTCATCTTGCCCTTAAGTCAGCCTTGTGATTTTCTATTTAATTCCGATGCAATATCTGTGTTTGATCGTCAATAAGAAGGTCCAAGCCATACAGTAAACCTGGAATGAAGCATCGGAATCTATAACTAGTGTCACAGGAATGGTTCAAAACATAGACAGTACTTATGTCGGCATTGTGCCTTTTGTATTTAATTCCGATGCAATTTCTGTGTTTCATCGTCAATAAGAAGGTCCAAGGTATACAGGAAACTTGAAGTGAAGCAACGGAATCTATAACTTGTGTCACAGAATGGTTCAAAACATAGTCAGTAAGAAGCGTCGGTCTTCATGTACTTGAGTCGGCATTGTGCCTTTTGCATTTAATTCCGATGCAATTTCTGTGTTTCATCGTCAATAAGAAGGTCGAAGGGATTCACTAAACCTGGAGTGAAGCATCGGAATCTATAACTAGTGTCAATGGAATGGTTCAAAACATAGACAGTAAGAAGAGTAAGTCATCTTGTACTTAAGTTGGCATTGTGCCTTTTGTATTTAATTCCGGTGCGATTTCTGTGTTTCATCGTCAATTACAAGGTCAGATGGATACAGTAAACCTGAACTGAAGCATCGGAATCTATAACTAGTGTCACAGGAATGGTTCAAAACATAGTCAGTAAGAAGAGTCAGTCTTCTTGTCCTTATGTTGGTATTGTGCATTTTGTATTTAATTCCGATGCAATTTCTGTGTTTCATCGTCAATGAGAAGGACCAAGGGATACAGTAAACCTGGAGTGAAGCATCGGAATCTATAACTAGTGTCACAGGAATGGTTCAAAACATAGACAGTAGGAAGATACAGTCTTCTTGTACTTAAGTCGGCATTGTGCCTTTTGTATTTAATTCCGATGCAATTTCTGTGTTTCATCGTCAATAAGACGGTCTAAGGGATACAGTAAACCTGAAGTGAAGCATCGGAATCTACAACTAGTGTCACAGGAATGGTTCAAAACATAGACAGTAAGAAGAGTCAGTCTTGTTGTACTTAAGTCGGCATTGTGCCTGTTGTATTTAATTCCGATGCAATTTCTGTGATTCATAATCAATAAGAAGGTCAGAGGGATTCAGTAACCCTGAAGTGAAGCATCGGAATCTATAACTAGTGTCACAGAAATGGTTCAAAACATTGTAAGTAAGAAGAGTCAGTCTTCAGGTACTTGAGTCGGCATTGTGCCTTTTGTATTAAATTCCAATGCAATTTCTGTGTTTCATCGTCAATAGGAAGGTCCAAGGGATACAGTAAACCTGAAGTGAAGCATCGGAATCTATAACTAGTGTCTCAGGAATGGTTCAAAACATAGACAGTAAGAAGAGTCAGTCTTCTTGTACTTAAGTCGGCATGGTGCCTTTTCTATTTAATTCCGGTGCAATTTCTGTGTTATATCGTCTATAAGAAGGTCAGAGGGATACATTAAACCTGAAGTGAAGCATCGGAATCTATAACTAGTGTCACAGAACGGTTCAAAACATAGTCAGTAAGTAGAGTCAGTCTCTTTGTACTGAAGTCGGCATTGTGCCTTTTGTATTTAATTCCGAGGTAATTTCAGTGTGTCATCGTCAATAAGAAGGTCCAAGGGATGCAGTAAACCTGGAGTAAAGCATCGAAATCTATAACTAGTGTCAATGGAATGGTTCAAAACATAGACAGTGGGAAGAGTCAGTCTTCTTGTACTTAAGTGGGCATTGTGCCTTTAGTATATATTTCCGATGCAATATCAGTGTTTCATCGTCAATAAAAAGGTCCAAGGGATACAGTAAACCTGGAGTGAAGCATCGGAATCTATAACTAGTGTCACAGGAACGGTTCAAAACATAATCATTAGGAAGAGTCAGTCTTCTTGTGCTTAAGTCGGCATTGTGCCTTTTGGGTTTAAGTCCGGTGCAATTTCTGTGTTTCATCGTCAATAAGAAGGTCAGAGGTATACAGTAAACCTGAAGTGAAGCATCGGAATTTATAACTAGTGTCACAGGAATGGTTCAATACATAGAGAGTAAGAAGATGCAGTCTTCTTGTACTTAAGTCGGCATTGTGCCTTTTATATTTAATTCCTATGCAATTTCTGTGTTTTATCGTCAATAAGAAGGTCCAAGGGATACAGTAAACCTGAAGTATAGCATCGGAATCTATAACTAGTATCACAGGAATGGTTCAAAGCATAGTCAGTAAGAAGAGTCGGTCTTCGTGTACTTAAGTCGGCATTGTGCCTTTTGTATTTAATTTCGGTGCAATTTCTGTGTTTCATCGTCAATAAGAAGGTCAGAGGGATACAGAAAACCTGAAGTGAAGCATCGGAGTCTATAACTAGTGTCACAGGAATGGTTCAAAACATAGTCAGTAAAAGGAGTCGGTCCTTCATGTACTTAAGTCGGCATTGTGCCTTTTCTATTTAATTCCGATGCAATTTCAGTGTTTAATCGTCAATAAGAAGGTCCAAGGGATACAGTTAACCTGAAGTGAAGCATCGGATCTATAACTAGTGTTACAGGAATGGTTCAAAACATAGTCAGTAAGAAGAGTCAGTCTTCATGTTCTTAAGTCGGCATTGTGACTTTTGTATTTAATTCCGATGCAATTTCTGTGTTTCATCGTCAATAAGAAGGTCCAAGGGATACATTAAACCTGAAGTGAAGAATCGGAATCTATAACTAGTGTCACAGGAATGGTTCAAAACATAGTCAGTAACAAGAGTCAGTCTTCTTGTACGTAAGTCGGCATATTTGCCTAATCTATTTAATACCGATGCAATTTCAGTGTTTCATCGACAATAAGAAGGTCCAAGGGATACAGTTAACCTGAAGTGAAGCATCGGATCTATAACTAGTGTCACAGGAATGGTTCAAAACATAGTCAGTAAGAAGAGTCAGTCTTCTTGTACTTAAGTCGGCAATGGTGCCTTTTCTATTTAATTCCGGTGCAATTTCTGTGTTATATCGTCAATAAGAAGGTCAGAGGGATACATTAAACCTGAAGTGAAGCATCGGAATCTATAACTAGTGTCACAGGAACGGTTCAAAACATAGTCAGTAAGTAGAGTCAGTCTTTTTGTACTGAAGTCGGCATTGTGCCTTTTGTATTTAATTCCGAGGTAATTTCAGTGTGTCATCGTCAATAAGAAGGTCCAAGGGATGCAGTAAACCTGGAGTAAAGCATCGAAATCTATAACTAGTGTCAATGGAATGGTTCAAAACATAGACAGTGGGAAGAGTCAGTCTTCTTGTACTTAAGTGGGCATTGTGCCTTTAGTATATATTTCCGATGCAATATCAGTGTTTCATCGTCAATAAAAAGGTCCAAGGGATACAGTAAACCTGGAGTGAAGCATCGGAATCTATAACTATTGTCACAGGAATGGTTCAAAACATAATCATTAGGAAGAGTCAGTCTTCTTGTGCTTAAGTCGGCATTGTGCCTTTTGGGTTTAAGTCCGGTGCAATTTCTGTGTTTCATCGTCAATAAGAAGGTCTGAGGTATACAGTAAACCTGAAGTGAAGCATCGGAATTTATAACTAGTGTCACAGGAATGGTTCAATACATAGAGAGTAAGAAGATGCAGTCTTCTTGTACTTAAGTCGGCATTGTGCCTTTTATATTTAATTCCTATGCAATTTCTGTGTTTTATCGTCAATAAGAAGGTCCAAGGGATACAGTAAACCTGAAGTATAGCATCGGAATCTATAACTAGTATCACAGGAATGGTTCAAAGCATAGTCAGTAAGAAGAGTCGGTCTTCGTGTACTTAAGTCGGCATTGTGCCTTTTGTATTTAATTTCGGTGCAATTTCTGTGTTTCATCGTCAATAAGAAGGTTCAAGGGATACAGTAAACCTGAACTGAAGCATTGGAAACTATAACTAGTGACACAGGAATGGTTGAAAACATAGTCAGTAAGAAGAGTCAGTCTTCTTGTCCTTAAGTCGGCATTGTGCCTTTTGTATTTAATTCCGAAGCACTTTCTGTGCTTTATCGTCAATAAGAAGGTCCAAGGGATACAGTAAACCTGACGTGAAGCATAGAAATTTATAACTAGTGTCACAGGAATGGTTCAAAGCATAGACAGTAAGAAGAGTCAGTCATCTTGGTACTTAAGTCGGCATTGTGCCTTTTGTATTTAATTCCGATGAAATTTCTGTGTTTCATCGTCAATAAGATGATCTGAGGGATAAAGTAACCCTGAAGTGAAACATCGGAATCCTATAACTAGTCTCACAGAATGGTTCAAAACATAGTCAGTAAGAAGAGTCAGTCTTCTTGTACTTAAGTCGGCATTGTGCCGTTTGTATTTAATTCCGAAGCAATTTCTGTGTTTCATCGTCAATAAGAAGGACCAAGGGATACAGGAAACCTGGAGTGAAGCATCGGAATCTATAACTACTGTCACAGGAATGGTTCAAAACAGAGACAGTAAGAAGAATCAGTCTTCATGTACTTATGTCGGCATTGTGCCTTTTGTATTTAATTCCGATGCAATTTCTGTGTTTCATCGTCAATAAGAAGGTTCAAGGGATACAGTAAACCTGAACTGAAGCATTGGAAACTATAACTAGTGACACAGGAATGGTTCAAAACATAGTCAGTAAGAAGAGTCAGGCTTCATGTACATAAGTCGGCATTGTGCTTTTTGTATTTAATTACGATGCAATTTCTGTGTTTCATCGTCAATAAGAAGGTCCAAGGGATACAGTAAACCTGAAGTGAAGCATCGGAATCTATAACTAGTGTCACAAGAATGGTTGAAATCCTAGTCAGTAAGAAGAGTCAGTCTTCTTGTACTTAAGTAGCATTGTGCCTTTTCTATTTAATTCTGATGCAACTTCAGTGTTTCATCGTCAAAATGAAGATCCAAGGGATACAGTAAACCTGGAGTGAAGCATCGGAATCTATAACTAGTGTCAGTGGAATGGTTCAAAACATAGACAGTAAGACTTGTCAGACTTCTTGTACTTAAGTCGGCATTGTGCCTTTTGTATTTAATTCCGGTGCAATTTCTGTGTTTCATCGTCAATAGGTAGGTCAGAGGGATACAGTAAACCTGAAGTGAAGCATCGGAATCTATAACTAGTGTCACAGGAATGGTTCAAAACATAGTCAGTAAAAAGAGTCGGTCTTCATGTACTTAAGTCGGCATTGTGCCTTTTCTATTTAATTCCGATGCAATTTCAGTGTTTAATCGTCAATAAGAAGGTCCAAGGGATACAGTAAACCTGAAGTGAAGCATCGGATCTATAACTAGTGTTACAGGAATGGTTCAAAACATAGTCAGTAAGAAGAGTCAGTCTTCATGTTCTTAAGTCGGCATTGTGACTTTTGTATTTAATTCCGATGCAATTTCTGTGTTTCATCGTCAATAAGAAGGTCCAAGGGATACATTAAACCTGAAGTGAAGAATCGGAATCTATAACTAGTGTCACAGGAATGGTTCAAAACATAGTCAGTAACAAGAGTCAGTCTTCTTGTACGTAAGTCGGCATATTTGCCTAATCTATTTAATACCGATGCAATTTCAGTGTTTCATCGACAATAAGAAGGTCCAAGGGATACAGTTAACCTGAAGTGAAGCATCGGATCTATAACTAGTGTCACAGGAATGGTTCAAAACCATAGTCAGTAAAAAGAGTCGGTCTTCATGTACTTAAGTCGGCATTGTGCCTTTTCTATTTAATTCCGATGCAATTTCAGTGTTTAATCGTCAATAAGAAGGTCCAAGGGATACAGTAAACCTGAAGTGAAGCATCGGATCTATAACTAGTGTTACAGGAATGGTTCAAAACATAGTCAGTAAGAAGAGTCAGTCTTCATGTTCTTAAGTCGGCATTGTGACTTTTGTATTTAATTCCGATGCAATTTCTGTGTTTCATCGTCAATAAGAAGGTCCAAGGGATACATTAAACCTGAAGTGAAGAATCGGAATCTATAACTAGTGTCACAGGAATGGTTCAAAACATAGTCAGTAACAAGAGTCAGTCTTCTTGTACGTAAGTCGGCATATTTGCCTAATCTATTTAATACCGATGCAATTTCAGTGTTTCATCGACAATAAGAAGGTCCAAGGGATACAGTTAACCTGAAGTGAAGCATCGGATCTATAACTAGTGTCACAGGAATGGTTCAAAACATAGTCAGTAAGAAGAGTCGGTCTTCATGTACTTAAGTCGGCATTGTGCCTTTTCTATTTAATTCCGATGCAATTTCAGTGTTTAATCGTCAATAAGAAGGTCCAAGGGATACAGTAAACCGGGAGTGAAGCATCGGAATCTAAAACTAGTGTCAATGGAATATCTCAAAGCATAGTAAGAAGAGTCAGTCTTCTTGTACTTAAGTCGGGATTGTGCCTTTTGGGTTTAAGTCCGGTGCAAATTCTGTGTTTCATCGTCAATAAGAAGGTCAGAGGTATACAGTAAACCTGAAGTGAAGCATCGGAATTTATAACTAGTGTCACAGGAATGGTTCAATACATAGACAGTAAGAAGATGCAGTCTTCTTGTACTTAAGTCGGCATTGTGCCTTTTATATTTAATTCCTATGCAATTTCTGTGTTTTATCGTCAATAAGAAGGTCCAAGGGATACAGTAAACCTGAAGTATAGCATCGGAATCTATAACTAGTATCACAGGAATGGTTCAAAACATAGTCAGTAAAAGATTCAGTCTTCATGTACTTAAGCCGGCATTGTGCCTTTTGTATTTAATTCCGATGCAATTTCTGTGTCTCATCGTCAATAAGAAGGTCCAAGGGTTACAGTAAACCTGAAGTGAAGATTCGGAATCTATAACTAGTGTCACAGGAATGGTTCAAAACATAGTCAGTAAGAAGAGTCAGTCTTCTTGTACTTAAGTCGGCGTATTTGCCTAATCTATTTAATACTGATGCAGTTTCAGTGTTTCATCGACAATAAGAAGGTCCATGGGATACAGTAAACCGGGAGTGAAGCATCGGAATCTAAAATTAGTGTCAATGGAATGGCTCAAAGCACAGTAAGAAGAGTCAGTCTTCTTGTACTTAAGTCGGGATTGTGCCTTTTGGGTTTAAGTCCGGTGCAATTTCTGTGTTTCATCGTCAATAAGAAGGTCAGAGGTATACAGTAAACCTGAAGTGAAGCATCGGAATCTATAACTAGTGTCACAGAAATGGTTCAATACATAGACAGTAAGAAGATGCAGTCTTCTTGTACTTAAGTCGGCATTGAGCCTTTTGTATTTAATTCCGATGAAATTTCTGTGTTTCATCGTCAATAAGAAGGTCCAAGGGATACAGTAAACCTGACGTGAAGCATAGAAATCTATAACTAGTGTCACAGGAATGGTTCAAATCATAGACAGTAAGAAGAGTCAGTCATCTTGTACTTAAGTCGGCATTGAGCCTTTTGTATTTAATTCCGATGAAATTTCTGTGTTTCATCGTCAATAAGATGATCTGAGGGATAAAGTAACCCTGAAGTGAAGCATCGGAATCTATAACTAGTGTCACAGAATGGTTCAAAACATAGTCAGTAAGAAGAGTCAGTCCTCTTGTACATAAGTCGGCATTGTGCCGTTTGTATTTAATTCCGAAGCAATTTCTGTGTTTCATCGTCAATAAGAAGGACCAAGGGATACAGGAAACCTGGAGTGAAGCATCGGAATCTATAACTAGTGTCACAGGAATGGTTCAAAACAGAGACAGTAAGAAGAGTCAGTCTTCATGTACTTATGTCGGCATTGTGCCTTTTGTATTTAATTCCGATGCAATTTCTGTGTTTCATCATCAATAAGAAGGTTCAAGGGATACAGTAAACCTGAACTGAAGCATTGGAATCTATAACTAGTGACACAGGAATGGTTCAAAACATAGTCAGTAAGAAGAGTCAGGCTTCATGTACTTAAGACGGCATTGTGCTTTTTGTATTTAATTACGATGCAATTTCTGTGTTTCATCGTCAATAAGAAGGTCCAAGGGATACAGTAAACCTGAAGTGAAGCATCGGAATCTATAACTAGTGTCAGTGGAATGGTTCAAAACGTAGACAGTAAGACTTGTCAGACTTCTTGTACTTAAGTCGGCATTGTGCCTTTTGTATTTAATTCCTGTGCAATTTCTGTGTTTCATCGTCAATAGGTAGGTCAGAGGGATACAGTAAACCTGAAGTGAAGCATCGGAATCTATAACTAGTGTCACAGGAATGGTTCAAAACATAGTCAGTAAAAAGAGTCGGTCTTCATGTACTTAAGTCGGCATTGTGCCTTTTGTATTTTATTCCGGTGCAATGTCTGTGTTTCATCGACAATAAGAAGGTCAGATGGATACAGTAAACCTGAGGTGAAGCATCGGAATCTAAAACTAGTGTCACAGGAATGGTTCAAATCATAGTCAGTAAGAAGAGTCAGTCTTCTTGTCCTTAAGTCGGCATTGTGCATTTTCTATTTAATTCCTATGCAATTTCTGTGTTTCATCGTCAATAAGAAGGTCCAAGGGATACAATAAACCTGGAGTGAAGAATCGGAATCTATAACTAGTGTCACAGGAATGGTTCAAAACATAGACAGTAAGAAGAGTCAGTCATCTTGTACCTAAGTCGACATTGTGCCGCTTGTATTTAATTCCGATGCAATTTCTGTATTTCATCGTCAATAAGAAGGTCAGAGGGATACAGTAACCGTGAAGTGAAGCACCAGAATCGATAACTAGTGTCACAGAAATGGTTCAAAACATAGTCAGTAAGAAGAGTCAGTCTTCTTGTACTTATGTCAGCATTGTGCACTTTCTATTTATTTCCGATGCAATTTCTGTGTTTCATCGTCAATATGAAGGTCATAGGGATACAGTAAACCTGAAGTGTAGCATCGGAATCTATAACTAGTGTGACATTAATGGTTCAAAACATAATCGCAAGGAAAAGTCAGTCTTCTTGTCCTTAAGTCATCATTGTGCTTTTTGTATTTATTTCCTATGCAATTTCTGTGTTTCATCGTTAGTACGAAGGTCCAAGGGATACAGTAAACCTGAAGTGAAGCATCGCAATCTATAACTAGTGTCACAGGAATGGTTCATATCATAGTCAGTAAGAAGAGTCAGTCTTCTTGTACTTAAGTCGGCATTGTGTCTTTTCAATTTAATTTCGATGCAATTTCAGTGTTTCATCATCAATTAGAAAGGTCCAAGGGATACAGTAAACCTGGAGTGAAGCATCGGAATATATAACTAGTGTCAATGGAATGTTCAAAACATAGACAGTAGGAAGAGTCAGTGTTCTTGTACTTAAGTCGGGATTGTGCCTTTTGGGTTTAAGTCCGGTGCAATTTCTGTGTTTCATCGTCAATAAGATGGACAGAGGGATACAGGAACCCTGAAGTGACTCATCGGAATCTATAACTTGTGTCACAGGAATGGTTCAAATCATAGTCAGTAAGACGAGTCAGTCTTCTTGCACTTAAGTCGGCATTGTGCTTTTTGTATTTAATTCCGATGCAATTTCAGTGTTTCATCGTCAATAAGAAGGTCCAAGGGAAACAGTAAATCTGAAGTGAAGCATCGGAATCTATAACAAGTGTCACAGGAATGGTTCAAAACATAGTCAGTAAGAAGAGTCGGTCTTCATGTACTTAAGTCGGCATTGTGCCTTTTCTATTTAATTCCGATGCAATTTCAGTGTTTAATCGTCAATAAGAAGGCCCAAGGGATACAGTAAACCTGAAGTGAAGCATCGGATCTATAACTAGTGTTACAGGAATGGTTCAAAACATAGTCAGTAAGAAGAGTCAGTCTTCATGTCCTTAAGTCGGCATTGTGCCTTTTGTATTTAATTCCGATGCAATTTCTGTGTTTCATCGTCAATAAGAAGGTCCAAGGGATACAGTATACCTCACGTGAAGAATCGGAATCTATAACTAGTGTCACAGGAATGGTTCAAAACATAGTCAGTAGGAAGAGTCAGTCTTCTTGTCCTTAAGTCGGCATTGTGCCTTTTGTATTTAATTCCGATGCAATTTCTGTGTTCTATCGTCAATAAGAAGGCCCAAGGGATACAGTAAAATTGATGTGAAGCATAGATATCTATAACTAGTGTCACAGGAATGGTTCAAAGCATAGACAGTAAGAAGAGTCAGTCATCTTGTACTTAAGTCGGCATTGTGCCTTTTGTATTTAATTCCGATGCAATTTCTGTGTTTCATCGTCAATAAGATGATCTTAGGGATACAGTAACCCTGATGTGAAGCATCGGAATCTATAACTAGTGTCACAGAATGGTTCAAAACATAGTCAGTAAGAAGCGTCAGTCTTCTTGTACTTAAGTCGGCATTGTGCCTTTTGTATTTAATTCCGATGCAATTTCTGTGTTTCATCGTCAATAAGAAGGTCAGAGGGATACAGGAAACCTGAAAGGAAGCATCGGAATCCATAACTACTGTCACAGGTATGGTTCAAAGCATAGACAGTAAGAAGAGTCAGTCTTCTTGTACTTGAGTCGGCATTGTGCTTCTTAAATTAAATCCCGATGCAATTTCTGTGATTCATCGTCAATAAGAAGGTCAGGGGGATACAGTAAACCCGAAGTGAAGAATCGGAATCTATAACTAGTGTCACAGGAATGGTTCAAAAACATAGTCAGTAAGAAGAGTCAGTCTTCTTTCCTTAAATCGGCATTGTGCCTATTGTATTTAATTCCGATGCAATTTCTGTGTTACATCGTCAATAAGAAGGACCAAGGGATACAGGAAACCTGGAGTGAAGCATCGGAATCTATAACTAGTGTCACAGGAATGGTTCAAAACATAGACAGTAAGAAGAGTCAGTCTTCATGTACTTAAGTCGGCATTGTGCCTTTTGTATTTAATTCCGATGAAATTTCTGTGTTTCATCTTCAATAAGAAGGTTCAAGGGATACAGTAAACCTGAACTGAAGCATCGCAACCTATAACTAGTGACACAGGAATTGTTCAAAACATAGTCAGTAAGAAGAGTCAGTCTTCATGTACTTTAGTCAGCATTGTGCTTTTTGTATTTAATTACGATGCAATTTCTGTGTTTCATCGTCAATAAGAAGGTCCAAGGGATACAGTAAACATGAAGTGAAGCATCGGAATCTATAACTAGTGTCACAGGAATGGTTGAAAACATAGTCAGTAAGAAGAGTCAGTCTTCTTGTACTTATGTAGCATTGTGCCTTTTCTATTTAATTCCTATGCAATTTCTGTGTTTCATCGTCAATAAGAAGGTCCAAGGGATACAGTAAACCTGGAGTGAAGAATCGGAATCTATAACTAGTGTCACAGGAATGGTTCAAAACATAGACAGTAAGAAGAGTCAGTCTTCTTGTACCTAAGTCGACATTGTGCCGCTTGTATTTAATTCCGATGCAATTTCTGTATTTCATCGTCAATAAGAAGGTCAGAGGGATACAGTAACCCTGAAGTGAAGCACCGGAATCGATAACTAGCGTCACAGAAATGGTTCAAAACATAGTCAGTACGAAGAGTCAGTCTTCTTGTACTTATGTCGGCATTGTGCACTTTCTATTTAATTCCGATGAAATTTCTGTGTTTCATCGTCAATAAGAAGGTCAGAGGGATACAGTAAACCTGAAGTGAAGCTTCGGAATCTATAACTAGTGTCACATTAATGGTTCAAAACATAATCGGAATTAAGAGTCAGTCTTCTTGTCCTTAAGTCAACATTGTGCTTTTTGAATTTATTTCCTATGCAATTTCTGTGTTTCATCGTTAATACGAAGGTCCAAGGGATACAGAAAACCTGGAGTGAAGCATATGAATCTATAACTAATGTCACAGGAATGGTTCAAAACATAGACAGTAAGAAGAGTCAGTCTTCATGTACCTAAGTTGGCATTGTGCCTTTTGTATTTAATTCCGATGCAAATTCTTTGTTTCATCGTCAATAAGAAGGTTCAAGAGATACAGTAAACCTGAAGTGAAGCATCGGAATCTATAACTAGTGTCAATGGAACGTTCAAAACATAGACAGTAGGAAGAGTCAGTGTTCTTTTACTTAAGTCGGCATTGTGTCTTTTGTATTTAATTCCGGTGGAATTTCTGTGTTTCATCGTCAATAAGAAGGCTTAAGGGATACAGTAAACCTGGAGTGAAGCATCGGAATCTATAACTAGTGTCACAGGAATGGTTCAAAACATAGTCAGTAAGAAGAGTCAGTCTTCTTGTCCTTAAGTCGGCCTTGTGCTTTTGTATTTATTTCCGAAGCAATTTTTGTGTTTCATCGTCAATAAGAAGGTCCAAGGGTTACAGTAAACCTGGAATTAAGCATCGGAATCTATAACTAGTGTCACAGGAATGGTTCAAAACATAGACAGTACTTATGTCGGCATTGTGCCTTTCGTATTTAATTCCGATGCAATTTCTGTGTTTTATCGTCAATAAGAAGGTCCAAGGGATACAGGAAGCCTGAAGTGAAGCATCGAAATCTACAACTAGTGTTACAGGAATGGTTAAAAACATAGTCAGTAAGAAGAGTCAGTCTCCTTGTCCTTAAGTCGGCATTGTGCCTTTTGTGTTTAATTCCGATGCAATTTCTGTGTTTCATCGTCAATAAGAAAGTCCAAGGGATACAGTAAACCTGGAGTGAAGCATCGGAATCTATAACTAGTGTCAATGGAATGGTTCAAAACATAGACAGTAAGAAGAGTCAGTCTTCTTGTACTTAAATCGGCAATGTGTCTTTTTATTTAATTCCGGTGCAATTTCTGTGTTTCATCGTGAATAGGAAGGTCAGAGGGATACAGAAAACCTGAAGTGAAGCATCGGAATCTATAACTAGTGTCACTGGAATGGTTCAAAACATAGTCAGTAACAAGAGTCAGTCTTCTTGTCCTTAAGTCGGTCTTGTGCCTTTTCTATTTAATTCCGACGCAATTTCTGTGTTTCATCGTCAATAAGAGGGTCCGAGGGATACAGTAAACCTGGAGTGAAGCATCGGAATCTATAACTAGTGTCACAGGAATGGTTCAAAACATAGACAGTACTTAAGTCGGCATTGTGCCTTTTGTATTTAATTCCGATGAAATTTCTGTGTTTCATCGTCAATTAGAAGGACCAAGCGATACAGGAAACCTGAAGTGAAGCATCGGAATCTATAGCTAGTGTCACAGGAATGGTTCAAAACATAGTCAGTAGGAAGAGTCAGTCTTCTTGCCCTTAAGTTGGCATTGTGCCTTTGTATTTAATTCGGATGCAATTTCTGTGTTTCAACGACAATAAGAAGGTCCAAGGGATACAGTAAACCTGGAGTGAAGCATCGGAATCTATAACTAGTGTCACAGGAATGGTTCAAAACATAGTCAGTAAGAAGAGTCAGTCTTCTTGTCCTTAAGTGGGCCTTGTGCTTTTGTATTTATTTCCGAAGCAATTTTTGTGTTTCATCGTCAATAAGAAGGTCCAAGGGATACAGTAAGCCTGGAGTAAAGCATCGGAATCTATAACTAGTGCCAATGGAATGGTTCAAAACATAGACAGTAAGAAGAGTCAGTCTTCTTGTACTTAAGTCGGCATTGTGCCCTTTTCAAATAAATTCCGATGCAATTACTGTGTTTCATCGTCAATAAGAAGGCCAGAACGATACAGTAAACCTGAAGTGAAGCATCGGAATCTCTAACTAGTGTCACAGGAATGGTCCAAAGCATAGTCTGTAAGAAAAGTCAGTCTTCTTGTACTTACGTCGGCATTGTGCCCTTTGAATGTAATTGGATTGTAATGGAAGTCACTTATTACACATTTTTGCAGTAGTATCTTGAATCGTCCTTGCATTTACTCGCGACAATTGGCTTAAAATGTCCAGCATTCATGTGAGTATACCTCATTAACATGACGAAAACATATTATATCTATATATCACTGAACCAATGAATACTTTGAGTCCGTATTGAATAACTCAAGAAAAAAAAACCAAATGTTTGTCACGTCATTTCGTGTCCACTAAGCCCTATTCATGTTAGTGCATTAAACACATATTTGATAGTTCATTTGAATGACAACAATGTTGTACGGAGCTGGCGGCGCGAAGCAATTGTTGAGTAGCGTCGTCTGGAACGCCGCGTGCCGACGGCCGCTGGGTTCGACGACCGGCTCTCAGTAACAGCGACGTCGTGCTGACGTGGCGCCCAAGCAGTCGCGAACCGCGGCGAACCATTCGCCGATGTCGGCGAGTGGCAGTGGTTTACCGCGACCGGCTGGCTGGCGGCACGGCACTCGTCTCGGCTTCTCCGCATGGCTCCCCGTTGTAGCGCATGAAACAAACATTCCACCACGGTGTACTGTCTTTAAGGACACAGATTACTAGCTGTGGAAGAAGATGCAACTTGTTAAAAGCGTTTATTGTTCAGTAAGCCGTCGCTTCACTGGTATGCACAGGATGGTTTGGCGTGATAACAGGTTTCTTGTGGCATTGTGACACTGGTATTCAAGGTTCGTCACACGCACATTGTACTACACAGTTTCACTCACTCCACGGTTGGTACACTGCCAGAGCGTCTTTCAACACGTGAAAATGTTTCGTAACACACATACTAAATGTCCCCTTCGAGCGATGTTCGTTTAACTCGACTCCGAACGGATCAATAACTACTGTTTTTATACACTGTCTATTGCTCGTTGAGCACTGCACTAGGACAGTCTGCCACTCAACACTAGACTTATCGACGTATATATTGGTGCAGATACAACAGTCATTTTCTGTCCCTGCTACACACAATATTCCGTCCTTTCCTCCATTGTTTATGCACACAGTTTATTTTTTAATACCTTTTAACTGTTCTTCGCATACTCACTCTCATGTACATGGCGTCTATTTATTTTTACCTTATCACAACACACTTTTCATATTGTTACTAGGCGTATATAGCCCTTTTGTAAAATTTTTTAATTTTCTTATGTGTAGCTTGCCTGGTTATCACCCACCTATCAAACAGATTTTACCATGTGCATGACAGCTTGACTTGGGCATATTGATCAATAAATACTTCATTTAGCACTAGCATTATTTTTAATGATTTTTACTATATGACTACAGTGTAGGTTCCACATTGGTTGACTTAATTCGCGTATCGCGTAATGAATATTCAAGGGCGTGTACCAAGTACACAGGCTTCAATTGAAGCATTGTTATATATAAAGCGGATTTTCCACGGAACGGGCTTGTTTTTTGATTAGCTTATGCTCCAGTGTCGTTCTCATATCACTACTGGCAGCAAACATCACATAATTGTTGCATATTACAGAGTCCATGTTTGGCTAGTCAAGACTCTCTCTCTCAGGGTTCCTTATCCTAATACAATTACAACAGTTACCTTACTATATTAGATTGCATCATTAATTGCACTTACATACTACACATAGAAAATGATTCAAGAAATTAATCCTTTGTAAAATGATTCAAGAAACTAATCCTTACTTTATCAACAAGAAGATTGTCCGTTGTTTAATGAGCATATAATATTTTAAATGGCTCTAATTGTCTGTAAACAAAATCTTTCCTGTGTAAGCTATTGCCCACTTTCTGATTCCACTTCCTCCAAGTTTCATTACACACAAATTTCTTTCTTAATACTAACATACTTATATTCTGAAACACAATTAAAATCTTCCAACAACTATTACTCTTTATATGTGATATGTCACTGAATAAATAACTTCACATCTTTACGTGGATACAATCCTTTGATCTTCCCCGTATGGTGATGTGCTAACAAATAGCTACATTCGTGTGGCACGCTTATTACTTCAAAAGGCCCTGAATATAGCAATTGCCACTTACTATTCTGTTTTAAGGTGGCTGAGGATTTAGCGTGGTTATGAATAAGTACTAGATCTCCTACATTATATTTCTGTTCGTTAGTTACACCTCGGTCGTACTTCCTTTTCCTCTTTGCCGCACAGCTGGTTAGTCTGTTCCATAACTTTTTCATCTTTTCCTCCCTTGTTTCTGCCTTGACTGGTAGTCTCGGCAAAGGCGTGAGCCATTAATTCGGTGTCTCATTAAATCCATTCAATATCTCTACCGGTGGATAGTCTGTACTTGAATGGGGTGTTAAATTGTGTATTTCTACAAATTTCGGTACTAGCCCTGGCCATTTTGTATGTCGGTTCCCTATGTAGATTCTAAGGAACTTATTCAATTCTCTGAATATTCTTTCAACTAGACTGGCTTCGGGATGGAACCGGGATACCAGAATATGCTGTATATTTTGTTCCCGTAGGTAATTTTTCCAAGTTCGACCCGTGAAATAAGAAGCATTATCAGTCGTTATGGCTTCGGGTTTTCCCACTTGAGGCAAGTATTCTTGACTGATCCGCCTGACCATGGTTTTGGCAGTAGCTGATTTTATGCAATAAATTGCCAAGTATTTGGAAAAAATATCGTACATGGCCAGTATATATTTCATACCTCCTCTGGCCATGGGATAAGGACCGGCTACATCCACAGATACTATTTGAAGCGGCCTGAGTGGAACTATGGGATGTAATTCAAACTTAGTGGATCTATTATAATGTTTTGCTTTTTGACATATCACGCTAGTTCTAACTGTTGCCTGAATCTGGTGTTTCATACGGGGAAAGTAGCAGTATCTCGCCATGATCTCTGCACACTTTCCAATCCCTGCATGGCCCCATGCCAAGTGCGTGTGCCATATCATAACTTTTACCGACTGGTTAGGTATACATACCGCCCAGCAGTCTTCTTTCGTATTAAGTTTATGATACAAAATATGGTTCACTATTTTAAAACCTTGCTCATCTCTATTGTTAACACCCTCTTCAATATTATTAATGATTTTTTTCCACATCGGATCTGCCCTTTGTAATTCGCATATGTTTTTACATATATATATAAAAAATCCTTCATGTAAGTATTGTCACGCACTAACAGCACTTTATACTCCGCGGATTGCTCTAACATTTCTGCTAAATCCGGTAATCCCACCGGCAGTCGCGACAGAGCATCCGCTATTACGTTATCTTGGCCTTTTATGTACATAATCTTTATCCGGTATTCTTGTAAGACAAGCATCCATCTCCTCAGTCTGGTATGGAATAGTCTGCATGACATCAAAAAACTTAACGCCTGGTGGTCACTATACACTTTAATCTCCTTCCCTTGTAAATAATAATTAAACTTTTTCACAGCCCAGACTACTGCAAGTGCTTCCAATTCGGTTGCCGAGTAGGCTCTCTCGCAGCTAGTTAAGGTCCTACTGGCGAAGCCGATAATCTTTACTGTTGTCGGGTCATTTCCTTCCTCCCACTGAAATAAGCACGCTCCCAGGCCATAGGAACATGAATCCGCCGCAAGACAAAAATCTTTTGACAGATCTGGGTGCTGCAAAAATATTTGCATTCAGTAGGGCGGTTTTAATCGCTTCAAAAGCTTGTTGACATTTGTCAGTCCAAACCCACTGCACACTTTTTCGTAGCAGATTTAGTAGCGACGCGTCATTTAACAACTGATTGGGCACGAACCTTCTGAAAAAAGACGTGAGCCCAAGGAACGCTTTCAATTGCCTCTTAGTGCGGGGGCTTGGAAATTCTCGGATCGCCTCTAGTTTTTTGTTGTCTGGGCGTATACCAAGTGGTGTAATAAGATGGCCTAAAAATTTAATTTTATTTCGTCCAAATTTTGACTTTTCTAGGTTTGCTGTCACACCTGCTTGCTTAAATCTCTCTAGTACTCTACGCAACAATTCCATATGTTCGTCCCAAGTAGCAGTAGCGATTACCAGATCATCAACATATACAGTGATTTTTTCTAATAAGTCTGGACCCAGTACCGTGTCTAGTGCAGTAATAAACACTCCAGCACTCACATTCAATCCGAAGGGAAGTACCTTGAATTGGTAACTCCGCCCTCCGAATATGAAAGCTGTGTACTTCCTGGATTCCGGTGTAAGGGGAATTTGCCAATATGAACTTTTCAGATCGACCGAGGTCAAGTACTGTGCTCCATGAAATTTTTGTATCTGCTCATCTAAATTCTCAGGGCGAGTCCGGACAGGTATGATAATTTTGTTAATGTCCCTCGCATCTAACACTAGCCTGATTTTTCTATTGGCTTTCGCCACTGCTACAAGAGGACTACTGTATGGAGAGAAGGAGGGCTCAATGATATCCCAATCTAACATCTTCCGAATCTCTTTAGCTACTAATTCCCTCCTCGACCAAGGGATGGAGTAAGTTGCGCGACAGTATGTTTTGTGGGGCATCACCTCTATGTGATAGTGGTACCCTTTGACTATTCCTGGTCGGTCGGTAAATACCATAGTGTATTCCGATAGCAGCTGCGTCAACTGTTGCTTTTGTTTATCGCTTAAACCTTCAGATTCCTGCACTTTGGTTTGAAATGCCTCAACATTTGTTTCAAAATTTCGATCCTCTAAATTCGGGTAATAGAGGTCTGCTGCATGTGACAAATCATCAAGGTGTAGTACCCAAGGGTTCCTACCCTTGATATTGATTCGATTACAACACGGCACAAGTACCTCCTTCGATTTCATCATAGATAACTCAATCCTCCTACCCCTATTAACTATGCTTAATTTCCCCAAGGAGAGGTCGATCAATGCGTCCCTCTCACGGAGAAAATCTACTCCCAGAATGCAGGCCACCTTCAACCCTTTAACAACGAGGAACGAGCTCACTATGGCCTCGCCCTCCTTACAAATCTCCACCTGCACCTGGTACTTAACTGATTGGCTCTGTGCACTAATGGCTCCAGACACCTTACAATTATTAACCGGGAAAGTCGGAATGCTATGTCCTTTTCCCAGTGCCTTAAATAACTCCATACTCATTACACTTACTGAGGCACCTGTGTCGATGATTATATTCACTGCAACATCATTCATTTTCGCTTCGATAATAGCTTGCACATTTTCGTTATTATCTTTCTTACATTCGTGTGGTTCGTTCAGTAGATCTTTATCCATACTGACACCATCGTTGTATCGCAGCATACGTATCCCAGGTATATTATTATCACTCGTGTTGCTCTCACTCCATCCCTCGGCCATCGATGGAGAGCATATCGAGGCCGATTCTAGTTTGTTGAATTAGTTACTTGTGAAGTACTTGGAAGGCTATTGTCCGCGACCTCCACTATATGTACACTCTGATTTGTCGGCCGCCACGGCTGCGCAATAGGCGCGTTTTGCGGCGGTGGTCTATTGTTGTCATACCGGTCATTACCCTGTCGCTCTGGGCTTCTTCGCTGATTCTGCTGCCAATTTCGATTACTATCACTATAATTGCTCTGCCACTGACCTTGCGCATTTTTCCAGCGGTTGGTCCCTGACATTCCAGATTCGTACCGGTCGTCAAATCGACGCCTTTTGTTATAAGTTGTTTGTCCATACCCGTTCTGGCCTCTACCATTACTACCATTTTGCGAATGTTCTTGCCGCTTGTTACCACCCCCACCATTTCCATGGTTGTGGTTTTGTGCACTACTATTTCTGTCATGTTTACATCCTGACCCATTATTCCGCGAGTGATCACACGCTGATTTTGCGTCTTCCTGTATCAAGTCTATAGAATCTAGAACAGACAGGAAGTTTTCCATATCGCTTTCTGGTACGTGTATTAATTTCTCATTGATATGAATGGGTAAATGTGATTTTAGTAGTCTTATTATGTCTCTTGGTGATATAGGCTCGTCCCAGTAGCGTGTTTTGTTTATATATTTTTCAAAATACCGTCTCAAATTCCCCAGACGAGGTGAGTACGGTTCGGGATTATATACTTCTTTTCTTAGCCGCTCTTGTATACAAGGCGCCGAATATTTCGCTAGAAATGCCCTTTCGAACTGTTCATATGTCATGCAGCTCTCTGCTACTTCTGTAACCCACAACGCCGCATCACCCTGAATGTACGACATTACGTATTGAATTTTCTGTGTTTCGTTCCACACACTGGGCAAGATATTTTTAAAGCTTTTTATGAATACTACTGGGTGTACTGATTTCCGTTCAGTAGTAAACGTTTGAAATTGTCTATTTTTGATTAACCTTTCTTCCACTAATATTTTTGAACTACATGGTTTTGCTCCTTGGACACATGCTGTGTGCTCCGAACCGAAGCATTATCGACTACAGATTCCCCATTGTTGTATCGCGTATAAGTTTGTGCGTTGCCAAAACCATGGGCTGTTGGCGACAGAGGTTCCTGTTCCAAATGTTTTCTGCTTTGTGCTAAACCCTTCTCCAGGTCGGATATCCGTTTGTTCATATTCACTTGCCACTGCGGAATATCCTCACTGAGTATTTGTTTGATGGTTTGCACGTCGTTCTGTACCTGACTATTCACTGCGGTACTGAACGATTCGGAGCCTCTATTTTCTATGGCTGCTTGTACTTTGGAATTAATGTTCTTGTCAATCTCACACTCCTTCACTCCTAGCCATGAGTTGAATTCTGTTTCAATTTTAGTTGCTTGTTCGTTCCACTTCTGCTCTACAAGCTGCGTGGAATCTATTTCTAGCTTTTCTACTCGATTGGCTAATACACCTATTTCGTCTACCCTGTTAGTGTTTGCTACTTGCAGGTTGTTGACCTGTTCAGTCAGCTCCTGCACGGCCTTAGGTATCGACTCATAATTCTGTTCATATCTGCAATCTCTTTTTTCATGTTTTCTAACGATTGCACAAGTTGCTGGTCCCGCTCAGCTAGCCTACGATCTCGCTCAGCTTGCTGGCGGTCTCGCTCGACTTGCTGTTGCGCAAATTCTGCCTGGTAATTCAGCACGCGCTCTAATATAGCATGAAGCGAATACCCACCAGGCAGATTACCACTCTCTGGTTCCTGCTTTTCTGGTGGTGGTACAACTTCTTTCTCTACATCCCCTTGAGGACTAGTGGGCGGTGGCACCACTTCATGTGCCCCTGCCCCCACATTCTCACATGTTATATCCTCAAAGAGAGTACTAGTACTACTTGAGGTACCCGGTTCCACATTTCCTGCACTAACTAATTGTTGTCCCTCAGTATCCGTATTGCTCGGACGTTGACTACGCAACTTAACCATATTCATCAATTGCTTACTAAACCACAAAGTCTGACAGTTTTGCCCCTTGCACACAAAATACGTTAATTTATCTACACTAACTGCACACTAAAAATTACTATCTACCATCAACTTTGTCCTGTCACAAACACTAACATCAAACTACGCACAATATGCACACCACTAGCGAAATGAGATCACTTCACTGGAGCTCGACTTCTACAAACAGGACAACTACACTGTAGTCTTACCTTTAGTTTATCTTATCTCGGGGTACGGCTGCCCACGGATTACGTAGTCGTTACAGCTTCTCAGTACTATCAGGATCGTCTTCTCAGACTCGTTTGCAGTAGTACGTTTTGTCATGAAAGAGTGTTTACACATTCATTAATACATAGCATTGATCATGATATACATACATACATTTATTACTAAATACATATATATCTACACATACATAACAATCAACACTGAAAGAAAAATACATAAAATTTTATATTTGTGGCCACTGCAAATTCGGGTCCCGCGTTTTTGGGCGACAGTTTCACGTACAACTCTCTCGCGGATTGTAAAATTGTTGCTCTTTGGTTTATTTATTCTCTTTGTAACAACACATTTACGAAAAGAGTTACGTGAAATACTTTTAGCAATGCTGTGCTTTGCTTTTCTTTATCATCATTACCTTTTAGCGGAATAAAATGTATATATGGAAGTCTTATTGTTCTGTATCTGGCCTACAATTTAAGGAACGATTTTTCGTAACTGCAACTCATGCTAAGAATCAATATATCTTCCCTACTTCATAGTGACTAAAAGTTGAAATTACTTTGTTATGAACACTGATGTTACAGTTCGTGTGATCGTTCAAAAACACAAGTTCGCAGTGGATTTTATTTCTCGTTAAAATGCTATTTCATACCACGACTAGCCCAAGAACATGAGACTCTCATTAAAAAATACGTTGTCACTATAAAGTTTGCCAGATCAGAACTGAGCACAGCAAGATTCCTATCAGATTCTGAAGGTACATTAAATTATTTGCACTGTAAATTATATCCTATCAGCAGCCCGCGTCAATCTGCAACACATTATAAAATCTGCTGATCTTAACTGCCAGTCTGGGAGCTAAAAGAAATAATATTATTTTACTATTATTTTACCGCTTCCTTGCGGTATGCTCGACTATATTGTAAGTTGTTTAAATACGCCGCGGCAGCGGCTCTTCGTTCTCCACGCAGCTCAGCCCCACAGATAATATTTATATATCTGAAAAAATGTCTCAACAGGATGGGATAATATGCAAGCAAGCTTAACAATAAATAATACAAGTTTTCATTTAAACAACTCTATTAAAACCTTTAAATATCTCAGTGATTACAGACCTTTGTGAATTCACACGTAATGGCGTACATTGCTTAGTCTCGACAAAAGAATGCTACATTGGCGTTCTCTACGACAACAACAGGAGATCTCACTCGCACAACTTCCAAATTAAGAGGACAAAGACATTCATATTCAACACGTATTACATACTAGTTCCTTTTTTAATCTCTGTTTAACATTTATCTTCTGTGTCGGTTTTATTACTCGCCGACGCAGATGTTTTCAGAAATAAATAATAAAAAAAATACATAATTTTATACAATGACACAATATGATACATCTAATTCTCTAATTACTACATAATATATTGTTTTTGTTTCTCTAGACGTTACAAAGAGATACAGTAAACCTGAAGTGAAGCATCGGAATCTATAACTAGCGTCACAGGAATGGTTCAAAACATAGACAGTAAGAAGAGTCAGTCTTCTTGTACTTAAGTCGGCATTGTGCCTTTACTATTTAATTCCGATGCAATTTCTGTGTTTCATCGACAATAAGAAGGTCAGAGGGATACAGTAAACCTGAAGTGAAGCATCGGAATCTATAACTAGTGTCACAGGAATGGTTCAAATCATAGTCAGTAAGAAGAGTCACTCTTCTTGTACTTAAGTCGGCATTGTGCTTTTTCTATTTATTTCCGATGCAATTTCAGTGTTTCATCGTCAATAATAAGGTCAGAGGGATACAGTAAACCTGAAGTGAGGCATCGGAATCTGTAACTTGCGTCAGAGGAATGGTTCAAAACATAGACAGTAAAAAGAGTCAGTCTTCTTGTACTTAAGACGGCATTGTGCCTTTTCTATTTAATTCCGATGCAATTTCTGAGTTTCTTCGTCAGTAAGAAGGTCCAAAGGATACGGTAAACAAAAAATGAAGCATCGGAATCTATATGTAGTGTCACAGGAATGGTTCAAACATAGACAGTAAGGAGAGTCAGTCTTCTTGTATTTAAGTCGGCATTGTGCCATTTGTATTTATTTCCGATGCAATTTCTGTGTTTTAACCTCAATAAGAAGGTCAGAGGGATACAGTAAACCTGAAGTGAAGCATCGGATTCTATAACTAGTGTCACAGGAATGGTTTAAAACAGTCAGTAAGAAAAGTCAGCCTTCTTGTACTTAAGTCGGCATTGTGCCTTTTGTAAATAATTCCGATGCAATTCCTGTGTTTCATCGTCAATAAGAAGGTCAGAGGGATGCAGTAAACCTGAAGTGTAGCATCGGAATCTATAACTAGTGTCACAGGAATGGTTCAAAACATAGACAGTAGGATGAGTCGGTCTTCTTGTAATTAAGTCGGCATTGTGCCTTTTGTATTTAATTCCGATGCAATTTCTGTGTTTCATCGTCAATAAGAAGGTCCAAGGGATACAGTAAACCTAAAGTGAAGCATCGGAATCTATAACTAGTGTCACAGGAATGGTTCAAAACATAGACAGTAAGAAGAGTCAGTCTTCTTGTACTTAAGTCGGCATTGTGCCCTTTTAAGTTTAATTCCGATGCAATTACTGTGTTTCATCGTCAATAAGAAGGTCAGAGGGATACAGTAAACCTGAAGTGAAGCATCGCAATCTATAACTAGTGTCACAGGAATGGATCAAAACATAGACAGTAGGAAGAGTCAGTCTTCTTGTACCTTAGTCAGCATTGTGCCTTTTCTATTTAATTCCGATGCACTTTCTGTGTTTCATCGTCAATTAGAAGGTCCCAGGGATACAGTAAACCTGAAATGAAGCATCGGAATCTATAACTAGTGTCACAGGAATGTTTCAAAGCATAGACAGTAGGAAGAGTGAGTCTACATGTACTTAAGTCCCCATTGTGCCTTTTGTATTTAATTCCGATGCAATTTCTGTGTTTCATCGTCAATAAGAATGTCCAAGGAATACTGTAAACCTGAAGTGAAGCATCGGAATCTATAACTAGTGTCACAGGAATGGTTCAAAACATAGACAAATAGAAGAGTCAGTCTTCTTGTACTTAAGTCGGCATTCTGCCTTGTGAATTTAATTCCGATGCAGTTTCTGTGATTCATCGGTAATAAGAAGGTCAGAGGGATACATAAAAACTTAGGTGAAGCATCGGAATCGATAACTAGTGTCACAGGAATGGTTCAGAACAGTCAGTAAGAAGAGTCAGTCTTCTTGTACTTAAGTCGGCATTGTGCTTTTAACATTTGATTCCGATGCAATTTCTTTGTTTCATCGTCAGTAAGAAGGTCCAAGGGATCCAGTAAATCAGATGTGAAGCATCGGAATCTATAACTAGTGTCACAGGAATGGTTCAAATCATAGTCAGTAAGAAGAGTCAGTCGTCTTGTACTTAAGTCGGCATTGTGCTTCTACTATTTATATCCGATGCAATTTCAGTGTTTCATCGTCAATAATAAGGTCAGAGGGCTACAGTAAACCTGAACTGAAGCATGGGAATCTGTAACTTGCGTCAGAGGAATGGTTCAAAACATAGACAGTAAAAAGAGTCAGTCTTCTTGTACTTAAGTCGGCATTGTGCCTTTTCTATTTAATTCCGATGAAATTTCTGTGTTTCATCGTCAATAAGAAGGTCAGAGGGATACAGTAAACCTGAAGTGAAACATCGGAATCTATAACTAGTGTCACAAGAATGGTTCAAAACATAGTCAGTAAGAAGAGTCAGTCTTCTTGTACTTAAGTCGGCATTGTGGGTTTTGTATTTAATTCCGATGCAATTTCTGTGTTTCATCGTCAATAAGAAGGTCCAAGGGATACAGTAAACCTGAAGTGAAGCATCGGAATCTATAACTAGTGTCACAGGAATGGTTCAAAACATAGACAGTAAGAAGAGTCAGTCTTCTTGTACTTAAATCGGCATTGTGCCCTTTTAAGTTTAATTCCGATGCAATTACTGTGTTTCATCGTCAATAAGATGGTCAGAGGGATACAGTAAACCTGAAGTGAAGCATCGGAATCTCTAACTAGTGTCACAGGAATGGTTAAAAATATAGTCAGTAAGAAGAGTCAGTCTTCTTGTACTTACGACGGCACTGTGCCTTTTGTATTTAATTCCGATGCAATATCTGTGTTTCATCGTCAATAAGAAGGTCAGAGGGATACAGTAAACCTGAAGTGATGCATCGGAATCTGTAACTAGCGTCTCAGGAATGGTTAAAAACATAGACAGTAAGAAGAGTCAGTCTTCTTGTACTTAAGTCGGCATTGGGCCTTTTCTAATTAATTCCGATGCAATTTCTGAGTTTCATCGTCAATAAGAAGGTCAGAGGGATACAGTAAACCTGTAGTGAAATATCGGAATCTATAACTAGTGTCACAGGAATGGTTCAAATCATAGTCAGTAAGAAGAGTCAGTCTTCTTGTACTTAAGTCGGCATTGTGCTTTTTCTATTTATTTCCGGTGCAATTTCAGTGTTCCATCGTCAATAATAAGGTCAGAGGGATACAGTAAACCTGACGTGAAGCATCTGAATCTGTAACTTGCGTAGAGGAATGGTTCAAAACATAGACAGTAAGAAGAGTCAGTCTTCTTGTACTTAAGTCGGCATTGTGCCTTTTCTATTTAATTCCGATGCAATTTCTGTGTTTCATCGTCAATAAGAAGGTCAGAGGGATACAGTGAACCTGAGGTGAGGCATCGGAATCTATAACTAGTGTCACAGGACTGGTTCAAATCATAGACTGTAGAAACAGTCAGTGTTCTTGTAGTTATGTCGGCATTGTGCCTTTTGTATTTAATTCCGATGCAATATCTGTGTTTCATCGTCAATAAGAAGGTCCAAGGGAATCAAAAAACGTGAAGTGAATCATCGGAATCTGTAACTAGCGTCACAGGAGTGGTTCAAAACATAGTCAGTAAGAAGAGTCAGTCTTCTTGTACTTAAGACGGCATTGTGCCTTTTCTATTTAATTCCGATGCAATTTCTGTGTTTCGTCGTCAATAAGAACGTCCAAGGGATACAGTAAACCTGAAGTGAAGCATCGGAAACTATAACTAGTTTCACTGGAATGGTTCAAACATAGACAGTAGGTAGAGTCAGTCTTCTTGTACTTAAGTCGGCATTGTGCCTTTTCTATTTAATTGAGGTGCAATTTCTGTGTTTCATCGTCAATAAGAAGGTCCAAGGGATACAGTAAACCTGAAGTGAAGCATCGGAATCTGTAACTAGTTTCACAGGAATGGTTCAAACATAGACCGTAGGAAGATTCAGTCTACATGTACTTAAGTCGGCATCGTGCCTTTTCTATTTAATTCCGATGCAATCCCTGTGTTTCATCGACAATAAGAAGGTCAGAGGGATACAGTAAACCTGAAGTGAAGCATCGGAATCTATAACTAGTGTCACAGGAATGGTTCAAATCATAGTCAGTAAGAAGAGTCACTCTTCTTGTACTTAAGTCGGCATTGTGCTTTTTCTATTTATTTCCGATGCAATTTCAGTGTTTCATCGTCAATAATAAGGTCAGAGGGATACAGTAAACCTGAAGTGAAGCATCGGAATCTGTAACTTGCGTCAGAGGAATGGTTCAAAAGATAGACAGTAAGAAGAGTCAGTCTTCTTGAACTTAAGACGGCATTGTGCATTTTCTATTTAATTCCGATGCAATTTCTGAGTTTCTTCGTCAATAAGAAGGTCCAAAGGATACGGTAAACAAAAAATGAAGCATCGGAATCTATATGTAGTGTCACAGGAATGGTTAAAAGCATAGACAGTAAGGAGAGTCAGTCTTCTTGTATTTAAGTCGGCATTGTGCCATTTGTATTTATTTCCGATGCAATTTCTGTGTTTTACTTCAATAAGAAGGTCAGAGGGATACAGTAAACCTGAAGTGAAGCATCGGATTCTATAACTAGTGTCACAGGAATGGTTTAAAACAGTCAGTAAGAAAAGTCAGCCTTCTTGTACTTAAGTCGGCATTGTGCCTTTTGTAAATAATTCCGATGCAATTCCTGTGTTTCATCGTCAATAAGAAGGTCAGAGGGATGCAGTAAACCTGAAGTGTAGCATCGGAATCTATAACTAGTGTCACAGGAATGGTTCAAAACATAGACAGTAGGATGAGTCGGTCTTCTTGTAATTAAGTCGGCATTGTGCCTTTTGTATTTAATTCCGATGCAATTTCTGTGTTTCATCCTCAATAAGAAGGTCCAAGGGATACAGTAAACCTGAAGTGAAGCATTGGTATCTATAACTAGTGTCACAGGAATGGTTCAAAGCATAGACAGTAAGATAGGTCAGTCTTCTTGTACTTAAGTCGGCTTTGTGCCTTTTGTATTCAATTCCGATGCAATTTCTGTGTTCCATCGTCAATAAGAAGGTCAGAGGGATACAGTAAACCTGAAGTGAAGCATCGGAATCTATAACTAGTGTTACAGGAATGTTTCAAAACATAGACAGTAGGAAGAGTCAGTCTTCTTGTACCTAAGTCAGCATTGTGCCTTTTCTATTTAATTCCGATGCACTTTCTGTGTTTCATCGTCAATTAGAAGGTCCCAGGGATACAGTAAACCTGAAATGAAGAATCGGAATCTGTAACTAGTGTCACAGGAATGTTTCAAAGCATAGACAGTAGGCAGAGTGAGTCTACATGTACTTAAGTCGGCATTGTGCCTTTTGTATTTAATTCCGATGCAATTTCTGTGTTCCATCGTCAATAAGTAGGTCCAAGGAATACAGTAAACCAGAAGTGAAGCATCGGAATCTATAACTAGTGTCACAGGAATGGTTCAAAACATAGACAAATAGAAGCATCAGTCTTCTTGTACTGAAGTCGGCATTGTGCCTTGTGAATTTAATTCCGATGCAGTTTCTGTGATTCATCGGTAATAAGAAGGTCAGAGGGATACATAAAAACTTAGGTGAAGCATCGGAATCGATAACTAGTGTCACAGGAATGGTTCAGAACAGTCAGTAAGAAGAGTCAGTCTTCTTGTACTTAAGTCTGCATTGTGCTTTTTGCATTTAATTCCGATGCAATTTCTTTGTTTCATCGTCAATAAGAAGGTCCAAGGGATCCAGTAAATCTGATGTGAAGCATCGGAATCTATAACTAGTGTCACAGGAATGGTTCAAATCATAGTCAGTAAGAAGAGTCAGTCGTCTTGTACTTAAGTCGTCATTGTGCTTTTACTGTTTATATCCGATGCAATTTCAGTGTTTAATCGTCAATAATAAGGTCAGAGGGATACAGTAAACCTGAACTGAAGCATGGGAATCTGTAACTTGCGTCAGAGGAATGGTTCGAAACATAAACAGTAAAAAGAGTCAGTCTTCTTGTACTTAAGTCGGCATTGTGCCTTTTCTATTTAATTCCGATGAAATTTCTGTGTTTCATCGTCAATAAGAAGGTCAGAAGGATACAGTAAACCTAAAGTGAAACATCGGAATCTATAACTAGTGTCACCAGAATGGTTCAAAACATAGTCAGAAAGAAGAGTCAATCTTCTTGTACTTAAGTCGGCATTGTGGGTTTTTTATTTAATTCCGATGCAATTTCTGTGTTTCATCGTCAATAAGAAGGTCCTAGGGATACAGTAAACCTGAAGTGAAGCATCGGAATTTATAACTAGTGTCACAGGAATGGTTCAAAACATAGACAGTAAGAAGTGTCAGTCTTCTTGTACTTAAGTCGGCATTGTGCCCTTTTAAGTTTAATTCCGATGCAATTACTGTGTTTCATCGTCAATAAGATGGTCAGAGGGATACAGTAAACCTGAAGTGAAGCATCGGAATCTCTAACTAGTGTCACAGGAATGGTTCAAAATATAGTCAGTAAGAAGAGTCAGTCTTCTTGTACTTACGACGGCACTGTGCCTTTTGTATTTAATTCCGATGCAATATCTGTGTTTCATGGTCAATAAGAAGGTCAGAGGGATACAGTAAACCTGAAGTGATGCATCGGAATCTGTAACTAGCGTCACAGGAATGGTTAAAAACATAGACAGTAAGAAGAGTCAGTCTTCTTGTACTTAAGTCGGCATTGTGCCTTTTCTAATCAATTCCGATGCAATTTCTGAGTTTCATCGTCAACAAGAAGGTCAGAGGGATACAGTAAACCTGAAGTGAAATATCGGAATCTATAACTAGTGTCACAGGAATGGTTCAAATCATAGTCAGTAAGAAGAGTCAGTCTTCTTGTACTTAAGTCGGCATTGTGCTTTTTCTATTTATTTCCGGTGCAATTTCAGTGTTTCATCGTCAATAATAAGGTCAGAGGGATACAGTAAACCTGAAGTGAAGCATGGGAATCTGTAACTTGCGTAGAGGAATGATTGAAAACATAGACAGTAAGAAGAGTCAGTCTTCTTGTACTTAAGTCGGCATTGTGCCTTTTCTATTTAATTCCTATGAAATTTCTGTGTTTCATCGTCAAAAAGAAGGTCAGAGGGATACAGTAAACCTGAAGTGAAGCTTCGGAAACTATATCTAGTGTCACAGGAATGGTTCGAAACAGTCGGTAAGAAGAGTCAGTCTTCTTGTACTTAAGTCGGCATATGAGCTTTTTGTATTTAATTCCGATGCAATTTCTTTGTTTCATCGTCAATAAGAAGGTCCAAGGGATACAGTGAATCTGAAGTGAAGCATTGGAATCTATAACTAGTGTCACAGGAATGGTTCAAAGAATAGACAGTAAGAAGAGTCAGTCTTCTTGTACTTAAGTCGGCATTGTGCCTTTTGTATTTAAGTCCGATGCAATTTTTGTGTTTCATCGACAAAAAGAAGGTCAGAGGGATACAGTAAACCTGAAGTGAAGCATCGGATTCTATAACTAGTGTCACAGGAATGGTTTAAAACAGTCAGTAAGAAAAGTCAGCCTTCTTGTACTTAAGTCGGCATTGTGCCTTTTGTAAATAATTCCGATGCAATTCCTGTGTTTCATCGTCAATAAGAAGGTCAGAGGGATGCAGTAAACCTGAAGTGTAGCATCGGAATCTATAACTAGTGTCACAGGAATGGTTCAAAGCATAGACAGTAGGATGAGTCGGTCTTCTTGTAATTAAGTCGGCATTGTGCCTTTTGTATTTAATTCCGATGCAATTTCTGTGTTTCATCCTCAATAAGAAGGTCCAAGGGATACAGTAAACCTGAAGTGAAGCATTGGTATCTATAACTAGTGTCACAGGAATGGTTCAAAGCATAGACAGTAAGATAGGTCAGTCTTCTTGTACTTAAGTCGGCTTTGTGCCTTTTGTATTCAATTCCGATGCAATTTCTGTGTTTCATCGTCAATAAGAAGGTCAGAGGGATACAGTAAACCTGAAGTGAAGCATCGGAATCTATAACTAGTGTTACAGGAATGGTTCAAAACATAGACAGTAGGAAGAGTCAGTCTTCTTGTACCTAAGTCAGCATTGTGCCTTTTCTATTTAATTCCGATGCACTTTCTGTGTTTCATCGTCAATTAGAAGGTCCCAGGGATACAGTAAACCTGAAATGAAGAATCGGAATCTGTAACTAGTGTCACAGGAATGTTTCAAAGCATAGACAGTAGGAAGAGTGAGTCTACATGTACTTAAGTCGGCATTGTGCCTTTTGTATTTAATTCCGATGCAATTTCTGTGTTCCATCGTCAATAAGTAGGTCCAAGGAATACAGTAAACCAGAAGTGAAGCATCGGAATCTATAACTAGTGTCACAGGAATGGTTCAAAACATAGACAAATAGAAGCATCAGTCTTCTTGTACTGAAGTCGGCATTGTGCCTTGTGAATTTATGTCCGATGCAGTTTCTGTGATTCATCGGTAATAAGAAGGTCAGAGGGATACATAAAAACTTAGGTGAAGCATCGGAATCGATAACTAGTGTCACAGGAATGGTTCAGAACAGTCAGTAAGAAGAGTCAGTCTTCTTGTACTTAAGTCTGCATTGTGCTTTTTGCATTTAATTCCGATGCAATTTCTTTGTTTCATCGTCAATAAGAAGGTACAAGGGATCCAGTAAATCTGATGTGAAGCATCGGAATCTATAACTAGTGTCACAGGAATGGTTCAAATCATAGTCAGTAAGAAGAGTCAGTCGTCTTGTACGTAAGTCGTCATTGTGCTTTTACTATTTATATCCGATGCAATTTCAGTGTTTAATCGTCAATAATAAGGTCAGAGGGATACAGTAAACCTGAACTGAAGCATGGGAATCTGTAACTTGCGTCAGAGGAATGGTTCGAAACATAAACAGTAAAAAGAGTCAGTCTTCTTGTACTTAAGTCGGCATTGTGCCTTTTCTATTTAATTCCGATGAAATTTCTGTGTTTCATCGTCAATAAGAAGGTCAGAGGGATACAGTAAACCTAAAGTGAAACATCGGAATCTATAACTAGTGTCACCAGAATGGTTCAAAACATAGTCAGAAAGAAGAGTCAATCTTCTTGTACTTAAGTCGGCATTGTGGGTTGTTTATTTAATTCCGATGCAATTTCTGTGTTTCATCGTCAATAAGAAGGTCCTAGGGATACAGTAAACCTGAAGTGAAGCATCGGAATTTATAACTAGTGTCACAGGAATGGTTCAAAACATAGACAGTAAGAAGTGTCAGTCTTCTTGTACTTAAGTCGGCATTGTGCCCTTTTAAGTTTAATTCCGATGCAATTACTGTGTTTCATCGTCAATAAGATGGTCAGAGGGATACAGTAAACCTGAAGTGAAGCATCGGAATCTCTAACTAGTGTAACAGGAATGGTTCAAAATATAGTCAGTAAGAAGAGTCAGTCTTCTTGTACTTACGACGGCACTGTGCCTTTTGTATTTAATTCCGATGCAATATCTGTGTTTCATGGTCAATAAGAAGGTCAGAGGGACACAGTAAACCTGAAGTGATGCATCGGAATCTGTAACTAGCGTCACAGGAATGGTTAAAAACATAGACAGTAAGAAGAGTCAGTCTTCTTGTACTTAAGTCGGCATTGTGCCTTTTCTAATCAATTCCGATGCAATTTCTGAGTTTCATCGTCAATAAGAAGGTCAGAGGGATACAGTAAACCTGAAGTGAAATATCGGAATCTATAACTAGTGTCACAGGAATGGTTCAAATCATAGTCAGTAAGAAGAGTCAGTCTTCTTGTACTTAAGTCGGCATTGTGCTTTTTCTATTTATTTCCGGTGCAATTTCAGTGTTTCATCGTCAATAATAAGGTCAGAGGGATACAGTAAACCTGAAGTGAAGCATGGGAATCTGTAACTTGCGTAGAGGAATGATTGAAAACATAGACAGTAAGAAGAGTCAGTCTTCTTGTACTTAAGTCGGCATTGTGCCTTTTCTATTTAATTGAGGTGCAATTTCTGTGTTTCATCGTCAATAAGAAGGTCCAAGGGATACAGTAAACCTGAAGTGAAGCATCGGAATCTGTAACTAGTTTCACAGGAATGGTTCAAACATAGACCGTAGGAAGATTCAGTCTACATGTACTTAAGTCGGCATCGTGCCTTTTGTATTTATTTCCGATTCAATTTCTGTGTTTCATCGTCAATAAGAACGTCAGAGGGATACAGTTAGGCTGAAGTGAAGCATCGGAATCTATAACTAGTGTCACAGGAATGGAATAAAACATAGACAGTAGGAAGATTCAGTCTACATGTACTTAAGTCGGCATCGTGCCTTTTGTATTTATTTCCGATGCAATTTCTGTGTTTCATCGTCAATAAGAACGTCAGAGGGATACAGTAAAGCTGAAGTGAAGCATCGGAATCTATAACTAGTGTCACAGGAATGGTTCAAAACATAGACAGAAGGAAGAGTCAGTCTTCTTGTACTTAAGCCAGTATTGTGAATATTGTTTTTAACTCCGGTGCACTATCTGTGATTCATCGTCAATAAGAAGATCCAAGGGATACAGTAAACCTGAAATGAAGCATCGGAATGTATAACTAGCGTCACAGGAATGTTTCAAACATAGACAGTAGGAAGATTCAGTCTACAAGTACTTAAGTCGTCATTGTGCCTTTTGTATTTAATTCCAATGCAATTTCTGTGTTTCATCATCAATAAGATGGTCAGAGGGATACAGTAAACCTGAAGTGAAGCATCGGAATCTGTAACTTGCGTCAGAGGAATGGTTCAAAACATAGACAGTAAGAAGAGTCAGTCTTCTTGTACTTAAGTCGGCATTGTGCTTTTTCTATTTATTTCCGATGCAATTTCAGTGTTTCATCGTCAATAATAAGGTCAGAGGGATACAGTAAACCTGAAGTGAAGCATCGGAATCTGTAACTTGCGTCAGAGGAATGGTTCAAAACATAGACAGTAAGGAGAGTCAGTCTTCTTGTACTTAAGTCGGCATTGTGCCTTTACTATTTAATTCCGATGCAATTCCTGTGTTTCATCGACAATAAGAAGGTCAGAGGGATACAGTAAACCTGAAGTGAAGCATCGGAATCTATAACTAGTGTCACAGGAATGGTTCAAATCATAGTCAGTGAGAAGAGTCACTCTTCTTGTACTTAAGTCGGCATTGTGCTTTTTCTATTTATTTCCGATGCAATTTCAGTGTTTCATCGTCAATAATAAGGTCAGAGGGATACAGTAAACCTGAAGTGAAGCATCGGAATCTGTAACTTGCGTCAGAGGAATGGTTCAAAAGATAGACAGTAAGAAGAGTCACTCTTCTTGTACTTAAGTCGGCATTGTGCATTTTCTATTTAATTCCGATGCAATTTCTGAGTTTCTTCGTCAATAAGAAGGTCCAAAGGATACGGTAAACAAAAAATGAAGCATCGGAATCTATATGTAGTGTCACAGGAATGGTTCAAAACATAGACAGTAAGGAGAGTCAGTCTTCTTGTATTTAAGTCGGCATTGTGCCATTTGTATTTATTTCCGATGCAATTTCTGTGTTTTAACTTCAATAAGAAGGTCAGAGGGATACAGTAAACCTGAAGTGATGCATCGGATTCTATAACTAGTGTCACAGGAATGGTTTAAAACAGTCAGTAAGAAAAGTCAGCCTTCTTGTACTTAAGTCGGCATTGTGCCTTTTGTAAATAATTCCGATGCAATTCCTGTGTTTCATCGTCAATAAGAAGGTCAGAGGGATGCAGTAAACCTGAAGTGTAGCATCGGAATCTATAACTAGTGTCACAGGAATGGTTCAAATCATAGACAGTAGGATGAGTCGGTCTTCTTGTAATTAAGTCGGCATTGTGCCTTTTGTATTTAATTCCGATGCAATTTCTGTGTTTCATCATCAATAAGAAGGTCCAAGGGATACAGTAAACCTGAAGTGAAGCATTGGTATCTATAACTAGTGTCACAGGAATGGTTCAAAGCATAGACAGTAAGATAGGTCAGTCTTCTTGTACTTAAGTCGGCTTTGTGCCTTTTGTATTCAATTCCGATGCAATTTCTGTGTTTCATCGTCAATAAGAAGGTCAGAGGGATACAGTAAACCTGAAGTGAAGCATCGGAATCTATAACTAGCGTTACAGGAATGGTTCAAAACATAGACAGTAGGAAGAGTCAGTCTTCTTGTACCTAAGTCAGCATTGTGCCTTTTCTATTTAATTCCGATGCACTTTCTGTGTTTCATCGTCAATTAGAAGGTCCCAGGGATACAGTAAACCTGAAATGAAGAATCGGAATCTATAACTAGTGTCACAGGAATGTTTCAAAGCATAGACAGTAGGAAGAGTGAGTCTACATGTACTTAAGTCGGCATTGTGCCTTTTGTATTTAATTCCGATGCAATTTCTGTGTTCCATCGTCAATAAGTAGGTCCAAGGAATACAGTAAACCAGAAGTGAAGCATCGGAATCTATAACTAGTGTCACAGGAATGGTTCAAAACATGGACAAATAGAAGCATCAGTCTTCTTGTACTGAAGTCGGCATTGTGCCTTGTGAATTTAATTCCGATGCAGTTTCTGTGATTCATCGGCAATAAGAAGGTCAGAGGGATACATAAAAACTTAGGTGAAGCATCGGAATCGATAACTAGTGTCACAGGAATGGTTCAGAACAGTCAGTAAGAAGAGTCAGTCTTCTTGTACTTAAGTCTGCATTGTGCTTTTTGCATTTAATTCCGATGCAATTTCTTTGTTTCATCGTCAATAAGAAGGTCCAAGGGATCCAGTAAATCTGATGTGAAGCATCGGAATCTATAACTAGTGTCACAGGAATGGTTCAAATCATAGTCAGTAAGAAGAGTCAGTCGTCTTGTACTTAAGTCGTCATTGT
Organism: Schistocerca piceifrons; assembly: GCF_021461385.2. Lineage (NCBI taxonomy): Eukaryota > Metazoa > Arthropoda > Insecta > Orthoptera > Acrididae > Schistocerca > Schistocerca piceifrons. The sequence goes on along the minus strand of NW_025727588.1, from coordinate 1,694,231 downwards.
GCTTTTACTATTTATATCCGATGCAATTTCAGTGTTTAATCGTCAATAATAAGGTCAGAGGGATACAGTAAACCTGAACTGAAGCATGGGAATCTGTAACTTGCGTCAGACGAATGGTTCGAAACATAAACAGTAAAAAGAGTCAGTCTTCTTGTACTTAAGTCGGCATTGTGCTTTTTCTATTTAATTCCGATGAAATTTCTGTGTTTCATCGTCAATAAGAAGGTCAGAGGGATACAGTAAACCTAAAGTGAAACATCGGAATCTATAACTAGTGTCAGCAGAATGGTTCAAAACATAGTCAGTAAGAAGAGTCAATCTTCTTGTACTTAAGTCGGCATTGTGGGTTTTTTATTTAATTCCGATGCAATTTCTGTGTTTCATCGTCAATAAGAAGGTCCTAGGGATACAGTAAACCTGAAGTGAAGCATCGGAATTTATAACTAGTGTCACAGGAATGGTTCAAAACATAGACAGTAAGAAGTGTCAGTCTTCTTGTACTTAAGTCGGCATTGTGCCCTTTTAAGTTTAATTCCGATGCAATTACTGTGTTTCATCGTCAATAAGATGGTCAGAGGGATACAGTAAACCTGAAGTGAAGCATCGGAATCTCTAACTAGTGTCACAGGAATGGTTCAAACTATAGTCAGTAAGAAGAGTCAGTCTTCTTGTACTTACGACGGCACTGTGCCTTTTGTATTTAATTCCGATGCAATATCTGTGTTTCATGGTCAATAAGAAGGTCAGAGGGATACAGTAAACCTGAAGTGATGCATCGTAATCTGTAACTAGCGTCACAGGAATGGTTAAAAACATAGACAGTAAGAAGAGTCAGTCTTCTTGTACTTAAGTCGGCATTGTGCCTTTTCTAATCAATTCCGATGCAATTTCTGAGTTTCATCGTCAATAAGAAGGTCAGAGGGATACAGTAAACCTGAAGTGAAATATCGGAATCTATAACTAGTGTCACAGGAATGGTTCAAAGCATAGACAGTAGGAAGAGTGAGTCTACATGTACTTAAGTCGGCATTGTGCCTTTTGTATTTAATTCCGATGCAATTTCTGTGTTCCATCGTCAATAAGTAGGTCCAAGGAATACAGTAAACCAGAAGTGAAGCATCAGAATCTGTAACTAGTGTCACAGGAATGGTTCAAAACATAGACAAATAGAAGCATCAGTCTTCTTGTACTGAAGTCGGCATTGTGCCTTGTGAATTTAATTCCGATGCAGTTTCTGTGATTCATCGGTAATAAGAAGGTCAGAGGGATACATAAAAACTTAGGTGAAGCATCGGAATCGATAACTAGTGTCACAGGAATGGTTCAGAACAGTCAGTAAGAAGAGTCAGTCTTCTTGTACTTAAGTCTGCATTGTGCTTTTTGCATTTAATTCCGATGCAATTTCTTTGTTTCATCGTCAATAAGAAGGTCCAAGGGATCCAGTAAATCTGATGTGAAGCATCGGAATCTATAACTAGTGTCACAGGAATGGTTCAAATCATAGTCAGTAAGAAGAGTCAGTCCTCTTGTACTTAAGTCGTCATTGTGCTTTTACTATTTATATCCGATGCAATTTCAGTGTTTAATCGTCAATAATAAGGTCAGAGGGATACAGTAAACCTGAACTGAAGCATGGGAATCTGTAACTTGCGTCAGAGGAATGGTTCGAAACATAGACAGTAAAAAGAGTCAGTCTTCTTGTACTTAAGTCGGCATTGTGCCTTTTCTATTTAATTCCGATGAAATTTCTGTGTTTCATCGTCAATAAGAAGGTCAGAGGGATACAGTAAACCTGAAGTGAAACATCGGAATCTATAACTAGTGTCACAGGAATGGTTCAAATCATAGTCAGTAAGAAGAGTCAGTCTTCTTGTACTTAAGTCGGCATTGTGCTTTTTCTATTTATTTCCGGTGCAATTTCAGTGTTCCATCGTCAATAATAAGGTCAGAGGGATACAGTAAACCTGACGTGAAGCATCTGAATCTGTAACTTGCGTAGAGGAATGGTTCAAAAAATAGACAGTAAAAAGAGTCAGTCTTCTTGTACTTAAGTCGGCATTGTGCCTTTTCTATTTAATTCCGATGCAATTTCTGTGTTTCATCGTCAATAAGAAGGTCAGAGGGATACAGCGAACCTGAGGTGAGTCATCGGAATCTATAACTAGTGTCACAGGACTGGTTCAAATCATAGACTGTAGAAACAGTCAGTCTTCTTGTAGTTATGTCGGCATTGTGCCTTTTGTATTTAATTCCGATGCAATATCTGTGTTTCATCGTCAATAAGAAGGTCCAAGGGAATCAAAAAACGTGAAGTGAATCATCGGAATCTGTAACTAGCGTCACAGGAGTGGTTCAAAACATAGTCAGTAGGAAGAGTCAGTCTTCTTGTACTTAAGACGGCATTGGGCCTTTTCTATTTAATTCCGATGCAATTTCTGTGTTTCGTCGTCAATAAGAACGTCCAAGGGATACAGTAAACCTGAAGTGAAGCATCGGAAACTATAACTAGTTTCACTGGAATGGTTCAAACATAGACAGTAGGTAGAGTCAGTCTTCTTGTACTTAAGTCGGCATTGTGCCTTTTCTATTTAATTGAGGTGCAATTTCTGTGTTTCATCGTCAATAAGAAGGTCCAAGGGATACAGTAAACCTGAAGTGAAGCATCGGAATCTGTAACTAGTTTCACAGGAATGGTTCAAACATAGACCGTAGGAAGATTCAGTCTACATGTACTTAAGTCGGCATCGTGCCTTTTGTATTTATTTCCGATTCAATTTCTGTGTTTCATCTTCAATAAGAACGTCAGAGGGATACAGTTAGGCTGAAGTGAAGCATCGGAATCTATAACTAGTGTCACAGGAATGGAATAAAACATAGACAGTAGGAAGATTCAGTCTACATGTACTTAAGTCGGCATCGTGCCTTTTGTATTTATTTCCGATGCAATTTCTGTGTTTCATCGTCAATAAGAACGTCAGAGGGATACAGTAAAGCTGAAGTGAAGCATCGGAATCTATAACTAGTGTCACAGGAATGGTTCAAAACATAGACAGAAGGAAGAGTCAGTCTTCTTGTACTTAAGCCAGTATTGTGAATATTGTATTTAACTCCGGTGCACTATCTGTGATTCATCGTCAATAAGAAGATCCAAGGGATACAGTAAACCTGAAATGAAGCATCGGAATGTATAACTAGCGTCACAGGAATGTTTCAAACATAGACAGTAGGAAGATTCAGTCTACAAGTACTTAAGTCGTCATTGTGCCTTTTGTATTTAATTCCAATGCAATTTCTGTGTTTCATCATCAATAAGATGGTCAGAGGGATACAGTAAACCTGAAGTGAAGCATCGGAATCTGTAACTTGCGTCAGAGGAATGGTTCAAAACATAGACAGTAAGAAGAGTCAGTCTTCTTGTACTTAAGTCGGCATTGTGCTTTTTCTATTTATTTCCGATGCAATTTCAGTGTTTCATCGTCAATAATAAGGTCAGAGGGATACAGTAAACCTGAAGTGAAGCATCGGAATCTGTAACTTGCGTCAGAGGAATGGTTCAAAACATAGACAGTAAGGAGAGTCAGTCTTCTTGTACTTAAGTCGGCATTGTGCCTTTACTATTTAATTCCGATGCAATTCCTGTGTTTCATCGACAATAAGAAGGTCAGAGGGATACAGTAAACCTGAAGTGAAGCATCGGAATCTATAACTAGTGTCACAGGAATGGTTCAAATCATAGTCAGTAAGAAGAGTCACTCTTCTTGTACTTAAGTCGGCATTGTGCTTTTTCTATTTATTTCCGATGCAATTTCAGTGTTTCATCGTCAATAATAAGGTCAGAGGGATACAGTAAACCTGAAGTGAAGCATCGGAATCTGTAACTTGCGTCAGAGGAATGGTTCAAAAGATAGACAGTAAGAAGAGTCACTCTTCTTGTACTTAAGTCGGCATTGTGCATTTTCTATTTAATTCCGATGCAATTTCTGAGTTTCTTCGTCAATAAGAAGGTCCAAAGGATACGGTAAACAAAAAATGAAGCATCGGAATCTATATGTAGTGTCACAGGAATGGTTCAAAACATAGACAGTAAGGAGAGTCAGTCTTCTTGTATTTAAGTCGGCATTGTGCCATTTGTATTTATTTCCGATGCAATTTCTGTGTTTTAACTTCAATAAGAAGGTCAGAGGGATACAGTAAACCTGAAGTGATGCATCGGATTCTATAACTAGTGTCACAGGAATGGTTTAAAACAGTCAGTAAGAAAAGTCAGCCTTCTTGTACTTAAGTCGGCATTGTGCCTTTTGTAAATAATTCCGATGCAATTCCTGTGTTTCATCGTCAATAAGAAGGTCAGAGGGATGCAGTAAACCTGAAGTGTAGCATCGGAATCTATAACTAGTGTCACAGGAATGGTTCAAATCATAGACAGTAGAATGAGTCGGTCTTCTTGTAATTAAGTCGGCATTGTGCCTTTTGTATTTAATTCCGATGCAATTTCTGTGTTTCATCCTCAATAAGAAGGTCCAAGGGATACAGTAAACCTGAAGTGAAGCATTGGTATCTATAACTAGTGTCACAGGAATGGTTCAAAGCATAGACAGTAAGATAGGTCAGTCTTCTTGTACTTAAGTCGGCTTTGTGCCTTTTGTATTCAATTCCGATGCAATTTCTGTGTTTCATCGTCAATAAGAAGGTCAGAGGGATACAGTAAACCTGAAGTGAAGCATCGGAATCTATAACTAGCGTTACAGGAATGGTTCAAAACATAGACAGTAGGAAGAGTCAGTCTTCTTGTACCTAAGTCAGCATTGTGCCTTTTCTATTTAATTCCGATGCACTTTCTGTGTTTCATCGTCAATTAGAAGGTCCCAGGGATACAGTAAACCTGAAATGAAGAATCGGAATCTATAACTAGTGTCACAGGAATGTTTCAAAGCATAGACAGTAGGAAGAGTGAGTCTACATGTACTTAAGTCGGCATTGTGCCTTTTGTATTTAATTCCGATGCAATTTCTGTGTTCCATCGTCAATAAGTAGGTCCAAGGAATACAGTAAACCAGAAGTGAAGCATCGGAATCTATAACTAGTGTCACAGGAATGGTTCAAAACATGGACAAATAGAAGCATCAGTCTTCTTGTACTGAAGTCGGCATTGTGCCTTGTGAATTTAATTCCGATGCAGTTTCTGTGATTCATCGGCAATAAGAAGGTCAGAGGGATACATAAAAACTTAGGTGAAGCATCGGAATCGATAACTAGTGTCACAGGAATGGTTCAGAACAGTCAGTAAGAAGAGTCAGTCTTCTTGTACTTAAGTCTGCATTGTGCTTTTTGCATTTAATTCCGATGCAATTTCTTTGTTTCATCGTCAATAAGAAGGTCCAAGGGATCCAGTAAATCTGATGTGAAGCATCGGAATCTATAACTAGTGTCACAGGAATGGTTCAAATCATAGTCAGTAAGAAGAGTCAGTCGTCTTGTACTTAAGTCGTCATTGTGCTTTTACTATTTATATCCGATGCAATTTCAGTGTTTAATCGTCAATAATAAGGTCAGAGGGATAGAGTAAACCTGAACTGAAGCATGGGAATCTGTAACTTGCGTCAGAGGAATGGTTCGAAACATAAACAGTAAAAAGAGTCAGTCTTCTTGTACTTAAGTCGGCATTGTGCTTTTTCTATTTAATTCCGATGAAATTTCTGTGTTTCATCGTCAATAAGAAGGTCAGAGGGATACAGTAAACCTAAAGTGAAACATCGGAATCTATAACTAGTGTCACCAGAATGGTTCAAAACATAGTCAGTAAGAAGAGTCAATCTTCTTGTACTTAAGTCGGCATTGTGGGTTTTTTATTTAATTCCGATGCAATTTCTGTGTTTCATCGTCAATAAGAAGGTCCTAGGGATACAGTAAACCTGAAGTGAAGCATCGGAATTTATAACTAGTGTCACAGGAATGGTTCAAAACATAGACAGTAAGAAGTGTCAGTCTTCTTGTACTTAAGTCGGCATTGTGCCCTTTTAAGTTTAATTCCGATGCAATTACTGTGTTTCATCGTCAATAAGATGGTCAGAGGGATACAGTAAACCTGAAGTGAAGCATCGGAATCTCTAACTAGTGTCACAGGAATGGTTCAAACTATAGTCAGTAAGAAGAGTCAGTCTTCTTGTACTTACGACGGCACTGTGCCTTTTGTATTTAATTCCGATGCAATATCTGTGTTTCATGGTCAATAAGAAGGTCAGAGGGATACAGTAAACCTGAAGTGATGCATCGTAATCTGTAACTAGCGTCACAGGAATGGTTAAAAACATAGACAGTAAGAAGAGTCAGTCTTCTTGTACTTAAGTCGGCATTGTGCCTTTTCTAATCAATTCCGATGCAATTTCTGAGTTTCATCGTCAATAAGAAGGTCAGAGGGATACAGTAAACCTGAAGTGAAATATCGGAATCTATAACTAGTGTCACAGGAATGGTTCAAAGCATAGACAGTAGGAAGAGTGAGTCTACATGTACTTAAGTCGGCATTGTGCCTTTTGTATTTAATTCCGATGCAATTTCTGTGTTCCATCGTCAATAAGTAGGTCCAAGGAATACAGTAAACCAGAAGTGAAGCATCGGAATCTGTAACTAGTGTCACAGGAATGGTTCAAAACATAGACAAATAGAAGCATCAGTCTTCTTGTACTGAAGTCGGCATTGTGCCTTGTGAATTTAATTCCGATGCAGTTTCTGTGATTCATCGGTAATAAGAAGGTCAGAGGGATACATAAAAACTTAGGTGAAGCATCGGAATCGATAACTAGTGTCACAGGAATGGTTCAGAACAGTCAGTAAGAAGAGTCAGTCTTCTTGTACTTAAGTCTGCATTGTGCTTTTTGCATTTAATTCCGATGCAATTTCTTTGATTCATCGTCAATAAGAAGGTCCAAGGGATCCAGTAAATCTGATGTGAAGCATCGGAATCTATAACTAGTGTCACAGGAATGGTTCAAATCATAGTCAGTAAGAAGAGTCAGTCCTCTTGTACTTAAGTCGTCATTGTGCTTTTACTATTTATATCCGATGCAATTTCAGTGTTTAATCGTCAATAATAAGGTCAGAGGGATACAGTAAACCTGAACTGAAGCATGGGAATCTGTAACTTGCGTCAGAGGAATGGTTCGAAACATAAACAGTAAAAAGAGTCAGTCTTCTTGTACTTAAGTCGGCATTGTGCCTTTTCTATTTAATTCCGATGAAATTTCTGTGTTTCATCGTCAATAAGAAGGTCAGAGGGATACAGTAAACCTAAAGTGAAACATCGGAATCTATAACTAGTGTCACCAGAATGGTTCAAAACATAGTCAGTAAGAAGAGTCAATCTTCTTGTACTTAAGTCGGCATTGTGGGTTTTTTATTTAATTCCGATGCAATTTCTGTGTTTCATCGACAATAAGAAGGTCCTAGGGATAACGTAAACCTGAAGTGAAGCATCGGAATTTATAACTAGTGTCACAGGAATGGTTCAAAACATAGACAGTAAGAAGTGTCAGTCTTCTTGTACTTAAGTCGGCATTGTGCCCTTTTAAGTTTAATTCCGATGCAATTACTGTGTTTCATCGTCAATAAGATGGTCAGAGGGATACAGTAAACCTGAAGTGAAGCATCGGAATCTCTAACTAGTGTCACAGGAATGGTTCAAACTATAGTCAGTAAGAAGAGTCAGTCTTCTTGTACTTACGACGGCACTGTGCCTTTTGTATTTAATTCCGATGCAATATCTGTGTTTCATGGTCAATAAGAAGGTCAGAGGGAAACAGTAAACCTGAAGTGATGCATCGGAATCTGTAACTAGCGTCACAGGAATGGTTAAAAACATAGACAGTAAGAAGAGTCAGTCTTCTTGTACTTAAGTCGGCATTGTGCCTTTTCTAATCAATTCCGATGCAATTTCTGAGTTTCATCGTCAATAAGAAGGTCAGAGGGATACAGTAAACCTGAAGTGAAGCATCTGAATCTGTAACTTGCGTAGAGGAATGATTGAAAACATAGACAGTAAGAAGAGTCAGTCTTCTTGTACTTAAGTCGGCATTGTGCCTTTTCTATTTAATTCCTATGAAATTTCTGTGTTTCATCGTCAAAAAGAAGGTCAGAGGGATACAGTAAACCTGAAGTGAAGCTTCGGAAACTATATCTAGTGTCACAGGAATGGTTCGAAACAGTCAGTAAGAAGAGTCAGTCTTCTTGTACTTAAGTCGGCATTGAGCTTTTTGTATTTAATTCCGATGCAATTTCTTTGTTTCATCGTCAATAAGAAGGTCCAAGGGATACAGTGAATCTGAAGTGAAGCATTGGAATCTATAACTAGTGTCACAGGAATGGTTCAAAGAATAGACAGTAAGAAGAGTCAGTCTTCTTGTACTTAAGTCGGCATTGTGCCTTTTGTATTTAAGTCCGATGCAATTTTTGTGTTTCATCGACAAAAAGAAGGTCAGGGGGATACAGTAAACCTGAAGTGAAGCATCGGAATCTATAACTAGTGTCACTGGAATGGTTCAAAGCATAGACAGTAGGAAGATTCAGTCTACATGTACTTAAGACGGCATTGTGCCTTTTCTATTTAATTCCGATGCAATTTCTGTGTTTCATCGTCAATACGAAGGTCAGAGGGATACAGTGAACCTGAGGTGAGGCATCGGAGTCTATAACTAGTGTCACAGGACTGGTTCAAAACATAGACTGTAGGAACAGTCAGTCTTCTTGTACTTATGTCGGCATTGTGCCTTTTGTATTTAATTCCGATGAAATATCTGTGTTTCATTGTCAATAAGAAGGTCCAAGGGATACAGTAAACGTGAAGTGAATCATCGGAATCTGTAACTAGCGTCACAGGAGTGGTTCAAAACATAGTCAGTAAGAAGAGTCAGTCTTCTTGTACTTCAGTCGGCATTGTGCCTTTTCTATTTAATTCCGATGCAATTTCTGTGTTTCATCGTCAATAAGAACGTCCAAGGTATACAGTAAACCTGAAGTGAAGCATCGGAATCTGTAACTAGTTTCACAGGAATGGTTCAAACATAGACCGTAGGAAGATTCAGTCTACATGTACTTAAGTCGGCATCGTGCCTTTTGTATTTATTTCCGATGCAATTTCTGTGTTTCATCGTCAATAAGAACGTCAGAGGGATACAGTTAAGCTGAAGTGAAGCATCGGAATCTATAACTAGTGTCACAGGAATGGTTCAAATCATAGACAGTTGGAAGAGTCAGTCTTCTTGTACTAACTCGGTATTGTGCCTATTGTATTTAACTCCGATGCACTATCTGTGTTTCATCGTCAATAAGAAGATCCAAGGGATACAGTAAACCTGAAATGAAGCACCGGAATCTATAACTAGTGTCACAGGAATGGTTCAAAACATAGACAGTAGGAAGATTCAGTCTACATGTACTTAAGTCGGCATCGTGCCTTTTGTATTTATTTCCGATGCAATTTCTGTGTTTCATCGTCAATAAGAACGTCAGAGGGATACAGTGAAGCTCAAGTGAAGCATCGGAATCTATAACCAGTGTCACAGGAATGGTTCAAAACATAGACAGAAGGAAGAGTCAGTCTTCTTGTACCTAAGTCAGCATTGTGCCTTTTCTATTTAATTCCGATGCACTTTCTGTGTTTCATCGTCAATTAGAAGGTCCCAGGGATACAGAAAACCTGAAATGAAGCATCGGAATCTATAACTAGTGTCACAGGAATGTTTCAAAGCATAGACAGTAGGAAGAGTGAGTCTACATGTACTTAAGTCCCCATTGTGCCTTTTGTATTTAATTCCGATGCAATTTCTGTGTTTCATCGTCAATAAGAATGTCCAAGGAATACAGTAAACCTGAAGTGAAGCATCGGAATCTATAACTAGTGTCACAGGAATGGTTCTAAACATAGACAAATAGAAGAGTCAGTCTTCTTGTACTTAAGTCGGCATTCTGCCTTGTGAATTTAATTCCGATGCAGTTTCTGTGATTCATCGGTAATAAGAAGGTCAGAGGGATACATAAAAACTTAAGTGAAGCATCGGAATCGATAACTAGTGTCACAGGAACGGTTCAGAACAGTCAGTAAGAAGAGTCAGTCTTCTTGTACTTAAGTCGGCATTGTGCTTTTTACATTTAATTCCGATGCAATTTCTTTGTTTCATCGTCAGTAAGAAGGTCCAAGGGATCCAGTAGATCTGATGTGAAGCATCGGAATCTATAACTAGTGTCACAGGAGTGGTTCAAATCATAGTCAGTAAGAAGAGTCAGTCATCTTGTACTTAAGTCGGCATTGAGCTTTTACTATTTATATCCGATGCAATTTCAGTGTTTCATCGTCAATAATAAGGTCAGAGGGATACAGTAAACCTGAACTGAAGCATGGGAATCTGTAACTTGCGTCAGAGGAATGGTTCAAAACATAGACAGTAAAAAGAGTCAGTCTTCTTGTACTTAAGTCGGCATTGTGCCTTTTCTATTTAATTCCGATGAAATTTCTGTGTTTCATCGTCAATAAGAAGGTCAGAGGGATACAGTAAACCTGAAGTGAAACATCGGAATCTATAACTAGTGTCACAAGAATGATTCAAAACATAGTCAGTAAGAAGAGTCAGTCTTCTTGTACTTAAGTCGGCATTGTGGGTTTTAGTATTTAATTCCGATGCAATTTCTGGGTTTCATCGTCAATAAGAAGGTCCAAGGGATACAGTAAACCTGAAGTGAAGCATCGGAATCTATAACTAGTGTCACAGGAATGGTTCAAAACATAGACAGTAAGAAGAGTCAGTCTTCTTGTACTTAAGTCGGCATTGTGCCTTTTCTATTTAATTCCTATGAAATTTCTGTGTTTCATCGTCAAAATGAAGGTCAGAGGGATACAGTAAACCTGAAGTGAAGCATCGGAAACTATATCTAGTGTCACAGGAATGGTTCGACACAGTCAGTAAGAAGAGTCAGTCTTCTTGTACTTTAGTCGGCATTGAGCCTTTTGTATTTAATTCCGATGCAATTTCTTTGTTTCATCGTCAATAAGAAGGTCCAAGGGATACAGTGAATCTGAAGTGAAGCATTGGAATCTATAACTAGTGTCACAGGAATGGTTCAAAGAATAGACAGTAAGAAGAGTCAGTCTTCTTGTACTTAAGTCGGCATTGTGCCTTTTGTATTTAAGTCCGATGCAATTTTTGTGTTTCATCGACAAAAAGAAGGTCAGAGCGATACAGTAAACCTGTAGTGAAGCATCGGATTCTATAACTAATGTCACTGGAATGGTTCAAAGCATAGACAGTAGGAAGATTCAGTCTACATGTACTTAAGACGGCATTGTGCCTTTTCTATTTAATTCCGATGCAATTTCTGTGTTTCATCGTCAATACGAAGGTCAGAGGGATACAGTGAACCTGAGGTGAGGCATCGGAATCTATAACTAGTGTCACAGGACTGGTTCAAAACATAGACTGTAGGAACAGTCAGTCTTCTTGTACTTATGTCGGCATTGTGCCTTTTGTATTTAATTCCGATGCAATATCTGTGTTTCATCGTCAATAAGAAGGTCCAAGGGATACAGTAAACGTGAAGTGAATCATCGGAATCTGTAACTTGCGTCACAGGAGTGGTTCAAAACATAGTCAGTAAGAAGAGTCAGTCTTCTTGTACTTTAGTCGGCATTGTGCCTTTTCTATTTAATTCCGATGCAATTTCTGTGTTTCATCGTCAATAAGAACGTCCAAGGTATACAGTAAACCTGAAGTGAAGCATCGGAATCTATAACTAGTTTCACTGGAATGGTTCAAAACATAGACAGTAGGTAGAGTCAATCTTCTTGTACTTAAGTCGGCATTGTGCCTTTTCTATTTAATTGAGGTGCAATTTCTGTGTTTCATCGTCAATAAGAAGGTCCAAGGGATACAGTAAACCTGAAGTGAAGCATCGGAATCTGTAACTAGTTTCACAGGAATGGTTCAAACATAGACCGTAGGAAGATTCAGTCTACATGTACTTAAGTCGGCATCGTGCCTTTTGTATTTATTTCCGATGCAATTTCTGTGTTTCATCGTCAATAAGAACGTCAGAGGGATACAGTTAAGCTGAAGTGAAGCATCGGAATCTATAACTAGTGTCACAGGAATGGTTCAAATCATAGACAGTTGGAAGAGTCAGTCTTCTTGTACTAACTCGGTATTGTGCCTATTGTATTTAACTCCGATGCACTATCTGTGTTTCATCGTCAATAAGAAGATCCAAGGGATACAGTAAACCTGAAATGAAGCACCGGAATCTATAACTAGTGTCACAGGAATGGTTCAAAACATAGACAGTAGGAAGATTCAGTCTACATGTACTTAAGTCGGCATCGTGCATTTTGTATTTATTTCCGATGCAATTTCTGTGTTTCATCGTCAATAAGAACGTCAGAGGGATACAGTGAAGCTGAAGTGAAGCATCGGAATCTATAACTAGTGTCACAGGAATGGTTCAAAACATAGACAGAAGGAAGAGTCAGTCTTCTTGTACCTAAGTCAGCATTGTGCCTTTTCTATTTAATTCCGATGCACTTTCTGTGTTTCATCGTCAATTAGAAGGTCCCAGGGATACAGTAAACCTGAAATGAAGCATCGGAATCTATAAGTAGTGTCACAGGAATGTTTCAAAGCATAGACAGTAGGAAGAGTGAGTCTACATGTACTTAAGTCCCCATTGTGCCTTTTGTATTTAATTCCGATGCAATTTCTGTGTTTCATCGTCAATAAGAATGTCCAAGGAATACAGTAAACCTGAATTGAAGCATCGGAATCTATAACTAGTGTCACAGGAATGGTTCAAAACATAGACAAATAGAAGAGTCAGTCTTCTTGTACTTAAGTCGGCATTCTGCCTTGTGAATTTAATTCCGATGCAGTTTCTGTGATTCATCGGTAATAAGAAGGTCAGAGGGATACATAAAAACTTAGGTGAAGCATCGGAATCGATAACTAGTGTCACAGGAATGGTTCAGAACAGTCAGTAAGAAGAGTCAGTCTTCTTGTACTTAAGTCGGCATTGTGCTTTTTACATTTAATTCCGATGCAATTTCTTTGTTTCATCGTCAGTAAGAAGGTCCAAGGGATCCAGTAAATCTGATGTGAAGCATCGGAATCTGTAACTAGTGTCACAGGAATGGTTCAAATCATAGTCAGTAAGAAGAGTAAGTCGTCTTGTACTTAAGTCGGCATTGTGCTTTTACTATTTATATCCGATGCAATTTCAGTGTTTCATCGTCAATAATAAGGTCAGAGGGATACAGTAAACCTGAACTGAAGCATGGGAATCTGTAACTTGCGTCAGTGGAATGGTTCAAAACATAGACAGTAAAAAGAGTCAGTCTTCTTGTACTTAAGTCGGCATTGTGCCTTTTCTATTTAATTCCGATGAAATTTCTGTGTTTCATCGTCAATAAGAAGGTCAGAGGGATACAGTAAACCTGAAGTGAAACATCGGAATCTATAACTAGTGTCACAAGAATGGTTCAAAGCATAGTCAGTAAGAAGAGTCAGTCTTCTTGTACTTAAGTCGGCATTGTGTGTTTTGTATTTAATTCCGATGCAATTTCTGTGTTTCATCGTCAATAAGAAGGTCCAAGGGATACAGTAAACCTGAAGTGAAGCATCGGATTCCATAACTAGTGTCACAGGAATGGTTCAAAACATAGACAGTAAGAAGAGTCAGTCTTCTTGTACTTAAGTCGGCATTGTGCCCTTTTAAGTTTAATTCCGATGCAATTACTGTGTTTCATCGTCAATAAGATGGTCAGAGGGATACAGTAAACCTGAAGTGAAGCATCGGAATCTCTAACTAGTGTCACAGGAATGGTTCAAAATATAGTCAGTAAGAGGAGTCAGCCTTCTTGTACTTACGACGGCACTGTGCCTTTTGTATTTAATTCCGATGCAATATCTGTGTTTCATGGTCAATAAGAAGGTCAGAGGGATACAGTAAACCTGAAGTGATGCATCGGAATCTGTAACTAGCGTCACAGGAATGGTTAAAAACATAGACAGTAAGAAGAGTCAGTCTTCTTGTACTTAAGTCGGCATTGTGCCTTTTCTAATCAATTCCGATGCAATTTTTGAGTTTCATCGTCAATAAGAAGGTCAGAGGGATACAGTAAACCTGAAGTGAAATATCGGAATCTATAACTAGTGTCACAGGAATGGTTCAAAGCATAGACAGTAGGAAGAGTGAGTCTACATGTACTTAAGTCGGCATTGTGCCTTTTGTATTTAATTCCGATGCAATTTCTGTGTTCCATCGTCAATAAGTAGGTCCAAGGAATACAGTAAACCAGAAGTGAAGCATCGGAATCTATAACTAGTGTCACAGGAATGGTTCAAAACATAGACAAATAGAAGCATCAGTCTTCTTGTACTGAAGTCGGCATTGTGCCTTGTGAATTTAATTCCGATGCAGTTTCTGTGATTCATCGGTAATAAGAAGGTCAGAGGGATACATAAAAACTTAGGTGAAGCATCGGAATCGATAACTAGTGTCACAGGAATGGTTCAGAACAGTCAGTAAGAAGAGTCAGTCTTCTTGTACTTAAGTCTGCATTGTGCTTTTTGCATTTAATTCCGATGCAATTTCTTTGTTTCATCGTCAATAAGTAGGTCCAAGGGATCCAGTAAATCTGATGTGAAGCATCGGAATCTATAACTAGTGTCACAGGAATGGTTCAAATCATAGTCAGTAAGAAGAGTCAGTCCTCTTGTACTTAAGTCGTCATTGTGCTTTTACTATTTATATCCGATGCAATTTCAGTGTTTAATCGTCAATAATAAGGTCAGAGGGATACAGTAAACCTGAACTGAAGCATGGGAATCTGTAACTTGCGTCAGAGGAATGGTTCGAAACATAAACAGTAAAAAGAGTCAGTCTTCTTGTACTTAAGTCGGCATTGTGCCTTTTCTATTTAATTCCGATGAAATTTCTGTGTTTCATCGTCAATAAGAAGGTCAGAGGGATACAGTAAACCTAAAGTGAAACATCGGAATCTATAACTAGTGTCACCAGAATGGTTCAAAACATAGTCAGTAAGAAGAGTCAATCTTCTTGTACTTAAGTCGGCATTGTGGGTTTTTTATTTAATTCCGATGCAATTTCTGTGTTTCATCGTCAATAAGAAGGTCCTAGGGATACAGTAAACCTGAAGTGAAGCATCGGAATTTATAACTAGTGTCACAGGAATGGTTCAAAACATAGACAGTAATAAGTGTCAGTCTTCTTGTACTTAAGTCGGCATTGTGCCCTTTTAAGTTTAATTCCGATGCAATTACTGTGTTTCATCGTCAATAAGATGGTCAGAGGGATACAGTAAACCTGAAGTGAAGCATCGGAATCTCTAACTAGTGTCACAGGAATGGTTCAAACTATAGTCAGTAAGAAGAGTCAGTCTTCTTGTACTTACGACGGCACTGTGCCTTTTGTATTTAATTCCGATGCAATATCTGTGTTTCATGGTCAATAAGAAGGTCAGAGGGATACAGTAAACCTGAAGTGATGCATCGGAATCTGTAACTAGCGTCACAGGAATGGTTAAAAACATAGACAGTAAGAAGAGTCAGTCTTCTTGTACTTAAGTCGGCATTGTGCCTTTTCTAATCAATTCCGATGCAATTTCTGAGTTTCATCGTCAATAAGAAGGTCAGAGGGATACAGTAAACCTGAAGTGAAATATCGGAATCGATAACTAGTGTCACAGGAATGGTTCAAATCATAGTCAGTAAGAAGAGTCAGTCTTCTTGTACTTAAGTCGGCATTGTGCTTTTTCTATTTATTTCCGGTGCAATTTCAGTGTTTCATCGTCAATAATAAGGTCAGAGGGATACAGTAAACCTGAAGTGAAGCATCTGAATCTGTAACTTGCGTAGAGGAATGATTGAAAACATAGACAGTAAGAAGAGTCAGTCTTCTTGTACTTAAGTCGGCATTGTGCCTTTTCTATTTAATTCCTATGAAATTTCTGTGTTTCATCGTCAAAAAGAAGGTCAGAGGGATACAGTAAACCTGAAGTGAAGCTTCGGAAACTATATCTAGTGTCACAGGAATGGTTCGAAACAGTCAGTAAGAAGAGTCAGTCTTCTTGTACTTAAGTCGGCATTGAGCTTTTTGTATTTAATTCCGATGCAATTTCTTTGTTTCATCGTCAATAAGAAGGTCCAAGGGATACAGTGAATCTGAAGTGAAGCATTGGAATCTATAACTAGTGTCACAGGAATGGTTCAAAGAATAGACAGTAAGAAGAGTCAGTCTTCTTGTACTTAAGTCGGCATTGTGCCTTTTGTATTTAAGTCCGATGCAATTTTTGTGTTTCATCGACAAAAAGAAGGTCAGAGGGATACAGTAAACCTGAAGTGAAGCATCGGAATCTATAACTAGTGTCACTGGAATGGTTCAAAGCATAGACAGTAGGAAGATTCAGTCTACATGTACTTAAGACGGCATTGTGCCTTTTCTATTTAATTCCGATGCAATTTCTGTGTTTCATCGTCAATACGAAGGTCAGAGGGATACAGTGAACCTGAGGTGAGGCATCGGAGTCTATAACTAGTGTCACAGGACTGGTTCAAAACATAGACTGTAGGAACAGTCAGTCTTCTTGTACTTATGTCGGCATTGTGCCTTTTGTATTTAATTCCGATGCAATATCTGTGTTTCATCGTCAATAAGAAGGTCCAAGGGATACAGTAAACGTGAAGTGAATCATCGGAATCTGTAACTAGCGTCACAGGAGTGGTTCAAAACATAGTCAGTAAGAAGAGTCAGTCTTCTTGTACTTCAGTCGGCATTGTGCCTTTTCTATTTAATTCCGATGCAATTTCTGTGTTTCATCGTCAATAAGAACGTCCAAGGTATACAGTAAACCTGAAGTGAAGCATCGGAAACTATAACTAGTTCCACTGGAATGGTTCAAAACATAGACAGTAGGTAGAGTCAGTCTTCTTGTACTTAAGTCGGCATTGTGCCTTTTCTATTTAATTGAGGTGCAATTTCTGTGTTTCATCGTCAATAAGAAGGTCCAAGGGATACAGAAACCTGAAGTGAAGCATCGGAATCTGTAACTAGTTTCACAGGAATGGTTCAAACATAGACCGTAGGAAGATTCAGTCTACATGTACTTAAGTCGGCATCGTGCCTTTTGTATTTATTTCCGATGCAATTTCTGTGTTTCATCGTCAATAAGAATGTCAGAGGGATACAGTTAAGCTGAAGTGAAGCATCGGAATCTATAACTAGTGTCACAGGAATGGTTCAAATCATAGACAGTTGGAAGAGTCAGTCTTCTTGTACTAACTCGGTATTGTGCCTATTGTATTTAACTCCGATGCACTATCTGTGTTTCATCGTCAATAAGAAGATCCAAGGGATACAGTAAACCTGAAATGAAGCACCGGAATCTATAACTAGTGTCACAGGAATGGTTCAAAACATAGACAGTAGGAAGATTCAGTCTACATGTACTTAAGTCGGCATCGTGCCTTTTGTATTTATTTCCGATGCAATTTCTGTGTTTCATCGTCAATAAGAACGTCAGAGGGATACAGTGAAGCTCAAGTGAAGCATCGGAATCTATAACTAGTGTCACAGGAATGGTTCAAAACATAGACAGAAGGAAGAGTCAGTCTTCTTGTACCTAAGTCAGCATTGTGCCTTTTCTATTTAATTCCGATGCACTTTCTGTGTTTCATCGTCAATTAGAAGGTCCCAGGGATACAGTAAACCTGAAATGAAGCATCGGAATCTATAACTAGTGTCACAGGAATGTTTCAAAGCATAGACAGTAGGAAGAGTGAGTCTACATGTACTTAAGTCCCCATTGTGCCTTTTGTATTTAATTCCGATGCAATTTCTGTGTTTCATCGTCAATAAGAATGTCCAAGGAATACAGTAAACCTGAAGTGAAGCATCGGAATCTATAACTAGTGTCACAGGAATAGTTCAAAACATAGACAAATAGAAGAGTCAGTCTTCTTGTACTTAAGTCGGCATTCTGCCTTGTGAATTTAATTCCGATGCAGTTTCTGTGATTCATCGGTAATAAGAAGGTCAGAGGGATACATAAAAACTTAAGTGAAGCATCGGAATCGATAACTAGTGTCACAGGAACGGTTCAGAACAGTCAGTAAGAAGAGTCAGTCTTCTTGTACTTAAGTCGGCATTGTGCTTTTTACATTTAATTCCGATGCAATTTCTTTGTTTCATCGTCAGTAAGAAGGTCCAAGGGATCCAGTAGATCTGATGTGAAGCATCGGAATCTATAACTAGTGTCACAGGAATGGTTCAAATCATAGTCAGTAAGAAGAGTCAGTCATCTTGTACTTAAGTGGGCATTGTGCTATTACTATTTATATCCGATGCAATTTCAGTGTTTCATCGTCAATAATAAGGTCAGAGGGATACAGTAAACCTGAACTGAAGCATGGGAATCTGTAACTTGCGTCAGAGCAATGGTTCAAAACATAGACAGTAAAAAGAGTCAGTCTTCTTGTCCTTAAGTCGGCATTGTGCCTTTTCTATTTAATTCAGATGAAATTTCTGTGTTTCATCGTCAATAAGAAGGTCAGAGGGATACAGTAAACCTGAAGTGAAACATCGGAATCTATAACTAGTGTCACAAGAATGATTCAAAACATAGTCAGTAAGAAGAGTCAGTCTTCTTGTACTTAAGTCGGCATTGTGGGTTTTAGTATTTAATTCCGATGCAATTTCTGGGTTTCATCGTCAATAAGAAGGTCCAAGGGATACAGTAAACCTGAAGTGAAGCATCGGAATCTATAACTAGTGTCACAGGAATGGTTCAAAACATAGACAGTAAGAAGAGTCAGTCTTCTTGTACTTAAGTCGGCATTGTGCCTTTTCTATTTAATTCCTATGAAATTTCTGTGTTTCATCGTCAAAATGAAGGTCAGAGGGATACAGTAAACCTGAAGTGAAGCATCGGAAACTATATCTAGTGTCACAGGAATGTTTCGAAACAGTCAGTAAGAAGAGTCAGTCTTCTTGTACTTTAGTCGGCATTGAGCCTTTTGTATTTAATTCCGATGCAATTTCTTTGTTTCATCGTCAATAAGAAGGTCCAAGGGATACAGTGAATCTGAAGTGAAGCATTGGAATCTATAACTAGTGTCACAGGAATGGTTCAAAGAATAGACAGTAAGAAGAGTCAGTCTTCTTGTACTTAAGTCGGCATTGTGCCTTTTGTATTTAAGTCCGATGCAATTTTTGTGTTTCATCGACAAAAAGAAGGTCAGAGTGATACAGTAAACCTGAAGTGAAGCATCGGATTCTATAACTAATGTCACTGGAATGGTTCAAAGCATAGACAGTAGGAAGATTCAGTCTACATGTACTTAAGACGGCATTGTGCCTTTTCTATTTAATTCCGATGCAATTTCTGTGTTTCATCGTCAATACGAAGGTCAGAGGGATACAGTGAACCTGAGGTGAGGCATCGGAATCTATAACTAGTGTCATAGGACTGGATCAAAACATAGACTGTAGGAAAAGTCAGTCTTCTTGTACTTATGTCGGCATTGTGCCTTTTGTATTTAATTCCGATGCAATATCTGTGTTTCATCGTCAATAAGAAGGTCCAAGGGATACAGTAAACGTGAAGTGAATCATCGGAATCTGTAACTTGCGTCACAGGAGTGGTTCAAAACATAGTCAGTAAGAAGAGTCAGTCTTCTTGTACTTTAGTCGGCATTGTGCCTTTTCTATTTAATTCCGATGCAATTTCTGTGTTTCATCGTCAATAAGAACGTCCAAGGTATACAGTAAACCTGAAGTGAAGCATCGGAAACTATAACTAGTTTCACTGGAATGGTTCAAAACATAGACAGTAGGTAGAGTCAATCTTCTTGTACTTAAGTCGGCATTGTGCCTTTTCTATTTAATTGAGGTGCAATTTCTGTGTTTCATCGTCAATAAGAAGGTCCAAGGGATACAGTAAACCTGAAGTGAAGCATCGGAATCTGTAACTAGTTTCACAGGAATGGTTCAAACATAGACCGTAGGAAGATTCAGTCCACATGTACTTAAGTCGGCATCGTGCCTTTTGTATTTATTTCCGATGCAATTTCTGTGTTTCATCGTCAATAAGAACGTCAGAGGGATACAGTTAAGCTGAAGTGAAGCATCGGAATCTATAACTAGTGTCACAGGAATGGTTCAAATCATAGACAGTTGGAAGAGTCAGTCTTCTTGTACTAACTCGGTATTGTGCCTATTGTATTTAACTCCGATGCACTATCTGTGTTTCATCGTCAATAAGAAGATCCAAGGGATACAGTAAACCTGAAATGAAGCACCGGAATCTATAACTAGTGTCACAGGAATGGTTCAAAACATAGACAGTAGGAAGATTCAGTCTACATGTACTTAAGTCGGCATCGTGCATTTTGTATTTATTTCCGATGCAATTTCTGTGTTTCATCGTCAATAAGAACGTCAGAGGGATACAGTGAAGCTGATGTGAAGCATCGGAATCGATAACTAGTGTCACAGGAATGGTTCAAAACATAGACAGAAGGAAGAGTCAGTCTTCTTGTACCTAAGTCAGCATTGTGCCTTTTCTATTTAATTCCGATGCACTTTCTGTGTTTCATCGTCAATTAGAAGGTCCCAGGGATACAGTAAACCTGAAATGAAGCATCGGAATCTATAAGTAGTGTCACAGGAATGTTTCAAAGCATAGACAGTAGGAAGAGTGAGTCTACATGTACTTAAGTCCCCATTGTGCCTTTTGTATTTAATTCCGATGCAATTTCTGTGTTTCATTGTCAATAAGAATGTCCAAGGAATACAGTAAACCTGAAGTGAAGCATCGGAATCTATAAGTAGTGTCACAGGAATGGTTCAAAACATAGACAAATAGAAGAGTCAGTCTTCTTGTACTTAAGTCGGCATTCTGCCTTGTGAATTTAATTACGATGCAGTTTCTGTGATTCATCGGTAATAAGAAGGTCAGAGGGATACATAAAAACTTAGGTGAAGCATCGGAATCGATAACTAGTGTCACAGGAATGGTTCAGAACAGTCAGTAAGAAGAGTCAGTCTTCTTGTACTTAAGTCGGCATTGTGCTTTTTACATTTAATTCCGATGCAATTTCTTTGTTTCATCGTCAGTAAGAAGGTCCAAGGGATCCAGTAAATCTGATGTGAAGCATCGGAATCTGTAACTAGTGTCACAGGAATGGTTCAAATCATAGTCAGTGAGAAGAGTCAGTCGTCTTGTACTTAAGTCGGCATTGTGCTTTTACTATTTATATCCGATGCAATTTCAGTGTTTCATCGTCAATAATAAGGTCAGAGGGATACAGTAAACCTGAACTGAAGCATGGGAATCTGTAACTTGCGTCAGAGGAATGGTTCAAAACATAGACAGTAAAAAGAGTCAGTCTTCTTGTACTTAAGTCGGCATTGTGCCTTTTCTATTTAATTACGATGAAATTTCTGTGTTTCATCGTCAATAAGAAGGTCAGAGGGATACAGTAAACCTGAAGTGAAACATCGGAATCTATAACTAGTGTCACAAGAATGGTTCAAAGCATAGTCAGTAAGAAGAGTCAGTCTTCTTGTACTTAAGTCGGCATTGTGTGTTTTGTATTTAATTCCGATGCAATTTCTGTGTTTCATCGTCAATAAGAAGGTCCAAGGGATACAGTAAACCTGAAGTGAAGCATCGGAATCTGTAACTAGTGTCACAGGAATGGTTCAAACATAGACCGTAGGAAGATTCAGTCTACATGTACTTAAGTCGGCATCGTGCCTTTTGTATTTATTTCCGATGCAATTTCTGTGTTTCATCGTCAATAAGAACGTCAGAGGGATACAGTTAAGCTGAAGTGAAGCATCGGAATCTATAACTAGTGTCACAGGAATGGTATAAAGCATATACAGTAGGAAGATTCAGTCTACATGTACTTAAGTCGGCATCGTGCCTTTTGTATTTATTTCCGATGCAATTTCTGTGTTTCATCGTCAATAAGAACGTCAGAGGGATACAGTAAATCTGAAGTGAAGCATCGGAATCTATAACTAGTGTCACAGGAATGGTTCAAAACATAGACAGAAGGAAGAGTCAGTCTTCTTGTACTTAAGCCAGTATTGTGCCTATTGTATTTAACTCCGGTGCACTATCTGTGATTCATCGTCAATAAGAAGATCCAAGGGATACGGTAAACCTGAAATGAAGCATCGGAATCTATAACTAGCGTCACAGGAATGTTTCAAACATAGACTGTAGGAAGATTCAGTCTACAAGTACTTAAGTCGTCATTGTGCCTTTTGTATTTAATTCCAATGCAATTTCTGTGTTTCATCGTCAATAAGATGGTCAGAGGGATACAGTAAACCTGAAGTGAAGCATCGGAATCTGTAACTTGCGTCAGAGGAATGGTTCAAAACATAGACAGTAAGAAGAGTCAGTCTTCTTGTACTTAAGTCGGCATTGTGCTTTTTCTATTTATTTCCGATGCAATTTCAGTGTTTCATCGTCAATAATAAGGTCAGAGGGATACAGTAAACCTGAAGTGAAGCATCGGAATCTGTAACTTGCGTCAGAGGAATGGTTCAAAACATAGACAGTAAAAAGAGTCAGTCATCTTGTACTTAAGTCGGCATTGTGCCTTTACTATTTAATTCCGATACAATTCCTGTGTTTCATCGACAATAAGAAGGTCAGAGGGGTACAGTAAACCTGAAGTGAAGCATCGGAATCTATAACTAGTGTAACAGGAATGGTTCAAATCATAGTCAGTAAGAAGAGTCACTCTTCTTGTACTTAAGTCGGCATTGTGCTTTTTCTATTTATTTCCGATGCAATTTCAGTGTTTCATCGTCAATTATAAGGTCAGAGGGATACAGTAAACCTGAAGTGAAGCATCGGATTCTGTAACTTGCGTCAGAGGAATGGTTTAAAACATAGACAGTAAGAAGAGTCAGTCTTCTAGTACTTAAGACAGCATTGTGCATTTTCTATTTAATTCCGAAGCAATTTCTGAGTTTCTTCGTCAATAAGAAGGTCCAAAGGATACGGTAAACAAAAAATGAAGCATCGGAATCTATATGTAGTGTCACAGGAATGGTTCAAAACATAGACAGTAAGGAGAGTCAGTCTTCTTGTATTTAAGTCGGCATTGTGCCATTTGTATTTATTTCCGATGCAATTTCTGTGTTTTAACTTCAATAAGAAGGTCAGAGGGATACAGTAAACCTGAAGTGAAGCATCGGATTCTATAACTAGTGTCACAGAAATGGTTTAAAACAGTCAGTAAGAAAAGTCAGCCTTCCTGTACTTAAGTCGGCATTGTGCCTTTTGTAAATAATTCCGATGCAATTCCTGTGTTTCATCGTCAATAAGAAGGTCAGAAGGATGCAGTAAACCTGAAGTGTAGCATCGGAATCTATAACTAGTGTCACAGGAATGGTTCAAAACATAGACAGTAGGATGAGTCGGTCTTCTTGTAATTAAGTCGGCATTGTGCCTTTTGTATTTAATTCCGATGCAATTTCTGTGTTTCATCCTCAATAAAAAGGTCCAAGGGATACAGTAAACCTGAAGTGAAGCATTGGTATCTATAACTAGTGTCACAGGAATGGTTCAAAGCATAGACAGTAAGATAGGTCAGTCTTCTTGTACTTAAGTCGGCTTTGTGCCTTTTGTATTCAATTCCGATGCAATTTCTGTGTTTCATCGTCAATAAGAAGGTCAGAGGGATACAGTAATCCTGAAGTGAAGCATCGGAATCTATAACTAGTGTTACAGGAATGGTTCAAAACATAGACAGTAGGAAGAGTCCGTCTTCTTGTACCTAAGTCAGCATTGTGCCTTTTCTATTTAATTCCGATGCACTTTCTGTGTTTCATCGTCAATTAGAAGGTCCCAGGGATACAGTAAACCTGAAATGAAGAATCGGAATCTATAACTAGTGTCACAGGAATGTTTCAAAGCATAGACAGTAGGAAGAGTGAGTCTACATGTACTTAAGTCGGCATTGTGCCTTTTGTATTTAATTCCGATGCAATTTCTGTGTTCCATCGTCAATAAGAAGGTCCAAGGAATACAGTAAACCTGAAGTGAAGCATCGGAATCTATAACTAGTGTCACAGGAATGGTTCAAAACATAGACAAATAGAAGCGTCAGTCTCCTTGTACTGAAGTCGGCATTGTGCCTTGTGAATTTAATTCCGATGCAGTTTCTGTGATTCATCGGTAATAAGAAGGTCAGAGGGATACATAAAAACTTAGGTGAAGCATCGGAATCGATAACTAGTGTCACAGGAATGGTTCAGAACAGTCAGTAAGAAGAGTCAGTCTTCTTGTACTTAAGTCGGCATTGTGCTTTTTACATTTAATTCCGATGCAATTTCTTTGTTTCATCGTCAGTAAGAAGGTCCAAGGGATCCAGTAAATCTGATGTGAAGCATCGGAATCTGTAACTAGTGTCACAGGAATGGTTCAAATCATAGTCAGTGAGAAGAGTCAGTCGTCTTGTACTTAAGTCGGCATTGTGCTTTTACTATTTATATCCGATGCAATTTCAGTGTTTCATCGTCAATAATAAGGTCAGAGGGATACAGTAAACCTGAACTGAAGCATGGGAATCTGTAACTTGCGTCAGAGGAATGGTTCAAAACATAGACAGTAAAAAGAGTCAGTCTTCTTGTACTTAAGTCGGCATTGTGCCTTTTCTATTTAATTCCGATGAAATTTCTGTGTTTCATCGTCAATAAGAAGGTCAGAGGGATACAGTAAACCTGAAGTGAAACATCGGAATCTATAACTAGTGTCACAAGAATGGTTCAAAGCATAGTCAGTAAGAAGAGTCAGTCTTCTTGTACTTAAGTCGGCATTGTGTGTTTTGTATTTAATTCCGATGCAATTTCTGTGTTTCATCGTCAATAAGAAGGTCCAAGGGATACAGTAAACCTGAAGTGAAGCATCGGAATCTGTAACTAGTGTCACAGGAATGGTTCAAACATAGACCGTAGGAAGATTCAGTCTACATGTACTTAAGTCGGCATCGTGCCTTTTGTATTTATTTCCGATGCAATTTCTGTGTTTCATCGTCAATAAGAACGTCAGAGGGATACAGTTAAGCTGAAGTGAAGCATCGGAATCTATAACTAGTGTCACAGGAATGGTATAAAGCATATACAGTAGGAAGATTCAGTCTACATGTACTTAAGTCGGCATCGTGCCTTTTGTATTTATTTCCGATGCAATTTCTGTGTTTCATCGTCAATAAGAACGTCAGAGGGATACAGTAAAGCTGAAGTGAAGCATCGGAATCTATAACTAGTGTCACAGGAATGGTTCAAAACATAGACAGAAGGAAGAGTCAGTCTTCTTGTACTTAAGCCAGTATTGTGCCTATTGTATTTAACTCCGGTGCACTATCTGTGATTCATCGTCAATAAGAAGATCCAAGGGATACGGTAAACCTGAAATGAAGCATCGGAATCTATAACTAGCGTCACAGGAATGTTTCAAACATAGACTGTAGGAAGATTCAGTCTACAAGTACTTAAGTCGTCATTGTGCCTTTTGTATTTAATTCCAATGCAATTTCTGTGTTTCATCGTCAATAAGATGGTCAGAGGGATACAGTAAACCTGAAGTGAAGCATCGGAATCTGTAACTTGCGTCAGAGGAATGGTTCAAAACATAGACAGTAAGAAGAGTCAGTCTTCTTGTACTTAAGTCGGCATTGTGCTTTTTCTATTTATTTCCGATGCAATTTCAGTGTTTCATCGTCAATAATAAGGTCAGAGGGATACAGTAAACCTGAAGTGAAGCATCGGAATCTGTAACTTGCGTCAGAGGAATGGTTCAAAACATAGACAGTAAAAAGAGTCAGTCATCTTGTACTTAAGTCGGCATTGTGCCTTTACTATTTAATTCCGATACAATTCCTGTGTTTCATCGACAATAAGAGGGTCAGAGGGGTACAGTAAACCTGAAGTGAAGCATCGGAATCTATAACTAGTGTAACAGGAATGGTTCAAATCATAGTCAGTAAGAAGAGTCACTCTTCTTGTACTTAAGTCGGCATTGTGCTTTTTCTATTTATTTCCGATGCAATTTCAGTGTTTCATCGTCAATTATAAGGTCAGAGGGATACAGTAAACCTGAAGTGAAGCATCGGATTCTGTAACTTGCGTCAGAGGAATGGTTTAAAACATAGACAGTAAGAAGAGTCAGTCTTCTAGTACTTAAGACAGCATTGTGCATTTTCTATTTAATTCCGAAGCAATTTCTGAGTTTCTTCGTCAATAAGAAGGTCCAAAGGATACGGTAAACAAAAAATGAAGCATCGGAATCTATATGTAGTGTCACAGGAATGGTTCAAAACATAGACAGTAAGGAGAGTCAGTCTTCTTGTATTTAAGTCGGCATTGTGCCATTTGTATTTATTTCCGATGCAATTTCTGTGTTTTAACTTCAATAAGAAGGTCAGAGGGATACAGTAAACCTGAAGTGAAGCATCGGATTCTATAACTAGTGTCACAGAAATGGTTTAAAACAGTCAGTAAGAAAAGTCAGCCTTCCTGTACTTAAGTCGGCATTGTGCCTTTTGTAAATAATTCCGATGCAATTCCTGTGTTTCATCGTCAATAAGAAGGTCAGAAGGATGCAGTAAACCTGAAGTGTAGCATCGGAATCTATAACTAGTGTCACAGGAATGGTTCAAAACATAGACAGTAGGATGAGTCGGTCTTCTTGTAATTAAGTCGGCATTGTGCCTTTTGTATTTAATTCCGATGCAATTTCTGTGTTTCATCCTCAATAAAAAGGTCCAAGGGATACAGTAAACCTGAAGTGAAGCATTGGTATCTATAACTAGTGTCACAGGAATGGTTCAAAGCATAGACAGTAAGATAGGTCAGTCTTCTTGTACTTAAGTCGGCTTTGTGCCTTTTGTATTCAATTCCGATGCAATTTCTGTGTTTCATCGTCAATAAGAAGGTCAGAGGGATACAGTAATCCTGAAGTGAAGCATCGGAATCTATAACTAGTGTTACAGGAATGGTTCAAAACATAGACAGTAGGAAGAGTCCGTCTTCTTGTACCTAAGTCAGCATTGTGCCTTTTCTATTTAATTCCGATGCACTTTCTGTGTTTCATCGTCAATTAGAAGGTCCCAGGGATACAGTAAACCTGAAATGAAGAATCGGAATCTATAACTAGTGTCACAGGAATGTTTCAAAGCATAGACAGTAGGAAGAGTGAGTCTACATGTACTTAAGTCGGCATTGTGCCTTTTGTATTTAATTCCGATGCAATTTCTGTGTTCCATCGTCAATAAGAAGGTCCAAGGAATACAGTAAACCTGAAGTGAAGCATCGGAATCTATAACTAGTGTCACAGGAATGGTTCAAAACATAGACAAATAGAAGCGTCAGTCTCCTTGTACTGAAGTCGGCATTGTGCCTTGTGAATTTAATTCCGATGCAGTTTCTGTGATTCATCGGTAATAAGAAGGTCAGAGGGATACATAAAAACTTAGGTGAAGCATCGGAATCGATAACTAGTGTCACAGGAATGGTTCAGAACAGTCAGTAAGAAGAGTCAGTCTTCTTGTACTTAAGTCGGCATTGTGCTTTTTGCATTTAATTCCGATGCAATTTCTTTGTTTCATCGTCAATAAGAAGATCCAAGGGATCCAGTAAATCTGATGTGAAGCATCGGAATCTATAACTAGTGTCACAGGAATGGTTCAAATCATAGTCAGTAGGAAGAGTCAGTCGTCTTGTACTTAAGTCGTCATTGTGCTTTTACTATTTATATCCGATGCAATTTCAGTGTTTCATCGTCAATAATAAGGTCAGAGGGATACAGTAAACCTGAACTGAAGCATGGGAATCTGTAACTTGCGTCAGAGGAATGGTTCGAAACATAAACAGTAAAAAGAGTCAGTCTTCTTGTACTTAAGTCGGCATTGTGCCTTTTCTATTTAATTCCGATGAAATTTCTGTGTTTCATCGTCAATAAGAAGGTCAGAGGGATACAGTAAACCTGAAGTGAAACATCGGAATCTATAACTAGTGTCACAAGAATGGTTCAAAACATAGTCAGTAAGAAGAGTCAATCTTCTTGTACTTAAGTCGGCATTGTGGGTTTTGTATTTAATTCCGATGCAATTTCTGTGTTTCATCGTCAATAAGAAGGTCCTAGGGATACAGTAAACCTGAAGTGAAGCATCGGAATTTATAACTAGTGTCACAGGAATGGTTCAAAACATAGACAGTAAGAAGAGTCAGTCTTCTTGTACTTAAGTCGGCATTGTGCCCTTTTAAGTTTAATTCCGATGCAATTACTGTGTTTCATCGTCAATAAGATGGTCAGAGGGATACAGTAAACCTGAAGTGAAGCATCGGAATCTCTAACTAGTGTCACAGAAATGGTTCAAAATATAGTCAGTAAGAAGAGTCAGTCTACTTGTACTTACGACGGCACTGTGCCTTTTGTATTTAATTCCGATGCAATATCTGTGTTTCATCGTCAGTAAGAAGGTCAGAGGGATACAGTAAACCTGAAGTGATGCATCGGAATCTGTAACTAGCGTCACAGGAATGCTTAAAAACATAGACAGTAAGAAGAGTCAATCTTCTTGTACTTAAGTCGGCATTGTGCCTTTTCTAATCAATTCCGATGCAATTTCTGAGTTTCATCGTCAATAAGAAGGTCAGAGGGATACAGTAAACCTGAAGTGAAATATCGGAATCTATAACTAGTGTCACAGGAATGGTTCAAATCATAGTCAGTAAGAAGAGTCAGTCTTCTTGTACTTAAGTCGGCATTGTGCTTTTTCTATTTATTTCCGGTGCAATTTCAGTGTTTCATCGTCAATAATAAGGTCAGAGGGATACAGTAAACCTGAAGTGAAGCATCTGAATCTGTAACTTGAGTAGAGGAATGATTGAAAACATAGACAGTAAGAAGAGTCAGTCTTCTTGTACTTAAGTCGGCATTGTGCCTTTTCTATTTAATTCCTATGAAATTTCTGTGTTTCATCGTCAAAAAGAAGGTCAGAGGGATACAGTAAACCTGTAGTGAAGCATCGGAATCTATAACTAGTGTCACAGGAATGGTTCAAAGAATAGACAGTAAGAAGAGTCAGTCTTCTTGTACTTAAGTCGGCATTGTGCCTTTTGTATTTAAGTCCGATGCAATTTTTGTGTTTCATCGACAAAAAGAAGGTCAGAGGGATACAGTAAACCTGTAGTGAAGCATCGGAATCTATAACTAGTGTCACTGGAATGGTTCAAAGCATAGACAGTAGGAAGATTCAGTCTACATGTACTTAAGACGGCATTGTGCCTTTTCTATTTAATTCCGATGCAATTTCTGTGTTTCATCGTCAATACGAAGGTCAGAGGGATACAGTGAACCTGAGGTGAGGCATCGGAATCTATAACTAGTGTCACAGGACTGGTTCAAAACATAGACTGTAGGAACAGTCAGTCTTCTTGTACTTATGTCGGCATTGTGCCTTTTGTATTTAATTCCGATGCAATATCTGTGTTTCATCGTCAATAAGAAGGTCCAAGGGATACAGTAAACGTGAAGTGAATCATCGGAATCTGTAACTAGCGTCACAGGAGTGGTTCAAAACATAGTCAGTAAGAAGAGTCAGTCTTCTTGTACTTCAGTCGGCATTGTGCCTTTTCTATTTAATTCCGATGCAATTTCTGTGTTTCATCGTCAATAAGAACGTCCAAGGTATACAGTAAACCTGAAGTGAAGCATCGGAAACTATAACTAGTTTCACTGGAATGGTTGAAACCATAGACAGTAGGTAGAGTCAGTCTTCTTGTACTTAAGTCGGCATTGTGCCTTTTCTATTTAATTGAGGTGCAATTTCTGTGTTTCATCGTCAATAAGAAGGTCCAAGGGATACAGTAAACCTGAAGTGAAGCATCGGAATCTGTAACTAGTTTCACAGGAATAGTTCAAACATAGACCGTAGGAAGATTCAGTCTACATGTACTTAAGTCGGCATCGTGCCTTTTGTATTTATTTCCGATGCAATTTCTGTGTTTCATCGTCAATAAGAACGTCAGAGGGATACAGTTAAGCTGAAGTGAAGCATCGGAATCTATAACTAGTGTCACAGGAATGGTTCAAAACATAGACAGAAGGAAGAGTCAGTCTTCTTGTACTTAAGCCAGTATTCTGCCTATTGTATTTAACTCCGGTGCACTATCTGTGATTCATCGTCAATAAGAAGATCCAAGGGATACAGTAAACCTGAAATGAAGCATCGGAATCTATAACTAGTATCACAGGAATGTTTCAAACATAGACAGTAGGAAGATTCAGTCTACATGTACTTAAGTCGTCATTGTGCCTTTTGTATTTAATTCCAATGCAATTTCTGTGTTTCATCGTCAATAAGAAGGTCAGAGGGATACACTAAACCTGAAGTGAAGCATCGGAATCCATATATAGTGTCACAGGAATGGTTTAAAACATTGACAGTAAGGAGAGTCAGTCTTCATGTACTTATGTCGGCATTGTGACTTTTGTATTTAATTCCGATGCAATTTCTGTGTTTCATCGTCAATAAGAAGGTCAGAGGGATACAGTAAACCTGAAGTGAAGCATCGGAAACTATAACTAGTGTCACAGGAATGGTTCAAAACAGTCAGTAAGAAGAGTCAGTCCTCTTGTACTTAAGTCGGCATTGTGCCTTTTGTGTTTAATTCCGATGCAATTTCTGTGTTTCATCGTCAATAAGAAGGTCAGAGGGATACAGTAAACCTGAAGTGAAGCATCGGAATCTGTAACTAGTGTCACAGGAATGGTTCAAATCATAGTCAGTAAGAAGAGTCAGTCATCTTGTACTTAAGTCGGTATTGTGCCTTTTGTGTTTAATTCCGATGCAATTTCTGTGTTTCATCGTCAATAAGAAGGAACAAGGGATAGAGTAAACCTGAAATGAAGCATCGGAATCTATAACTAGTGTCACAGGAATGGTTCAAAACATAGACGGTAAGAAGAGCCAGTCTTCTTGTACTTAAGTCGGCATTGTGCCCATTTCCATTTAATTCCGATGCAATTACTGTGTTTCATCGTCAATTAGATGGTCAGACGGATACAGTAAACCTGAAGTGAAGCATCGGAATCTCTAACTAGTGTCACAGGAATGATTCAAATCATAGTCAGTAAGAAGAGTCAGTCCTCTTGTACTTACGTCGGCATTGTGCCTTTTGTATTTAATTCCGATGCAATTTCTGTCTTTCATCGTCATTAAGATGGTCAGAGGGATACAGTAAACTTGAAGTGAAGCATCGGAATCTGTAACAAGCGTCACAGGAATGGTTCAAAACATAGGCAGTAAGAAGAGTCAGTCTTCTTGTACTTAAGTCGGCATTGTGCCATTTCTATTTAATTCCGATGCAATTTCTGTGTTTCATCGTCAATAAGAAGGTCAGAGGGATACAGTAAACCTGAAGTGAAGCATCGGAATCTGTAACTTGCGTCAGAGGAATGGTTCAAAACATAGACAGTAAGAAGAGTCAGTCTTCTTGTACTTAAGTCGGCATTGTGCCTTTTCTATTTAATTCCGATGAAATTTCTGTGTTTCATCGTCAATAAGAAGGTCCAAATGATACAGTAAACCTGAAGTGAAGCATCGGAATCTATATCTAGTGTCACAGGAATGGTTGAAAACATAGACAGTAAGGAGAGTCAGTCTTCTTCTACTTAAGTCGGCATTGTGCCATTTGTATTTAATTCCGATGCAATTTCTGTGATTCAACGTCAATAAGATGGTCAGAGGGATACAGTAAACCTGAAGTGAAACATCGGAATCTATAACTAGTGTCACAGGAATGGATTAAAGCATAGACAGTAGGAAGAGTCAGTTTTCTTGTACCTAAGTCAGCTTTGTGCCTTTTCTATATTAAATTCCGATGCACTTTCTGTGTTTCATCGTCAATAAGAAGGTCCAAGGGATACAGTAAACCTGCAATGAATCATCAGAATCTATAACTAGTGTCACAGGAATGGTTCAAAACACAGTCAGTAAGATGAGTCAGTCTTCTTGTACTTAAGTCGGCATTGTGCCTTTTCTATTAAATTCCGATGCAATTTCTGTGTTTCATCGTCAATAAGAGAGTCCAACGAATATAGTAAACCTGAAGTGAAGCATCGGAATCTGTAACTAGCGTCACAGGGATGGTTCAAAACATAGTGGGTAAGAAGAGTCAGTCTTATTGTACTTAAGTCGGCATTGTGTCTTTTCTATTTAATTGCGATGCAATTTCTGTGTTTCATCGTCAATAAGATGGTCAGAGGGATACAGTAAACCTGATGTGAAGCATCGGAATCCATAACTAGTGTCACAGGAATGGTTCCAAACATAGTCTGTATGAATAGTCAGTCTTCTTGTACTTAAGTTGGTATTGTGCCTTTTCTATTTAATTCCGATGCAATTTCTGTGTTTCATCGACAATAAGAAGGTCCAAGGGATACAGTAAACCTGAAGTGAATCATCGGAATCTATAACTAGTGTCACCGGAATGGTTCAAAGCATAGTCAGTACGAAGAGTCAGTCTTCTTGTACATAAGTCGGCATTGTGCCTTTTGTATTTAATTCCGATCCAATTTCTGTGTTTCATCGTCAATAAGAAGGACCAAGGGATACAGTAAACCTGACGTGAAGCATAGAAATCTATAACTAGTGTCACAAGAATGGTTGAAATCATAGTCAGTAAGAAGAGTCAGTCTTCTTGTACTTAAGTAGCATTGTGCCTTTTCTATTTAATTCCGATGCAACTTCAGTGTTTCATCGTCAAAATGAAGATCCAACGGATACAGTAAACCTGGAGTGAAGCATCGGAATCTATAACTAGTGTCAGTGGAATGGTTCAAAACATAGACAGTAAGACTTGTCAGACTTCTTGTACTTAAGTCGGCATTGTGCCTTTTGTATTTAATTCCGGTGCAATTTCTGTGTTTCATCGTCAATAGGTAGGTCAGAATGATACAGTAAACCTGAAGTGAAGCATCGGAATCTATAACTAGTGTCACAGGAATGGTTCAAAACATAGTCAGTAAGAAGAGTCGGTCTTCATGTACTTAAGTCGGCATTGTGCCTTTTCTATTTAATTCCGATGCAATTTCAGTGTTTAATCGTCAATAAGAAGGTCCAAGGGATACAGTAAACCGGGAGTGAAGCATCGGAATCTAAAACTAGTGTCAATGGAATGGCTCAAAGCATAGTAAGAAGAGTCAGTCTTCTTGTACTTAAGTCGGGATTGTGCCTTTTGGGTTTAAGTCCGGTGCAATTTCTGTGTTTCATCGTCAATAAGAAGGTCAGAGGTATACAGTAAACCTGAAGTGAAGCATCGGAATTTATAACTAGTGTCACAGGAATGGTTCAATACATAGACAGTGAGAAGATGCAGTCTTCTTGTACTTAAGTCGGCATTGTGCCTTTTATATTTAATTCCTATGCAATTTCTGTGTTTTATCGTCAATAAGAAGGTCCAAGGGA
Organism: Schistocerca piceifrons; assembly: GCF_021461385.2. Classification (NCBI taxonomy): domain Eukaryota; kingdom Metazoa; phylum Arthropoda; class Insecta; order Orthoptera; family Acrididae; genus Schistocerca; species Schistocerca piceifrons. Next base: position 1,660,680 of record NW_025727588.1, on the reverse strand, counting down.
TACAGTAAACCTGAAGTATAGCATCGGAATCTATAACTAGTATCACAGGAATGGTTCAAAACATAGTCAGTAAGAAGATTCAGTCTTCATGTACTTAAGCCGGATTGTGCCTTTTGTACTTAATTCCGATGCAATTTCTGTGTCTCATCGTCAACAAGAAGGTCCAAGGGATACAGTAAACCTGAAGTGAAAATTCGGAATCTATAACTAGTGTCACAGGAATGGTTCAAAACATAGTCAGTAAGAAGAGTCAGTCTTCTTGTACTTAAGTCGGCATATTTGCCTAATCTATTTAATACCGATGCAATTTCAGTGTTTCATCGACAATGAGAAGGTCCATGGGATACAGTAAACCGGGAGTGAAGCACCGGAATCTAAAACTAGTGTCAATGTAAAGGCTCAAAGCATAGTAAGAAGAGTCAGTCTTCTTGTACTTAAGTCGGGATTGTGCCTTTTGGGTTTAAGTTCGGTGCAATTTCTGTGTTTCATCGTCAATAAGAAGGTCAGAGGTATACAGTAAACCTGAAGTGAAGCATCGGAATCTATAACTAGTGTCACAGGAATGGTTCAATACATAGACAGTAAGACGATGCAGTCTTCTTGTACTTAAGTCGGCATTGTGCCTTTTATATTTAATTCCTATGCAATTTCTGTGTTTTATCGTCAATAAGAAGGTCCAAGGGATACAGTAAACCTGAAGTATAGCATCGGAATCTATAACTAGTATCACAGGAATGGTTCAAAGCATAGTCAGTAAGAAGAGTCGGTCTTCGTGTACTTAAGTCGGCATTGTGCCTTTTGTATTTAATTTCGGTGCAATTTCTGTGTTTCTTCGTCAATAACAAGGTCAGAGGGATACAGAAAACCTGAAGTGAAGCATCGGAATCTATAACTAGTGTCACTGGAATGGTTCAAAGCATAGTCAGTAAGAACAGTCAGTCTCCTTGTCCTTAAGTCGGCATTGTGCCTTTTGTATTTAATTCCGAAGCACTTTCTGTGTTTCATCGTCAATAAGAAGGTCCAAGAGATACAGTAAACCTGACGTGAAGCATAGAAATCTATAACTAGTGTCACAGGAATGGTTCAAAGCATAGACAGTAAGAAGAGTCAGTCATCTTGTACTTAAGTCGGCATTGTGCCTTTTGTATTTAATTCCGATGAAATTTCTGTGTTTCATCATCAATATGATGATCTGAGGGATAAAGTAACCCTGAAGTGAAGCATCGGAATCTATAACTAGTGTCACAGAATGGTTCAAAACATAGTCAGTAAGAAGAGTCAGTCTTCTTGTACTTAAGTCGGCATTGTGCCGTTTGTGTTTAATTCCGAAGCAATTTCTGTGTTTCATCGTCAATAAGAAGGACCAAGGGATACAGGAAACCTGGAGTGAAGCATCGGAATCTATAACTAGTGTCACAGGAATGGTTCAAAACAGAGACAGTAAGAAGAGTCAGTCTTCATGTACTTATGTCGGCATTGTGTCTTTTGTATTTAATTCCGATGCAATTTCTGTGTTTCATCGTCAATAAGAAGGTTCAAGGGATACAGTAAACCTGAACTGAAGCATTGGAAACTATAACTAGTGACACAGGAATGGTTGAAAACATAGTCAGTAAAAAGAGTCAGGCTTCATGTACTTAAGTCGGCATTGTGCTTTTTGTATTTAATGACGATGCAATTTCTGTGTTTCATCGTCAATAAGAAGGTCCAAGGGTTACAGTAAACCTGAAGTGAAGCATCGGAATCTATAACTAGTGTCACAAGAATGGTTTAAATCATAGTCAGTAAGAAGAGTCAGTCTTCTTGTACTTAAGTAGCATTGTGCCTTTTCTATTTAATTCCGATGCAACTTCAGTGTTTCATCGTCAAAATGAAGATCCAAGGGATACAGTAAACCTGGAGTGAAGCATCGGAATCTATAACTAGTGTCAGTGGAATGGTTCAAAACATAGTGGGTAAGAAGAGTCAGTCTTATTGTACTTAAGTCGGCATTGTGTCTTTTCTATTTAATTGCGATGCAATTTCTTTGTTTCATCGTCAATAAGATGGTCAGAGGGATACAGTAAACCTGATGTGAAGCATCGGAATCCATAACTAGTGTCACAGGAATGGTTCCAAACATAGTCTGTATGAATAGTCAGTCTTCTTGTACTTAAGTTGGCATTGTGCCTTTTCTATTTAATTCCGATGCAATTTCTGTGTTTCATCGACAATAAGAAGGTCCAAGGGATACAGTAAACCTGAAGTGAATCATCGGAATCTAAAACTAGTGTCACCGGAATGGTTCAAAGCATAGTCAGTACGAAGAGTCAGTCTTCTTGTACATAAGTCGGCATTGTGCCTTTTGTATTTAATTCCGATCCAATTTCTGTGTTTCATCGTCAATAAGAAGGACCAAGGGATACAGTAAACCTGACGTGAAGCATAGAAATCTATAACTAGTGTCACAAGAATGGTTGAAATCATAGTCAGTAAGAAGAGTCAGTCTTCTTGTACTTAAGTAGCATTGTGCCTTTTATATTTAATTCCGATGCAACTTCAGTGATTCATCGTCAAAATGAAGATATAAGGGATACAGTAAACCTGGAGTGAAGCATCGGAATCTATAACTAGTGTCAGTGGAATGGTTCAAAACATAGACAGTAAGACTTGTCAGACTTCTTGTACTTAAGTCGGCATTGTGCCTTTTGTATTTAATTCCGGTGCAATTTCTGTGTTTCATCGTCAATAGGTAGGTCAGAGGGATACAGTAAACCTGAAGTGAAGCATCGGAATCTATAACTAGTGTCACAGGAATGGTTCAAAACATAGTCAGTAAAAAGAGTCGGTCTTCATGTACTTAAGTCGGCATTGTGCCTATTCTATTTAATTCCGATGCTATTTCAGTGTTTAATCGTCAATAAGAAGGTCCAAGGGATACAGTAAACCTGAAGTATAGCATCGGAATCTATAACTAGTATCACAGGAATGGTTCAAAACATAGTCAGTAAGAAGATTCAGTCTTCATGTACTTAAGCCGGCATTGTGCCTTTTGTATTTAATTCCGATGCAATCTCTGTGTCTCATCGTCAATAAGAAGGTCCAAGGGATACAGTAAACCTGAAGTGAAGATTCGGAATCTATAACTAGTGTCACAGGAATGGTTCAAAACATAGTCAGTAAGAAGAGTCAGTCTTCTTGTACTTAAGTCGGCATATTTGCCTAATCTATTTAATACCGATGCAATTTCAGTGTTTCATCGACAATAAGAAGGTCCATGGGATACAGTAAACCGGGAGTGAAGCATCGGAATCTAAAACTAGTGTCAATGGAATGGCTCAAAGCATAGTAAGAAGAGTCAGTCTTCTTGAACTTAAGTCGGGATTGTGCCTTTTGGGTTTAAGTCCGGTGCAATTTCTGTGTTTCATCGTCAATAAGAAGGTCCAAGGGATACAGTAAACCTGACGTGAAGCATAGAAATCTATAACTAGTGTCACAGGAATGGTTCAAAGCATAGACAGTAAGAAGAGTCTGTCATCTTGTACTTAAGTCGGCATTGTGCCTTTTGTATTTAATTCCGATGAAATTTCTGTGTTTCATCGTCAATAAGATGATCTGAGGGATAAAGTAACCATGAAGTGAAGCATCGGAACCTATAACTAGTGTCACAGAATGGTTCAAAACATAGTCAGTAAGAAGAGTCAGTGTTCTTGTACTTAAGTCGGCATTGTGCCGTTTGTATTTAATTCCGAAGCAATTTCTGTGTTTCATCGTCAATAAGAAGGACCAAGGGATACAGGAAACCTGGAGTGAAGCATCGGAATCTATAACTAGTGTCACAGGAATGGTTCAAAACAGAGACAGTAAGAAGAGTCAGTCTTCATGTACTTATGTCGGCATTGTGCCTTTTGTATTTAATTCCGATGCAATTTCTGTGTTTCATCGTCAATAAGAAGGTTCAAGGGATACAGTAAACCTGAACTGAAGCATTGGATACTATAACTAGTGACACAGGAATGGTTGAAAACATAGTCAGTAAGAAGAGTCAGGCTTCATGTACTTAAGTCGGCATTGTGCTTTTTGTATTTAATTACGATGCAATTTCTGTGTTTCATCGTCAATAAGAAGGTCCAAGGGTTACAGTAAACCTGAAGTGAAGCATCGGAATCTATAACTAGTGTCACAAGAATGGTTGAAATCATAGTCAGTAAGAAGAGTCAGTCTTCTTGTACTTAAGTAGCATTGTGCCTTTTCTATTTAATTCCGATGCAACTTCAGTGTTTCATCGTCAAAATGAAGATCCAAGGGATACAGTAAACCTGGAGTGAAGCATCGGAATCTATAACTAGTGTCAGTGGAATGGTTCAAAACATAGTGGGTAAGAAGAGTCAGTCTTATTGTACTTAAGTCGGCATTGTGTCTTTTCTATTTAATTGCGATGCAATTTCTGTGTTTCATCGTCAATAAGATGGTCAGAGGGATACAGTAAACCTGTTGTGAAGTATCGGAATCCATAACTAGTGTCACAGGAATGGTTCCAAACATAGTCTGTATGAATAGTCAGTCTTCTTGTACTTAAGTTGGCATTGTGCCTTTTCTATTTAATTCCGATGCAATTTCTGTGTTTCATCGACAATAAGAAGGTCCAAGGGATACAGTAAACCTGAAGTAAATCATCGGAATCTATAACTAGTGTCACCGGAATGGTTCAAAGCATAGTCAGTACGAAGAGTCAGTCTTCTTGTACATAAGTCGGCATTGTGCCTTTTGTATTTAATTCCGATCCAATTTCTGTGTTTCATCGTCAATAAGAAGGACCAAGAGATACAGTAAACCTGACGTGAAGCATAGAAATCTATAACTAGTGTCACAAGAATGGTTGAAATCATAGTCAGTAAGAAGAGTCAGTCTTCTTGTACTTAAGTAGCATTGTGCCTTTTCTATTTAATTCCGATGCAACTTCAGTGTTTCATCGTCAAAATGAAGATCCAAGGGATACAGTAAACCTGGGGTGAAGCATCGGAATCTATAACTAGTGTCAGTGGAATGGTTCAAAACATAGACAGTAAGACTTGTCAGACTTCTTGTACTTCAGTCGGCATTGTGCCTTTTGTATTTAATTCCGGTGCAATTTCTGTGTTTCATCGTCAATAGGTAGGTCAGAGGGATACAGTAAACCTGAAGTGAAGCATCGGAATCTATAACTAGTGTCACAGGAATGGTTCAAAACATAGTCAGTAAAAAGAGTCGGTCTTAATGTACTTAAGTCGGCATTGTGCCTTTTGTATTTTATTCCGGTGCAATGTCTGTGTTTCATCGACAATAAGAAGGTCAGATGGATACAGTAAACCTGAGGTGAAGCATCGGAATCTAAAACTAGTGTCACAGGAATGGTTCAAAACATAGTCAGTAAGAAGAGTCAGTCTTCTTGTCCTTAAGTCGGCATTGTGCATTTTCTATTTAATTCCTATGCAATTTCTGTGTTTCATCGTCAATAAGAAGGTCCAAGGGATACAGTAAACCTGGAGTGAAGAATCGGAATCTATAACTAGTGTCACAGGAATGGTTCAAAACATAGACAGTAAGAAGAGTCAGTCTTCTTGTACCTAAGTCGACATTGTGCCGCTTGTATTTAATTCCGATGCAATTTTTGTATTTCATCGTCAATAAGAAGGTCAGAGGGATACAGTAACCGTGAAGTGAAGCACCAGAATCGATAACTAGTGTCACAGAAATGGTTCAAAACATAGTCAGTAAGATGAGTCAGTCTTCTTGTACTTATGTCAGCATTGTGCACTTTCTATTTATTTCCGATGCAATTTCTGTGTTTCATCGTCAATATGAAGGTCAGAGGGATACAGTAAACCTGAAGTGAAGCATCGGAATCTATAACTAGTGTGACATTAATGGTTCAAAACATAATCGCAAGGAAAAGTCAGTCTTCTTGTCCTTAAGTCAACATTGTGCTTTTTGTATTTATTTCCTATGCAATTTCTGTGTTTCATCGTTAGTACGAAGGTCCAAGGGATACAGTAAACCTGAAGTGAAGCATCGCAATCTATAACTAGTGTCACAGGAATGGTTCATATCATAGTCAGTAAGAAGAGTCAGTCTTCTTGTACTTAAGCCGGCATTGTGTCTTTACTATTTAATTCCGATGCAATTTCAGTGTTTCATCGTCAATTAGAAAGGTCCAAGGGATACAGTAAACCTGGAGTGAAGCATCGGAATATATAACTAGTGTCAATGGAATGTTCAAAACATAGACAGTAGGAAGAGTCAGTGTTCTTGTACTTAAGTCGGGATTGTGCCTTTTGGGTTTAAGTCCGGTGCAATTTCTGTGTTTCATCGTCAATAAGATGGACAGAGGGATACAGGAACCCTGAAGTGACTCATCGGAATCTATAACTTGTGTCACTGGAATGGTTCAAAACATAGTCAGTAAGACGAGTCAGTCTTCTTGTACTTAAGTCGGCATTGTGCTTTTTGTATTTAATTCCGATGCAATTTCAGTGTTTCATCGTCAATAAGAAGGTCCAAAGGAAACAGTAAATCTGAAGTGAAGCATCGGAATCTATAACAAGTGTCACAGGAATGGTTCAAAACATAGTCAGTAAGAAGAGTCGGTCTTCATATACTTAAGTCGGCATTGTGCTTTTTCTATTTAATTCCGATGCAATTTCAGTGTTTAATCGTCAATAAGAAGGCCCAAGGGATACAGTAAACCTGAAGTGAAGCATCGGATCTATAACTAGTGTTACAGGAATGGTTCAAAACATAGTCAGTAAAAAGAGTCGAGCCTTCTTGTCCTTCAGTCTGCATATTTGCCTAATCTACTTAATACCGATGCAATTTCAGTGTTTCATCGACAATAAGAAGGTCCAAGGGATACAGTAAATCTGGAGTGAAGCACGGAATCAATAACTAGTGTCAATGAAATTGCTCAAAGCAAAGACAGTAAAAAGAGTCAGTCTTCTTGTACTTAAGTCGGGATTGTGCCTTTTGGGTTTAAGTCCGGTGCAATTTCTGTGTTTCATCGTCATTAAGATGGTCAGAGGGATACAGGAAACCTGAAGTGACGCATCGGAATCTATAACTTGTGTCACAGGAATGGTTCAAAACATAGTCAGTAAGACGAGTCAGTCTTCTTGTACTTAAGTCGGCATTGTTCTTTTTGTATTTAATTCCGGTGCAATTTCAGTGTTTCATCGTCAATATGAAGGTCCAAGGGATACAGTAAACCTGGAGTGAAGCATCGGAATCTATAACTAGTGTCAGTGGAATGGTTCAAAACATAATCAGTAAGCAGAGTCAGTCTCCTTTGCTTAAGTTGGCATTGTGCCTTTTCTATTTAATTCCTATGCAATTTCTGCGTGTCATCGCCAATAAGAAGGTCCATGGGATACAGTAAATCTGGAGTGAAGCATCGGAATCTATAACTAGTGTCACAGGAAAGGTTCAAAACATAGACAGTAAGAAGTGTCAGACCTCTTGTACTTAAGTCGGCATTTTGCATTTTGTATTTAATTCCGATGCAATTTCTGTGTTTCATCGTCAATATGAGGGTCACAGGGATTCAGTAAACCTGAAGTGAAGCATCGGAATCTATAACTAGTGTCACAGGAATGGTTTCGAAGCATAGTCAGTCAAAAGAGTCGGTCTTCATGTACTTAAGTCGGCATTGTGCCTTTTGCATTTAATTCCGGTGCAATGTCTGTGTTTCATCGTCAATAAGAAGGTCAGATGGATACAGTAAACCTGAGGTGAAGCATCGGAATCTAAAACTAGTTTCACAGGAATGGTTCAAAAGCACAGTCAGCAAGAAGGGTAAGTCCTCTTGTCCTTAAGATGGCATTGTGCCTTTTCTATTTAATTCCTATGCAATTTATGTGTTTCATCGTCAATAAGAAGGTCCAAGGGATACAGTAAACCTGGAGTGAAGAATCGGAATCTATAACTAGTGTCACAGGAATGGTTCAAAACATAGACAGTAAGAAGAGTCAGTCTTCTTGTACCTAAGTCGACATTGTGCCGCTTGTATTTAATTCCGATGCAATTTCTGTATTTCATCGTCAATAAGAAGGTCAGAGGGATACAGTAACCCTGAAGTGAAGCACCGGAATCGATAACTAGCGTCACAGAAATGGTTCAAAACATAGTCAGTACGAAGAGATAGTCTTCTTGTACTAATGTCGGCATTGTGCACTTTCTATTTAATTCCGATGAAATTTCTGTGTTTCATCGTCAATAAGAAGGTCAGAGGGATACAGTAAACCTGAAGTGAAGCTTCGGAATCTATAACTAGTGTCACATTAATGGTTCAAAACATAATCGGAAGGAAGAGTCAGTCTTCTTGTCCTTAAGTCAACATTGTGCTTTTTGAAATTATTTCCTATGCAATTTCTGTGTTTCATCGTTAATACGAAGGTCCAAGGGATACAGTAAACATGGAGTGAAGCATGGGAATCTATAACTAGTGTCACAGGAATGGTTCAAAGCATAGACAGTAAGAAGAGTCTGTCTTCATGTACCTAAGTTGGCATTGTGCCTTTTGTATTTAATTCCGATGCAAATTCTTTGTTTCATCGTCAATAAGAAGGTTCAAGAGATACAGTAAACCTGAAGTGAAGCATCGGAATCTATAACTAGTGTCAATGGAACGTTCAAAACATAGACAGTAGGAAGAGTCAGTGTTCTTTTACGTAAGTCGGCATTGTGTCTTTTGTATTTAATTCCGGTGGAATTTCTGTGTTTCATCGTCAATAAGAAGGTCCAGGGGATACAGTAAACCTGGAGTGAAGCATCGGAATCTATAACTAGTGTCACAGGAATGGTTCAAATCATAGTCAGTAAGAAGAGTCAGTCTTCTTGTCCTTAAGTCGGCCTTGTGCTTTTGTATTTATTTCCGAAGCAATTTTTGTGTTTCATCGTCAATAAGAAGGTCCAAGGGTTACAGTAAACCTGGAGTGAAGCATCGGATTCTATAACTAGTGTCAATGGAATGGTTCGAAACATAGACAGTAAGAAGAGTCAGTCTTCTTGTACTTAAGTCGGCATTGTGCCTTTTGTATTTAATTCCGGTGCAATTTCTGTGTTTCATCGTCAATAGGAAGGTCAGAGGGATAGAGTAAACCTTAAGTGAAGCATCTAAATCAATATCTAGTGTTACTGGAATGTTTCAAAGCATAGTCAGTAAGAAGAGTCAGTCACCTTGTCATTAAGTCAGCCTTGTGCCTTTACTATTTAATTCCGATGCAATATCTGTGTTCTATCGTCAATAAGAAGGTCCAAGGTATACAGTAAACCTGGAATGAAGCATCGGAATCTATAACTAGTGTCACAGGAATGGTTCAAAACATAGACAGTACCTATGTCGGCATTGTGCCTTTCGTATTTAATTCCGATGCAATTTCTGTGTTTTATCGTCAATAAGAAGGTCCAAGGGATACAGGAAGCCTGAAGTGAAGCATCGAAATCTTCAACTAGTGTTACAGGAATGGTTAAAAACATAGTCAGTAAGAAGAGTCAGTCTCCTTGTCCATAAGTCGGCATTGTGCCTTTTGTGTTTAATTCCGATGCAATTTCTGTGTTTCATCGTCAATAAGAAAGTCCAAGGGATACAGTAAACCTGGAGTGAAGCAACGGAATCTATAACTAGTGTCAATGGAATGGTTCAAATCTTAGACAGTAAGAAGAGTCAGTCTTCTTGTACTTAAATCGGCATTGTGTCTTTTTATTTAATTCCGGTGCAATTTCTGTGTTTCATCGTCAATAGGAAGGTCAGAGGGATACAGAAAACCTGAAGTGAAGCATCGGAATCTATAACTAGTGTCACAGGAATGGTTCAAAACATAGACAGTACTTAAGTCGGCATTGTGCCTTTTGTATTTAATTCCGATGCAATTTCTGTGTTTCATCGTCAATTAGAAGGTCCAAGCGATACAGGAAACCTGAAGTGAAGCATCGGAATCTATAGCTAGTGTCACAGGAATGGTTCAAAACATAGTCAGTAGGAAGAGTCAGCCTTCTTGCCCTTAAGTCGGCATTGTGTATTTTCTATTTAATTCCGATGCAATTTCTGTGTTTCATCGTCAATAGGAAGGTCAGAGGGATACAGTAAACCTGAAGTGAAGCATCGGAATCTATAACTAGTGTCACTGGAATGGTTCAAAACATAATCAGTAAGAAGAGTCAGTCTTCTTGTCCTTAAGTCGGCCTTGTGCCTTTTCTATTTAATTCCGATGCAATTTCTGTGTTTCATCGTCAATAAGAAGGTCCGAGGGATACAGTAAACCTGGAGTGAAGCATCGGAATCTATAACCAGTGTCACAGGAATGGTTCAAAACATAGACAGTACTTAAATCGGCATTGTGCCTTTTGTATTTAATTCCGATGCAATTTCTGTGTTTCATCGTCAATTAGAAGGTCCAAGCGATACAGGAAACCTGAAGTGAAGCATCGGAATCTATAACTAGTGTCACAGGAATGGTTCAAAACATAGTCAGTAGGAAGAGTCAGTCTTCATGCCCTTAAGTCGGCATTGTGCCTTTGTATTTAATTCGGATGCAATTTCTGTGTTTCAACGACAATAAGAACGTCCAAGGGATACAGTAAACCTGGAGTGAAGCATCGGAATCTATAACTAGTGTCACAGGAATGGTTCAAAACATAGTCAGTAAGAAGAGTCAGTCTTCTTGCCCTTAAGTGGGCCTTGTGCTTTTGTATTTATTTCCGAAGCAATTTTTGTGTTTCATCGTCAATAAGAAGTTCCAAGGGATACAGTAAGCCTGGAGTGAAGCATCGGAATCTATAACTAGTGCCAATGGAATGGTTCAAAACATAGACAGTAAGAAGAGTCAGTCTTCTTGTACTTAAGTCGGCATTGTGCCTTTTGTATTGAATTCCGGTGCAATATCTGTGTTTCATCGTCAATAGGAAGGTCAGAGGGATACAGTAAACCTCAAGTGAAGCATCTAAATCTATATCTAGTGTCACTGGAATGTTTCATAACATAGTCAGTAAGAAGAGTCAGTCATCTTGTCCTTAAGTCAGCCTTGTGCCTTTTCTATTTAATTCCGATGCAATATCTGTGTTTCATCGTCAATAAGAAGGTCCAAAGTATACAGTAAACCCGGAATGAAGCATCGGAATCTATAACTAGTGTCACAGGAATGGTTCAAAACATAGACAGTACTTATGTCGGCTTTGTGCCTTTTGTATTTAATTCCGATGCAATTTCTGTGTTTTATCGTCAATAAGAATGTCCAAGGGATACAGGAAACCTGAAGTGAAGCATCGAAATCTACAACTAGTGTCACAGGAATGGTTCAAAACATAGTCAGTAAGAAGAGTCAGTCTTCTTGTCCTTAAGTCGGCATTGTGCCTTTTGTATTTAATTCCGATGCAATTTCTGTGTTTCATCGTCAATAAGAAGGTCCAAGGGATACAGTAAACCTAGAGTGAAGCATCGAAATCTATAACTAGTGTCAATGGAATGGTTAAAAACATAGACAGTAAGAAGAGTCAGTCTTCTTGTACTTAAATCGGCATTGTGTCTTTTATATTTAATTCGTGTGCAATTTCTGTGTTTCATCGTCAATAGGAAGGTCAGAGGGATACAGAAAACCTGAAGTGAAGCTTCGGAAACTATAACTAGTGTCACTGGAATGGTTCAAAACATAGTCATTAAGAAGAGTCAGTCTTCTTGCCCTTAAGTCAGCCTTGTGCCTTTTCTATTTAATTCCGATGCAATATCTGTGTTTCATCGTCAATAAGAAGGTCCAAGGTATACAGTAAACCTGGAATAATACATCGGAATCTATAACTAGTGTCACAGGAATGGTTCAAAACATAGGCAGTACTTATGTCGTCATTGTGCCTTTTGTATTTAATTCCGATGCAATTTCTGTGTTTCATCATCAATAAGAAGGTCCAAGGGATACAGTAAACCTGAAGTGAAGCTTCGGTATCTATAACTAGTGTCACAGGAATGGTTCAAAACATATTCAGTAAGAAGAGTCGGTCTTTATGTACTTAAGTCGGCATAGTGCCTTTTTTATTTAATTCTGGTGCAATTTCTGTGTTTCATCATCAATAAGAAGGTCAGATGGATACAGTAAACCTGAACTGAGGCATCGGAATCTATACTTGTGTCACAGGAATGGTTCAAAACATGGTCAGTAAGAAGAGTCTGTCTTCTTGTCCTTATGTCGGCATTGTGCCTTTTGTATTTAATTCCGATGCAATTTCTGTGTTTCTCGTCAATCAGAAGGTCCAAGGGATACAGTAAACCTGGAGTGAAGCATCAGAATCTATAACTAGTGTCACAGGAATGGTTCAAAATATAGACAGTAGGAAGATACAGTCTTCTTGTGTGTAAGTCGGCATTGTCCCTTTTGCATTTAATTCCGATGCAATTTCTGTGTTTCATCACCAATAAGGCGGTCCAAGTGATACAGTAAACCTGAAGTGAAGCATTGGAATCTATAACTAGTGTCACAGGAATGGTTCAAAACATAGACAGTAAGAAGAGTCAGTCTCCTTGTACTTAAGTCGGCATTGTGCCTTTTGTATTTAATTCCGATGCAATTTCTGTGTTTCATCGAAAATAAGAAGCTCAGAGCGATTCAGTAACCCTGAAGTAAAGCATCGGATTCTATAACTAGTGTCACAGGAATGGTTCAAAACATAGTCAGTAAGAAGAGTCAGTCTTCTTGCCCTTAAGTGGGCCTTGTGCTTTTGTATTTATTTCCGAAGCAATTTTTGTGTTTCATCGTCAATAAGAAGTTCCAAGGGATACAGTAAGCCTGGAGTGAAGCATCGGAATCTATAACTAGTGCCAATGGAATGGTTCAAAACATAGACAGTAAGAAGAGTCAGTCTTCTTGTACTTAAGTCGGCATTGTGCCTTTTGTATTGAATTCCGGTGCAATATCTGTGTTTCATCGTCAATAGGAAGGTCAGAGGGATACAGTAAACCTCAAGTGAAGCATCTAAATCTATATCTAGTGTCACTGGAATGTTTCATAACATAGTCAGTAAGAAGAGTCAGTCATCTTGTCCTTAAGTCAGCCTTGTGCCTTTTCTATTTAATTCCGATGCAATATCTGTGTTTCATCGTCAATAAGAAGGTCCAAAGTATACAGTAAACCCGGAATGAAGCATCGGAATCTATAACTAGTGTCACAGGAATGGTTCAAAACATAGACAGTACTTATGTCGGCTTTGTGCCTTTTGTATTTAATTCCGATGCAATTTCTGTGTTTTATCGTCAATAAGAATGTCCAAGGGATACAGGAAACCTGAAGTGAAGCATCGAAATCTACAACTAGTGTCACAGGAATGGTTCAAAACATAGTCAGTAAGAAGAGTCAGTCTTCTTGTCCTTAAGTCGGCATTGTGCCTTTTGTATTTAATTCCGATGCAATTTCTGTGTTTCATCGTCAATAAGAAGGTCCAAGGGATACAGTAAACCTAGAGTGAAGCATCGAAATCTATAACTAGTGTCAATGGAATGGTTAAAAACATAGACAGTAAGAAGAGTCAGTCTTCTTGTACTTAAATCGGCATTGTGTCTTTTATATTTAATTCGTGTGCAATTTCTGTGTTTCATCGTCAATAGGAAGGTCAGAGGGATACAGAAAACCTGAAGTGAAGCTTCGGAAACTATAACTAGTGTCACTGGAATGGTTCAAAACATAGTCATTAAGAAGAGTCAGTCTTCTTGCCCTTAAGTCAGCCTTGTGCCTTTTCTATTTAATTCCGATGCAATATCTGTGTTTCATCGTCAATAAGAAGGTCCAAGGTATACAGTAAACCTGGAATAATACATCGGAATCTATAACTAGTGTCACAGGAATGGTTCAAAACATAGGCAGTACTTATGTCGTCATTGTGCCTTTTGTATTTAATTCCGATGCAATTTCTGTGTTTCATCATCAATAAGAAGGTCCAAGGGATACAGTAAACCTGAAGTGAAGCTTCGGTATCTATAACTAGTGTCACAGGAATGGTTCAAAACATATTCAGTAAGAAGAGTCGGTCTTTATGTACTTAAGTCGGCATAGTGCCTTTTTTATTTAATTCTGGTGCAATTTCTGTGTTTCATCATCAATAAGAAGGTCAGATGGATACAGTAAACCTGAACTGAGGCATCGGAATCTATACTTGTGTCACAGGAATGGTTCAAAACATGGTCAGTAAGAAGAGTCTGTCTTCTTGTCCTTATGTCGGCATTGTGCCTTTTGTATTTAATTCCGATGCAATTTCTGTGTTTCTCGTCAATCAGAAGGTCCAAGGGATACAGTAAACCTGGAGTGAAGCATCAGAATCTATAACTAGTGTCACAGGAATGGTTCAAAATATAGACAGTAGGAAGATACAGTCTTCTTGTGTGTAAGTCGGCATTGTCCCTTTTGCATTTAATTCCGATGCAATTTCTGTGTTTCATCACCAATAAGGCGGTCCAAGTGATACAGTAAACCTGAAGTGAAGCATTGGAATCTATAACTAGTGTCACAGGAATGGTTCAAAACATAGACAGTAAGAAGAGTCAGTCTCCTTGTACTTAAGTCGGCATTGTGCCTTTTGTATTTAATTCCGATGCAATTTCTGTGTTTCATCGAAAATAAGAAGCTCAGAGCGATTCAGTAACCCTGAAGTAAAGCATCGGATTCTATAACTAGTGTCACAGAAATGGTTCAAAACATTGTCAGTAAGATGAGTCAGTCTTCTTGTACTTGAGTCAGCATTGTGCCTTTTGTATTAAATTCCGATGCAATTTCTCTGTTTCATCGTCAATAAGAAGGTCCAAGGGATACAGTAAACCTGAAGTGAAGCATCGGAATCTATAACTAGTGTCACAGGATTGGTTCAAACATAGACAGTAAGAAGAGTCAGTGTTCTTGTACTTAAGTCGGCATTGTGCCTTTTCTATTTAATTCCATTGCAATTTCTGTGTTTCATCGTCAATGAGAAGGTCAGAGGGATACAGTAAACCTGAAGTGAAGCATCGGAATCTAGAACTAGTGTCACAGGAATGGTTCAAAACATCGTCAGTAAGAAGAGTCAGTCTTTTTGTACTTAAGTCGGCATTGTGCCTTTTGTATTTAATTCCGATGTAATTTCTGTGTTTCATCGTCAATAAGATGTTCCAAATGATACAGTAAACCTGAAGTGAAGCATCGGAAACGCTAACTAGTGTCACAGGAATGGTTCAAATCATAGACAGTAAGAAGAGTCAGTCCTCTTGTACTTAAGTCGGTATTGTGCCTTTTGTATTTAATTCCGATGCAATTTCTGTGTTTCATCGTCAATATGGTCAGAGGGATACAGTAAACCTGAAGTTAAGCAACGGAATCTTTAACTAGTGTCACAGGAATGGGTAAAAACATAGACAGTAAGAAGAGTCAGTCTTCTAGTACTTAAGTCGGCATTGTGCCTTTTGTATTTAATTCCGGTGCAATTTCTGTTTTTCATCGTCAATAAGAAGGTCAGAGGGATACAGTAAACCTGAAGTGAAGCGTCGGAATCTATAACTATTGTCACAGGAATGGTTCAAAACATAGTCAGTAAGAAGAGTCAGTCTTCTAGTCCTTAAGTCGGCATTGTGCCTTTTGTATTTAATTCCGATGCAATATCTGTGTTTCATCATCAATAAGAGGGTCCAAGGGATAAAGTAAACCTGAAGTGAAGCATCGGAATCTATAACGAGTGTCACAGGAATGGTTCAAAACATAGACAGTAGAAAGATACAGTCTTCTTGTACTTAAGTCGGCATTGTGCCATTTGTATTTCATTCCGATGCAATTTCTGTGTTTCATCGTCAATACAAAGGTCAGAGGGATACAGTAAACCTGAAGTGAAGCATCGGAATCTATAACTAGTGTCACTGGAATGGTTCAAAACATTGTCAGTAAGAAGAGTCAGTCTTCTTGTCCTTAAGTCGGCCTTGTGCCATTTCTATTTAATTCCGATGCAATTTCTGTGTTTCATCGTCAATAAGAAGGTCCGAGGGATACAGTAAAACTGGAGTAAAGCATCGGAATCTATAACTAGTGTCAATGGAATGTTCAAAACATAGACAGTAGGAAGAGTCAGTGTTCTTGTACTTACGTCGGCATTGTGTCTTTTGTATTTAATTCCGGTGCAATTTCTGTGTTTCATCGTCAATAGGAAGGTCAGAGGGATACAGTAAACCTGAAGTGAAGCATCGGAATCTATAACTAGTGTCACTGGAATGGTTCAAAACATAGTCAGTAACAAGAGTCAGTCTTCTTGTCCTTAAGTCGGCCTTGTGCCTTTTCTATTTAATTCCGATGCAATTTCTGTGTTTCATCGTCAATAAGAAGGTCCGAGGGATACAGTAAACCTGGAGTGAAGCATCGGAATCTATAACCAGTGTCACAGGAATGGTTCAAAACATAGACAGTACTTAAATCGGCATTGTGCCTTTTGTATTTAATTCCGATGCAATTTCTGTGTTTCATCGTCAATTAGAAGGTCCAAGCGATACAGGAAACCTAATGTGAAGCATCGGAATCTATAACTAGTGTCACAGGAATGGTTCAAAACATAGTCAGTAGGAAGAGTCAGTCTTCTTGCCCTTAAGTCGGCATTGTGCCTTTGTATTTAATTCGGATGCAATTTCTGTGTTTCAACGTCAATAAGAAGGTCCAAGGGATACAGTAAACCTGGAGTGAAGCATCGGAATCTATAACTAGTGTCACAGGAATGGTTCAAAACATAGTCAGTAAGAAGAGTCAGTCTTCTTGTCCTTAAGTGGGCCTTGTGCTTTTGTATTTATTTCCGAAGCAATTTTTGTGTTTCATCGTCAATAAGAAGGTCCAAGGGATACATTAAGCCTGGAGTGAAGCATCGGAATCTTTAACTAGTGCCAATGGAATGGTTCAAAACATAGACAGTAAGAAGAGTCAGTCTTCTTGTACTTAAGTCGGCATTGTGCCTTTTGTATTTAATTTCGGTGCAATATCTGTGTTTCATCGTCAATAGGAAGGTCAGAGGGATACAGTAAACCTGAAGTGAAGCATCTAAATCTATATCTAGTGTCACTGGAATGTTTCATAACATAGTCAGTAAGAAGAGTCAGTCATCTTGTCCTTAAGTCAGCCTTGTGCCTTTTCTATTTAATTCCGATGCAATATCTGTGTTTCATCGTCAATAAAAAGGTCCAAAGTATACAGTAAACCCGGAATGAAGCATTGGAATCTATAACTAGTGTCACAGGAATGGTTCTAAACATAGACAGTACTTATGTCGGCTTTGTGCCTTTTGTATTTAATTCCGATGCAATTTCTGTGTTTTATCGTCAATAGGAATGTCCAAGGGATACAGGAAACCTGAAGTGAAGCATCGAAATCTACAAGTAGTGTCACAGGAATGGTTCAAAACATAGTCAGTAAGAAGAGTCAGTCTTCTTGTCCTTAAGTCGGCATTGTGCCTTTTGTATTTAATTCCGATGCAATTTCTGTGTTTCATCGTCAATAAGAAGGTCCAAGGGATACAGTAAACCTGAAGCGAAGCATCGGAATCAGTAACTAGCGTCACAGGAATGGTTCAAAACATAGACAGTAAGAAGAGTCAGTCTTCTTGTACTTATGTCGGCATTGTGGCTTTTATATTTAATTCCGATACAATTTCTGTGTTTCATCGTCAATAAGAGGGCCCAAGGGATACAGTAAACCTGAAGTGAAGCATCGGAGTCTGTAACTTGCGTCAGAGGAATGGTTCAAAACATAGACAGCAAGAACAGTCAGTTTTCTTGTACTTCAGTCGGCATTGTGCCTTTTCTATTTAATCCCGATGCAATTTCAGTGTTTCATCGTCAATAAGAAGGTCCAAAGGATACAGTAAACCTGAAGTGAAGAATCGGAATCTATATCTAGTGTCGCAGGAATGGTTCAAAACATAGACAGTAAGGAGAGTCAGTCTTCTTGTACCAAAGTCGGCATTGTGCCATTTGTATTTAATTCCGATGCTATTTCTGTGTTTCAACGTCAATAAGAAGGTCAGAGGGATACGTTAAACCTGAAGTGAAGGATCATAATCTATAACTAGTGTCACAGGAATGGTTCAAAACAGTCAGTAAGAAGAGTCAGTCTTCTTGTACTTTAGTCGGCATTGTGCTTTTCTATAAATTTCCAATGCAATTTCTGTGTTTCATCGTAAATAAGAAGGTCCAAAGGATACAGTAAACCTGAAGTGAGGCGTCGGAATCTATATCTAGTGTCACAGGAATGTTTCAAAACATAGAGAGTAAGGAGAGTCAGTCTACTTGTACTAAAGTCGGCATTGTGCCATTTGTATTTAATTCCGATGCAATTTCTGTGTTTCATCGTCAATAACAAGGTCAGAGGGATACAGTAAACCTGAAGTGAAGCATTGGAATCTATAACTAGTGTCACAAGGATGGTTCAAAGCATAGACAGTGGGATGAGTCAGTCTTCTTGTATTTAAGTCGGCATTGTGCCTTTTGTATTTAATACCGATGCAATTTCTGTGTTTCATCTTCAATAAGAAGGTCCAAGGGATACAGTATATCTGAAGTGAAGCATCGGAATCTATAACTAGTGTCACAGGAATGGATCAAAGCATAGACAGTAAGAAAGGTCTGTCTACTTGTACTTAAGTCGGCTTTGTGCCTTTTGTATTTAATTCCGATGCAATTTCTGTGTTTCATCGTCAATAAGAAGGTCAGAGGGATACAGTAAACCTGAAGTGAAGCATCGGAATCTATAACTAGTGTCACAGGAATGGTTCAAACATAGACAGTGGGAGGACTCAGTCTGCTTGTACTTAAGTCGGCATTGTGAATTTCCTATTTAATTCCGATGCACTTTCTGTGTTTCATCGTCAATAAGAAGGTCCAAGGGATACAGTAAACCTGAAGTGAATCATCGGAATCTATAACTGGTGTCACAGGAATAGTTCAAAGGATAGTCAGTACGAAGAGTCCGGAATCTATAACTGGTGTCACAGGAATAGTTCAAAGGATAGTCAGTACGAAGAGTCAGTCTTCTTGTACTTAAGTCGGCATTGTGCCCTTTTCAAATTAATTCCGATGCAATTACTGTGTTTCATCGTCAATAAGAAGGCCAGAACGATACAGTAAACCTGAAGTGAAGCATCGGAATCTCTAACTAGTGTCACAGGAATGGTCCAAAGCATAGTCAGTAAGAAAAGTCAGTCTTCTTGTACTTACGTCGGCATTGTGCCTTTTGAATTTAATTGGATTGTAATGAAAGTCACTTATTACACATTTTTACAGTAGTATCTTGAATCGTCCTTGCATTTACTCGCGACAATTGGCTTAAAATGTCCAGCATTCATGTGAGTATACCTCATTAACATGACGAAAACATATTATATCTATATATCACTGAACCAATGAATACTTTGAGTCCGTATTGAATAACTCAAGAAAAAAAACCAAATGTTTGTCACGTCATTTCGTGTCCACTAAGCCCTATTCATGTTAGTGCATTAAACACATATTTGATAGTTCATTTGAATGACAACAATGTTGTACGGAGCTGGCGGCGCGAAGCAATTGTTGAGTAGCGTCGTCTGGAACGCCGCGTGCCGACGGCCGCTGGGTTCGACGACCGGCTCTCAGTAACAGCGACGTCGTGCTGACGTGGCGCCCAAGCAGTCGCGAACCGCGGCGAACCATTCGCCGATGTCGGCGAGTGGCAGTGGTTTACCGCGACCGGCTGGCTGGCGGCACGGCACTCGTCTCGGCTTCTCCGCATGGCTCCCCGTTGTAGCGCATGAAACAAACATTCCACCACGGTTTACTGTCTTTAAGGACACAGATTACTAGCTGTGGAAGAAGATGCAACTTGTTAAAAGCGTTTATTGTTCAGTAAGCCGTCGCTTCACTGGTATGCACAGGATGGTTTGGCGTGATAACAGGTTTCTTGTGGCATTGTGACACTGGTATTCAAGGTTCGTCACACGCACATTGTACTACACAGTTTCACTCACTCCACGGTTGGTACACTGCCAGAGCGTCTTTCAACACGTGAAAATGTTTCGTAACACACATACTAAATGTCCCCTTCGAGCGATGTTCGTTTAACTCGACTCCGAACGGATCAATAACTACTGTTTTTATACACTGTCTATTGCTCGTTGAGCACTGCACTAGGACAGTCTGCCACTCAACACTAGACTTATCGACGTATATATTGGTGCAGATACAACAGTCATTTTCTGTCCCTGCTACACACAATATTCCGTCCTTTCCTCCATTGTTTATGCACACAGTTTATTTTTTAATACCTTTTAACTGTTCTTCGCATACTCACTCTCATCTACATGGCGTCTATTTGTTTTTACCTTATCACAACACACTTTTCATATTGTTACTAGGCGTATATGCCCTTTTGTAAAATTTTTTAATTTTCTTATCAGTGTAGCTTGCCTGGTTATCACCCATCTATCAAACAGATTTTACCATGTGCATGACAGCTTGACTTGGGCATATTGATCAATAAATACTTCATTTAGCACTAGCATTATTTTTAATGATTTTTACTATATGACTACAGTGTAGGTTCCACATTGGTTGACTTAATTCGCGTATCGCGTAATGAATATTCAAGGGCGTGTACCAAGTACACAGGCTTCAATTGAAGCATTGTTATATATAAAGCGGATTTTCCACGGAACGGGCTTGTTTTTTTGATTAGCTTATGCTCCAGTGTCGTCCTCATATCACTACTGGCAGCAAACATCACATAATTGTTGCATATTACAGAGTCCATGTTTGGCTAGTCAAGACTCTCTCTCTCAGGGTTCCTTATCCTAATACAATTACAACAGTTACCTTACTATATTAGATTGCATCATTAATTGCACTTACATACTACACATAGAAAATGATTCAAGAAATTAATCCTTTGTAAAATGATTCAAGAAACTAATCCTTACTTTATCAACAAGAAGATTGTCCGTTGTTTAATGAGCATATAATATTTTAAGTGGCTCTAATTGTCTGTAAACAAAATCTTTCCTGTGTAAGCTATTGCCCACTTTCTGATTCCACTTCCTCCAAGTTTCATTACACACAAATTTCTTTCTTAATCCTAACATACTTATATTCTGAAACACAATTAAAATCTTCTTACAACTATTACTCTTTATATGTGATATGTCACTGAATAAATAACTTCACATCTTTACGTGGATACAATCCTTTGATCTTCCCCGTATGGTGATGTGCTAACAAATAGCTACATTCGTGTGGCACGCTTATTACTTCAAAAGGCCCTGAATATAGCAATTGCCACTTACTATTCTGTTTTAAGGTGGCTGAGGATTTAGCGTGGTTACGAATAAGTACTAGATCTCCTACATTATATTTCTGTTCGTTAGTTACACCTCGGTCGTACTTCCTTTTCCTCTTTGCCGCACAGCTGGTTAGTCTGTTCCATATCTTTTTCATCTTTTCCTCCCTTGTTTCTGCCTTGACTGGTAGTCTCGGCAAAGGCGTGAGCCATTAATTCGGTGTCTCATTAAATCCATTCCATATCTCTACCGGTGGATAGCCTGTACTTGAATGGGGTGTTAAATTGTGTATTTCTACAAATTTCGGTACTAGCCCTGGCCATTTTGTATGTCGGTTCCCTATGTAGATTCTAAGGAACTTATTCAATTCTCTGAATATTCTTTCAACTAGACTGGCTTCGGGATGGAACCGGGATACCAGAATATGCTGTATATTTTGTTCCCGTAGGTAATTTTTCCAAGTTCGACCCGTGAAATAAGAAGCATTATCAGTCGTTATGGCTTCGGGTTTTCCCACTTGAGGCAAGTATTCTTGACTGATTCGCCTGACCATGGTTTTGGCAGTAGCTGATTTTATGCAATAAATTGCCAAGTATTTGGAAAAAATATCGTACATGGCCAGTATATATTTCATACCTCCTCTGGCCATGGGATAAGGACCGGCTACATCCACAGATACTATTTGAAGCGGCCTGAGTGGAACTATGGGATGTAATTCAAACTTAGTGGATCTATTATAATGTTTTGCTTTTTGACATATCACGCTAGTTCTAACTGTTGCCTGAATCTGGTGTTTCATACGGGGAAAGTAGCAGTATCTCGCCATGATCTCTGCACACTTTCCAATCCCTGCATGGCCCCATGCCAAGTGCGTGTGCCATATCATAACTTTTACCGACTGGTTAGGTATACATACCGCCCAGCAGTCTTCTTTCGTATTAAGTTTATGATACAAAATATGGTTCACTATTTTAAAACCTTGCTCATCTCTATTGTTAACACCCTCTTCAATATTATTAATGATTTTTTTCCACATCGGATCTGCCTTTTGTAATTCGCACATGTTTTTACATATATATATAAAAAATCCTTCATGTAAATATTGTCACGCACTAACAGCACTTTATACTCCGCGGATTGCTCTAACATTTCTGCTAAATCCGGTAATCCTACCGGCAGTCGCGACAGAGCATCCGCTATTACGTTATCTTGGCCTTTTATGTACATAATCTTTATCCGGTATTCTTGTAAGAGAAGCATCCATCTCCTCAGTCTGGTATGGAATAGTTTGCATGACATCAAAAAACTTAACGCCTGGTGGTCACTATACACTTTAATCTCCTTCCCTTGTAAATAATAATTAAACTTTTTCACAGCCCAGACTACTGCAAGTGCTTCCAATTCGGTTGCCGAGTAGGCTCTCTCGCAGCTAGTTAAGGTCCTACTGGCGAAGCCGATAATCTTTATTGTTGTCGGGTCATTTCCTTCCTCCCACTGAAATAAGCACGCTCCCAGGCCATAGGAACATGAATCCGCCGCAAGACAAAAATCTTTTGACAGATCTGGGTGCTGCAAAATATTTGCATTCAGTAGGGCGGTTTTAATCGCTTCAAAAGCTTGTTGACATTTGTCAGTCCAAACCCACTGCACACTTTTTCGTAGCAGATTTAGTAGCGACGCGTCATTTAACAACTGATTGGGCACGAACCTTCTGAAAAAAGACGTGAGCCCAAGGAACGCTTTCAACTGCCTCTTAGTGCGGGGGCTTGGAAATTCTCGGATCGCCTCTAGTTTTTTGTTGTCTGGGCGTATACCAAGTGGTGTAATAAGATGGCCTAAAAATTTAATTTTATTTCGTCCAAATTTTGACTTTTCTAGGTTTGCTGTCACACCTGCTTGCTTAAATCTCTCTAGTACTCTACGCAACAATTCCATATGTTCGTCCCAAGTAGCAGTAGCGATTACCAGATCATCAACATATACAGTGATTTTTTCTAATAAGTCTGGACCCAGTACCGTGACTAGTGCAGTAATAAACACTCCAGCACTCACATTCAATCCGAAGGGAAGTACCTTGAATTGGTAACTCCGCCCTCCGAATATGAAAGCTGTGTACTTCCTGGATTCCGGTGTAAGGGGAATTTGCCAATATGAACTTTTCAGATCGACCGAGGTCAAGTACTGTGCTCCATGAAATTTTTGTATCTGCTCATCTAAATTCTCAGGGCGAGTCCGGACAGGTATGATAATTTTGTTAATGTCCCTCGCATCTAACACTAGCCTGATTTTTCCATTGGCTTTCGCCACTGCTACAAGAGGACTACTGTATGGAGAGAAGGAGGGCTCAATGATATCCCAATCTAACATCTTCCGAATCTCTTTAGCTACTAATTCCCTCCTCGACCAAGGGATGGAGTAAGTTGCGCGACAGTATGTTCTGTGGGGCATCACCTCTATGTGATAGTGGTACCCTTTGACTATTCCTGGTCGGTCGGTAAATACCATAGTGTATTCCGATAGCAGCTGCGTCAACTGTTGCTTTTGTTTATCGCTTAAACCTTCAGATTCCTGCACTTTGGTTTGAAATGCCTCAACATTTGTTTCAAAATTTCGATCCTCTAAATTCGGGCAATAGAGGTCTGCTGCATGTGACAAATCATCAAGGTGTAGTACCCAAGGGTTCCTACCCTTGATATTGATTCGATTACAACACGGCACAAGTACCTCCTTCGATTTCATCATAGATAACTCAATCCTCCTACCCCTATTAACTATGCTTAATTTCCCCAAGGAGAGGTCGATCAATGCGTCCCTCTCACGGAGAAAATCTACTCCCAGAATGCAGGCCACCTTCAATCCTTTAACAACGAGGAACGAGCTCACTATGGCTTCGCCCTCCTTACAAATCTCCACCTGCACCTGGTACTTAACTGATTGGCTCTGTGCACTAATGGCTCCAGACACCTTACAATTATTAACTGGGAAAGTCGGAATGCTATGTCCTTTTCCCAGTGCCTTAAATAACTCCATACTCATTACACTTACTGAGGCACCTGTGTCGATGATTATATACACTGCAACGTCATTCATTTTGGCTTCGATAATAGCTTGCACATTTTCGTTATTATCTTTCTTACATTCGTGTGGTTCGTTCAGTAGATCTTTATCCATACTGACACCATCGTTGTATCGCAGCATACGTATCCCAGGTATATTATTATTACTCGTGTTGCTCTCACTCCATCCCTCGGCCATCGATGGAGAGCATATCGAGGCCGATTCTAGTTTGTTGAATTAGTTACTTGTGAAGTACTTGGAAGGCTATTGTCCGCGACCTCCACTATATGTACACTCTGATTTGTCGGCCGCCACGGCTGCGCAATAGGCGCGTTTTGCGGCGGTGGTCTATTGTTGTCATACCGGTCATTACCCTGTCGCTCTGGGCTTCTTCGCTGATTCTGCTGCCAATTTCGATTACTATCACTATAATTGCTCTGCCACTGACCTCGCGCATTTTTCCAGCGGTTGGTCCCTGACATTCCAGATTCGTACCGGTCGTCAAATCGACGCCTTTTGTTATAAGTTGTTTGTCCATACCCGTTCTGGCCTCTACCACTACTACCATTTTGCGAATGTTCTTGCCGCTTGTTACCACCCCCACCATTTCCATGGTTGTGGTTTTGTGCACTACTATTTCTGTCATGTTTACATCCTGACCCATTATTCCGCGAGTGATCACACGCTGATTTTGCGTCTTCCTGTATCAAGTCTATAGAATCTAGAACAGACAGGAAGTTTTCCATATCGCTTTCTGGTACGTGTATTAATTTCTCATTGATATGAATGGGTAAATGTGATTTTAGTAGTCTTATTATGTCTCTTGGTGATATAGGCTCGTCCCAGTAGCGTGTTTTGTTTATATATTTTTCAAAATACCGTCTCAAATTCCCCAGACGAGGTGAGTACGGTTCGGGATTATATACTTCTTTTCTTAGCCGCTCTTGTATACAAGGCGCCCAATATTTCGCTAGAAATGCCCTTTCGAACTGTTCATATGTCATGCAGCTCTCTGCTACTTCTGTAACCCACAACGCCGCATCACCCTGAATGTACGACATTACGTATTGAATTTTCTGTGTTTCGTTCCACACACTGGGCAAGATATTTTTAAAGCTTTTTATGAATACTACTGGGTGTACTGATTTCCGTTCAGTAGTAAACGTTTGAAATTGTCTATTTTTGATTAACCTTTCTTCCACTAATATTTTTGAACTACATGGTTTTGCTCCTTGGACATATGCTGTGTGCTCCGAACCGAAGCATTATCGACTACAGATTCCCCATTGTTGTATCGCGTATACGTTTGTGCGTTGCCAAAACCATGGGCTGTTGGCGACAGAGGTTCCTGTTCCAAATGTTTTCTGCTTTGTGCTAAACCCTTCTCCAGGTCGGATATCCGTTTGTTCATATTCACTTGCCACTGCGGAATATCCTCACTGAGTATTTGTTTGATGGTTTGCACGTCGTTCTGTACCTGACTATTCACTGCGGTACTGAACGATTCGGAGCCTCTATTTTCTATGGCTGCTTGTACTTTGGAATTAATGTTCTTGTCAATCTCACACTCCTTCACTCCTAGCCATGAGTTGAATTCTGTTTCAATTTTAGTTGCTTGTTCGTTCCACTTCTGCTCTACAAGCTGCGTGGAATCTATTTCTAGCTTTTCTACTCGATTGGCTAATACACCTATTTCGTCTACCCTGTTAGTGTTTGCTACTTGCAGGTTGTTGACCTGTTCAGTCAGCTCCTGCACGGCCTTAGGTATCGACTCATAATTCTGTTTCATATCTGCAATCTCTTTTTTCATGTTTTCTAACGATTGCACAAGTTGCTGGTCCCGCTCAGCTAGCCTACGATCTCGCTCAGCTTGCTGGCGGTCTCGCTCGACTTGCTGTTGCGCAAATTCTGCCTGGTAATTCAGCACGCGCTCTAATATAGCCTGAAGCGAATACCCACCAGGCAGATTACCACTCTCTGGTTCCTGCTTTTCTGGTGGTGGTACAACTTCTTTCTCTACATCCCCTTGAGGACTAGTGGGCGGTGGCACCACTTCATGTGCCCCTGCCCCCACATTCTCACATGTTATATCCTCAAAGAGAGTACTAGTACTACTTGAGGTACCCGGTTCCACATTTCCTGCACTAACTAATTGTTGTCCCTCAGTATCCGTATTGCTCGGACGTTGACTACGCAACTTAACCATATTCATCAATTGCTTACTAAACCACAAAGTCTGACAGTTTTGCCCCTTGCACACAAAATACGTTAATTTATCTACACTAACTGCACACTAAAAATTACTATCTACCATCAACTTTGTCCTGTCACAAACACTAACATCAAACTACGCACAATATGCACACCACTAGCGAAATGAGATCACTTCACTGGAGCTCGACTTCTACAAACAGGACAACTACACTGTAGTCTTACCTTTAGTTTATCTTATCTCGGGGTACGGCTGCCCACGGATTACGTAGTCGTTACAGCTTCTCAGTACTATCAGGATCGTCTTCTCAGACTCGTTTGCAGTAGTACGTTTTGTCATGAAAGAGTGTTTACACATTCATTAATACATAGCATTGATCATGATATACATACATACATTTATTACTAAATACATATATATCTACACATACATAACAATCAACACTGAAAGAAAAATACATAAAATTTTATATTTGTGGCCACTGCAAATTCGGGCCCCGCGTTTTTGGGCGACAGTTTCACGTACAACTCTCTCGCGGATTGTAAAATTGTTGCTCTTTGGTTTATTTATTCTCTTTGTAACAACACATTTACGAAAAGAGTTACGTGAAATACTTTTAGCAATGCTGTGCTTTGCTTTTCTTTATCATCATTACCTTTTAGCGGAATAAAATGTATATATGGAAGTCTTATTGTTCTGTATCTGGCCTACAATTTAAGGAACGATTTTTCGTAACTGCAACTCATGCTAAGAATCAATATATCTTCCCTACTTCATAGTGACTAAAAGTTGAAATTACTTTGTTATGAACACTGATGTTACAGTTCGTGTGATCGTTCAAAAACACAAGTTCGCAGTGGATTTTATTTCTCGTTAAAATGCTATTTCATACCACGACTAGCCCAAGAACATGAGACTCTCATTAAAAAATACGTTGTCACTATAAAGTTTGCCAGATCAGAACTGAGCACAGCAAGATTCCTATCAGATTCTGAAGGTACATTAAATTATTTGCACTGTAAATTATATCCTATCAGCAGCCCGCGTCAATCTGCAACACATTATAAAATCTGCTGATCTTAACTGCCAGTCTGGGAGCTAAAAGAAATAATATTATTTTACTATTATTTTACCGCTTCCTTGCGGTATGCTCGACTATATTGTAAGTTGTTTAAATACGCCGCGGCAGCGGCTCTTCGTTCTCCACGCAGCTCAGCCCCACAGATAATATTTATATATCTGAAAAAATGTCTCAACAGGATGGGATAATATGCAAGCAAGCTTAACAATAAATAATACAAGTTTTCATTTAAACAACTCTATTAAAACCTTTAAATATCTCAGTGATTACAGACCTTTGTGAATTCACACGTAATGGCGTACATTGCTTAGTCTCGACAAAAGAATGCTACATTGGCGTTCTCTACGACAACAACAGGAGATCTTACTCGCACAGCTTCCAAATTAAGACGACAAAGACATTCATATTCAACACGTATTATATACAAGTTCCTTTTTTAATCTCTGTTTAACATTTATCTTCTGTGTCGGTTTTATTACTCGCCGACGCAGACGTTTTCAGAAATAAATAATAAAAAAAATACATAATTTTAAACAATGACACAATATGATACATCTAATTCTCTAATTACTACATAATATATTGTTTTTGTTTCTCTAGACGATACAAAGAGATACAGTAAACCAGAAGTGAAGCATCGGAATCTATAACTAGCGTCACAGGAATGGATCAAAACATAGACAGTAAGAAGAGTCAGTCTTCTTGTACTTAAGTCGGCATTGTGCCTTTACTATTTAACTCCGATGCAATTTCTGTGTTTCATCGACAATAAGAAGGTCAGAGGGATACAGTAAAGCTGAAGTGAAGCATCGGAATCTATAACTAGTGTCACAGGAATGGTTCAAATCATAGTCAGTAAGAAGAGTCACTCTTCTTGTACTTAAGTCGGCATTGTGCTTTTTCTATTTATTTCCGATGCAATTTCAGTGTTTCATCGTCAATAATAAGGTCAGAGGGATACAGTAAACCTGAAGTGAAGCATCGGAATCTGTAACTTGCGTCAGAGGAATGGTTCAAAACATAGACAGTAAAAAGAGTCAGTCTTCTTGTACTTAAGACGGCATTGTGCCTTTTCTATTTAATTCCGATGCAATTTCTGAGTTTCTTCGTCAGTAAGAAGGTCCAAAGGATACGGTAAACAAAAAATGAAGCATCGGAATCTATATGTAGTGTCACAGGAATGGTTCAAACATAGACAGTAAGGAGAGTCAGTCTTCTTGTATTTAAGTCGGCATTGTGCCATTTGTATTTATTTCCGATGCAATTTCTGTGTTTTAACTTCAATAAGAAGGTCAGAGGGATACAGTAAACCTGAAGTGAAGCATCGGATTCTATAACTAGTGTCACAGGAATGGTTTAAAACAGTCAGTAAGAAAAGTCAGCCTTCTTGTACTTAAGTCGGCATTGTGCCTTTTGTAAATAATTCCGATGCAATTCCTGTGTTTCATCGTCAATAAGAAGGTCAGAGGGATGCAGTAAACCTGAAGTGTAGCATCGGAATCTATAACTAGTGTCACAGGAATGGTTCAAAACATAGACAGTAGGATGAGTCGGTCTTCTTGTAATTAAGTCGGCATTGTGCCTTTTGTATTTAATTCCGATGCAATTTCTGTGTTTCATCGTCAATAAGAAGGTCCAAGGGATACAGTAAACCTGAAGTGAAGCATCGGAATCTATAACTAGTGTCACAGGAATGGTTCAAAACATAGACAGTAAGAAGAGTCAGTCTTCTTGTACTTAAGTCGGCATTGTGCCCTTTTAAGTTTAATTCCGATGCAATTACTGTGTTTCATCGTCAATAAGAAGGTCAGAGGGATACAGTAAACCTGAAGTGAAGCATCGGAATCTATAACTAGTGTCACAGGAATGTTTCAAAGCATAGACAGTAGGAAGAGTGAGTCTACATGTACTTAAGTCCCCATTGTGCCTTTTGTATTTAATTCCGATGCAATTTCTGTGTTTCATCGTCAATAAGAATGTCCAAGGAATACAGTAAACCTGAAGTGAAGCATCGGAATCTATAACTAGTGTCACAGGAATGGTTCAAAACATAGACAAATAGAAGAGTCAGTCTTCTTGTACTTAAGTCGGCATTCTGCCTTGTGAATTTAATTCCGATGCAGTTTCTGTGATTCATCGGCAATAAGAAGGTCAGAGGGATACATAAAAACTTAGGTGAAGCATCGGAATCGATAACTAGTGTCACAGGAATGGTTCAGAACAGTCAGTAAGAAGAGTCAGTCTTCTTGTACTTTAATCGGCATTGTGCTTTTTACATTTAATTCCGATGCAATTTCTTTGTTTCATCGTCAGTAAGAAGGTCCAAGGGATCCAGTAAATCTGATGTGAAGCATCGGAATCTATAACTAGTGTCACAGGAATGGTTCAAATCATAGTCAGTAAGAAGAGTCAGTCGTCTTGTACTTAAGTCGGCATTGTGC
This sequence comes from Schistocerca piceifrons, assembly GCF_021461385.2. Classification (NCBI taxonomy): domain Eukaryota; kingdom Metazoa; phylum Arthropoda; class Insecta; order Orthoptera; family Acrididae; genus Schistocerca; species Schistocerca piceifrons. Next base: position 1,630,601 of record NW_025727588.1, on the reverse strand, counting down.
TTTTACTATTTATATCCGATGCAATTTCAGTGTTTCATCGTCAATAATAAGGTCAGAGGGATACGGTAAACCTGAAGTGAAGCATCGGAATCTATAACTAGTGTCACAGGAATGGTTCAAAACATAGACAGTAAGAAGGGTCAGTCTTCTTGTACTTAAGTCGGCATTGTGCCCTTTTAAGTTTAATTCGGATGCAATTACTGTGTTTCATCGTCAATAAGATGGTCAGAGGGATACAGTAAACCTGAAGTGAAGCATCGGAATCTCTAACTAGTGTCACAGGAATGGTTCAAAATATAGTCAGTAAGAAGAGTCAGTCTTCTTGTACTTACGACGGCACTGTGCCTTTTGTATTTAATTCCGATGCAATATCTGTGTTTCATCGTCAATAAGAAGGTCAGAGGGATACTGTAAACCTGAAGTGATGCATCGGAATCTGTAACTAGCGTCACAGGAATGGTTAAAAACATAGACAGTAAGAAGAGTCAGTCTTCTTGTACTTAAGTCGGCATTGGGCCTTTTCTAATTAATTCCGATGCAATTTCTGAGTTTCATCGTCAATAAGAAGGTCAGAGGGATACAGTAAACCTGAAGTGAAATATCGGAATCTATAACTAGTGTCACAGGAATGGTTCAAATCATAGTCAGTAAGAAGAGTCAGTCTTCTTGTACTTAAGTCGGCATTGTGCTTTTTCTATTTATTTCCGGTGCAATTTCAGTGTTTCATCGTCAATAATAAGGTCAGAGGGATACAGTAAACCTGACGTGAAGCATCTGAATCTGTAACTTGCGTAGAGGAATGGTTCAAAACATAGACAGTAAGAAGAGTCAGTCTTCTTGTACTTAAGTCGGCATTGAGCCTTTTGTATTTAATTCCGATGCAATTTCTTTGTCTCATCGTCAATAAGAAGGTCCAAGGGATACAGTAAATCTGAAGTGAAGCATCGGAATCTATAACTAGTGTCACAGGAATGGTTCAAAGAATAGACAGTAAGAAGAGTCAGTCTTCTTGTACTTAAGTCGGCATTGTGCCTTTTGTATTTAAGTCCGATGCAATTTTTGTGTTTCATCGACAAAAAGAAGGTCAGAGGGATACAGTAAACCTGAAGTGATGCATCGGAAACTATAACAAGTGTCACTGGAATGGTTCAAAGCATAGACAGTAGGAAGATTCAGTCTACATGTACTTAAGACGGCATTGTGCCTTTTCTATTTAATTCCGATGCAATTTCTGTGTTTCATCGTCAATAAGAAGGACAGAGGGATACAGTGAACCTGAGGTGAGGCATCGGAATCTATAACTAGTGTCACAGGACTGGTTCAAATCATAGACTGTAGAAACAGTCAGTCTTCTTGTAGTTATGTCGGCATTGTGCCTTTTGTATTTAATTCCGATGCAATATCTGTGTTTCATCGTCAATAAGAAGGTCCAAGGGAATCAAAAACCGTGAAGTGAATCATCGGAATCTGTAACTAGCGTCACAGGAGTGGTTCAAAACATAGTCAGTAAGAAGAGTCAGTCTTCTTGTACTTAAGTCGGCATTGTGCCTTTTCTATTTAATTCCGATGCAATTTCTGTGTTTCGTCGTGAATAAGAACGTCCAAGGGATACAGTAAACCTGAAGTGAAGCATCGGAAACTATAACTAGTTTCACTGGAATGGTTCAAAACATAGACAGTAGGTAGAGTCAGTCTTCTTGTACTTAAGTCGGCATTGTGCCTTTTCTATTTAATTGAGGTGCAATTTCTGTGTTTCATCGTCAATAAGAAGGTCCAAGGGATACAGTAAACCTGAAGTGAAGCATCGGAATCTGTAACTAGTTTCACAGGAATGGTTCAAACATAGACCGTAGGAAGATTCAGTCTACATGTACTTAAGTCGGCATCGTGCCTTTTGTATTTATTTCCGATCAAATTTCTGTGTTTCATCGTCAATAAGAACGTCAGAGGGATACAGTTAAGCTGAAGTGAAGCATCGGAATCTATAACTAGTGTCACAGGAATGGTATAAAACATAGACAGTAGGAAGATTCAGTCTACATGTACTTAAGTCGGCATCGTGCCTTTTGTATTTATTTCCGATGCAATTTCTGTGTTTCATCGTCAATAAGAACGTCAGAGGGATACAGTAAAGCTGAAGTGAAGCATCGGAATCTATAACTAGTGTCACAGGAATGGTTCAAAACATAGACAGAAGGAAGAGTCAGTCTTCTTGTACTTAAGCCAGTATTGTGCCTATTGTATTTAACTCCGGTGCACTATCTGTGATTCATCGTCAATAAGAAGATCCAAGGGATACAGTAAACCTGAAATGAAGCATCGGAATCTATAACTAGCGTCACAGGAATGTTTCAAACATAGACAGTAGGAAGATTCAGTCTACAAGTTTTTAAGTCGTCATTGTGCCTTTTGTATTTAATTCCAATGCAATTTCTGTGTTTCATCGTCAATAAGATGGTCAGAGGGATACAGTAAACCTGAAGTGAAGCATCGGAATCTGTAACTTGCGTCAGAGGAATGGTTCAAAACATAGACAGTAAGAAGAGTCAGTCTTCTTGTACTTAAGTCGGCATTGTGCTTTTTCTATTTATTTCCGATGCAATTTCAGTGTTTCATCGTCAATAATAAGGTCAGAGGGATACAGTAAACCTGAAGTGAAGCATCGGAATCTGTAACTTGCGTCAGAGGAATGGTTCAAAACATAGACAGTAAGAAGAGTCAGTCTTCTTGTACTTAAGACGGCATTGTGCCTTTTCTATTTAATTCCGATGCAATTTCTGAGTTTCTTCGTCAGTAAGAAGGTCCAAAGGATACGGTAAACAAAAAATGAAGCATCGGAATCTATATGTAGTGTCACAGGAATGGTTCAAACATAGACAGTAAGGAGAGTCAGTCTTCTTGTATTTAAGTCGGCATTGTGCCATTTGTATTTATTTCCGATGCAATTTCTGTGTTTTAACTTCAATAAGAAGGTCAGAGGGATACAGTAAACCTGAAGTGAAGCATCGGATTCTATAACTAGTGTCACAGGAATGGTTCAAAACATAGACAGTAGGATGAGTCGGTCTTCTTGTAATTAAGTCGGCATTGTGCCTTTTGTATTTAATTCCGATGCAATTTCTGTGTTTCATCGTCAATAAGAAGGTCCAAGGGATACAGTAAACCTGAAGTGAAGCATCGGAATCTATAACTAGTGTCACAGGAATGGTTCAAAACATAGACAGTAAGAAGAGTCAGTCTTCTTGTACTTAAGTCGGCATTGTGCCCTTTTAAGTTTAATTCCGATGCAATTACTGTGTTTCATCGTCAATAAGAAGGTCAGAGGGATACAGTAAACCTGAAGTGAAGCATCGGAATCTATAACTAGTGTCACAGGAATGTTTCAAAGCATAGACAGTAGGAAGAGTGAGTCTACATGTACTTAAGTCCCCATTGTGCCTTTTGTATTTAATTCCGATGCAATTTCTGTGTTTCATCGTCAATAAGAATGTCCAAGGAATACAGTAAACCTGAAGTGAAGCATCGGAATCTATAACTAGTGTCACAGGAATGGTTCAAAACATAGACAAATAGAAGAGTCAGTCTTCTTGTACTTAAGTCGGCATTCTGCCTTGTGAATTTAATTCCGATGCAGTTTCTGTGATTCATCGGTAATAAGAAGGTCAGAGGGATACATAAAAACTTAGGTGAAGCATCGGAATCGATAACTAGTGTCACAGGAATGGTTCAGAACAGTCAGTAAGAAGAGTCAGTCTTCTTGTACTTTAATCGGCATTGTGCTTTTTACATTTAATTCCGATGCAATTTCTTTGTTTCATCGTCAGTAAGAAGGTCCAAGGGATCCAGTAAATCTGATGTGAAGCATCGGAATCTATAACTAGTGTCACAGGAATGGTTCAAATCATAGTCAGTAAGAAGAGTCAGTCGTCTTGTACTTAAGTCGGCATTGTGCTTTTACTATTTATATCCGATGCAATTTCAGTGTTTCATCGTCAATAATAAGGTCAGAGGGATACGGTAAACCTGAAGTGAAGCATCGGAATCTATAACTAGTGTCACAGGAATGGTTCAAAACATAGACAGTAAGAAGGGTCAGTCTTCTTGTACTTAAGTCGGCATTGTGCTCTTTTAAGTTTAATTCGGATGCAATTACTGTGTTTCATCGTCAATAAGATGGTCAGAGGGATACAGTAAACCTGAAGTGAAGCATCGGAATCTCTAACTAGTGTCACAGGAATGGTTCAAAATATAGTCAGTAAGAAGAGTCAGTCTTCTTGTACTTACGACGGCACTGTGCCTTTTGTATTTAATTCCGATGCAATATCTGTGTTTCATCGTCAATAAGAAGGTCAGAGGGATACTGTAAACCTGAAGTGATGCATCGGAATCTGTAACTAGCGTCACAGGAATGGTTAAAAACATAGACAGTAAGAAGAGTCAGTCTTCTTGTACTTAAGTCGGCATTGGGCCTTTTCTAATTAATTCCGATGCAATTTCTGAGTTTCATCGTCAATAAGAAGGTCAGAGGGATACAGTAAACCTGAAGTGAAATATCGGAATCTATAACTAGTGTCACAGGAATGGTTCAAATCATAGTCAGTAAGAAGAGTCAGTCTTCTTGTACTTAAGTCGGCATTGTGATTTTTCTATTTATTTCCGGTGCAATTTCAGTGTTTCATCGTCAATAATAAGGTCAGAGGGATACAGTAAACCTGACGTGAAGCATCTGAATCTGTAACTTGCGTAGAGGAATGGTTCAAAACATAGACAGTAAGAAGAGTCAGTCTTCTTGTACTTAAGTCGGCATTGTGCCTTTTCTATTTAATTCCTATGAAATTTCTGTGTTTCATCGTCAAAAAGAAGGTCAGAGGGATACAGTAAACCTGAAGTGAAGCATCGGAAACTATATCTAGTGTCACAGGAATGGTTCGAAACAGTCAGTAAGAAGAGTCAGTCTTCTTGTACTTAAGTCGGCATTGCGCCTTTTGTATTTAATTCCGATGCAATTTCTTTGTCTCATCGTCAATAAGAAGGTCCAAGGAATACAGTAAATCTGAAGTGAAGCATCGGAATCTATAACTAGTGTCACAGGAATGGTTCAAAGAATAGACAGTAAGAAGAGTCAGTCTTCTTGTACTTAAGTCGGCATTGTGCCTTTTGTATTTAAGTCCGATGCAATTTTTGTGTTTCATCGACAAAAAGAAGGTCAGAGGGATACAGTAAACCTGAAGTGATGCATCGGAATCTATAACAAGTGTCACTGGAATGGTTCAAAGCATAGACAGTAGGAAGATTCAGTCTACATGTACTTAAGACGGCATTGTGCCTTTTCTATTTAATTCCGATGCAATTTCTGTGTTTCATCGTCAATAAGAAGGACAGAGGGATACAGTGAACCTGAGGTGAGGCATCGGAATCTATAACTAGTGTCACAGGACTGGTTCAAATCATAGACTGTAGAAACAGTCAGTCTTCTTGTAGTTATGTCGGCATTGTGCCTTTTGTATTTAATTCCGATGCAATATCTGTGTTTCATCGTCAATAAGAAGGTCCAAGGGAATCAAAAACCGTGAAGTGAATCATCGGAATCTGTAACTAGCGTCACAGGAGTGGTTCAAAACATAGTCAGTAAGAAGAGTCAGTCTTCTTGTACTTAAGTCGGCATTGTGCCTTTTCTATTTAATTCCGATGCAATTTCTGTGTTTCGTCGTGAATAAGAACGTCCAAGGGATACAGTAAACCTGAAGTGAAGCATCGGAAACTATAACTAGTTTCACTGGAATGGTTCAAAACATAGACAGTAGGTAGAGTCAGTCTTCTTGTACTTAAGTCGGCATTGTGCCTTTTCTATTTAATTGAGGTGCAATTTCTGTGTTTCATCGTCAATAAGAAGGTCCAAGGGATACAGTAAACCTGAAGTGAAGCATCGGAATCTGTAACTAGTTTCACAGGAATGGTTCAAACATAGACCGTAGGAAGATTCAGTCTACATGTACTTAAGTCGGCATCGTGCCTTTTGTATTTATTTCCGATGCAATTTCTGTGTTTCATCGTCAATAAGAACGTCAGAGGGATACAGTTGAGCTGAAGTGAAGCATCGGAATCTATAACTAGTGTCACAGGAATGGTATAAAACATAGACAGTAGGAAGATTCAGTCTACATGTACTTAAGTCGGCATCGTGCCTTTTGTATTTATTTCCGATGCAATTTCTGTGTTTCATCGTCAATAAGAACGTCAGAGGGATACAGTAAAGCTGAAGTGAAGCATCGGAATCTATAACTAGTGTCACAGGAATGGTTCAAAACATAGACAGAAGGAAGAGTCAGTCTTCTTGTACTTAAGCCAGTATTGTGCCTATTGTATTTAACTCCGGTGCACTATCTGTGATTCATCGTCAATAAGAAGATCCAAGGGATACAGTAAACCTGAAATGAAGCATCGGAATCTATAACTAGCGTCACAGGAATGTTTCAAAGATAGACAGTAGGAAGATTCAGTCTACAAGTTTTTAAGTCGTCATTGTGCCTTTTGTATTTAATTCCAAAGCAATTTCTGTGTTTCATCGTCAATAAGATGGTCAGAGGGATACAGTAAACCTGAAGTGAAGCATCGGAATCTGTAACTTGCGTCAGAGGAATGGTTCAAAACATAGACAGTAAGAAGAGTCAGTCTTCTTGTACTTAAGTCGGCATTGTGCTTTTTCTATTTATTTCCGATGCAATTTCAGTGTTTCATCGTCAATAATAAGGTCAGAGGGATACAGTAAACCTGAAGTGAAGCATCGGAATCTGTAACTTGCGTCAGAGGAATGGTTCAAAACATAGACAGTAAGGAGAGTCAGTCTTCTTGTACTTCAGTCGGCATTGTGCCTTTACTATTTAATTCCGATGCAATTCCTGTGTTTCATCGACAATAAGAAGGTCAGAGGGACACAGTAAACCTGAAGTGAAGCATCGGAATCTATAACTAGTGTCACAGGAATGGTTCAAATCATAGTCAGTAAGAAGAGTCACTCTTCTTGTACTTAAGTCGGCATTGTGCTTTTTCTATTTATTTCCGATGCAATTTCAGTGTTTCATCGTCAATAATAAGGTCAGAGGGATACAGTAAACCTGAAGTGAAGCATCGGAATCTGTAACTTGCGTCAGAGGAATGGTTCAAAACATAGAGAGTAAGAAGAGTCAGTCTTCTTGTACTTAAGACGGCATTGTGCATTTTCTATTTAATTCCGATGCAATTTCTGAGTTTCTTCGTCAATAAGAAGGTCCAAAGGATACGGTAAACAAAAAATGAAGCATCGGAATCTATATGTAGTGTCACAGGAATGGTTCAAAACATAGACAGTAAGGAGAGTCAGTCTTCTTGCATGTAAGTCGGCATTGTGCCATTTGTATTTATTTCCGATGCAAATTCTGTGTTTTAACTTCAATAAGAAGGTCAGAGGGATACAGTAAACCTGAAGTGTAGCATCGGAATCTATAACTAGTGTCACAGGAATGGTTCAAAGCATAGACAGTAAGATAGGTCAGTCTTCTTGTACTTAAGTCGGCTTTGTGCCTTTTGTATTCAATTCCGATGCAATTTCTGTGTTCCATCGTCAATAAGAAGGTCCAAGGAATACAGTAAACCTGAAGTGAAGCATCGGAATCTATAACTAGTGTCACAGGAATGGTTCAAAACATAGACAAATAGAAGCGTCAGTCTTCTTGTACTGAAGTCGGCATTGTGCCTTGTGAATTTCATTCCGATGCAGTTTCTGTGATTCATCGGTAATAAGAAGGTCAGAGGGATACATAAAAACTTAGGTGAAGCATCGGAATCGATAACTAGTGTCACAGGAATGGTTCAGAACAGTCAGTAAGAAGAGTCAGTCTTCTTGTACTTAAGTCGGCATTGTGCTTTTTGCATTTAATTCCGATGCAATTTCTTTGTTTCATCGTCAATAAGAAGGTCCAAGGGATCCAGTAAATTTGATGTGAAGCATCGGAATCTATAACTAGTGTCACAGGAATGGTTCAAATCATAGTCAGTAAGAAGAGTCAGTCGTCTTGTACTTAAGTCATCATTGTGCTTTTACTATTTATATCCGATGCAATTTCAGTGTTTCATCGTCAATAATAACGTCAGAGGGATACAGTAAACCTGAACTGAAGCATGGGAATCTGTAACTTGCGTCAGAGGAATGGTTCGAAACATAAACAGTAAAAAGAGTCAGTCTTCTTGTACTTAAGTCGGCATTGTGCCTTTTCTATTTAATTCCGATGAAATTTCTGTGTTTCATCGTCAATAAGAAGGTCAGAGGGATACAGTAAACCTGAAGTGAAACATCGGAATCTATAACTAGTGTCACAAGAATGGTTCAAAACATAGTAAGTAAGAAGAGCCAATCTTCTTGTACTTAAGTCGGCATTGTGGGTGTTGTATTTAATTCCGATGCAATTTCTGTGTTTCATCGTCAATAAGAAGGTCCTAGGGATACAGTAAACCTGAAGTGAAGCATCGGAATTTATAACTAGTGTCACAGGAATGGTTCAAAACATAGACAGTAAGAAGAGTCAGTCTTCTTGTACTTAAGTCGGCATTGTGCCCTTTTAAGTTTAATTCCGATGCAATTACTGTGTTTCATCGTCAATAAGATGGTCAGAGGGATACAGTAAACCTGAAGTGAAGCATCGGAATCTCTAACTAGTGTCACAGGAATGGTTCAAAATATAGTCAGTAAGAAGAGTCAGTCTTCTTGTACTTACGACGGCACTGTGCCTTTTGTATTTAATTCCGATGCAATATCTGTGTTTCATCGTCAGTAAGAAGGTCAGAGGGATACAGTAAACCTGAAGTGATGCATCGGAATCTGTAACTAGCGTCACAGGAATGGTTAAAAACATAGACAGGAAGAAGAGTCTGTCTTCTTGTACTTAAGTCGGCATTGTGCCTTTTCTAATCAATTCCGATGCATTTTCTGAGTTTCATCGTCAATAAGAAGGTCAGAGGGATACAGTAAACGTGAAGTGAAATATCGGAATCTATAACTAGTGTCACAGGAATGGTTCAAATCATAGTCAGTAAGAAGAGTCAGTCTTCTTGCACTTAAGTCGGCATTGTGCTTTTTCTATTTATTTCCGGTGCAATTTCAGTGTTTCCTCGTCGATAATAAGGTCAGAGGGATACAGTAAACCTGAAGTGAAGCATCTGAATCTGTAACTTGCGTAGAGGAGTGATTGAAAACATAGACAGTAAGAAGAGTCAGTCTTCTTGCACTTAAGTCGGCATTGTGCCTTTTCTGTTTAATTCCTATGAAATTTCTGTGTCTCATCGTCAAAAAGAAGGTCAGAGGGATACAGTAAACCTGAAGTGAAGCATCGGAAACTATATCTAGTGTCACAGGAATGGTTCGAAACAGTCAGTAAGAAGAGTCAGTCTTCTTGTACTTAAGTCGGCATTGAGCCTTTTGTATTTAATTCCGATGCAATTTTTTTGTTTCATCGTCAATACGAAGGTCCAAGGGATACAGTGAATCTGAAGTGAAGCATTGGAATCTATAACTAGTGTCACAGGAATGGTTCAAAGAATAGACAGTAAGAAGAGTCAGTCTTCTTGTACTTAAGTCGGCATTGTGCCTTTTGTATTTACGTCCGATGCAATTTTTGTGTTTCATCGACAAAAAGAAGGTCAGAGGGATACAGTAAACCTGAAGTGAAGCATCGGAATCTATAACTAGTGTCACTGGAATGGTTCAAAGCATAGACAGTAGGAAGATTCAGTCTACATGTACTTAAGACGGCATTGTGCCTTTTCTATTTAATTCCGATGCAATTTCTGTGTTTCATCGTCAATACGAAGGTCAGAGGGATACAGTGAACCTGAGGTGAGGCATCGGAATCTATAACTAGTGTCACAGGACTGGTTCAAAACATAGACTGCAGGAACAGTCAGTCTTCTTGTACTTATGTCGGCATTGTGCCTTTTGTATTTAATTCCGATGCAATATCTGTGTTTCATCGTCAATAAGAAGGTCCAAGGGATACAGTAAACGTGAAGTGAATCATCGGAATCTGTAACTAGCGTCACAGGAGTGGTTCAAAACATAGTCAGTAAGAAGAGTCAGTCTTCTTGTACTTCAGTCGGCATTGTGCCTTTTCTATTTAATTCCGATGCAATTTCTGTGTTTCATCGTCAATAAGAACGTCGAAGGTATACAGTAAACCTGAAGTGAAGCATCGGAAACTATAACTAGTTTCACTGGAATGGTTCAAAACATAGACAGTAGGTAGAGACAGTCTTCTTGCACTTAAGTCGGCATTGTGCCTTTTCTATTTAATTGAGGTGCAATTTCTGTGTTTCATCGTCAATAAGAAGGTCCAAGGGATACAATAAACCTGAAGTGAAGCATCGGAATCTGTAACTAGTTTCACAGGAATGGTTCAAACATAGACCGTAGGAAGATTCAGTCTACATGTACTTAAGTCGGCATCGTGCCTTTTGTATTTATTTCCGATGCAATTTCTGTGTTTCATCGTCAATAAGAACGTCAGAGGGATACAGTTAAGCTGAAGTGAAGCATCGGAATCTATAACTAGTGTCACAGGAATGGTTCAAATCATAGACAGTTGGAAGAGTCAGTCTTCTTGTACTAACTCGGTATTGTGCCTATTGTATTTAACTCCGATGCACTATCTGTGTTTCATCGTCAATAAGAAGATCCAAGGGATCCAGTAAACCTGAAATGAAGCACCGGAATCTATTACTAGTGTCACAGGAATGGTTCAAAACATAGACAGTAGGAAGATTCAGTCTACATGTACTTAAGTCGGCATCGTGATTTTTGTATTTATTTCCGATGCAATTTCTGTGTTTCATCGTCATTAAGAACGTCAGAGGGATACAGTAAAGCTGAAGTGAAACATCGGAATCTATAACTAGTGTCATAGGAATGGTTCAAAACATAGACAGAAGGAAGAGTCAGTCTTCTTGTACTTAAGCCAGTATTGTGCCTAATGTATTTAACTCCAGTGCACTATCTGTGATTCATCGTCAATAAGAAGATCCAAGGGATACAGTAAACCTGAAATGAAGCATCGGAATCTATAACTAGTATCACAGGAATGTTTCAAACATAGACAGTAGGAAGATTCAGTCTACATGTACTTAAGTCGTCATTGTGCCTTTTGTATTTAATTCCAATGCAATTTCTGTGTTTCATCGTCAATAAGAAGGTCAGAGGGATACACTAAACCTGAAGTGAAGCATCGGAATCCATATATAGTGTCACAGGAATGGTTCAAAACATTGACAGCAAGGAGAGTCAGTCTTCATGTACTTAAGTCGGCATTGTGACTTTTGTGTTTAATTCCGATGCAATTTCTGTGTTTCATCGTCAATAAGAAGGTCAGAGGGATACAGTAAACCTGAGGTGAAGCATCGGAATCTGTAACTAGTGTCACAGGAATGTTTCAAATCATAGTCAGTAAGAAGAGTCAGTCTTCTTGTACTTAAGTCGGCATTGTGCCTTTTGAGTTTAATTCCGATGCAATTTCTGTTTTTCATCGTCAATAAGAAGGATCAAGGGATAGAGTAAACCTGAAGTGAAGCATCGGAATCTATAACTAGTGTCACAGGAATGGTTCAAAACATAGACGGTAAGAAGAGCCAGTCTTCTTGTACTTAAGTCGGCATTGTGCCCATTTCCATTTAATTCCGATGCAATTACTGTGTCTCATCGTCAATTAGATGGTCAGACGGATACAGTAAACCTGAAGTGAAGCATCGGAATCTCTAACTAGTGTCACAGGAATGATTCAAAACATAGTCAGTAAGAAGAGTCAGTCCTCTTGTACTTACGTCGGCATTGTGCCTTTTGTATTTAATTCCGATGCAATTTCTGTCTTTCATCGTCATTAAGATGGTCAGAGGGATACAGTAAACTTGAAGTGAAGCATCGGAATCTGTAACAAGCGTCACAGGAATGGTTCAAAACATAGGCAGTAAGAAGAGTCAGTCTTCTTGTACTTAAGTCGGCATTGTGCCATTTCTATTTAACTCCGATGCAATTTCTGTGTTTCATCGTCAATAAGAAGGTTAGAGGGATACAGTAAACCTGAAGTGAAGCATCGGAATCTGTAACTTGCGTCAGAGGAATGGTTCAAAACATAGACAGTAAGAAGAGTCAGTCTTCTTGTACTTAAGTCGGCATTGTGCCTTTTCTATTTAATTCCGATGAAATTTCTGTGTTTCATCGTCAATAAGAAGGTCCAAATGATACAGTAAACCTGAAGTGAAGCATCGGAATCTATATCTAGTGTCACAGGAATGGTTGAAAACATAGACAGTAAGGAGAGTCCGTCTTCTTCTACTTAAGTCGGCATTGTGCCATTTGTATTTAATTCCGATGCAATTTCTGTGATTCAACGTCAATAAGATGGTCAGAGGGATACAGTAAACCTGAAGTGAAACATCGGAATCTATAAGTAGTGTCACAGGAATGGTTTAAAGCATAGACAGTAGGAAGAGTCAGTTTTCTTGTACCTAAGTCAGCTTTGTGCCTTTTCTATATTAAATTCCGATGCACTTTCTGTGTTTCATCGTCAATAAGAAGGTCCAAGGGATACAGTAAACCTGCAATGAATCATCGGAATCTATAACGAGTGTCACATTAATGGTTCAAAAGACAGTCAGTAAGATGAGTCAGTCTTCTTGTACTTAAGTCGGCATTGTGCCTTTTCTATTAAATTCCGAAGCAATTTCTGTGTTTCATCGTCAATAAGAGAGTCCATCGGATATAGTAAACCTGAAGTGAAGCATCGGAATCTGTAACTAGCGTCACAGGGATGGTTCAAAACATAGTGGGTAAGAAGAGTCAGTCTTATTGTACTTAAGTCGGCATTGTGTCTTTTCTATTTAATTGCGATGCAATTTCTGTGTTTCATCGTCAATAAGATGGTCAGAGGGATACAGTAAACCTGATGTGGAGCATCGGAATCCATAACTAGTGTCACAGGAATGGTTCCAAACATAGTCTGTATGAATAGTCAGTCTTCTTGTACTTAAGTAGGCATTGTGCCTTTTCTATTTAATTCCGATGCAATTTCTGTGTTTCATCGACAATAAGAAGGTCCAAGGGATACAGTAAACCTGAAGTGAATCATCGGAATCTATAACTAGTGTCACCGGAATGGTTCAAAGCATAGTCAGTACGAAGAGTCAGTCTTATTGTACATAAGTCGGCATTGTGCCTTTTGTATTTAATTCCGATCCAATTTCTGTGTTTCATCGTCAATAAGATGGTCAGAGGGATACAGTAAACCTTAAGTGAAGTATCGGAATCTATAACTAGTGTCACAGGAATGGTTCAAATCATAGACAGTAAGAAGAGTCAGTCATCTTGTACTTAGGTCGGCATTGTGCCTTTTATATTTAATTTTCGATGCAATTTCTTTGTTTCATCGTCAATAAGAAGGTCCAAGAGATACGGTAAATCTGAAGTGAAGCATCGGTATCTACAACTAGTGTCACAGGAATGGTTCAAAGAATCGACAGTAAGATGAGTCAGTCTTCTTGTACTTAGGTCGGCATTGTGCCTTTTGTATTTAATTCCGATGCAATTTCTGTGATTCATCGTCAATAAGAATGTCAGAGGGATACAGTAAACCTGAAGTGAAGCATCGGAAACTATAACTAGTGTCACATGAATGGTTCAAAACAAAGACAGTAGGAAAAGTCAGTCTTCTTGTACTTAAGTCGATATTGTGCCTATTGTATTTAACTCCGATGCACTTTCTGAGTTTTATCGTCAATAAGAAGATCCAAGGTATACGGTAAACCAGAAATGAAGCATCGGAATCAATAACTAGTGTCACAGGAATAGTTCAAAACATAGACAGTTTGAAGATTGAGTCTACATATACTTAAGTCGGCATCGTGCCTTTTGTATATATTTCCGATGCATTTTTCGTGTTTCATCGTCAATAAGAAGATCAGAGGGATACAGTAAACCTGAAGTGAAGCATCGGAATCAATAACTAGTGTCACAGGAATGGTTCAAAACATAGACAGTAGGAACAGTCAGTCTTCTTGTACTTAAGTCGGTATTGTGCCTATTGTATTTAACTCCGATGCACTATCTGTGATTCATCGTAAATAAGGAGATCCAAGGGATATAGTAAACCTGAAATGAAGCATCGGGATCTATAACTAGTGTCACAGGAATGTTTCAAACATAGACAGTAGGAAGAGTCAGTCGACATGTACTTAAGTCGGCATTGTGTCTTTTGTATTTAGTTCCGATGCAATTTCTGTGTTTCATCGTCAATAAGAAGGTCCAAGGGATACAGTAAATCTGAAGTGAAGCATCGGAATCTATAACTAGTGTAACAGGAATGGGTCAAAGCATAGACAGTAAGAAGAGTCAGTCTTCTTGTACTTAAGCCTGCATTGTGCCTTTTGTAATTAATTCCGATGCAATTTCTGTGTTTCATCGTCAATAAGAAGGTCCAAGGGATACAGTAAATCTGAAGTGAAGCATCGGAATCTATAACTAGTGTCACAGGAATGGGTCAAAGCATAGACAGTAAGAAGAGTCAGTCTTCTTGTACTTAAGCCGGCATTGTGCCTTTTGTAATTAATTCCGATGCAATATCTGTGTTTCATCGTCAATAAGAAGGTCCAAGGGATACAGTAAACCTGAAGTGAAGCATCGGAATCTGTAACTAGCGTCACAGGAATGGTTCAAAACATAGACAGTAAGGAGAGTCAGTCTTCTTCTACTTAAGTCGGCATTGTGCCTTTTGTATCTATTTCCGATGCATTTTCCGTGTTTCATCGTCAATAAGAAGATCAGAGGGATACAGTAAACCTGAAGTGAAGCATCGGAATCCATATCTAGTGTCACAGGAATGGTTCAAAACATAGACAGTAGGGAGAGTCAGCCTTCTTGTACTTAAGTCGGCATTGTGCCTTTTGTATTTAATTCCGATGCAATTTCTGTCTTTCATCGTCAATACGAAGGTCAGAGGGATACAGTAAACTTGAAGTGAAGCATCGGAATCTGTAACTAGCGTCACAGGAATGGTTCAAAACATAGACAGTAAGGAGAGTCAGTCTTCTTCTACTTAAGTCGGCATTGTGCAATTTGTATTTAATTCCGATGCAATTTCTGTGTTTCAACGGCAATAAGATGGTCAGAGGGACACAGTAAACCTGAAGTGAAACATCGGAATCTATAACTAGTGTCACAGGAATGGTTCAAAGCATAGACAGTAGGGAGAGTCAGTTTTCTTGTACCTAAGTCAGCTTTGTGCCTTTTCTAATTAATTCCGATGCACTTTCTGTGTTTCATCGTCAATAAGTAGGTCCAAGGGATACAGTAAACCTGAAATGAAGCATCGGAATCTATAACTAGTGTCACAGGAATGGTTCAAAAGATAGTCCGCAAGATGAGTCAGTCTTCTTGTACTTAAGTCGGCATTGTGCCTTTTCTATTAAATTCCGATGCAATTTCTGTGCTTCATCGTCAATAAGAGAGTCCAATGGATACAGTGAACCTGAAGTGAAACATCGGAATCTGTAACTAGCGTCACAGGGATGGTTCAAAACATAGTCAGTAAGAAGAGTCAGTCTTATTGTACTTAAGTCGGCATTGTGTCTTTTCCATTTAATTGCGATGCAATTTGGGTTTCATCGTCAATAAGATGGTCAGAGGGATACAGTAAACCTGAAGTGAATCATCGGAATCTATAACTAGTGTCACCGGAATGGTTCAAAGCATAGTCAGTACGAAGAGTCAGTCTTCTTGTACTTAGGTCGGCATTGTGCCTTTTGTATTTAATTCCGATGCAATTTCTGTGATTCATCGTCAATAAGAATGTCAGAAGGATACAGTAAACCTGAAGTGAAGCATCGGAATCTATAACTAGTGTCACAGGAATGGTTCAAAACAAAGACAGTAGGAAGAATCAGTCTTCTTGTACTTAAGTCGGTGTTGTGCCTATTGTATTTAACTCCTATGCACTATCTGAGTTTTATCGTCTATAAGAAGATCCAAGGGATACGGTAAACCAGAAATGAAGCATCGGAATCTATAACTAGTGTCACAGGGATGGTTCAAAACATAGACAGTAGTAAGATTGAGTCTACATGTACTTAAGTCGGCATGGTGCCTTTGGATTTATTTCCGATGCATTTTCCGTGTTTCATCGTCAATATGAAGATCAGGGGGATACAGTAAAGCTGAAGTGAAGCATCGGAATCAATAACTAGTGTCACAGGAATGGTTCAAAGCATAGACAGTAGGAAGAGTCAGTCTTCTTGTACTTAAGTCGGTATTGTGCCTATTGTATTTAACTCCGATGCACTATCTGTGATTCATCGTAAATAAGAAGATCCAAGGGATACAGTAAACCTGAAATGAAGCATCGGAATCTATAACTAGTGTCACAGGAATGTTTCAAACATAGACAGTAGGAAGAGTCAGTCTACATGTACTTAAGTCGGCTCCGTGCCTTTTGTATTTATTTTCGATGTATTTTCCGTGTTTCATCGTCAATAAGAAGATCCGAGGGATACAGTAAACCTGAAGTGAAGCATCGGAATCTATAACTAGTGTCACAGGAATGGTTCAAAACATAGACAGTAGGAAGAGTCAGTCTTCTTGTACTTAAGTCGGTATTGTGCCTATTGTATTTAACTCCGATGCACTATCTGTGATTCATCGTAAATAAGGAGATCCAAGGGATACAGTAAACCTGAAATGAAGCATCGGAATCTATAACTAGTGTCACAGGAATGTTTCAAACGTAGACAGTAGGAAGAGTCAGTCGACATGTACTTAAGTCGGCATTGTGCCTTTTGTATTTAATTCCGATACAATTTCTGTGTTTCATCGTCAATAAGAAGGTCCACGGGATACAGTAAATCTGAAGTGAAGCATCGGAATCTATAACTAGTGTCTCAGGAATGGGTCAAAACATAGACAGTAAGAAGAGTCAGTCTTCTTGTACTTACGACGGCATTGTGCCTTTTGTAATTAATTCCGATGCAATTTCTGTGTTTCATTGTCAATAAGAAGGACCAAGGGATACAGTAAAGCTGAAGATAAGCATCGGAATCTATAACTAGTGTCACAGGAATGGTTCAAAACATAGGCAGTAAGAAGAGTCAGTCTTCTTGTACTTAAGTCGGCATTGTGCCTTTTCTATTTAATTCCGATGAAATTTCTGTGTTTCATCGTCAATAAGAAGGTCCAAAGGATACAGTAACCTAAAGTGAAGCATCGGAATCTATATCTAGTGTCACAGGAATGGTTCAAAACATAGACAGTAAGAAGAGTCAGTCTTCTTGTACTTAAGACGGCATTGTGCCTTTTGTAATTAATTCCGATGAAATTTCTGTGTTTCATCGTCAATAAGAAGATCCAAGGGATACAGTAAACCTGAAGTGAAGCATCGGAATCTATAACTAGTGTCACAGGAATGGTTCAAATCATAGTCAGTAAGAAAGGTCAGTCTTCTTGTACTTAAGTCGGGATTGTGCTTTTTGTATTTAATTCCGATGCAATTTCTGTGTTTCATCGTCAATACGAAGGTCAGAGGGATTCAGTAAACCTGACGTGAAACATCGGAATCTATAACTAGTGTCACAGGAATGGTTCAAAACATAGTCAGTAAGAAGAGTCAATCTTCTTGTACTTAAGTCGGCATTGTGGATTTTGTATTTAATTCCGATGCAATTTCTGTCTTTCATCGTCAATAAGAAGGTCAGAGGGATACAGTAAACTTGAAGTGAAGCATCGGAATCTGTAACTACCGTCACAGGAATGGTTCAAAACATAGGCAGTAAGAAGAGTCAGTCTTCTTGTACTTAAGTCGGCATTGTGCCTTTTCTATTTAATTCCGATGAAATTTCTGTGTTTCATCGTCAATAAGAAGGTCCAAAGGATACAGTAACCTAAAGTGAAGCATCGGAATCTATATCTAGTGTCACAGGAATGGTTCAAAACATAGACAGTAAGGAGAGTCAGTCTTCTTCTACTTAAGTCGGCATTGTGCCATTTGTATTTAATTCCGATGCAATTTCTGTGTTTCAACGTCAGTAAGCTGGTCAGAGGGATACAGTAAACCTGAAGTGAAACATCGGAATCTTTAACTAGTGTCACTGGAATGGTTCAAAGCATAGACAGTAGGAAGAGTCAGTCGACATGTACTTAAGTCGGCATTGTGCCTTTTGTATTTAATTCCGATACAATTTCTGTGTTTCATCGTCAATAAGAAGGTCCTAGGGATACAGTAAATCTGAAGTGAAGCATCGGAATCTATAACTAGTGTCACAGGAATGGGTCAAAATATAGACAGTAAGAAGAGTCAGTCTTCTTGTACTTAAGCCGGCATTGTGCCTTTTGTAATTAATTCCGATGCAATTTCTGTGTTTCATCGTCAATAAGAAGGTATAAGGGATACAGTAAACCTGAAGTTAAGCATCGGAATCTATAACTAGTGTCACAGGAATGGTTCAAAACATAGTCAGTAAGAAGAGTCATTCTTCTTGTACTTAAGTCGGCATTCTGCCTTTTGCATTTAATTCCGATGCAATTTCTTTGTTTCATCGTCAATAAGAAGGTCCAAGGGATACAGTACGTCTGAAGTGAAGCATCGGAATCTATAACTAGTGTCACAGGAATGGTTCAAAAAATAGACAGTAAGAAGAGTCAGTCTTCTAGTACTTAGGTCGGCATTGTCCCTTTTGTATTTAATTCCGATGCAATTTGTGTGTTTCATCGTCAAAAAGAAGTCAGAGGGAAACTGTAAACCTGAAGTGAAGCATCGGAATCTATAACTAGTGTCACAGGAATGGTTCAAAACATAGACTGTAGGAAGAGTCAGACATTTTGTCCTTAAGTCGGCATTGTGCCTTTTGTATTTCATTCCGATGCAATATCTGTGTTTCATCGTCAAAAAGAAGGTCCAAGGGATACAGTAAACCTGAAGTGAAGCATCGGAGTCTGTAACTACCGTCACAGGAGTGGTTCAAAATATAGTCAGTAAGAAGAGTCAGTCTTCTTGTACTTAAGTCGGCATTGTGCCTTTTCTATTTAATTCCGATGCAATATCTGTGTTTCATCGTCAATAAGAACGTCCAAGGGATGCAGTAAAGTTGAAGTGAAGCATCGGAATCTATAATTAGTGTCACAGGAATGGTTCAAAACATAGACAGTAGCAAGAGTCAGTCTTATTGTACTTAAGTCGGCATTGTGCCTTTTCTATTTAATTCCGACGCAATTTCTGTGTTTCATCGTCAATAAGAAGGTCCAAGGGATACAGTAAACCTGAAGTGAAGCATCGGAATCTGTAACTAGTGTCACAGGAATGGTTCAAATCATAGACAAAAAGAAGAGTCAGTCTTCTTGTACTTAAGTCGGCAATGTGCCTTTTGTTTTTAATTCCGATGCACTATCTGTGTTTCATCGTCAATAAGAAGATCCAAGGGATACAGTAAAGCTGAAATGAAGCATCGGAATCTATAACTAGTGTCACAGGAATGGTTCAAAACATAGACAGTGGGAAGATTCAGTCTACATGTACTTATGTCGGCATCGTGCCTTTTGTATTTGTTTCCGACGCAATTTCCGTGTTTCATCGTCAATTAGAAGTTCAGAGGGATACAGTAAATCTGAAGTGAAGCATCGGAATCTATAACTAGTGTCACAGGAATGGTTTAAATCATAGACAAAAAGAAGAGTCTGTCTTCTTGTACTTAAGCCGTCATTGTGCCTTTTGCAATTAATTCCGATGCAATTTCTGTGTTTCATCGTCAATAAGAAGGTCCAAGGGATTCAGTAAACCAGAAGTTAAGCATCGGAATCTATAACTAGTGTCACAGGAATGGTTCACTGAATAGACAGTAAGAAGAGTCATTCTTCTTGTACTTAAGCCGGCATTGCCCCTTTTGTATTTAATTCCGATGCAATTTGTGTGTTTCATCGTCAAAAAGAAGTCAGAGGGATACTGTAAACCTGAAGCGAAGCATCGGAATCTATAACTAGTGTCACAGGAATGGTTCAAAACATAGTCTGTAAGAAGAGTCAGTCTTCTTGTACTTAAGTTGGCATTGTGCCTTTTCTATTTAATTCCGATGCAATTTCTGTGTTTCATCGACAATAAGAAGGTCCAAGGGATACAGTAAACCTGAAGGGAAGCATCGGAATCCATAACTATTGTCACAGGAAAGGTTCCAAACATAGTCTGTAAGAAGAGTCAGTCTTCTTGTACTTAAGATGGCATTGTGCCTTTTCTATTTAATTCCGATTCAATTTCTGTGTTTCATCGACAATAAGAAGGTCCAAGGGATACAGTAAACCTGAAGCGAATCATCGGAATCTATAACTAGTGTCACCGGAATGGTTCAAAGCATAGTCAGTACGAAGAGTCACTCTCCTTCTACTTAAGTCGGCATTGTGCCTTTTGTATTTAATTCCGATGCAATTTCTTTCTTTCATCGTCAATAAGAAGGTCCAAGGGATACGGTAAATCTGAAGTGAAGCATCGGAATCTACAACTAGTGTCACAGGAATGGTTCAAAAAATCGACAGTAAGAAGAGTCAGTCTTCTTGTACATATGTCGGCATTGTGCCTTTTGTATTTAATTCCGATGCAATTTCTGTGATTCATCGTCAATAAGAATGTCAGAGGGATACAGTAAACCTGAAGTGAAGCATCGGAATCTATAACTAGTGTCACAGGAATGGTTCAGAACATAGTCAGTAAGAAGAGACGGTCTTCTTGTACTTAAGTCGGCATTGTGCCTTTTCTATTATATCCGATGCAATATCTTCGTTTCATCGTCAATAAGAAGGTCAGAGGGATACAGTAAACCTTAAGTGAAGCATCGGAATCCATAACTAGTTTCACAGGAATGGTTCAAAACATTGACAAAAAGAAGAGTCAGTCTTCTTGTACTTAAGTCGGCATTGTGCCTTTTGTATTTAATTCCGATGCAATCTCTGAGATTCATCCTCAATAAGAAGGTCAGAGGGATACAGTAAACCTGAAGTGAAGTATCGGAATCTATAACTAGTGTCACAGGAATGGTTCAAAACAGTCAGTAAGAAGAATCAGTCTTCTTGTACTTAAGTCGGCTTTGTGCCTTTTGTATTTAATTCCGATGCAATTTCTTTGTTTCATCGTCAATAAGAAGGCCCAAGGGATACGGTAAATCCGAAGTGAAGCATCGGAATCTATAACTAGTGTCACAGGAATGGTTCAAAACATAGACAGTAGGCTGATTGAGTCTACATGTACTTAAGTCGGCATCGTGCCTTTTGTATATATTTCCGATGCAATATCCATGTTTCATCGTCAATAAGAAGATCAGAGGGATACAGTAAACCTGAAGTGAAGCATCGGAATCTATAACTAGTGTCACAGGAATGGTTCAAAACATAGACAGTAGGAAGAGTCAGTCTTCTTGTACTTAAGTCGGCATTGTGCCTATTGTATTTAACTCCGATGCACTATCTGTGATTCATCGTAAATAAGAAGATCCAAGGGATACAGTAAACCTGAAACGAAGCATCGGAATCTATAACTAGTGTCACAGGAATGTTTCAAACATAGACAGTAGGAAGAGTCAGACTACATGTCCTTAAGTCGGCATTGTGCCTTTTGTATTTACTTCCGATGCAAATTCTTTGTTTCATCGTCAATAAGAAGGTCCAAGGGATACAGAAAATCTGAAGTGAAGCATCGGAATCTATAACTAGTGTCACAGGAATGGTTCAAAGAATAGACAGTAAGACGAGTCAGTCTTCTTGTGCTTAGGTCGGAATTGTCCCTTTTGTATTTAATTCCGATGCAATTTCTGTGTTTCATCGACAATAAGAAGGTCCAAGGGATACAGTAAACCTGAAGTGAAGCATCGGAATCCATAACTATTGTCACAGGAAAGGTTCCAAACATAGTCTGTAAGAAGAGTCAGTCTTCTTGTACTTAAGATGGCATTGTGCCTTTTCTATTTAATTCCGATTCAATTTCTGTGTTTCATCGACAATAAGAAGGTCCAAGGGATACAGTAAACCTGAAGTGAATCATCGGAATCTATAACTAGTGTCACCGGAATGGTTCAAAGCATAGTCAGTACGAAGAGTCAGTCTCCTTGTACTTAAGTCGGCATTGTGCCTTTTGTATTTAATTCCGATGCAATTTCTTTCTTTCATCGTCAATAAGAAGGTCCAAGGGATACGGTAAATCTGAAGTGAAGCATCGGAATCTACAACTAGTGTCACAGGAATGGTTCAAAAAATCGACAGTAAGAAGAATCAGTCTTCTTGTACATATGTCGGCATTGTGCCTTTTGTATTTAATTCCGATGCAATTTCTGTGATTCATCGTCAATAAGAATGTCAGAGGGATACAGTAAACCTGAAGTGAAGCATCGGAATCTATAACTAGTGTCACAGGAATGGTTCAGAACATAGTCAGTAAGAAGAGACAGTCTTCTTGTACTTAAGTCGGCATTGTGCCTTTTCTATTATATCCGATGCAATATCTTCGTTTCATCGTCAATAAGAAGGTCAGAGGGATACAGTAAACCTTAAGTGAAGCATCGGAATCCATAACTAGTGTCACAGGAATGGTTCAAAACATTGACAAAAAGAAGAGTCAGTCTTCTTGTACTTAAGTCGGCATTGTGCCTTTTGTAATTAATTCCGATGCAATCTCTGAGATTCATCCTCAATAAGAAGGTCAGAGGGATACAGTAAACCTGAAGTGAAGTATCGGAATCTATAACTAGTGTCACAGGAATGGTTCAAAACAGTCAGTAAGAAGAATTAGTCTTCTTGTACTTAAGTCGGCTTTGTGCCTTTTGTATTTAATTCCGATGCAATTTCTTTGTTTCATCGTCAATAAGAAGGCACAAGGGATACGGTAAATCCGAAGTGAAGCATCGGAATCTATAACTAGTGTCACAGGAATGGTTCAAAAAATCGACAGTAGGAAGAGTCAGTCTTCTTGTACTCAGGTCGGCATTGTGCCTTTTGTATTTAATTCCGATGCAATCTCTGTGATTCATCGTCAATAAGAATGTCAGAGGGATACAGTAAACATGAAGTGAAGCATCGGAATCTATAACTAGTGTCACAGGAATGGTTCAAAACATAGACAGTAGGCTGATTGAGTCTACATGTACTTAAGTCGGCATCGTGCCTTTTGTATATATTTCCGATGCAATATCCGTGTTTCATCGTCAATAAGAAGATCAGAGGGATACAGTAAACCTGAAGTGAAGCATCGGAATCTATAACTAGTGTCACAGGAATGGTTTAAAACATAGACAGTAGGAAGAGTCAGTCTTCTTGTACTTAAGTCGGCATTGTGCCTATTGTATTTAACTCCGATGCACTATCTGTGATTCATCGTAAATAAGAAGATCCAAGGGATACAGTAAACCTGAAACGAAGCATCGGAATCTATAACTAGTGTCAAAGGAATGTTTCAAACATAGACAGTAGGAAGAGTCAGACTACATGTACTTAAGTCGGCATTGTGCCTTTTGTATTTAATTCCGATGCAATTTCTTTGTTTCATCGTCAATAAGAAGGTCCAAGGGATACAGAAAATCTGAAGTGAAGCATCGGAATCTATAACTAGTGTCACAGGAATGGTTCAAAAAATAGACAGTAAGAAGAGTCAGTCTTCTTGTGCTTAGGTCGGAATTGTCCCTTTTGTATTTAATTCCGATGCAATTTGTGTGTTTCATCGTCTATATGAAGGTCCAGGGGATACAGTAAATCTGAAGTGAAGCATCGGAATCTATAACTAGTGTCACAGGAATGGTTCAAAACATAGACAGTAAGAAGAGTCAGTCTTCTTGTACTTAAGCCGGCATTTTGCGTTTTGTAATTGATTCCGATGCAATTTCCGTGTTTCATCGACAATAAGAAGGTCCAAGGGATACAGTAAACCTGAAGTTAAGCATCGGAATCTACAACTAGTGTCACAGGAATGGTTCAAAACATAGTCAGTAAGAAGAGTCAGTCTTCTTGTACTTAAGTCGGCATTGTGCCTTTTGTATTTAATTCCGAGGCAATTTCTTTGTATCATCGGCAACAAGAAGGTCCAAGGGATACAGAAGATCTGAAGTGAAGCATCGGAATCTATAACTAGTGTCACAGGAATGGTTCAAAACATAGACAGTAAGAAGGGTCAGTCTTCTTGTACCTAGGTCGTCATTGTTCCTTTTGTATTTAATTCCGATGCAATTTCTGTGTTTCAACGTCAATAAGAAGTTCCAAGGGATACAGTAAACCTGAAGTGAAGCATCGGAATCTATAACTAGTGTCACAGGAATGGTTCAAAACATTGACAAAAAGAAGAGTCAGTCTTCTTGTACTTAAGTCGGCATTGTGCCTTTTGTATTTAATTCCGATGCAATCTCTGTGATTCATCCTCAATAAGAAGGTCAGAGGGATACAGTAAACCTGAAGTGAAGTATCGGAATCTATAACTAGTGTCACAGGAATGGTTCAAAACAGTCAGTAAGAAGAATCAGTCTTCTTGTACTTAAGTCGGCTTTGTGCCTTTTGTATTTAATTCCGATGCAATTTCTTTGTTTCATCGTCAATAAGAAGGTCCAAGGGATACGGTAAAT
The DNA here is from genome assembly GCF_021461385.2 of Schistocerca piceifrons. Classification (NCBI taxonomy): domain Eukaryota; kingdom Metazoa; phylum Arthropoda; class Insecta; order Orthoptera; family Acrididae; genus Schistocerca; species Schistocerca piceifrons. Next base: position 1,605,965 of record NW_025727588.1, on the reverse strand, counting down.
CTGAAGTGAAGCATCGGAATCTATAACTAGTGTCACAGGAATGGTTCAAAAAATCGACAGTAAGAAGAGTCAGTCTTCTTGTACTCAGGTCGGCATTGTGCCTTTTGTATTTAATTCCGATGCAATCTCTGTGATTCATCGTCAATAAGAATGTCAGAGGGATACAGTAAACCTGAAGTGAAGCATCGGAATCCATAACTATTGTCACAGGAAAGGTTCCAAACATAGTCTGTAAGAAGAGTCAGTCTTCTTGTACTTAAGATGGCATTGTGCCTTTTCTATTTAATTCCGATTCAATTTCTGTGTTTCATCGACAATAAGAAGGTCCAAGGGATACAGTAAACCTGAAGTGAATCATCGGAATCTATAACTAGTGTCACCGGAATGGTTCAAAGCATAGTCAGTACGAAGAGTCAGTCTCCTTGTACTTAAATCGGCATTGTGCCTTTTGTATTTAATTCCGATGCAATTTCTTTCTTTCATCGTCAATAAGAAGGTCCAAGGGATACGGTAAATCTGAAGTGAAGCATCGGAATCTACAACTAGTGTCACAGGAATGGTTCAAAAAATCGACAGTAAGAAGAGTCAGTCTTCTTGTACATATGTCGGCATTGTGCCTCTTGTATTTAATTCCGATGCAATTTCTGTGATTCATCGTCAATAAGAATGTCAGAGGGATACAGAAAATCTGAAGTGAAGCATCGGAATCTATAACTAGTGTCACAGGAATGGTTCAAAAAATAGACAGTAAGAAGAGTCAGTCTTCTTGTGCTTAGGTCGGAATTGTCCCTTTTGTATTTAATTCCGATGCAATTTGTGTGTTTCATCGTCAATATGAAGGTCCAGGGGATACAGTAAATCTGAAGTGAAGCATCGGAATCTATAACTAGTGTCACAGGAATGGTTCAAAACATAGACAGTAAGAAGAGTCAGTCTTCTTGTACTTAAGCCGGCATTTTGCGTTTTGTAATTGATTCCGATGCAATTTCCGTGTTTCATCGACAATAAGAAGGTCTAAGGGATACAGTAAACGTGAAGTTAAGCATCGGAATCTATAACTAGTGTCACAGGAATGGTTCAAAACATAGTCAGTAAGAAGAGTCAGTCTTCTTGTACTTAAGTCGGCATTGTGCCTTTTGTATTTAATTCCGAGGCAATTTCTTTGTATCATCGGCAACAAGAAGGTCCAAGGGATACAGAAGATCTGAAGTGAAGCATCGGAATCTATAACTAGTGTCACAGGAATGGTTCAAAACATAGACAGTAAGAAGGGTCAGTCTTCTTGTACCTAGGTCGTCATTGTTCCTTTTGTATTTAATTCCGATGCAATTTCTGTGTTTCAACGTCAATAAGAAGTTCCAAGGGATACAGTAAACCTGAAGTGAAGCATCGGAATCTATAACTAGTGTCACAGGAATGGTTCAAAACATTGACAAAAAGAAGAGTCAGTCTTCTTGTACTTAAGTCGGCATTGTGCCTTTTGTATTTAATTCCGATGCAATCTCTGTGATTCATCCTCAAAAAGAAGGTCAGAGGGATACAGTAAACCTGAAGTGAAGTATCGGAATCTATAACTAGTGTCACAGGAATGGTTCAAAACAGTCAGTAAGAAGAATCAGTCTTCTTGTACTTAAGTCGGCTTTGTGCCTTTTGTATTTAATTCCGATGCAATTTCTTTGTTTCATCGTCAATAAGAAGGTCCAAGGGACACGGTAAATCTGAAGTGAAGCATCGGAATCTATAACTAGTGTCACAGGAATGATTCAAAAAATCGACAGTAAGAAGAGTCAGTCTTCTTGTACTCAGGTCGGCATTGTGCCTTTTGTATTTAATTCCGATGCAATCTCTGTGATTCATCGTCAATAAGAATGTCAGAGGGATACAGTAAACATGAAGTGAAGCATCGGAATCTATAACTAGTGTCACAGGAATGGTACAAAGCATAGTCAGTAAGAAGAGTCAGTCTTCTTGTACTTAGGTCGGAAATGTCCCTTTTGTATTTAATTCCGATGCAATTTGTGTGTTTCATCGTCAAAAAGAAGGTCAATGGGATACAGTAAACCTGAAGTGAAGCATCGGAATCTATAACTAGTGTCACAGGAATGGTTCAAAACATAGCCAGTAGGAAGATTCAGTCTACATGTACTTAAGACAGCATTGTGCCTTTTCTATTTAATTCCGATGCAATTTCTGTGTTTCATCGTCAATAAGAAGGTCCAAGGGAAACAGTAAACCTGAAGTGAAGCATCGGAATCTGTAACTACCGTCATAGCAGTGGTTCAAATCATAGACAGTAGGAAGATTCAGTCTACATTTACTTAAGTCGGCATCGTGCCTTTCGTATTTATTTCCCATGCAATTTCCGTGTTTCATCGTCAATAAGAAGTTCAGAGGGATACAGTGAACCTGAGGTGAAGCATCGGAATCTATAAGTAGTGTCCTTGGAATGGTTGAAAACATAGACTGTGGGAAGAGTCAGTCACCTTCTACTTAAGTCGGCATTGTGCCTATAGTATTTAACTCCGATGCACTATCTGTAATTCAGCGTCAATGAGAAGATTCATGGAATACAGTAAACCTGAAATGAAGCATCGGAATCTATAACTAGTGTCACAGGAATGGTACAAAACAGTCAGTAAGAAGAGTCAGTCTTCTTGTACTTAAGTCGGCATTGTGCTTTTTGGGTTTAATTCCGATGCAATTTCTGTGTTTCATCGTTAATAAGAAGGTCAGAGGGATACAGTAAACCTGAAGTGTAGCATCGGACTCTATAACTAGTGTCACAGGAATGGTTCAAATCATAGACAGTAGGAAGAGTCAGTCTTATTGTACTTAAGTCGGTATTGTGCCTATTGTATTTAACTCCGATGCAGTATCTGTGTTTCATCGTCAATGAGAAGATCCAAGGGATACAGTAAACCTGAAATAAAGCATCGGAATCTATAACTAGTGTCATAGGAATGGTTCAAAACATAGACAGTAGGAAGATTCAGTCTACATGTACTTAAGACAGCATTGTGCCTTTTCTATTTAATTCCGATGCAATTTCTGTGTTTAATCGTCAATAAGAGGGTCCAAGGGATACAGTAAATCTGAAGTGAAGCATCGGAATCTATAACTAGTGTCACAGGAATGGTTCAAAGCTTAGCCAGTAAGAAGAGTCAGTCTTCTTGTACTTATTCGGTATTGTGCCATTTGTATTTAATTCCGATGCAATTTCTCTGTTTAATCGTCAATAAGAAGGTCCAAGGGATACAGTAAAACTGAAGTGAAGCATCGGAATCTATAACTAGTGTCACTGGAATGGTTCAAAACTTAGACAGTAAGAAGAGTCAGTCTAATTGTACTTAAGTCGGCATTGTGCCATTTGTATTTAATTCCGATGCAATTTCTGTGTTTCATCGTCTAAAAGAAGGTCCAACGGTACAATAAACCTGAAGTGAAGCATCGGAATCTATAACTAGTGTCATTGGAATGGTTCAAATCATAGACAGTAGGAAGTGTCAGTCTTCTTGTGCCTAAGTCAGCTTTGTGCATTTTCTATTTAATTCCGATGCATTTTCTGTGTTTCATCGTCAATAAGAAAGTCCAAGGGATACGGTAAATCTGAAGTGAAGCATCTGAATCTATAACTAGTGTCACAGGAATGGTTCAAAAAATCGACAGTAAGAAGAGTCAGTCTTCTTGTACTCAGGTCGGCATTGTGCCTTTTGTATTTAATTCCGATGCAATCTCTGTGATTCATCGTCAATAAGAATGTCAGAGGGATACAGTAAACATGAAGTGAAGCATCGGAATCTATAACTAGTGTCACAGGAATGATTCGAAACATAGTCAGTTAGAAGTGTCAGTCTTCTTGTACTTAAGTCGGCATTGTGGCTTTTGTATTTAATTCCGATGCAATTTCTGTGTTTCATCGTCAATAAGAAGGTCCAAGGGATACAGTAAACCTGAAGTGAAGCATCGGAATCTATAACTAGTGTCACAGGAATGGTTCAAAACATAGACAGAAGGATGAGTCAGTGTTCTTGTACTTACGTCGGCATTGTGCCTTTTGTATTTAAATCCGATGCAATTTCTGTGTTTCATCTTCAATTAGAAGGTCCAAGGGATACAGTAAACCTGACGTGAAGCATCGGAATGTATAATTAGTGTCACAGGAATGGTTCAAAGCATAGACAGTAAGAAAGATCAGTCTTCTTGTACTTAAGTCGGCATTGTGCCTTTTGTATTTATTTCCGATGCAATTTCTGTGTTTCATCGTCAATAGGAAGGTCAGAGGGATACAGTAAACCTGATGTGAAGCATCTGAATCTGTAACTAGCGTCACAGGAATGGTTCAAAACATAGACAGTAAGAAGAGTCAGTCTACTTGTACTTAAGTCGGCATTGTGCCTTTTCCATTTAATTCCGATGCAATTTCTGTGTTTCATCGTCAAAAAGAAGGTCCAACGGTACAATAAACCTGAAGTGAAGCATCGGAATCAATAACTAGTGTCATTGGAATGGTTCAAATCATAGACAGTAGGAAGTGTCAGTCTTCTTGTACCTAAGTCAGCTTTGTGCATTTTCTATTTAATTCCGATGCATTTTCTGTATTTCATCGTCAATAAGATGGTCCAAGGGATACAGTAAACCTGAAATGAAGCATCGGAATCTATAACTAGTGTCACAGGAATGTTTCTAAGCATAGACAGTAGGAAGAGTCAGTCTACATGTACTAAAGTCGGCATTGTGCCTTTTGTATTTGATTACGATGCAATTTCTGTGTTTCATCGTCAATAAGATGGTTAGAGGGATACAGTAAACCTGATGTGAAGCATCGGAATCTGTAACTAGCGTCACAGGAATGGTTCAAAACATAGACAGTAAGAAGAGTCAGTCTACGTGTCCTTAAGTCGGCATTGTGCCTTTTCCATTTAATTCCGATGCAATTTCTGTGTTTCATCGTCAAAAAGAAGGTCCAACGGTACAATAAACCTGAAGTGAAGCATCGGAATCTATAACTAGTATCACAGGAATTGTTCAAATCATAGACAGTAAGAAGAGTCAGTCTTCTTGTACTTAGGTCGGCATTGTGCCTTTTCTATTTAATTCCGATGTAATTTCAGTGTTTCATCGTCAATAAGAAGGTCAGAGGGATACAGTAAACCTGAAGTGAAGCATCGGAATCTACAACTACTGTCACAGGAATGGTTCAAAACTAAGTCAGTAAGAAGAGACAGTCTTCTTGTACTTACGTCTGCATTGTGCCTTTTCTATTATATCCGATGCAATATCTGTGTTCATCGTCAATAAGAAGGTCAGAGGGATACAGTAAACCTGAAGTGAAGCATCGGAATCTAGAACTTGTGTCACAGGAATGGTTCAAAAAATCGACAGTAAGAAGAGTCAGTCTTCTTGTACTTAGGTCGGCATTGTGTATTTTGTATTTAATTCCGATGCAATTTCTGTGATTCATCGTCAATAAGGATGTCAGAGGGATACAGTAAACCTGAAGTGAAGCATCGGAATCTATAACTAGTGTCACAGTAATGGTTCAAAACATAGACAGTAGGAACAAACAGTCTTCTTGTACTTAAGTCATTATTGTGCCTATTGTATTTAACTCCGATGCACTATCTGTGTTTTATCGTCAATAAGAAGATACAAGGGATACAGTAAACCTGAAATGAAGCATCGGAATCTATAACTAGTGTCACAGGAATGGTTCAAAACATAGACAGTAGGAAGATTCAGTCTACATGTACTTATGTCGTCATCGTGCCTTTTGTATTTATTTCCCATGCAATTTCCGTGTTTCATCGTCAATAAGAAGGTCAGAGGGATACAGTAACCCTGAAGTGAAGCATCGGAATCTATAACTAGTATCACAGGAATGGTTCAAAACATAGACAGTAGGAAAAGTCAGTCTTCTTGTACTTAAGTCGGTATTGTGCCTATTGTATTTAACTCCGATGCACTATCTGCGATTAATCGTAAATAGGAAGATCCAAGGGATACAGTAAACCTGAAGTGAAGCATCGGAATCTATAACTAGTGTCACAGGAATGGTTCAAAGCATTGACAGTAGGATGAGTCGGTCTTCTTGTACTTAAGTCGGTATTGTGCCTATTCTATTTAACTCTGATGCACAATCTGTGTTTCATCGTCAATAAGAAGATCCAAGGGATACAGTAAACCTGAAATGAGGCATCGGAATCTATTACTAGTGTCACAGGAATTTTTCAAACATAGACAGTAGGAAGAGTCAGTCTACATGTACTTAAGCCATCATTGTGCCTTTTGTATTTAATTCCGATGCAATTTCTGTGTTTCATCAGCACTAAGAAGGTCCAAGGGATACAGTAAATCTGAAGTGAAGCATCGGAATCTATAACTAGTGTCACAGGAATGGTTCAAAACTTAGACAATAAGAAGAGTCAGTCTTCTTGTACTTAAGTCGGCATTGTGCCTTTTGTATTTAATTCCGATGCAATTTCTCTGTTTCATCGTCAATAAGAAGGTCCAAGGGATACAGTAAACCTGAAGTGAAGCATCGGAATCAATAACTAGTGTCACAGGAATGGTTCAAGCAATAGTCAGTAAGAAGAGTCAGTCTTCTTGTACTTAAGTCGGCATTGTGCCTTTTGTATTTAATTCCGATGAAATATCTGTGTTTCATCGTCAATAAGAAGGTCCAATGGATACAATAAACCTGAAGTGAAGCATCGGATTCTATATCTAGTGTCACAGGAATGGTTCAAAGCATAGACAGTAAGGAGAGTCAGTTTTCTTGTACTTAAGTCGGCATTGTGCCTTTTGTATTTAATTCCGATGCAATTTCTGTGCTTCATCGTCAATAAGAAGGTCTAAGGGATACAGTAAACCTGAAGTGAAGCATCGGAATCTATAACTAGTATCACAGGAATGGTTCAAAGTATAGACAGTAGGAAAGGTCAGTCTTCTTGTACTTAAGTCGGCATTGTGCCTTTTGTATTTAATTCCGATGCAATTTCTGTGTTTCATCGTCAATAAGAATGTCAGAGGGATACAGTAAACCGGAAGTGAAACATCGGAATCTATAACAAGTGTCACAGGCATGGTTCAAAACATAGACAGTAGGAAGAGTCAGTCTTCTTGTACTTTAGTCAGCATTGTGTCTTTTCTATTTAATTCCGAGGCACTTTCTGTGTTTCATCGTCAATAAGAAGGTCCAAGGGATACAGTAAACCTGACATGAAGCATCGGAATCTATACCTAGTGTCTCAGGAATGTTTCAAAACATAGACAGTAGGATGAATCAGTCTACATGTACTTAAGTCGGCAATGTGCCTTTTGTATTTAATTCCGATGCAATTTCTGTGTTTCATCGTCAATAAGGTCAGAGGGAACAGTAAACCTGAAGTGAAGCAGCGGAATCTATAACTAGTTTCACAGGAATGGTTCAAAACATAGTCAGTAAGAAGAGTCAGTCTTCTTGTACTTATGTTGGCATTGTGCCTTTTGTATTTAATTCAGATGCAATTTCTGTGTTTCATCGTCAATAAGAAGGTTCAAGGGATACAGTAAACCTGAAGTGAAGCATCGGAATCTATAACTAGTGTCACAGGAATGGTTCAGAACATAGTCAGTAAGAAGAGACAGTCTTCTTGTACTTAAGTCGGCATTGTGCCTTTTCTATTATATCCGATGCAATATCTTCGTTTCATCGTCAATAAGAAGGTCAGAGGGATACAGTAAACCTTAAGTGAAGCATCGGAATCCATAACTAGTGTCACAGGAATGGTTCAAAACATTGACAAAAAGAAGAGTCAGTCTTCTTGTACTTAAGTCGGCATTGTGCCTTTTGTATTTAATTCCGATGCAATCTCTGAGATTCATCCTCAATAAGAAGGTCAGAGGGATACAGTAAACCTGAAGTGAAGTATCGGAATCTATAACTAGTGTCACAGGAATGGTTCAAAACAGTCAGTAAGAAGAATCAGTCTTCTTGTACTTAAGTCGGCTTTGTGCCTTTTGTATTTAATTCCGATGCAATTTCTTTGTTTCATCGTCAATAAGAAGGCACAAGGGATACGGTAAATCCAAAGTGAAGCATCGGAATCTATAACTAGTGTCACAGGAATGGTTCAAAAAATCGACAGTAGGAAGAGTCAGTCTTCTTGTACTCAGGTCGGCATTGTGCCTTTTGTATTTAATTCCGATGCAATCTCTGTGATTCATCGTCAATAAGAATGTCAGAGGGATACAGTAAACATGAAGTGAAGCATCGGAATCTATAACTAGTGTCACAGGAATGGTTCAAAACATAGACAGTAGGCTGATTGAATCTACATGTACTTAAGTCGGAATCGTGCCTTTTGTATATATTTCCGATGCAATATCCGTGTTTCATCGTCAATAAGAAGATCAGAGGGATACAGTAAACCTGAAGTGAAGCATCGGAATCTATAACTAGTGTCACAGGAATGGTTCAAAACATAGACAGTAGGAAGAGTCAGTCTTCTTGTACTTAAGTCGGCATTGTGCCTATTGTATTTAACTCCGATGCACTATCTGTGATTCATCGTAAATAAGAAGATCCAAGGGATACAGTAAACCTGAAACGAAGCATCGGAATCTATAACTAGTGTCACAGGAATGTTTCAAACATAGACAGTAGGAAGAGTCAGACTACATGTACTTAAGTCGGCATTGTGCCTTTTGTATTTAATTCCGATGCAATTTCTTTGTTTCATCGTCAATAAGAAGGTCCAAGGGATACAGAAAATCTGAAGTGAAGCATCGGAATCTATAACTAGTGTCACAGGAATGGTTCAAAAAATAGACAGTAAGAAGAGTCAGTCTTCTTGTGCTTAGGTCGGAATTGTCCCTTTTGTATTTAATTCCGATGCAATTTGTGTGTTTCATCGTCAATATGAAGGTCCAGGGGATACAGTAAATCTGAAGTGAAGCATCGGAATCTATAACTAGTGTCACAGGAATGGTTGAAAACATAGACAGTAAGAAGAGTCAATCTTCTTGTACTTAAGCCGGCATTTTGCGTTTTGTAATTGATTCCGATGCAATTTCCGTGTTTCATCGACAATAAGAAGGTCCAAGGGATATAGTAAACCTGAAGTTAAGCATCGGAATCTATAACTAGTGTCACAGGAATGGTTCAAAACATAGTCAGTAAGAAGAGTCAGTCTTCTTGTACTTAAGTCGGCATTGTGCCTTTTGTATTTAATTCTGAGGCAATTTCTTTGTATCATCGGCAACAAGAAGGTCCAAGGGATACAGAAGATCTGAAGTGAAGCATCGGAATCTATAACTAGTGTCACAGGAATGGTTCAAAACATAGACAGTAAGAAGGGTCAGTCTTCTTGTACCTAGGTCGTCATTGTTCCTTTTGTATTTAATTCCGATGCAATTTCTGTGTTTCAACGTCAATAAGAAGTTCCAAGGGATACAGTAAACCTGAAGTGAAGCATCGGAATCTATAACTAGTGTCACAGGAATGGTTCAAAACATTGACAAAAAGAAGAGTCAGTCTTCTTGTACTTAAGTCGGCATTGTGCCTTTTGTATTTAATTCCGATGCAATCTCTGTGATTCATCCTCAATAAGAAGGTCAGAGGGATACAGTAAACCTGAAGTGAAGTATCGGAATCTATAACTAGTGTCACAGGAATGGTTCAAAACAGTCAGTAAGAAGAATCAGTCTTCTTGTACTTAAGTCGGCTTTGTGCCTTTTGTATTTAATTCCGATGCAATTTCTTTGTTTCATCGTCAATAAGAAGGTCCAAGGGATACGGTAAATCTGAAGTGAAGCATCGGAATCTATAACTAGTGTCACAGGAATGGTTCAAAAAATCGACAGTAAGAAGAGTCAGTCTTCTTGTACTCAGGTCGGCATTGTGCCTTTTGTATTTAATTCCGATGCAATCTCTGTGATTCATCGTCAATAAGAATGTCAGAGGGATACAGTAAACCTGAAGTGAAGCATCGGAATCCATAACTATTGTCACAGGAAAGGTTCCAAACATAGTCTGTAAGAAGAGTAAGTGTTCTTGTACTTAAGATGGCATTGTGCCTTTTCTATTTAATTCCGATTCAATTTCTGTGTTTCATCGACAATAAGAAGGTCCAAGGGATACAGTAAACCTGAAGTGAATCATCGGAATCTATAACTAGTGTCACCGGAATGGTTCAAAGCATAGTCAGTACGAAGAGTCAGTCTCCTTGTACTTAAGTCGGCATTGTGCCTTTTGTATTTAATTCCGATGCAATTTCTTTCTTTCATCGTCAATACGAAGGTCCAAGGGATACGGTAAATCTGAAGTGAAGCATCGGAATCTACAACTAGTGTCACAGGAATGGTTCAAAAAAGCGACAGTAAGAAGAGTCAGTCTTCTTGTACATATGTCGGCATTGTGCCTTTTGTATTTAATTCCGATGCAATTTCTGTGATTCATCGTCAATAAGAATGTCAGAGGGATACAGTAAACCTGAAGTGAAGCATCGGAATCTATAACTAGTGTCACAGGAATGGTTCAGAACATAGTTAGTAAGAAGAGACAGTCTTCTTGTACTTAAGTCGGCATTGTGCCTTTTCTATTATATCCGATGCAATATCTTCGTTTCATCGTCAATAAGAAGGTCAGAGGGATACAGTAAACCTTAAGTGAAGCATCGGAATCCATAACTAGTGTCACAGGAATGGTTCAAAACATTGACAAAAAGAAGAGTCAGTCTTCTTGTACTTAAGTCGGCATTGTGCCTTTTGTATTTAATTCCGATGCAATCTCTGAGATTCATCCTCAATAAGAAGGTCAGAGGGATACAGTAAACCTGAAGTGAAGTATCGGAATCTATAACTAGTGTCACAGGAATGGTTCAAAACAGTCAGTAAGAAGAATCAGTCTTCTTGTACTTAAGTCGGCTTTGTGCCTTTTGTATTTAATTCCGATGCAATTTCTTTGTTTCATCGTCAATAAGAAGGCACAAGGGATACGGTAAATCCGAAGTGAAGCATCGGAATCTATAACTAGTGTCACAGGAATGGTTCAAAAAATCGACAGTAGGAAGAGTCAGTCTTCTTGTACTCAGGTCGGCATTGTGCCTTTTGTATTTAATTCCGATGCAATCTCTGTGATTCATCGTCAATAAGAATGTCAGAGGGATACAGTAAACATGAAGTGAAGCATCGGAATCTATAACTAGTGTCACAGGAATGGTTCAAAACATAGACAGTAGGCTGATTGAGTCTACATGTACTTAAGTCAGCATCGTGCCTTTTGTATATATTTCCAATGCAATATCCGTGTTTCATCGTCAATAAGAAGATCAGAGGGATACAGTAAACCTGAAGTGAAGCATCGGAATCTATAACTAGTGTCACAGGAATGGTTCAAAACATAGACAGTAGGAAGAGTCAGTCTTCTTGTACTTAAGTCGGCATTGTGCCTATTGTATTTAACTCCGATGCACTATCTGTGATTCATCGTAAATAAGAAGATCCAAGGGATACAGTAAACCTGAAACGAAGCATCGGAATCTATAACTAGTGTCACAGGAATGTTTCAAACATAGACAGTAGGAAGAGTCAGACTACATGTACTTAAGTCGGCATTGTGCCTTTTGTATTTAATTCCGATGCAATTTCTTTGTTTCATCGTCAATAAGAAGGTCCAAGGGATACAGAAAATCTGGAGTGAAGCATCGGAATCTATAACTAGTGTCACAGGAATGGTTCAAAAAATAGACAGTAAGAAGAGTCAGTCTTCTTGTGCTTAGGTCGGAATTGTCCCTTTTGTATTTAATTCCGATGCAATTTGTGTGTTTCATCGTCAATATGAAGGTCCAGGGGATACAGTAAATCTGAAGTGAAGCATCGGAATCTATAACTAGTGTCACAGGAATGGTTCAAAACATAGACAGTAAGAAGAGTCAGTCTTCTTGTACTTAAGCCGGCATTTTGCGTTTTGTAATTGATTCCGATGCAATTTCCGTGTTTCATCGACAATAAGAAGGTCCAAGGGATACAGTAAACCTGAAGTTAAGCATCGGAATCTATAACTAGTGTCACAGGAATGGTTCAAAACATAGTCAGTAAGAAGAGTCAGTCTTCTTGTACTTAAGTCGGCATTGTGCCTTTTGTATTTAATTCCGAGGCAATTTCTTTGTATCATCGGCAACAAGAAGGTCCAAGGGATACAGAAGATCTGAAGTGAAGCATCGGAATCTATAACTAGTGTCACAGGAATGGTTCAAAACATAGACAGTAAGAAGAGTCAGTCTTCTTGTACCTAGGTCGTCATTGTTTCTTTTGTATTTAATTCCGATGCAATTTCTGTGTTTCAACGTCAATATGAAGTTCCAAGGGATACAGTAAACCTGAAGTGAAGCATCGGAATCTATAACTAGTGTCACAGGAATGGTTCAAAACATTGACAAAAAGAAGAGTCAGTCTTCTTGTACTAAAGTCGGCATTGTGCCTTTTGTATTTAATTCCGATGCAATCTCTGTGATTCATCCTCAAAAAGAAGGTCAGAGGGATACAGTAAACCTGAAGTGAAGTATCGGAATCTATAACTAGTGTCACAGGAATGGTTCAAAACTGTCAGTAAGAAGAATCAGTCTTCTTGTACTTAAGTCGGCTTTGTGCCTTTTGTATTTAATTCCGATGCAATTTCTTTGTTTCATCGTCAATAAGAAGGTCCAAGGGATACAGAAAATCTGGAGTGAAGCATCGGAATCTATAACTAGTGTCACAGGAATGGTTCAAAAAATAGACAGTAAGAAGAGTCAGTCTTCTTGTGCTTAGGTCGGAATTGTCCCTTTTGTATTTAATTCCGATGCAATTTGTGTGTTTCATCGTCAATATGAAGGTCCAGGGGATACAGTAAATCTGAAGTGAAGCATCGGAATCTATAACTAGTGTCACAGGAATGGTTCAAAACATAGACAGTAAGAAGAGTCAGTCTTCTTGTACTTAAGCCGGCATTTTGCGTTTTGTAATTGATTCCGATGCAATTTCCGTGTTTCATCGACAATAAGAAGGTCCAAGGGATACAGTAAACCTGAAGTTAAGCATCGGAATCTATAACTAGTGTCACAGGAATGGTTCAAAACATAGTCAGTAAGAAGAGTCAGTCTTCTTGTACTTAAGTCGGCATTGTGCCTTTTGTATTTAATTCCGAGGCAATTTCTTTGTATCATCGGCAACAAGAAGGTCCAAGGGATACAGAAGATCTGAAGTGAAGCATCGGAATCTATAACTAGTGTCACAGGAATGGTTCAAAACATAGACAGTAAGAAGAGTCAGTCTTCTTGTACCTAGGTCGTCATTGTTTCTTTTGTATTTAATTCCGATGCAATTTCTGTGTTTCAACGTCAATATGAAGTTCCAAGGGATACAGTAAACCTGAAGTGAAGCATCGGAATCTATAACTAGTGTCACAGGAATGGTTCAAAACATTGACAAAAAGAAGAGTCAGTCTTCTTGTACTAAAGTCGGCATTGTGCCTTTTGTATTTAATTCCGATGCAATCTCTGTGATTCATCCTCAAAAAGAAGGTCAGAGGGATACAGTAAACCTGAAGTGAAGTATCGGAATCTATAACTAGTGTCACAGGAATGGTTCAAAACTGTCAGTAAGAAGAATCAGTCTTCTTGTACTTAAGTCGGCTTTGTGCCTTTTGTATTTAATTCCGATGCAATTTCTTTGTTTCATCGTCAATAAGAAGGTCCAAGGGACACGGTAAATCTGAAGTGAAGCATCGGAATCTATAACTAGTGTCACAGGAATGGTTCAAAAAATCGACAGTAAGAAGAGTCAGTCTTCTTGTACTCAGGTCGGCATTGTGCCTTTTGTATTTAATTCCGATGCAATCTCTGTGATTCATCGTCAATAAGAATGTCAGAGGGATACAGTAAACATGAAGTGAAGCATCGGAATCTATAACTAGTGTCACAGGAATGGTTCAAAGCATAGTCAGTAAGAAGAGTCAGTCTTCTTGTACTTAGGTCGGAAATGTCCCTTTTGTATTTAATTCCGATGCAATTTGTGTGTTTCATCGTCAAAAAGAAGGTCAATGGGATACAGTAAACCTGAAGTGAAGCATCGGAATCTGTAACTAGTGTCACAGGAATGGTTCAAAACATAGCCAGTAGGAAGATTCAGTGTACATGTACTTAAGACAGCATTGTGCCTTTTCTATTTAATTCCGATGCAATTTCTGTGTTTCATCGTCAATAAGAAGGTCCAAGGGATACAGTAAACCTGAAGTGAAGCATCGGAATCTGTAACTACCGTCATAGCAGTGGTTCAAATCATAGACAGTAGGAAGATTCAGTCTTTATTTACTTAAGTCGGCATCGTGCCTTTCGTATTTATTTCCCATGCAATTTCCGTGTTTCATCGTCAATAAGAAGTTCAGAGGGATACAGTGAACCTGAGGTGAAGCATCGGAATCTATAAGTAGTGTCCTTGGAATGGTTGAAAACATAGACTGTGGGAAGAGTCAGTCACCTTCTACTTAAGTCGGCATTGTGCCTATAGTATTTAACTCCGATGCACTATCTGTAATTCAGCGTCAATGAGAAGATTCATGGAATACAGTAAACCTGAAATGAAGCATCGGAATCTATAACTAGTGTCACAGGAATGGTACAAAACAGTCAGTAAGAAGAGTCAGTCTTCTTGTACTTAAGTCGGCATTGTGCTTTTTGGGTTTAATTCCGATGCAATTTCTGTGTTTCATCGTTAATAAGAAGGTCAGAGGGATACAGTAAACCTGAAGTGTAGCATCGGACTCTATAACTAGTGTCACAGGAATGGTTCAAATAATAGACAGTAGGAAGAGTCAGTCTTATTGTACTTAAGTCGGTATTGTGCCTATTGTATTTAACTCCGATGCAGTATCTGTGTTTCATCGTCAATGAGAAGATCCAAGGGATACAGTAAACCTGAAATAAAGCATCGGAATCTATAACTAGTGTCATAGGAATGGTTCAAAACATAGACAGTAGGAAGATTCAGTCTACATGTACTTAAGACAGCATTGTGCCTTTTCTATTTAATTCCGATGCAATTTCTGTGTTTAATCGTCAATAAGAGGGTCCAAGGGATACAGTAAATCTGAAGTGAAGCATCGGAATCTATAACTAGTGTCACAGGAATGGTTCAAAGCTTAGCCAGTAAGAAGAGTCAGTCTTCTTGTACTTATGTCGGTATTGTGCCATTTGTATTTAATTCCGATGCAATTTCTCTGTTTAATCGTCAATAAGAAGGTCCAAGGGATACAGTAAAACTGAAGTGAAGCATCGGAATCTATAACTAGTGTCACTGGAATGGTTCAAAACTTAGACAGTAAGAAGAGTCAGTCTAATTGTACTTAAGTCGGCATTGTGCCATTTGTATTTAATTCCGATGCAATTTCTGTGTTTCATCGTCTAAAAGAAGGTCCAACGGTACAATAAACCTGAAGTGAAGCATCGGAATCTATAACTAGTGTCATTGGAATGGTTCAAATCATAGGCAGTAGGAAGTGTCAGTCTTCTTGTGCCTAAGTCAGCTTTGTGCATTTTCTATTTAATTCCGATGCATTTTCTGTGTTTCATCGTCAATAAGAAAGTCCAAGGGATACGGTAAATCTGAAGTGAAGCATCTGAATCTATAACTAGTGTCACAGGAATGGTTCAAAAAATCGACAGTAAGAAGAGTCAGTCTTCTTGTACTCAGGTCGGCATTGTGCCTTTTGTATTTAATTCCGATGCAATCTCTGTGATTCATCGTCAATAAGAATGTCAGAGGGATACAGTAAACATGAAGTGAAGCATCGGAATCTATAACTAGTGTCACAGGAATGATTCGAAACATAGTCAGTTAGAAGTGTCAGTCTTCTTGTACTTAAGTCGGCATTGTGGCTTTTGTATTTAATTCCGATGCAATTTCTGTGTTTCATCGTCAATAAGAAGGTCCAAGGGATACAGTAAACCTGAAGTGAAGCATCGGAATCTATAACTAGTGTCACAGGAATGGTACAAAGCATAGACAGTAAGAAGAGTCAGTCTCCTTGTACTTAAGTCGGCATTGTGTCCTTTTCAATTTAATTCCGATGCAATTACTGTGTTTCATCGTCAATAAGATGGTCAGAGGGATACAGTAAACCTGAAGTGTAGCATCGGAATCTATAACTAGTGTCACAGGAATGGTTCAAAACATAGACAGAAGGATGAGTCAGTGTTCTTGTACCTAAGTCAGCTTTGTGCATTTTCTATTTAATTCCGATGCATTTTCTGTATTTCATCGTCAATAAGATGGTCCAAGGGATACAGTAAAGCTGAAATGAAGCATCGGAATCTATAACTAGTGTCACAGGAATGTTTCTAAGCATAGACAGTAGGAAGAGTCAGTCTACATGTACTAAAGTCGGCATTGTGCCTTTTGTATTTGATTACGATGCAATTTCTGTGTTTCATCGTCAATAAGATGGTTAGAGGGATACAGTAAACCTGATGTGAAGCATCGGAATCTGTAACTAGCGTCACAGGAATGGTTCAAAACATAGACAGTAAGAAGAGTCAGTCTACGTGTACTTAAGTCGGCATTGTGCCTTTTCCATTTAATTCCGATGCAATTTCTGTGTTTCATCGTCAAAAAGAAGGTCCAACGGTACAATATACCTGAAGTGAAGCATCGGAATCTATAACTAGTATCACAGGAATTGTTCAAATCATAGACAGTAAGAAGAGTCAGTCTTCTTGTACTTAGGTCGGCATTGTGCCTTTTCTATTTAATTCCGATGTAATTTCAGTGTTTCATCGTCAATAAGAAGGTCAGAGGGATACAGTAAACCTGAAGTGAAGCATCGGAATCTACAACTACTGTCACAGGAATGGTTCAAAACTAAGTCAGTAAGAAGAGACAGTCTTCTTGTACTTACGTCTGCATTGTGCCTTTTCTATTATATCCGATGCAATATCTGTGTTCATCGTCAATAAGAAGGTCAGAGGGATACAGTAAACCTGAAGTGAAGCATCGGAATCTAGAACTTGTGTCACAGGAATGGTTCAAAAAATCGACAGTAAGAAGAGTCAGTCTTCTTGTACTTAGGTCGGCATTGTGTATTTTGTATTTAATTCCGATGCAATTTCTGTGATTCATCGTCAATAAGGATGTCAGAGGGATACAGTAAACCTGAAGTGAAGCATCGGAATCTATAACTAGTGTCACAGTAATGGTTCAAAACATAGACAGTAGGAACAAACAGTCTTCTTGTACTTAAGTCATTATTGTGCCTATTGTATTTAACTCCGATGCACTATCTGTGTTTTATCGTCAATAAGAAGATACAAGGGATACAGTAAACCTGAAATGAAGCATCGGAATCTATAACTAGTGTCACAGGAATGGTTCAAAACATAGACAGTAGGAAGATTCAGTCTACATGTACTTATGTCGTCATCGTGCCTTTTGTATTTATTTCCCATGCAATTTCCGTGTTTCATCGTCAATAAGAAGGTCAGAGGGATACAGTAACCCTGAAGTGAAGCATCGGAATCTATAACTAGTATCAAAGGAATGGTTCAAAACATAGACAGTAGGAAAAGTCAGTCTTCTTGTACTTAAGTCGGTATTGTGCCTATTGTATTTAACTCCGATGCACAATCTGCGATTAATCGTAAATAGGAAGATCCAAGGGATACAGTAAACCTGAAGTGAAGCATCGGAATCTATAACTAGTGTCACAGGAATGGTTCAAAGCATTGACAGTAGGAAGAGTCGGTCTTCTTGTACTTAAGTCGGTATTGTGCCTATTCTATTTAACTCTGATGCACAATCTGTGTTTCATCGTCAATAAGAAGATCCAAGGGATACAGTAAACCTGAAATGAGGCATCGGAATCTATTACTAGTGTCACAGGAATTTTTCAAACATAGACAGTAGGAAGAGTCAGTCTACATGTACTTAAGCCATCATTGTGCCTTTTGTATTTAATTCCGATGCAATTTCTGTGTTTCATCAGCACTAAGAAGGTCCAAGGGATACAGTAAATCTGAAGTGAAGCATCGGAATCTATAACTAGTGTCACAGGAATGGTTCAAAACTTAGACAATAAGAAGAGTCAGTCTTCTTGTACTTAAGTCGTCATTGTGCCTTTTGTATTTAATTCCGATGCAATTTCTCTGTTTCATCGTCAATAAGAAGGTCCAAGGGATACAGTAAACCTGAAGTGAAGCATCGGAATCAATAACTAGTGTCACAGGAATGGTTCAAGCAATAGTCAGTAAGAAGAGTCAGTCTTCTTGTACTTAAGTCGGCATTGTGCCTTTTGTATTTAATTCCGATGAAATATCTGTGTTTCATCGTCAATAAGAAGGTCCAATGGATACAATAAACCTGAAGTGAAGCATCGGATTCTATATCTAGTGTCACAGGAATGGTTCAAAGCATAGACAGTAAGGAGAGTCAGTTTTCTTGTACTTAAGTCGTCATTGTGCCTTTTGTATTTAATTCCGATGCAATTTCTGTGCTTCATCGTCAATAAGAAGGTCTAAGGGATACAGTAAACCTGAAGGTGAAGCATCGGAATCTATAACTAGTATCACAGGAATGGTTCAAAGTATAGACAGTAGGAAAGGTCAGTCTTCTTGTACTTAAGTCGGCATTGTGCCTTTTGTGTTTAATTCCGATGCAATTTCTGTGTTTCATCGTCAATAAGAATGTCAGAGGGATACAGTAAACCGGAAGTGAAACATCGGAATCTATAACAAGTGTCACAGGCATGGTTCAAAACATGGACAGTAGGAAGAGTCAGTCTTCTTGTACTTTAGTCAGCATTGTGTCTTTTCTATTTAATTCCGAGGCACTTTCTGTGTTTCATCGTCAATAAGAAGGTCCAAGGGATACAGTAAACCTGACATGAAGCATCGGAATCTATAAGTAGTGTCACAGGAATGGTCCAAAATATAGACAGGTAAGAAGAGTCAGACTTCTTGTACTTAAGTCGGAATTATGCCCTTTTCAATTTAATTCCGATGCAATTACTGTGTTTCATCCACAATTAGAAGGTCAGAGGGAATACAGTAAACCTGAAGTGTAGCATCGGAATCTGTAACTAGGTGTCCCAGGAATGGTTCAAAACATAGACAGTAGGAAGAGTCAGTCTTCTTGTACTTAAGTCGGCATTGTGCCTTTTCTATTGAATTCCGATGCAATTTCTGTGTTTCATCGTCAATAAGAAGGTCAGAGGGATACAGTAAACCAGAAATGAAGCATCGGAATCTATAACTAGTGTCACAGGAATGGTTCAAATCATAGTCAGTAAAGAAGAGTCAGTCCTCTTGTACTTAAGTCCGAATTGTGCCTTTTCTATTTAATTCCGATGCAATATTTGTGTTCCATCGTCAATAACAAGGTTTAAGGGATACAGTAAACCTGAAGTGAAGCATCGGAATCTATAACTTGTGTCACAGGAATGGTTCCAATCATAGTCAGTAAGAAGAGTCAGTCTTCTTGTACTCAAGTCGGCATTTTGCCTTTTCTATTTAATTCCGATGCAATTTCTGTGTTTCATCGTCAATAAGAAGGTCCAAGGGATACAGTAAACCTGAAGTGAAGCATCGGAATCAATAACTAGTGTCACAGGAATGGTTCAAAACATAGTCAGTAAGAAGAGTCAGTCTTCTTGTACTTATGTCATCATTGTGCCTTTTGTATTTAATTCCGATGCAATATCTGTGTTTCATCGTCAACAAGAAGGTCCAAGGGATACAATAAACCAGAAGTGAAGCTTCGGAATCTATAACTAGTGTCACAGGAATGGTTCCAAACATAGTCAGTAAGAAGAGTCAGTCTTCTTGTACTTAAGTCGGTATTGTGCCATTTGTATTTAATTCCGATGCAATTTCTGTGTTTCATCGTCAAAAGAAGGTCAGAGGGATACGGTAAACCTGAAGTGAAGCATCGGAATGTACAACTAGTGACACATGAATGGTTCAAAACAGTCAATAAGAGGAGTCAGTCTTCTTGTACTTAAGTCGGCATTGCGCCTTTTACATTTAATTTCGATGCAATTTCTCTGTTTCTTCGTCAATAAGAAGGTCAGAGGGATACATTTAACCGGAAGTGAAAACATCGGAATCCTATAACTAGTGTCACAGGAATGGTTCAAAATATAGACAGTAAGAAGAGTCAGACTTCTTGTACTTAAGTCGGCATTATGCCCTTTTAATTTAATTCCGATGCAATTACTGTGTTTCATCCACAATTAGAAGGTCAGAGTGATACAGTAAACCTGAAGTGTAGCATCGGAATCTATAACTAGTGTCACAGGAGTGGTTCAAAACAGAGACAGTAGGAAGAGTCAGTCTTCTTGTACTTAAGTCGGCATTGTGCCTTTTCTATTTAATTCCGATGCAATTTCTGTGTTTCATCGTCAATAAGAAGGTCAGAGGGATACAGTAAACCTGAAGTGAAGCATCGGAATCTGAAACTAGCGTCACAGGAATGGTTCAAAGCATAGACAGTAAGAAGAGTCAGTCTTCTTGTACTTAAGTCGGCATTGTGCCTTTTCTATTTAATTCCGATGCAATTTCAGAGTTTCATCGTCAATAAGAAGGTCCAAGGGATACAGTAAACCTGAAGTGAAGCATCGGAATCTATAACTAGTGTCACAGGAATGGTTCAAATCATAGTCAGTAAGAAGAGTCAGTCCTCTTGTACTTATGTCGTAATTGTGCCTTTTCTATTTAATTCCGATGCAATATCTGTGTTTCATCGTCAATAAGAAGGTCCAAGGGATACAGTAAACCTGAAGTGAAGCATCGGAATCTATAACTAGTGTCACAGGAATGGTTCCAAACATAGTCAGTAAGAAGAGTCAGTCTTCTTGTACTCAAGTCGGCATTGTGCCTTTTCTATTTAATTCCGATGCAATTTCTGTGTTTCATCGTCAATAAGAAGGTCAAAGTGATACAGTAAACCTGAAGTGAAGCATCGGAATCAATAACTAGTGTCACAGGAATGGTTCAAAACATAGTCAGTACGAAGAGTCAGTCTACTTGTACTTAAGTCGGCATTGTGCCTATTGTATTTAATTCCGATGCAATATCTGTGTTTCATCGTCAATAAGAAGGTCCAAGGGGTACAATAAACTTGAAGTGAAGCATCGGAATCTATATCTAGAGTCACAGGAATGGTTCAAAACATAGACGGTAAGGAGAGTCAGTCTTCTTGTACTTAAGTCGGCATTGTGCCATTTGTATTTAATTCCGATGCAATTTCTGTGTTTCATCGCAAATAAGAAGGTCAGAGGGATACATAAAACCTGAAGTGAAGCATCGGAATCTATAACTAGTGTCACAGGAATGGTTCAAAACATAGACAGTATGAAGAGTCAGACTTCTTGTACTTTAGTCAGCATTGTTCCTTTTCTATTTAATTCCGATGCACTTTCTGTGTTTCATCGTCAATAAGAAGGTCCAACGGATACAGTAAGCCTGAAGTGAAGCTTCGTAAACTAAAACTGGTCTCACAGGAAAGCTGCAAATCATAGACAGTAAGAAGAGTCTGTCTTCTTGTACTTAAGTGGGCATTGTGCCTTTTGTATTTAATTCCGATGCAATTTCTGTGTTTCTTCGGCAATAAGAAGGTCCAAGGGATACAGTAAACCTGAACTGAAGCATCGACATCTAAAACAGGTCCCATAGGGAAGGATCAAAAGATAGGCAGTGAGAAGAGTCAGTCTTCCTGTACTTAAGTCGGCATTGTGCCTTTTGTATATAATTCCGGTGCTATATCTGTGTTTCATCGTCAATAAGAAGGCACAAGGGTACAGTAAACCAGAAGTTAAGCATCGTAATCTAAATCAGGTCTCACAGGAAAGGGTCAAAGCATAGCCAGTAAGAAGAGTCAGTCTTCTTGTACTTAAGTGGGCAATGCGCCATTTTTATTTAATTCCAATGGAATTTCTGTGCTTCATCGTCAATAAGTAGGTAAAAGGTACACAATAAAACCTGAAGTGAAGCATCCGAATTTAAAACTGGTCTCACAGGAAAGTTTCAAAACATAGACGGTAAGGAGAGTCAGTCATCTTGTACTAAGTCGGCATTGTGCCTTTTGTATTTAATTGTGATGCAATTTCTGTGTTTCATCGACAATATGAAGGTCCAAGGGATACAGTAAGCCCGAAGTGAAGCATCGGAATCTAAAACTGGTCTCACAGGAAAGGTTAAAAGCATAGACAGTAAGAAGAGTCAGTCTTCTTGTACTTGGGTCGCGTTGTGCCTTTTGTATTTAATTCCGATGCAATTTCTGTGTTTCATCATTAATAAGAAGGTCCACGGGATACAGTAAACCTGAAATGAAACAACGGTATCTAAAACTGGTTTCACAGGAAAGGTTCAAAACATAGACAGTAAGAAGAGTCAGTCTCCTTGTACGTAAGTCGGCATTGTGCCTTTTATATTTAATTCCGATGCAATTTCTGTGTTTCATCGGCAATATGAAGGTCCAAGGGATACAGTAAACCCGAAGTGAAGCATCGGAATCTAAAACTGGTCTCATAGGAAAGGTTGAAAACATATTCAGTAAGAGGAGTCTGTCTTCTTGTACTTAAGTCGCCATTTTCCCTTTGCATTTAATTCCGATGCACTTTCTGTGTTTCATCGTCAACATGGAGGTCCAAGTGATACATTAAACCTGAAGTGAATCATCGGAATCTAAAACTTTTCTCACAGGAAAGGCTCAAAACATAGAAATTTAGAAGAGTGAGGCTTCTTGTACTTAAGTCGGCATTGTACCTTTTGATTTTAATTCCGATGCTATTTCTGTGCTTCATCGTCAATATGAAGGACCAAGATATACAATAAACCTGAAGTGAAGCATCGGAATCCAAAACTGGTCTCACAGGATATCTTCAAATCATAGAATTTAAGAAGTGTCTGTCTTCTGGTACTTAAGTCGGCATTGTGCCTTTTGTATTTAATTCTGATGCAATTTCTGTGTTTCATCGTCAATATGATGGTCCAAGGGATACAGTAAAAATGAAGAGAATCATCGGAATCTAAAACAGGTCTCACAGGAAAGGTTCAAAGCATAGACAGTAAGAAGAGTCAGTCTTTTTGTACTTATATTGGCATTGTGCCTTTTGTATATATTTCCGATGCAATATCTGTGTTTCATCGTCAATAAGACGGTACAAGGTATACAGTAAACCTGAAGTGAAGCATCGTAATCTAAAACAGGTCTCACAGGATAGGTTCAAATCATAGACAGTAAGAAGAGTCAGTCTTCTTGTTCTTAAGTCCGCATTGTGCCTTTTGTATTTAAATCCGATGCAATTTCTGTGTTTCATGGACCTTAAGAAGGTCCAAGGGATACACTAAACCTGAAGTGAAGCATCGGAATCTAATACTGGCCTCAGAAGAAAGGCTCAAATCATAGAATATATGAAGGGTCAGTCTTCTTGTACTTAAGTCGGCATTGTGCCTTTTGTAATTACTTCCGATGCAATTTCTGTGTTTCATCGTCAATAAGAAGGTCCAAGGGTTACAGTAAACCTGAAGTGAAGCATCGGAATCTAAAACTGGTCTCACAGGAAAGGTTCAAAGCATAGACTATAAAAAGAGTAAGTCTTCTTATACTTAAGTCGGCATTGTGACTTTTGTATTTAATTCCGATGCAATTTCTGTGTTTCATCGTCAATAAGAAGGTCCAACGGATACAATAAACCTTACGTGAAGCATCGTAATCTAAAACTGGCCTCACAGGAAAGATTCAAAGCATAGACAGTAAGAAGAGTCAGTCTTTTTTTACTTAAGTTGGCATTGTGCCTTTTGTATTTAATTCCGAGGAAATATCTATGATTCGTCGTCAATAAGAAGGTCCAAGGGATACAGTAAACCTGAAGTGAAGCATCGGAATCTAAAACAGGTCTCAGAGGAAAGGTTCAAAACGTAGACAGTAAGAAGAGTCCGTCTTCTTGTACTTAAGTCGGTATTGTGACTTTTGTATTTAATTCCGATGCACTTTCTGTGTTTCTTCGTCAATAAGAAGGTCCAAGGAAAACAGTAAACCTGAAGTGAAGCATCCGAGTCTAAAACTTGTCTCACAGGAAAGGTTCAAAACTTTGACTATACGAAGCGTCAGTCTTCTTGTACTTAAGTCGGCATTGTGAATTTTGTATTTAATTCCGATGCAGTTTCTGTGTTTCGTCGTAAATAAGCTGGTCCAAGGGATACAGTAAACCTGAAGTGAAGTATCGGAATCCAAAACAGGTCTCACAGGGAATCTTCAAAATATAGACAGTAAGAAGAGACAGTGTTCTAGTACTTATGTCGGCATTGTGCCTTTTCTTTTTAATTCCGATGCGATATCTGTGTCTCATGGTCAACAAGAAGGTCTAAGGGATAGGGGAAACCTGAAGTAAGGCATCGGAATCTAAAACTGGTCTCACAGGAGAGGTTCAAATCATCGACAGTAAGAAGATTAAGTCTTCTTGTACTTAAGTCGGCATTGTGCCTATTGTATTTATTTCCGATGCAATATCTGTGTTTCATCGTCAATAAGAAGTTTCAAGGGATACAGAAAAACCTGATGTAAAGCATCGGAATCTAAAACTGGTGTCACAGGAAAGGTTCAAAACATAGACAGTATGAAGAGTCAGTCTTGTTGTACTTAAGTCGGCATTGTGCCTTTTGTATTTAATTCCGATGCAACTTCTGTGTTTCATCGTCAATTGGAAAGTCCAAGGGATACAGTAAAACAGAAGTGAAGCACCGGAATCGAAAACTGGTCTCACAGGAAAGGTTCAAAGCAATGACAGTAAGAAGAGTCAGTCTTCTTGTTCTTAAGTCGGCATTGTGAATTTTGTATTTAATTCCGATACTATTTCTGTGTTCCATCGTCAATAAGAAGGTCCAAGGGATACAGTAAACCAGAAGTGAAGCATCGGAATCAAAAACTGGTCGCACTGGAAACGCTCAAACATAGACAGAAAGAAGAGTCAATCCTCTTGTACTTAATCGGCATTGTGCCTTTTGTATTTAATTCCGATGCAATTTCTGTGATTCATCGTCAATAAGAAGGTCCAAGGGATACAGTAAACCTTAAGTGAAGCATCAGAATCTAAAACAGGTGTCACAGGAAAGGTTTAAAACATAAACCGTAGAAGAGTTAATCTTCTTGTACTTAAGTCGGCATTGTACCTTTTGTTCTAATTCCGATGCAATATCTGTGTTTCATCGTCAATAAGGAGGTCCACGGGATACGGCAAACCTGAAGTGAAGAATCGGACTCTAAAACTGGCGTCACAGGAAAGATTCAAAAAATAGACCGTAAGAAGAGTCAGTTTTCTTGTACTTAAGACGGCATTGTGCCTTTTGTATTAATTTCCGATCAATTTCTGTGTTTCCTCGTTAATAAGAGGGTCCAAGGGATAAAGTGATCCCGAAGTGAAGCATCGGAATATAAAACGGGTATCACAGGTGAGGCTCAAATCAAAGAATGTAAGAAGAGTCAGTCCTCATGTACTAAATCGTCATTGTGCCTTTTGTATTTAATTTCCATGCAATATCTGTATTTCATCGTTAATAAGAAGGTCCAAGGGATACAGTAAACCTGAAGTAAGGCATCGGAATCTAAAATAGGTTTCACGGAAAGGTTCAAAACATGGACAGTAAGAAGAGTTAGTATTCTTGTACTTATGTCGGCATTATGCCTTTTGTATTTAATTCCGACGCAATTTCTGTGTTTCATCGTCAATAAGAAGGTCCAAGAGATACAGTAAACCTGACGTGAAGCACCGTAATCTAAAACCGGTCTCACAGGAAAGGCTCAAAACATAGACTGTAGGAAGAGTCAGTCTTCTTGTACAATTGTCGGCATTGTTCCTTTAGTATTTAATTCCGATGCGATTTCTGTGTTTCATCGTCATTAAGAAGGTCCAAGGAATACAGTAAACCTGAAGTGAAGCATCGGAATCTGAAACTGAGATCACAGGAAAGGCTCAAATCATAGAATGTAAGAAGAGTCGGTCTTCTTGTACTTAAGTCAGCATTATGGCTTTTGTACACTCCTGGAAATGGAAAAAAGAACACATTGACACCGGTGTGTCAGACCCACCATACTTGCTCCGGACACTGCGAGAGGGCTGTACAGGCAATGATCACACGCATGGCACAGTGGACACACCAGGAACCGCGGTGTTGGCCGTCGAATGGCGCTAGCTGCGCAGCATTTGTGCACCGCCGCCGTCAGTGTCAGCCAGTTTGCCGTGGCATACGGAGCTCCATCGCAGTCTTTAACACTGGTAGCATGCCGCGACAGCGTGGACGTGAACCGTATGTGCAGTTGACGGACTTTGAGCGAGGGCGTATAGTGGGCATGCGGGAGGCCGGGTGGACGTACCGCCGAATTGCTCAACACGTGGGGCGTGAGGTCTCCACAGTACATCGATGTTGTCGCCAGTGGTCGGCGGAAGGTGAATGTGCCCGTCGACCTGGGACCAGACCGCAGCGACGCACGGATGCACTCCAAGACCGTAGGATCCTACGCAGTGCCGTAGGGGACCGCACCGCCACTTCCCAGCAAATTAGGGACACTGTTGCTCCTGGGGTATCGGCGAGGACCATTCGCAACCGTCTCCATGAAGCTGGGCTACGGTCCCGCACACCGTTAGGCCGACCTCCCCTCACGCCCCAACATCGTGCAGCCCGCCTCCAGTGGTGTCGCGACAGGCGTGAATGGAGGGACGAATGGAGATGTGTCGTCTTCAGCGATGAGAGTCGCTTCTGCCTTGGTGCCAATGATGGTCGTATGCGTGTTTGGCGCCATGCAGGTGAGCGCCACAATCAGGACTGCATACGACCGAGGCACACAGGGCCAACACCCGGCATCATGGTGTGGGGAGTGATCTCCTACACTGGCCCTACACCGCTGGTGATCGTCGAGGGGACACTGAATACTGCACGGTACATCCAAACCGTCATCGAACCCATCGTTCTACCATTCCTAGACCGGCAAGGGAACTTGCTGTTCCAACAGGACAATGCACGTCCGCATGTATCCCGTGCCACCAAACATGCTCTAGAAGGTGTAAGTCAACTACCCTGGCCAGCAAGATCTCCGGATCTGTCCCCCATTGAGCATGTTTGGGACTGGATGAAGCGTCGTCTCACACGGTCTGCACGTCCAGCACAAACGCTGGTCCAACTGAGGCGCCAGGTGGAAATGGCATGGCAAGCCGTTCCACAGGACTACATCCACCATCTCTACGATCGTCTCCATGGGAGAATAGCAGCCTGCATTGCTGCGAAAGGTGGATATACACTGTACTAGTGCCGACATTGTGATGCTCTGTTGCCTGTGTCTATGTGCCTGTGGTTCTGTCAGTGTGATCATGTGATGTATCTGACCCCAGGAATGTGTCAATAAAGTTTCCCCTTCCTGGGACAATGAATTCACGGTGTTCTTATTTCAATTTCCAGGAGTGTATTTTAGTCCGTTACAATTACTGTGTTTCATCGTCAATATGAAGGTCCAAGGGATACAGTAAACCTGAAGTGAAGTATCGGAATCTAAAACTGGTCTCACTGGGAAGGTTCAAAAACATAGAGAGTAAGAAGAGTCAGTCTTCTTGTACTTAAGTCGGCATTGTGCCTTTTGTAATTAATTCCGATGCAATTTCTGTGTATCGTCGTCAATAAGAAGGTCCTAGCAATACAGTAAACCTGAAGTGAAGCATCGGAATCCTTAACAAGTCTCACAGGGAATGTTCAAAATATAGACAGTAACAAGAGTCAGTGTTCTTTTACAAAAGTCGGCATTGTGCCATTTGTATTTAATTCCGATATAATTTCTTTGTTTCATCGTCAATAAGAAGGTCCAAGGGATATAGTAAACCCGAAGTGATGCACCGATATCTAAAACTGGTCTCAGAGGAAAGGCTCAAATCATAGAATGTAAGAAGAGTCAGTCCCCATGTACTTAAGTCGGCATTGTGCATTTGTATTTAATTCCGATGCAATTTCTGTGTTTCATCGTCAATAAGAAGGTCCAAGGGATATAGTAAACATGAAGTGAAGCATCGGAATCAAAAACGGGTCTCACAGGTAAGGTTCAAAACATAGACAGTAAAAAGGATCAGACTTCATGTACTTAAGTCGGCATTTTGCCTTAAGTTTTTAAATCCGATGCAATTTCTGTGTTTCATCGTCTATAAGAACGTCCACGGGATACAGTAAACCTGAAATGAAGCATCGGAATCTAAAACTTGTCTCACAGAAAAGATTCAAAACATAGACAGTAAGAAGAGTCAGTCTTCTTGTATTTATATCGGCATTGTGCCTTTTGTATTTAATTCCGAAACAATTTCTGTGTTTCGTCGTCAATATGAAGGTCCAAGGGATACAGTAAACCTGAAGTGAGGTATCGGAATCTAAAACTGGTCTCACAGGGAAGGTTCAAAACATAGACAGTAAGAAGAGTCAGTCTTCTTGTACTTCAGTCGGCATTGTGCCTTTTGTATTTAATTCCGATGCAATTTCTGTGTTTCATCGTAAATAAGATGGTCCTAGGGATACAGTAAACCTGAAGTGAAGCATCGGAATCTAAAACAGGTCTCACAGAGAATGTTCAAAATATAGACACTAAGAAGAGACATTGTTCTTGTACTTATGTCGGCATTCAGCCTTTTATTTTTAATTCCGATGCGATTTCTGTGTTTCATGGTCAACAAGAAGGTCTAAGGGATACGGTAAACCTGAAGTAATCATCGGAATCTAAAACTGGTCTCACAGGAGAGGTTCAAAACATCGACAGTAAGAAGAGTAAATCTTCTTGTACTTAAGTCGGCATTGTGCATTTGGATTTAATTCCGATGCAATTTCAGTGTTTCATCGTCAATATCATGGTCCAACGGGATACAGTAAAAATGAAATGAAGCATCGGAATCTAATACTGGTGTCACAAGAAAGGTTCAAAACATAGACAGTATGAAGAGTCAGTCTTCTTGTACTTAAGTCGGCATTTTGCCTTTTGTATTTAATTCCGATGCAACTTCTGTGTTTCATCGTCAATTGGGAAGTCCAAGGGATACAGTAAAACTGAAGTGAAGCACCGGAATCGAAAACTGGTCTCACAGGAAAGATTCAAAGCATAGACAGTAATAAGAGTCAGTCTTTTGTACTTAAGTCGGCATTGTGACTTTTGTATTTAATTCCGATGCTATTTCTGTGTTCCATCGTCAATAAGAAGGTCCAAGGGATACAGTAAACCTGAAGTGAGGCATCGGAATCTATAAGTGGTCTCACAGTTAAGGTTCAAACCATGGAGAGTAAGAGGACTCAGTCTTCTTGTACTTAAGTCAGCATTGTTCGTTTTGTATTTAATTCCGAAGCAATTTCTGTATTTCATCGTCAATATGAAGGTCCAAGAGGTACAGTAAAACTGAAGTGAAGCATCGGAATCTAAAAATGGTCTGACAGAAGAGGTGCAAAGCATTGACAGTAAGAAGAGTCAGTCTTCTTGAACTGAAGTCGGCATTGTTCCTTTTGTATTTAATTCCGATGCAATTTCTGTGTTTCATCGTCAATAAGAAGGTCCAAGGGATACAGTAAACATGAAGTGAACCATCGGAATCTAAAGATGGTCTCACAGGAAAGGTTGAAAACATAGACTGTAAGAAGAGTCAGTCTACTTGTACTTAAGTCGGCATTATGCCTTTTGTATTTAATTCCGATGCTATTTCTGTGTTTCATCGTCATTAAGAAGGTCCAAGGGTTACTGTAAACCTGAAGTGAAGCATCGGATTCTAAAACTTGTCACACAGGAATGGTTCAAATCATAGAACGAAAGAAGAGTCAGCCCACTTGTACTTGAGCTAGCATTGTTCCTTTTGTATTTAATTCCGATGCAATTTCTGTGTTTCATCGTCAATAAGAAGGTCCAAGGGATACATTAAACCTGAAGTGAAGCATCGGAATCTAAAGATGGTCTCACAGGAAAGGTTAAAAAAATAGACTGTAAGAAGAGTCAGTCTTCTTGTACTGAAGTCGGCATTTTGCCTTTTGTATTTAATTCCGATGCAATTTCTGTGTATCATCGTCATTAAGAAGGTCCAAGGGATAGTGTAAACCTGAAGTGAAGCATCAGAATCTAAAACAGGTCTCACAGGAGTGGTTCAAATCATAGAACGTAAGAAGAGTCAGTCCTCTTGTACTTAAGTCGGCATTGTACCTTTTGTATTTAATTCCGATGCACTTTTAGTGTTTCATCGTCAAAAAGAAGGTCCAAGGGATATAGTAAGCCTGAAGTGAAGCATCTGTTTCTAAAACTTGTCTCACAGGAAATGCTAAAATTATAGTAAGTAATTAGAGTCAATCCTCTTGTACTTAAGTCGACATTGTGCCTTTTGTATTTAATTCCGATGCAATTCCTGTGTTTCATCGTCAATAAGAAGGTCCGATGAATAATGTAAACCTGAAGTGAAGCATCGGAATCTAAAACTGTTCTCACAGGAGAGGCTCAAAGCATAGACAGTAAGAAGAGTCAGATCATATTTCTTGTACTTAAGTCGGCATTGTGCCTTTTGTATTTAATTCCGTTGCAATTTCTGTTTCATCGTCAATAAGAAGGTTCAAGGGATACTGTACAACTGACGTAAAGCATCGGAATCTAAAACTGGTCTCACAGGAAAGATTCAAAGCATGGACAGTATAAAGAGTCTGTCTTCTTGTACTTAAGTCGCCATTGTGCCTTTTGTATTTGATTCCGATGAAATTTCTGTGTTTTATCGTCAATTAGAAGGCCCTAGGGATACAATAAACCTGAAGTGAAGCATTGGAATCTAAATCTGAACTCACAGGAAAGGCTCAACTCATAGACAGTAAGATGAGTCTGTCTTCTTGTACTTAAGTCGAGATTGTGCCTGTTGTGCTTAATTCCGATGCAATTTCTGTGTTTCATCGTCAATAAGAAGGTTCAAGGGATGCAGTAAACCTGAAGTGAAGCATCGGAATCGAAAACTGGTCTCACAGGAGAGGTTCAAATCATAGACAGTAAGATGAGTCTGTCTTCTTGTACTTAAGTCGACATTGTGCCTGTTGTGCTTAATTCCGATGCAATTTCTGTGTTTCATCGTCAATAAGAAGGTTCAAGAGATGCAGTAAACCTGAAGTGAAGCATCGGAATCTAAAACAGGTCTCATTGGAGAGGTTCAAATCATAGACAGTAAGAAGAATCAGTCTACTTGTACATAAGTCGGCATTGTGCCTTTTGTATTTAATTCCGATGTAATTTCTGTGTTTCATCGTCAATAAGAAGGTCCAAGGGATACAGTAAACCTGAAGTGAGGCATCGGAATCTATAACTGGTCTCCACAGGAAAGGTTCAAAACATAGACAGTAAGAGGACTCAGTTTTCTTGTACTTAAGTCAGCATTATTCCTTTTGTATTTAATTCCGATGCAATTTCTGTGTTTCATCGTCAATAAGAATGTCCAAGGGATACAGTAAACCTGAAGTGAACCATCGGAAACTAAAGATGGTCTCACAAGAAAGGTTCAAAACATAGACTGTTAGAGGAATCAGTCACCTTGTACTTAAGTTGGCATTTTGCCTTTTGTATTTAATTCCGATGCTATTTCTGTGTTCCATCGTCATTAAGAAGGTCCAAGGGATACTGTAAACCTGAAGTGAAGCATCGGATTCTAAAACTTGTATCACAGGAATGGTTCAAATCATAGAACGTAAGAAGAGTCAGTCATCTTGTACTTAAGTTGGCATTGTGCCTTTTGTATTTAATTCCGATGCAATTTCTGTGTTTCATCGTCATTAAGAAGGTCCAAGGAATACTGCAAACATGAAGTGAAGCATCGGAATCTAAAACTGGTCACACAGGAGTTCTTCAAATCATAGAACGTAAGTAGAGTCAGTCCTCTTGTACTTAAGTTAGCATTGTTCCTTTTATTTTTAATTTCGATGCAATTTCTGTGTTTCATCGTCAATAAGAAGGTCCAAGGGATATATTAAACCAGAAGTGAAGCATCGGAATCTAAAGATGGTATCACAGGAAAGGTTAAAAATATAGACTGTAAGAAGAGTCAGTCTTCTTGTACTTAAGTCGGCATTTTGCCTTTTGTATTTAATTCCGATGCAATTTCTGTGTTTCATCGTCATTAAGAAGGTCCAAGGGATACTATAAACCTCAAGTGAAGCATCAGAATCTGAAACTGGTCTCACAGGAGTGGTTCAAATCATAGAACGTAAGAAGAGTCAGTCCTCTTGTACTTAAGTCAGCATTGTTATTTTTGTATTTAATTCCGATGCAAATTCTGTGTTTCATCGTCAATAAGAAGGTGCAAGTGATACAGTAAACCTGAAGTGAAGCATCGGAATCTAAAACTGGTCTCACAGGAAAGGCTCAAATCATCGAATGTAAAAAGAGTCAGTCTTCTTGTACATAAGTCGGCATTGTGCCTTTTGTATTTAATTCCGATGTAATTTCTGTGTTTCATCGTCAATAAGAAGGTCCAAGGGATACAGTTAACCTGAAGTGAGGCTTCGGAATCTATAACTGGTCTCACAGTTAAGGTTCAAACCATAGACAGTAAGAGGACTCAGTCTTCTTGTACTTAAGTAGGCATTGTTCGTTTTGTATTTAATTCCGAAGCAATTTCTGTGTTTCATCGTCAATATGAATGTCCAAGGGATACAGTAAACCTGAAGTGAAGCATCGGAATCTAGAAATGGTCTGACAGAGGAGGTGCAAAGCATTGACAGTAAGAAGAGTCAGTCTTCTTGTACTGAAGTCGGCATTGTTCATTTGTATTTAATTCCGACGCAATTTCTGTGTTTCATCGTCAATAAGAAGGCCCAAGGGATACAGTAAACCTGAAGTGAACCATAGGAATCTAAAGATGGTCTCACAGGAAAGTTTGAAAACATAGACTGTAAGAAGAGTCAGTCTACTTGTACTTAAGTCGGCATTATGCCTTTTGTATTTAATTCCGATGCAATTTCTGTTTTTCATCGACATTAAGAAGGTCCAAGGGATACTGTAAACCTGAAGTGAAGCATCGGATTCTAAAACTTGTCACACAGGAATGGTTCAAATCATAGAACGGAAGAAGAGTCAACCCTCTTGTACTTAAGCTAGCATTGTTCCTTTTGTATTTAATTCCGATGCAATTTCTGTGTTTCATCGTCAATAAGAAGGTCCAAGGGATACATTAAACCTGAAGTGAAGCATCGGAATCTAAAGATGGTCTAACAGGAAAGGTTAAAAAAATAGACTGTAAGAAGAGTCAGTCTTCTTGTACTGAAGTCAGCATTTTGCCTTTTGTATTTAATTCCGATGCAATTTCTGTGTTTCATCGTCATTAAGAAGGTCCAAGGGCTACTGTAAACCTGAAGTGAAGCATCAGAATCTAAAACAGGTCTCACAGTGTGGTTCAAATCATAGAACGTAAGAAGAGTCAGTCCTCTTGTACTTAAGTCGACATTGTGCCTGTTGTGTTTAATTCCGATGCAATTTCTGTGTCTCATTGTCAATAACAAGCTCCAAGGGATACATTAAACCTGAAGTGAAGCATTGGAATCTAAATCTGAACTCACAGGAGAGACTCAAATCATAGGCAGTGAGAAGAATCAGTCTTCTTGTACTTAAGTCGGCCTTGTGCCTTTAGTATTTAATTCCGATGCAATTTCTGTGTCTCATTGTCAATAAGATGGTCCAAGGGATACAGTAAACGTGAAATGAAGCATCGGAATCTAAAACTGGTCTCACAGGGAAGGATCTAAACATAGACACTAAGAAGAATCAGTGTTCTTGTACTTAAGTCGGCATTGTGCCAATTGTATATAATTCCGATGCAATTTCTGTGTTTCATCGCCAATAGGAAGGTTCAAGGGATGCAGTAAACCTGAAGTGAAGCATCGGAAACTAAAACTGGCCTCACAGGAAAGGATCAAAGCATAGACAGTAAGAAGAATCAGTCTTCTTGTACATAAGTCGGCATTGTGCCTTTTGTATTTAATTCCGATGTAATTTCCGTGTTTCATCGTCAATAAGAAGGTCCAAGGGATACAGTATACCTGAAGTGAGGCATCGGAATCTATAACTGGTCTCACAGTTAAGGTTCAAACCATAGACAGTAAGAGGACTCAGTCTTCTTGTACTTAAGTCAGCATTGTTCCTTTTGTATTTAATTCCGATGCAATTTCTGTGTTTCATCGTCAATAAGAAAGTCCAAGGGTTACAGTAAACCTGAAGTGAAGCATCGGAATCTAAAACTGGTCTCACAGGAAAGGCACAAATCATCGAATGTAAAAAGAGTCAGTCTGTTTGTACTTAAGTCAGCATTGTGACTTTTGTATTTAATTCCGATGCAATTTCTGTGTTTCATCGACAATAAGAAGGTCCCAGGGATACAGTAAACCTGAAGTGAACCATCGGAATCTAAAGATGGTCTCACAGGAAAGGTTTAAAACGTAGACTGTAAGAAGAGTCAGTCTTCTTGTACTTAAGTCGGCATTTTGCTTTTTGTATGTAATTCCGATGCAATTTCTGTGTTTTATCGTCATTAAGAAGGTCCAGGGGATACTGTAAACCTGAAGTGAAGCATCGGATTCTAAAACTTGTCTCACAGGAATGGTTCAAATCATAGAACGTAAGAAGAGTCAGTCCTCTTGTACTTAAGTTGGCATTGTGCCTTTTGTGTTTAATTCCGATGCAATTTCTGTGTTTCATCGTCATTAAGAAGGTCCAAGGGATACTGCAAACATGAAGTGAAGGATCGGAATCTAAAACTGGACTCACAGGAGTTGTTCAAATCATAGAACGTAAGGAGAGTCAGTCCTCTTGTACTTAAGTTAGCATTGTTCCTTTTGTATTTAATTCCGATGCAATTTCTGTGTTTCATCGTCAATAAGACGGTCCAAGGGATACATTAAACCTGAAGTGAAGCATGGGAATCTAAAGATGGTATCACAGGAAAGGTTAAAAGAATAGTCTGTAAGAAGAGTCAGTCTTCTTGTACTTAAGTCGGCATTTTGCCTTTTGTATTTAATTCCGTTGGAATTTCTGTGTTTCATCGTCATTAAGAAGGTCCAAGGGTAACTATAAACCTCAAGTGAAGCATCAGAATCAAAAACTGGTCTCACAGGAGTGGTTCAAATCATTGAACGTAAGAAGAGTCAGTCCTCTTGTACTTAAGTCGGCATTGTTCCTTTTGTATTTAATTCCGATGCAATTTCTGTGTTTCATCGTCAATAAGGAGGTCCAAGGGATACAGTAAACCTGAAGTGTAGCATCGGAATCTAAAACTGGTCTCACAGGAAAGGCTCAAATCATCGAATGTAAAAAGTGTCAGTCTTCATGTACTTAAATCAGCATTGTGCCTTTTGTATTTAATTCCGATGCAATTTCTGTGTTTCATCGACAATAAGAAGGTCCAAGGGATACAGTAAACCTGAAGTAAAGCATCGGAATCTAACTCTTGTCTCACAGGAAAGGTTCAAAACATAGACAGTTGCAAGAGTCTGTCTTCTTGTACTGAAATCGGCATTGTGCCTTTTGTATTTGATTCCGATGAAGTTTCTGTGTTTCATCGTAAATTAGAAGGCCCAAGGGATACAGTAAACCTGAAGTGAAGCATTGGAATCTAAATCTGAACTCACAGGAAAGGCTCAAATCATAGGCAGTGAGAAGAATCAGTCTTCTTGTACTTAAGTCGGCATTGTGCCTTTAGTATTAAATTCCGATGCAATTTCTGTGTCTCATTGTCAATAAGATGGTCCAAGGGTACAGTAAACGTGAAATGAAGCATCGGATTCTAAAACTGGTCTCACAGGAAAGGATCTAAACATAGACAGTAAGAAGAGTCAGTGTTCTTGTACTTAAGTCGGCATTGTGCCTTTTGTATTTAATTCCGATGCAATTTCTGTGTTTCATCGTTACCAAGAAGGTTCAAGGGATGCAGTAAACCTGAAGTGAGGCATCGGAATCTAAAACTGGCCTCACAGAAAGGTTCAAAACATAGACACTAAGAAGAATCAGTCTTCTTGTACACAAGTCGGCATTGTGCCTTTTGTATTTAATTCCGATGTAATTTCTGTGTTTCATCGTCAATAAGAAGGTCCAAGGGATACAGTAAACCTGAAGTGAGGCATCGGAATCTATAACTGGTCTCACAGTTAAGGTTCACACCATAGACAGTAAGAGGACTCAGTCTTCTTGTACCTAAGTCAGCATTGTTCCTTTTGTATTTAATTCCGATGCAATTTCTGTGTTTCATCGTCAATAAGAAGGTCCAAGGGATACAGTAAACCTGAAGTGAAGCATCGGAATCTAAAAATGGTCTCACAGAAGAGGTTCAAAGCATTGACAGTAAGAAGAGTCAGTCCTCTTGTACTTAAGTTGGCATTGTGCCTTTTGTATTTAATTCCGATGCAATTTCTGTGCTTCATCGCCAATAAGAAAGTCCAAGGGATACAGTAAACCTGAAGTGAAGCATCGGATTCTAAAGATGGTATCACAGGAAAGGTTTAAAACATAGACGGTAAGAAGAGTCAGTCTTCTTGTACTTAAGTCGGCATTTTGCCTTTTGTATTTAATTACGATGCAATTTCTGTTTTTCATCTTCATTAAAAAGGTCCAAGGGATACTGCAAACATGAAGTGAAGGATCGGAATCTAACACTGGTCTCACAGGAGTTGTTCAAATCATAGAACGTAAGGAAGGTCAGTCCTCTTGTACTTAAGTTAGCATTGTTCCTTTTGTATTTAATTCCGATGCAATTTCTGTGTTTTATCGTCAATAAGAAGGTCCAAGGGATACATTAAACCTGAAGTGAAGCATCGGAATCTAAAGATGGTATCACAGGAAAGGTTAAATAATAGACTGTAAGAAGAGTCAGTCTTCTTGTTCTTAAGTCGGCATTTTGCCTTTTGAATTTAATTCCGATGCAATTTCTGTGTTTCATCGTCATTAAGAAGATGTAAGGGATACTATAAACCTCAAGTGAAGCATCAGAATCTAAAAATGGTCTCACAGGAGTGGTTCAAATCATAGAACGTAAGAAGAGTCAGTCCTCTTGTACTTATGTCGGCATTGTTCCTTTTGTATTTAATTCCGATACAATTTCTGTGTTTCATCGTCAATACGAAGGTCCAAGGGATACAGTAAACCTGATGGAAAGCATCGGAATCTAAATCTTGTCTCACAGGAAAGGTTCAAAACATAGACAGTTGGAAGAGTCAGTCTTCTTGTACTGAAATCGGCATTGTGCCTTTTGTATTTGATTCCGATGAAATTTCTGTGTTTCATCGTCAATTAGAAGGCCCAAGGGATACACTAAACCTGAAGTGAAGCATTGGAATCTAAATCTGAACTCACAGGAAAGGCTCAAATCATAGGCAGTGAGAAGAATCAGTCTTCTTGTACTTAAGTCGGCATTGTAACTTTAGTATTTAATTCCGATGCAATTTCTGTGTCTCATTGTCAATAAGATGGTCCAAGGGTACAGCAAACGTGAAATGAAGCATCGGAATCTAAAACTGGTCTCACAGGAAAGGATCTAAACATAGACAGTAAGAAGAGTCAGTGTTCTTGTACTTAAGTCGGCATTGTGCCATTTGTATATAATTCCGATGCAATTTCTGTGTATCATCGTCAATAAGAAGGTTCAAGGGATGCCGTAAACCTGAAGTGAAGCATCGGAATCTAAAACTGGCCTCACAGGAAAGGTTCAAACATAGACAGTAAGAAGAATCAATCTTCTTGTACATAAGTCGGCATTGTGCCTTTTGTATTTAATTCCGATGTAATTTCTGTGTTTCATCGTCAATAAGAAGGTCCAAGGGATACAGTAAACCTGAAGTGAGGCATCGGAATCTATAACTGGTCTCACAGTTAAGGTTCAAACCGTAGATAGTAAGAGGACTCAGTCTTCTTGTACTTAAGTCAGCATTGTTCCTTTTGTATTTAATTCCGATGCAATTTCTGTGTTTCATCGTCAATAAGAAGGTCCAAGGGATACAGTAAACCTGAAGTGAAGCATCGGAATCTAAAAATGGTCTCACAGAAGAGGTTCAAAGCGTTGACAGTAAGAAGAGTCAGTCCTCTTGTACTTAAGTTGGCATTGTGCCTTTTGTATTTCATTCCGATGCAATTTCTGTGTTTCATCGTCAATAAGAAAGTCCAAGGGATACAGTAAACCTGAAGTGAAGCATCGGAATCTAAAACTGGTCTCACAGGAAAGGCACAAATCTTCGAATGTAAAAAGAGTCAGTCTTCTTGTACTTAAGTGAGCATTGTGCCTTTTGTATTTAATTCCGATGCAATTTCTGTGTTTCATCGACAATAAGATGGTCCAAGGGATACAGTAAACCTGAAGTGAACCATCGGAATCTAAGGATGGTCTCACAGGAAGGGTTTAAAACATAGACTGTAAGAAGAGTCAGTCTTCTTGTACTTAAGTCTGCATTTTGCTTTTTGTATTTAATTCCGATGCAATTTCTGTGTTTTATCGTCATTAAGAAGGTCCAAGGGATACTGTAAACCTGAAGTGAAGCATCGGATTCTAAAACTGGTCTCACAGGAATGGTTCAAATCATAGAACGTAAGAAGAGTCAGTCCTCATGTACTTAAGTTGGCATTGTGCCTTTTGTGTTTAATTCCGATGACATTTCTGTGTTTCATCGTCATTAAGAAAGTAAAAGGGATACTGCAAACATGAAGTGAAGGATCGGAATCTAAAACTGGTCTCACAGGAGTTGTTCATATCATAGAACGTAAGGAGAGTCAGTCCTCTTGTACTTAAGTTAGCATTGTTCCTTTTGTATTTAATTCCGATGCAATTTCTGTGTTTCATCGCCATTAAGAAGGTCCAAGGGATACTGTAAACCTTAAGTGAAGCATCGGATTCTAAAACTTGTCTCACAGGAATGGTTCAAATCATAGAACGTAAGAAGAGTCAGTCCTCTTGTACTTAAGTTGGCATTGTGCTTTTTGCGTTTAATTCCCATGCAATTTCTGTGTTTCATCGTCATTAAGAAGGTCCAAGGGATACTGCAAACATGAAGTGAAGGATCGGAATCTAAAACTGGTCCCACAGGAGTTGTTCAAATCATAGAACGTAAGGAGAGTCAGTCCTCTTGTACTTAAGTTAGCATTGTTCCTTTTGTATTTAATTCCGATGCAATTTCTGTGTTTCATCCTCAATAAGAAGGTCCAAGGGATACATTAAACCTGAAGTGAAGCATCGGAATCTAAAGATGGTATCACAGGAAAGGTTAAAAAAATAGAATGTAAGAAGAGTCAGTCTTCTTGTACTTAAGTCGGCATTTTGCCTTTTGTATTTAATTCCGATGCAAGTTCTGTGTTTCATCGTCATTAAGAAGGTCCAAGGGATACTATAAACCTCAAGTGAAGCATCGGAATCTAAAACTGGTCTCACAGGAGTGGTTCAAATTATAGAACGTAAGAAGAGTCAGTCCTCTTGCACTTAAGTCGGCATTGTTCCTTTTTCAGTTAATTCCGAAGCAATTTCTGTGTTTCAACGTCAATAAGAAGGTCCAAGGGAAACAGTAAATCTGAAGTGAAGCACCGGAAACTAAAACTGGTCTCACAGGAAAGGCTCAAATCATAGAATGTAAGAAGAGTCAGTCCTCTTGTGCTTAAGTTGGCATTGTGCCTTTTGTGTTTAATTCTGATGCAAATTCTGTGTTTCATCGTCATTAAGAAGGTCCAAGGGATACTGCTAACATGAAGTGAAGGATCGGAATCTAAAACTGGTCTCACAGGAGTTGTTCAAATCATAGAACGTAAGGAGAGTCAGTCCTCTTGTACTTAAGTCGGCTTTGTGCCTTTTGTATTTAATTCCGATGCAATTTCTGTGTTTCATCGACAATAAGAAGGTCCAAGGGATACAGTAAACCTGAAGTGAACCATCGGAATCTAAAGATGGTCTCACAGGAAAGGTTTAAAACATAGACTGCAAGAAGAGTCAGTCATCTTGTACTTAAGTCGGCATTTTGCCTTTTGTATTTAATTCCGATCGATGCAATTTCGGTGTTTCATCGTCATTAAGAAGGTCCAAGGGATACTGTAAACCTGAAGTGAAACATCGGATTCTAAAACTTGTCTCACAGGAATGGTTCAAATTATAGAACGTAAGAAGAGTCAGTCCTCTTGTGCTTAAGTTGGCATTGTGCCTTTTGTGTTTAATTCTGATGCAAATTCTGTGTTTCATCGTCATTAAGAAGGTCCAAGGGATACTGCTAACATGAAGTGAAGGATCGGAATATAAAACTGGTCTCACAGGAGTTGTTCAAATCATAGAACGTAAGGAGAGTCAGTCCTCTTGTACTTAAGTTAGCATTGTTCCTTTTGTATTTAACTCCGATGCAATTTCTGTGTTTCATCGTCAATATGAAGGTCCAAGGGATACATTAAACCTGAAGTGAAGCATCGGAATCTAAAGATAGTCTCCCAGGAAAGGTTAAAAAAATAGACTGTAAGAAGAGTCAGACTTGTTGTACTTAAGTCGGCATTTTGCCTTTTGTATTTAATTCCGGTGCAATTTCTGTGTTTCATCGTCATTAAGATGATCCAAGGGATACTATAAACCTCAAGTGATGCATCGGAATCTAAAACTGGTCTCACAGGAGTGGTTCAAATCATAGAACGTAAGAAGAGTCAGTCCTCTTGTACTTAAGTCGGCATTGTTCATTTTGTATTTAATTCCGATGCAATTTCTGTGTTTCATCGTCAATAAGAAGGTTCAAGGGATACAGTAAACCTGAAATGAGGCATCGGAATCTATAACTTGTCTCACAGTTTAGGTTCAAACCATTGACAGTAAGAAGACTCAGTGTTCTTGTACTTAAGTCAGCATTGCTCCTTTTGTATTTTTTTTCCGATGCAATTTCTGTGTTTCATCGTCAATATGAAGGTCCAAGGGATGCAGTAACTCCGAAGTGAAGCATCGGAATCTATAACTGGTCTCACAGGGAAGGTTCCAAACATAGACAGTAAGAAGAGTCAGTCTCCTTGTACTTAAGTCGGCTTTGTGCATTTTGTATTTAATTCCTGTGCAATTACTGTGTTTCATCGTCAATATGAAGGTACAAGGGATACAGTAACCCTGAAGTGAGGCATCGGAATCTTAAACTGGTCTCTCAGGAAAGGTTTAAAGCATTGACAGTAAGAAGAGTCAGTCTTCTTGTACTTAAGTGGGCATTGTGATTTTTGTATTTAATTCCGATGCAATTTCTGCGTTTCATCGTCAATAAGAATGTCCAAGGGATAGAGTAAGCATGAAGTGAAGCATCGGCGTCTAATACTGGTCTCACAGGAAATGTTCAAAACATAGACAGTAAGTAGAGTCAGTCTTCTTATACTCTAGTCGGCATTGTGGCTTTTGCATTTAATTCTGATGCAATTTCTGTGTTTCATCGGCAATGAGAAGGTGTAAGGGATGCAGTAAAACTGAAGTGAAGCATCGGAATCTAAAACTGATCTCACAGAAAAGGTTCAAATCATAGACAGTAAGAAGAGTCAATCTTTTGTACTTAAGTCGGCATTGTGCCTGTTGCATCTAATTACGTTGAAATTTCTGTGTTTCATCGTCAACAAGAACGTCCAAGGGATACAGTAAACCTGAAGTGAAGCATCGGAATCTAGAACTGGTCTCACAGGTACGGATCAAATCATAGAGAGTAAGAAGAGTCAGTTACGGGTATTGAAGTTGGCAATTTGCCGTTTGTATTTAAATCCGATGCAATTTCTGTGTTCCATCGTCAATAAGATAGTCCAAGGGATACAGTAAACCAGAAGTGAAGCATCGGAATCTATAACTGGTCTCACAGCAAAGGTTCAAAACATAGACAGTAAGAGGACTCAGTCTTCTTGTACCTAAGTCAGCATTGTTCCTTTTGTATTCAATTCCGATGCAATATCTGTGTTTCATCGTCAATAGTAAGGTCCAAGGGATGCAGTAAACCTGAAGTGAAGCATCGGAGTCTAAAACTGGTCTCACAGGAACGGTTCAAACCACTGACAATAAGAAGCGTCAGTCTTCTTGTACTTAAGTCGGCATTGTGCCTTTTGTATTTAATTCCGATGCAATTTCCGTGTTTCATCGTCAATATGAAGGTCCAAGGGATACAGTAACTCTGAAGTGAGGCATCGGAATCTAAAACTGGTCTTACAGGAAAGGTTCAAAGCATTGACAGTAAGAAGAGTCAGTATTCTTGTACTTAAGTGTGCATTGTGCCTTTTGTATTTAAATTCGAAGCAATTTCTGTGTTTCATCGTCAATAAGAAGGTCCAAGGGATACATTAGACCTGAAGTTAAGCATCGGAATCTAAAACTGGTCTCACAGGAAAGGTTGTAATCATAGACAGTAAGAAGAGTCTGTTATCTTGTACTTAAGTCGGCATTGTGCATTTTGTATTTAATTCCGATGCAATTTCTGTGTTTCATCGTCAATAAGAAGGTCCAAGGGATACAGTAAACCTGAAGCGAAGCATCGGAATCTAAAACTAGTCTCACAGGAAAGGTTCAAAGAATAGACAGTAAGAAGAGTTAGTCTTCTTGTAATTAAGTCGGCATTTTGCCTTTTGTATTGAATTCCGATTCAATTTCTGTGTTTTATCGTCAATAAGAAGGACTAAGGGATACAGTAGACTTGGACTGCGGCATCGGAAGCTAAAACTGGTCTCACAGGAAAGGTTAAAAGCATAGACAGTACGAAGAGTCAGTCTTCTTGTACGTAAGTGGGCATTGTGCCGTTTGTAATTAATTCCGATGAAATTTCTGTGTTTCATCGTCTATAAGAATGTCCAAAGGATACAGTAATCCTGAATTGATGCATCGGAGTCTAAAACTGGTCTCACAGGAAAGGTTCAATCATAGACAGTAAGATGAGTCAGTCTTCTTGTACTTAAGTCGGCATTGTGCCTTTTGTAGTTCATTCGGATGCAATTTTTGTGTATCATCGTCAATAAGAGGGTCCAAGGGATACAGTAAACCGGAAGTGAAGCATCGGAATGTAAAACTGGTCTCACAGGAAAGGTTCATAACATAGACAGTAAGAAGAGTCAGTTTTCTTGTACTTAAGTCGGCATTGTGCCTTTTGTATTTAATTCCGATGCAATTTCTGTGTTTCATCGTCAATAAGAAGGTCCAAGGGATACAGTAAACCTGAAGTGAAGCATCGGCATCTAAAACTGGTCTCAGAGGAAAGGCTCAAGGCATAGACAGTAAGAAGAGTCATCCTTCTAGTACTTAAGTCGGCATTCTGCCTTTTGAATTAATTTCCGATGCAATTTCTGTGTTCCATCGCCAATAAGAAGGTCCAAGGGATACAGTAAACCTAAAATGAACATCGAAATCCAAAACTGGTCTCACAGGAAAGGTTCAAAACATAGACAGAAAGGAGAGTCAGTCTTCTTGTACTTAAGTCGGCATTGTTCCTCTTGTATTTCATTCCGATGCAATTTCTGTGTTTCATCGTCAATAAGAAGGTCCAAGGGAGACAGTAAACCTAAAGTGAAGCATCGGAATGTAAAACTGGTCTCACAGGAAAGGTTCAAAACGTACAGAGTAAGAAGAGTTAGTCGTCTTGTACTTAAGTCGGCATTGTGCCTTTTGTATGTAATTCCGAAGCAATTTCTGT
The DNA here is from genome assembly GCF_021461385.2 of Schistocerca piceifrons. Taxonomy (NCBI): domain Eukaryota; kingdom Metazoa; phylum Arthropoda; class Insecta; order Orthoptera; family Acrididae; genus Schistocerca; species Schistocerca piceifrons. The sequence goes on along the minus strand of NW_025727588.1, from coordinate 1,562,313 downwards.
GTTTCATCGTCAATAAGACGGTCCAAGGGATACAGTAAACTGAAAGTGAAGCATCGGAATCTATAACTGTCTCACAGGAGAGGTTCATAACAAAGACAGTAAGAAGAGTCAGTCTTCTTGTACTTAAGTAGGCATTGTTCCTTTTGAATTTGATTCCAAAGCCATTTCCGTGTTTTATCGTCAATAAGAAGGTCCAAGGGATACAGTAAACCTGAAGTGAAGCATCGGATTCTAAAACTGGTCTCACAGAAAACGATCAAAACATAGAGAGTAAGAGGAGTCAGTCTTCTTGTACTTAAGTCAGCATTGTGCCTTTTCAATTTATTTCCGATGCAATTTCTGTGTCTCATCGACAAACGAAGATCCGAGGGATACAATAAACCTGAAGTGATGCATCGGAATATCAATTTGGTCTCACAGGAATGGTTCAAACAAAGACAGCCATAAGAGTCAGTCTTCTTGTACTGAAGTCGGAATTGTGCTTTTTGTATTTAATTCCGATGCTATTTCGGTGTTTCATCGTCAATAAGACGGTCCAAGGGATACAGTAAACCTGATGTGAAGCATCCGAATCTAAAACCGGTCTCACTGGACAGGTTCAAAGTATAGAGAATAAGAAGAGTCAGTCTTCTTGTACTTAAGTCAGCATTGTTCCTTTTGTATGTAAATCCGATGCATTTTCTGTGTTTCATCGTCAACAAGAAGGTCCAATGGATACAGTAAACATGAAGTGAAGAATCGGAATCTAAAACTGGTCTCACAGGAAAGGTTCATAACATAGACAGTAAGAAGAATCAGTTTTCTTGTACTTAAGTCGGCATTGTGAATTTTGTATTTAATTCCGAACCAATCTCTGTGTTTCGTCGTGAATAAAAAGATCCAAGGTATACAGTAAACCTTAAGTGAAACATGGGAAATTAAAACTTATCTCACAGGAAAGTTTCGAAACATAGACAGTAAGAAGAGTCAGTCTTCTTGTACTTAAGTCGGCATTGTGCCTTTTGTATTTAATTCTGACGCAATTTCTGTAATTCGTCGTCAATGAGAAGGTCCAAGGTATTAAGTAAACCAGAAGTGAAGCATCGGAATCTAAAGCTGGTCTCACAGGAAAGGTTCAATACATCGGCAGTAAGAAGACTCAGTCTTCTTGTACTTAAGTTGGCATAGTGTCTTTTGTATTTAATTCCGATGCAATTTCTGTGTTTCATCGTCACTAAGAAGGTCCACGGGATACAGTAAACCTGAAGTGAAGCATCGGCATCTAAAACTGGTCTCAGAGGAAAGGCTCAAGACATAGACAGTAAGAAGAGTCAGTCTTCTAGTACTTAAGTCGGCATTGTGCCTTTTGAATTTATTTCCGATGCAAGTTCTGTGTTCCATCGCCAATAAGAAGGTCCAAGGGATACAGTAAACCTAAAATTGAGATCGAAATCTAAAACTGGTCTCACAGGAAAGATTCAAAACATTGACATTAAGAAGAGTCAGTCTTCCTGTACTTAAGTTTACATTGTGCCTTTTGAATTTATTTCCGATGCAATTTCTGTGTTCCATCGCCAATAAGATGGTCCGAGGGATACACTAAACCTAATATGAACATCGAAATCTAAAACTGGTCTCACAGGAAAGGTTCAAAACATAGACAGTAAGAAGAGTCAGTCTTCTTGTGCTTAAGTCTGAATTCTGCCTTTTGTATTTAATTCCGATGCAAATTCTGTGTTTCATCGTCATTAAGAAGGTCCAAGGGATACTGCTAACATGAAGTGAAGGATCGGAATATAAAACTGGTCTCACAGGAGTTGTTCAAATCATAGAACGTAAGGAGAGTCAGTCCTCTTGTACTTAAGTTAGCATTGTTCCTTTTGTATTTAACTCCGATGCAATTTCTGTGTTTCATCGTCAATATGAAGGTCCAAGGGATACATTAAACCTGAAGTGAAGCATCGGAATCTAAAGATAGTCTCCCAGGAAAGGTTAAAAAAATAGACTGTAAGAAGAGTCAGACTTGTTGTACTTAAGTCGGCATTTTGCCTTTTGTATTTAATTCCGGTGCAATTTCTGTGTTTCATCGTCATTAAGATGATCCAAGGGATACTATAAACCTCAAGTGATGCATCGGAATCTAAAACTGGTCTCACAGGAGTGGTTCAAATCATAGAACGTAAGAAGAGTCAGTCCTCTTGTACTTAAGTCGGCATTGTTCATTTTGTATTTAATTCCGATGCAATTTCTGTGTTTCATCGTCAATAAGAAGGTTCAAGGGATACAGTAAACCTGAAATGAGGCATCGGAATCTATAACTTGTCTCACAGTTTAGGTTCAAACCATTGACAGTAAGAAGACTCAGTGTTCTTGTACTTAAGTCAGCATTGCTCCTTTTGTATTTTTTTTCCGATGCAATTTCTGTGTTTCATCGTCAATATGAAGGTCCATGGGATGCAGTAACTCCGAAGTGAAGCATCGGAATCTATAACTGGTCTCACAGGGAAGGTTCCAAACATAGACAGTAAGAAGAGTCAGTCTCCTTGTACTTAAGTCGGCTTTGTGCATTTTGTATTTAATTCCTGTGCAATTACTGTGTTTCATCGTCAATATGAAGGTACAAGGGATACAGTAACCCTGAAGTGAGGCATCGGAATCTTAAACTGGTCTCTCAGGAAAGGTTTAAAGCATTGACAGTAAGAAGAGTCAGTCTTCTTGTACTTAAGTGGGCATTGTGATTTTTGTATTTAATTCCGATGCAATTTCTGCGTTTCATCGTCAATAAGAATGTCCAAGGGATAGAGTAAGCATGAAGTGAAGCATCGGCGTCTAATACTGGTCTCACAGGAAATGTTCAAAACATAGACAGTAAGTAGAGTCAGTCTTCTTATACTCTAGTCGGCATTGTGGCTTTTGCATTTAATTCTGATGCAATTTCTGTGTTTCATCGGCAATGAGAAGGTGTAAGGGATGCAGTAAAACTGAAGTGAAGCATCGGAATCTAAAACTGATCTCACAGAAAAGGTTCAAATCATAGACAGTAAGAAGAGTCAATCTTTTGTACTTAAGTCGGCATTGTGCCTGTTGCATCTAATTACGTTGAAATTTCTGTGTTTCATCGTCAACAAGAACGTCCAAGGGATACAGTAAACCTGAAGTGAAGCATCGGAATCTAGAACTGGTCTCACAGGTACGGATCAAATCATAGAGAGTAAGAAGAGTCAGTTACGGGTATTGAAGTTGGCAATTTGCCGTTTGTATTTAAATCCGATGCAATTTCTGTGTTCCATCGTCAATAAGATAGTCCAAGGGATACAGTAAACCAGAAGTGAAGCATCGGAATCTATAACTGGTCTCACAGCAAAGGTTCAAAACATAGACAGTAAGAGGACTCAGTCTTCTTGTACCTAAGTCAGCATTGTTCCTTTTGTATTCAATTCCGATGCAATATCTGTGTTTCATCGTCAATAGTAAGGTCCAAGGGATGCAGTAAACCTGAAGTGAAGCATCGGAGTCTAAAACTGGTCTCACAGGAACGGTTCAAACCACTGACAATAAGAAGCGTCAGTCTTCTTGTACTTAAGTCGGCATTGTGCCTTTTGTATTTAATTCCGATGCAATTTCCGTGTTTCATCGTCAATATGAAGGTCCAAGGGATACAGTAACTCTGAAGTGAGGCATCGGAATCTAAAACTGGTCTTACAGGAAAGGTTCAAAGCATTGACAGTAAGAAGAGTCAGTATTCTTGTACTTAAGTGTGCATTGTGCCTTTTGTATTTAAATTCGAAGCAATTTCTGTGTTTCATCGTCAATAAGAAGGTCCAAGGGATACATTAGACCTGAAGTTAAGCATCGGAATCTAAAACTGGTCTCACAGGAAAGGTTGTAATCATAGACAGTAAGAAGAGTCTGTTATCTTGTACTTAAGTCGGCATTGTGCATTTTGTATTTAATTCCGATGCAATTTCTGTGTTTCATCGTCAATAAGAAGGTCCAAGGGATACAGTAAACCTGAAGCGAAGCATCGGAATCTAAAACTGGTCTCACAGGAAAGGTTCAAAGAATAGACAGTAAGAAGAGTTAGTCTTCTTGTAATTAAGTCGGCATTTTGCCTTTTGTATTGAATTCCGATTCAATTTCTGTGTTTTATCGTCAATAAGAAGGACTAAGGGATACAGTAGACTTGGACTGCGGCATCGGAAGCTAAAACTGGTCTCACAGGAAAGGTTAAAAGCATAGACAGTACGAAGAGTCAGTCTTCTTGTACGTAAGTGGGCATTGTGCCGTTTGTAATTAATTCCGATGAAATTTCTGTGTTTCATCGTCTATAAGAATGTCCAAAGGATACAGTAATCCTGAATTGATGCATCGGAGTCTAAAACTGGTCTCACAGGAAAGGTTCAATCATAGACAGTAAGATGAGTCAGTCTTCTTGTACTTAAGTCGGCATTGTGCCTTTTGTAGTTCATTCGGATGCAATTTTTGTGTATCATCGTCAATAAGAGGGTCCAAGGGATACAGTAAACCGGAAGTGAAGCATCGGAATGTAAAACTGGTCTCACAGGAAAGGTTCATAACATAGACAGTAAGAAGAGTCAGTTTTCTTGTACTTAAGTCGGCATTGTGCCTTTTGTATTTAATTCCGATGCAATTTCTGTGTTTCATCGTCAATAAGAAGGTCCAAGGGATACAGTAAACCTGAAGTGAAGCATCGGCATCTAAAACTGGTCTCAGAGGAAAGGCTCAAGGCATAGACAGTAAGAAGAGTCATCCTTCTAGTACTTAAGTCGGCATTCTGCCTTTTGAATTAATTTCCGATGCAATTTCTGTGTTCCATCGCCAATAAGAAGGTCCAAGGGATACAGTAAACCTAAAATGAACATCGAAATCCAAAACTGGTCTCACAGGAAAGGTTCAAAACATAGACAGAAAGGAGAGTCAGTCTTCTTGTACTTAAGTCGGCATTGTTCCTCTTGTATTTCATTCCGATGCAATTTCTGTGTTTCATCGTCAATAAGAAGGTCCAAGGGAGACAGTAAACCTAAAGTGAAGCATCGGAATGTAAAACTGGTCTCACAGGAAAGGTTCAAAACGTACAGAGTAAGAAGAGTTAGTCGTCTTGTACTTAAGTCGGCATTGTGCCTTTTGTATGTAATTCCGAAGCAATTTCTGTGTTTCGTCGTCAATAAGACGGTCCAAGGGATACAGTAAACTGAAAGTGAAGCATCGGAATCTATAACTGTCTCACAGGAGAGGTTCATAACAAAGACAGTAAGAAGAGTCAGTCTTCTTGTACTTAAGTAGGCATTGTTCCTTTTGAATTTGATTCCAAAGCCATTTCCGTGTTTTATCGTCAATAAGAAGGTCCAAGGGATACAGTAAACCTGAAGTGAAGCATCGGATTCTAAAACTGGTCTCACAGAAAACGATCAAAACATAGAGAGTAAGAGGAGTCAGTCTTCTTGTACTTAAGTCAGCATTGTGCCTTTTCAATTTATTTCCGATGCAATTTCTGTGTCTCATCGACAAACGAAGATCCGAGGGATACAATAAACCTGAAGTGATGCATCGGAATATCAATTTGGTCTCACAGGAATGGTTCAAACAAAGACAGCCATAAGAGTCAGTCTTCTTGTACTGAAGTCGGAATTGTGCTTTTTGTATTTAATTCCGATGCTATTTCGGTGTTTCATCGTCAATAAGACGGTCCAAGGGATACAGTAAACCTGATGTGAAGCATCCGAATCTAAAACCGGTCTCACTGGACAGGTTCAAAGTATAGAGAATAAGAAGAGTCAGTCTTCTTGTACTTAAGTCAGCATTGTTCCTTTTGTATGTAAATCCGATGCATTTTCTGTGTTTCATCGTCAACAAGAAGGTCCAATGGATACAGTAAACATGAAGTGAAGAATCGGAATCTAAAACTGGTCTCACAGGAAAGGTTCATAACATAGACAGTAAGAAGAATCAGTTTTCTTGTACTTAAGTCGGCATTGTGAATTTTGTATTTAATTCCGAACCAATCTCTGTGTTTCGTCGTGAATAAAAAGATCCAAGGTATACAGTAAACCTTAAGTGAAACATGGGAAATTAAAACTTATCTCACAGGAAAGTTTCGAAACATAGACAGTAAGAAGAGTCAGTCTTCTTGTACTTAAGTCGGCATTGTGCCTTTTGTATTTAATTCTGACGCAATTTCTGTAATTCGTCGTCAATGAGAAGGTCCAAGGTATTAAGTAAACCAGAAGTGAAGCATCGGAATCTAAAGCTGGTCTCACAGGAAAGGTTCAATACATAGGCAGTAAGAAGACTCAGTCTTCTTGTACTTAAGTTGGCATAGTGTCTTTTGTATTTAATTCCGATGCAATTTCTGTGTTTCATCGTCACTAAGAAGGTCCACAGGATACAGTAAACCTGAAGTGAAGCATCGGCATCTAAAACTGGTCTCAGAGGAAAGGCTCAAGACATAGACAGTAAGAAGAGTCAGTCTTCTAGTACTTAAGTCGGCATTGTGCCTTTTGAATTTATTTCCGATGCAAGTTCTGTGTTCCATCGCCAATAAGAAGGTCCAAGGGATACAGTAAACCTAAAATTGAGATCGAAATCTAAAACTGGTCTCACAGGAAAGATTCAAAACATTGACATTAAGAAGAGTCAGTCTTCCTGTATTAAGTTTACATTGTGCCTTTTGAATTTATTTCCGATGCAATTTCTGTGTTCCATCGCCAATAAGATGGTCCGAGGGATACACTAAACCTAATATGAACATCGAAATCTAAAACTGGTCTCACAGGAAAGGTTCAAAACATAGACAGTAAGAAGAGTCAGTCTTCTTGTGCTTAAGTCTGGATTCTGCCTTTTGTATTTAATTCCGATGCAATTTCTGTGTTTCATCGTCAATAAGAAGGTTAAAGGGATACAGTAAACCGGAAGTGAAGCATCGGAATCTATAATTGGTCTCACATAAAACGATCAAACCATAGAGAGTAAGAGGAGTCAGTCTTCTTATACTTAAGTCAGCATTGTGCTTTTGTATGTAAATCCGATGCATTTTCTGTGAATCATTGTCAATAAGAAGGTTCAAGGGATACAGAAAACCTGAAGTGAAGAATCGGAATCTTAAACAGGTCTCACAGGAAAGGTTCAAAGAATAGACAGTAAGAAGAGTCAGTCTTCTTGTACTTAAGTCTGCATAGTGCTTTTGTATTTAATTCCGTTGCAATTTCTGTGTTTCATCGTCAATAAGAAGGTCCAAAGGAATACAGTAAACAGGAAGTGAGGCATCGGAATCTATAACTGGTCTCACAGGAAAGGTTCAAATCATAGACAGTAAGAGGAGTCAGTCTTCTTGTACTTAAGTCGGCATTGTGCCTTTTGTATTTAATTCCGATGCAATTTCTGTGTTTCATCGTCAATAAGAAGGTCCAAGGGATACAGTAAACCTGAAGTGAAGCATCGGAATCTAAAACTGGTCTCACAGAAAAGGTACAAATCATAGACAGTAAGAAGAGTCAATCTTTTGTACTTAAGTCGGCGTTGTGACTTTTGTATGTATTTCCGATGCAATTTCTGTGTTTCATCGTCAATAAGAAGGTCCAAGGGAATCAGTAAACCTGAAGTGAAGCATCGGAATCTATAACTCGTCTCACAGGAAACGTTCAAAGCATAGACAGTAAAAAGAGTCAGTCTTCTTGTACTTAAGTCAGCATTGTGAATTTTGAATGTAAGTTCTATGCAATTTCTGTGTTTTGTCGTCAATAAGAAGGTCCAAGGGATACAGTAAACATGAACTGAAGCAACGAAATCTAAAACTGGTCTCACAGGGAAGGTCCAAAACATAGACAGTAAGAAGAGACAGTCTTCGGGTACTGAAGTTGGCATTTTGCCCTTTGTATTTCATTCCGATGCAATTTCTGTGTTTCATCGTCAATAAGAAGGTCCAAGGGATACAGTAAAGCTGAAATGAAGCATCGGTATCTAAAACTGGTCTCACAGGAAATTCTCAAAACATAGACAATAAGATGAGCCAGTCTTCTTGTACTTAAGTACCCATTGTGCCTTTTGTATTTTATTCCGATGCAATTTCTTCGTTTCAGCGTCAATAAGAAGGTCCAAGGGATACAGTGAACCGGAAATGAACATCGAAAGCTAAAACTAGTCTCACAGGAAAGGTTCAAAACATAGACCGTTAGATGAGTCAGTCTTCTTGAACTTATGTCAGCATTGTGCATTTTCTATTTAATTCCGATGCAATTTCTGTGTTTCATCGTCAATAAGAAGGTCCAAGGGATACAGTAAACCTGAAGCGAAGCATCGGAATCTAAAACTGGTCTCACAGGAAAGGTTCAATGAATAGACAGTAAGAAGAGTTAGTCTTCTTGTAATTAAGTCGGCATTTTGCCTTTTGTATTGAATTCCGATTCAATTTCTGTGTTTCATCGTCAATAAGAAGGTGTAAGGCATACAGTAAACTTGGACTTCGGCATCGGAAGCTAAAACTGGTCTCACAAGAAACGTACGAAGTGTCGGTCTTCTTGTACGTAAGTGGTCATTATGCCGTTTGTAATTAATTCCGATACAATTTCTGTGCTTTATCGTCTATAAGAATGTCCAAGGGATACAGTAAACCGGAAGTGAAGCATCGGAATCTATAACTGTCTCACAGGAGAGGTTCAGAACGAAGACAGTAAGAAGAGTCATTCTTCTTGTACTTAAGTAGGCATTGTTCCTTTTGTATTTCATTCCGAAGCAATTTCTGTGTTTCATCGTCAATAAGAAGGTCCAAGGTATACAGTAAAAAGGAAGTGAAGCATCGGAATCTATAACTGGTCTCACAGGTTAAGTTCAAATCATAGACCGTAATAAGAGTCAGTCTTCTTGTACCTAAGTCGGCATTGTGCAGTTTGCATTTAATTCCGATGCAATTTCTGTGTTTCTTCGTCAATAAGAAGGTCCAAGGGATACAGTAAACCTGAAGTGAAGCATCGGAATCTAAAACTGGTCTCACAGGTAAGGTTCAAAACATAGACAGTAAGAAGAGTCAGTCCACTTGTACCTAAGTCGGCATTGTGCCTTTTGTATTTAGTACCGATGCAATATCTGTGTTTCATCGTCAATACGAAGGTCCAAGGGAGACAGTAAACCTGAAGTAAAGCGTCGGAATCTAAAACAGGTCTCACAGGAAAGGGTCAACTCATAGAGAGTAAGAAGGGTTAGTCTTCCTGTACTTAAGTCGGCATTGTGTCATTTGTATGTAATTCCGATCCAGTTTCTGTGTTTCATCGTCAATACGAATGTCCAAGGGATACAGTAAACCTGAAGTGAAGCATCGCAATCCATAACTGGTCTCACAGGAAAGGTTCAAACCATAGACAGTAGAAGATTCAGTCTTCTTGTACTTAAGTCGGCATTGTGCCTTTTGTATTTAATTCCGATGCAATTTCTGTGTTTCATCGTCAATACGAAGGTCCAAGGTATACAGTAAAAAGGAAGTGAAGCATCGGAATCTATAACTGGTATCACAGGATAGGTTCAAATCATAGACCGTAAGAAGAGTCAGTCTTCTTGTACTTAAGTAGGCATTGTCCCTTTTGTATTTCATTCCGAGGTAATTTCTGTGTTTCATCGTCAATAAGAACGTCCAAGGGATACAGGAAACCTGAAGTAAAGCATCGGAATCTATAACTGGTCTCACAGGAAAGGTTACAAACATAGACAGTAAGAAGTGTCAGTCTTCTTGTACTTAAATCGGCATTGTGCAGTTTGCATTTAATTCCGACGCAATTTCTGTGTTGCTTCGTCAATAAGAAGGTCCAAGGGATACAGTAAACCTGAAGTGATGCATCGGAATCTAAAACTAGTCTCACAGGTAAGGTTCAAAACATAGACAGTAAGAGGAGTCAGTCCTCTTGTACCTAATTCGCATTGTGCCTTTTGTATTTAGTTCCAATGCAATATCTGTGATTCATCGTCAATAAGAAGGTCAAGGGAGACAGTAAACCTGAAGTGAAGCATCGATATCTAAAACTGGTCTCAGAGGAAAGGTTCAAAGCAAAGAGAGTAAGAAGAGTCAGTCTTCTTGTACTTAAGTCGGCTTTGTTCCTTTTGTTTTTAATTACGATGCAACTTCAATGTTTCATCGTCAATAAGACAGTCCAAGGGATACAGTAACCATGAAATGAACATCGAAATCCAAAACTGGTCTCATAGGAAAGATTGAAAACATAGACAGTAAGAAAAGTCAGTCTTCTTGTACTTAAATCGGCATTGTGCCTTTAGTATTTAATTCCGATGCAATTTCTCTGCTTCATCGTCCATAAGAAGGTCCAAGGGATACAGTTAAACGGATGTGAAGCATCGGAATCCATAGCTGGTCTCACAGGAAATGTTCAAAACATACACAGTAAGAAGAATCAGTCTTCTTGTTCTTAAGGCGGCTTTGTTCCTTTTGTATTTAATTCCGATGCAATTTCTGTGTTCCATCGTCAATAAGATGGTCCGAGGGATACAGAAAACCTGAAGTGAAGCATCGGAATCTATAACTGGTCTCACAGGAAAGGTTCAAATCATAGAGAGTAAGAAGAGTTAGTCTTCTGGTACTTAAGTCGGCATTGAGCCTTTTGTATTTAATTCCGATGCAATTTCTGTGTTACATCGTCAATAAGAAGGTCCAAGGGATACAGCAAACCTGAAGTGAGGCATCGGATTCCAAAACTGGTCTTACAGGAAAAGTTCAAAGCATAGACGGTATGGAGAGTCAGTCTACTTGTACTTAAGTCGTCATTGTGCCTTTTGTATTTTATTCCGTTGCTATTTCTGGGTGTCATCGTTATTAAGAACGTTCAACGGATAAAGTAAACCTGAAATGAACATCGAAATCTAAAACTGGTCTCACAGGAATGGTTCAAAGCATAGGCAGTAAGAAGAATCAGTCTTCTTGTACTTAAGTCGGCTTTGTTCCTTTTGTATTTAATTACGATGCAATTTCAATGTTTCATCGTCAATAAGACAGTCCAAGGGATACAGTAAACCTGAAGTGAAGCATCGGAATCTAAAACTGGTCTCACAGGAAAGATTGAAAACATAGACAGTAAGAAGAGTCAGTCATCTTGTACTTAAATCGGCATTGTGCCTTTAGTATTTAATTCCGAAGGAATTTCTCTGCTTCATCGTCCATAAGAAGGTCCAAGGGATACAGTAAACCGGAAGTGAAGCATCGGAATCCATTACTGGTCTCACAGGAAAGGTTCAAAACATAGAGAGTAAGAAGAGTTAGTCGTCTTGTACTTATGTCGGCATTGTGCCTTTTGTATGTAATTCTGATGCAATTTTTGTGTTTCATCGTCAATAAGACGGTCCAAGGGATAAAGTAAACCTGAAGTGAAGCATCGGAATCAATAAATGGTCTCACAGGAAAGGTTACAAACATAGACAGTATGAAGAGTCAGTCTTCTTGTACTTAAGTCGGCATTGTGCATTTTGCATTTAGTTCCGATGCAATATCTGTGTTCCTCGTCAATAAGAAGGGCCAAGGGAGACAGTAAACCTGAAGTAATGCATCGGAATGTAAAACTGGTCTCACAGGAAAAGTTCAAATCATAGAGAGTGAGAAGAGTTAGTCTTCTTGTACTTAAGTCGGCATTGTGCCTTTTGTATGTAATTGCGATGCAATTTCGGTGTTTCATCGTCAATAAGAATGTCCAAGGGATACAGTAAACCTGAAGTGAAGCATCGGAGCCTAACACTGGTCTCACGGGAAAGTTCAATCATAGGCAGTAAGAAGAGGCTGTCTTCTTGTACTTAAGTCGGCATTGTGCCTTTTGAATTTAGTGCCGATGCAATTTCTGGGTGTCATCGTCATTAAGAACGTCCAAGGGATAAAGTAAACCTGAAATGAACATCGAAATATAAAACTGGTCTCACAGGAAAGGTTCAAAGCATTGACAGTAAGAAGAGTCAGTCATCTTGTACTTCAGTCGGCACTGTGCCTTTTGAATTTCATTCTGATGCAATTTCAGTGTTTCATCATCAATAATAAAGTCCAAGGGATACAGTAAACCTGAAGTGAAGTATCGGAATCCATAACTGATCTCACAGGAACGGTTCAAAACATAGACAGTAAGAAGAGTGAGTCATCTTGTACTGATGTCGGCATTTTGCCTTTTGTATTGAATTCCGATGCAATCTCTGTGTTTCATCGTCAATAAGAAAGTCCAAGGGATACAGTAAACCTGAAGTGACACATCGGAATCTAAAACCGGTCTCACAGGAAAGGTTCAAGGCATAGACAGTATGAAGAGTCAGTCTTCTTGTACTTAAGTGGGCATTGTGCATTTTGTATTTAATTTGGATGCAATTTCTGTGTTTAATCGTCGATACGAATGTCCAAGGGATACAGTAAAACTGAAGTGAAGCATCGGAGTCTAAAACTGGACACACACGAGAGGTTCAATCATAGACAATAAGACGAGTGAGTCATCTTGTACTTAAGTCGGCATTGTGCCTTTTGTATTTCGTTCGAATGCAATTTCTGTGTTTCCTCGTCAATAAGGAGGTCCAAGGGATGCAGTAAACCTGAAGTGAAGCATCGGAATCTAAAACTGGTCTCACAGGAAAGGTTCAAAACATAGAAAGTAAGAAGAGTTATTCGTCTTGTACTTATGTCGGCATTGTGCCTTTTGTATGTAATTCCGATGCAATGTCTGTGTTTTATCGTCAATAAGAAGGTCCAAGGGATACAGTAAACCCGAAGTGAAGCATCGGAATCTAAAACGGGTATCATAGGAAAGGTTCAAATCAAAGAATGTAAGAAGAGTCAGTCCTCTTGTACTAAATCTTCAATGTGCCTTTTGTATTTAATTCCCATGCAATATCTGTATTTCATCGTTAATAAGAAGGCCCAAGGCATACGGTAAACCTGAAGTAAGGCTACGGAATCTAAAACTGGTCTCACAGGAGAGGTTCAAAGCATCGACAGTAAGAAGTGTAATTCTTCTTGTATTTAAGTCGGCATTGTGCCTTTTGAATTTAATTCCGATGCAATTTCTGTGTTTCACCGTCAATAAGAAGTTTCAAGGGATACAGTAAACCAGAAGTGAAGCATCAGAATCTAAAACTGGTCTCACAGGAAAGGCACAAATCATAGAATGTATTAAAAATCGGTCTTCTTGTACTGAAGTCGGCATTGTGCCTTTTGTATTTAATTCCGATGCAACTTCTGTGTTTCATCGTCAATTGGAAAGTCCTAGGGATACAGTAAACCTGAAGTGAAGCATCGGAATCAAAAACTGTCTCACAGGAAAGGCTCAAAACATAGACGGAAAGAAGAGTCAATCCTCTTGTGCTTAATCGGCATTGTGCAATTTGTATTTCATTCCGATGCAATTTCTGTGATTCATCGTCAATAAGAAGATCCAAGGGATACAGTAAACCTGAAGTGAAGCATCAGAATCTAAAACTGGTCTCACTGGAAAGGTTTAAAACATAAACAGCAATAAGAGTCAGTCTTCTTGTACTTAAGTCGGCATTGTGCCTTTTGTATTTAATTCCGATGCAATTTCTGTGTTTCATCGTCAATAGGAAGGTCCAAGGGATACAGTAAACCTGAAGTGATGCATCGATATCTATAACTGGTCTCACAGGAAAGGCTAAAATCATAGGATGCAAGAAGAGTCAATCCTCTTGTACTTAAGTCGGCATTGTGCCTTTTGTATTTAATTCCGATGCAATTTCTGTGTTTCATCGTCAATAAGAAGGTCCAAGGGATACAGTGAACCTGAACTGAAGCATCGGACCTGAAACTGGTCTCACATGAAAGGCTCAAAACATAGACAGTAAGAAGAGTCAGTCTTCTTGTACTTATGTCGGCATTGTGCCTTTTGTATTTGATTTCGATGCTATTTCTGTGTTTCACCGTCAACAAGAAGATCCAAGGGTTACAGCAAATCCAAAGTGAAGCATCGGAATCTAAAACTGGTCTCACAGGAAAGGCTTTAAACAAGGACAGTAAGAAGAGTAGGTCTTCTTGTTCTTAAGTCGGCATTGTGCCTTTTGTATTTAATTCCGATGGTATTTCTGTGTTTCATCGTCAATTGGAAAGTCCTAGGGATACAGTAAACCTGAAGTGAAGCATCGGAATCTAAAACTGGTCTCACAGGAGAGGTTCAAAGCATCGACAGTAAGAAGAGTAATTCTTCTTGTATTTAAGTCGGCATTGTGCCTTTTGTATTTAATTCCGATGCAATTTCTGTGTTTCATCGTCAATAAGAAGGTCCAAGGGATACAGTGAACCTGAACTGAAGCATCGGACCTGAAACTGGTCTCACATGAAAGGCTCAAAACATAGACAGTAAGAAGAGTCAGTCTTCTTGTACTTATGTCGGCATTGTGCCTTTTGTATTTGATTTCGATGCTATTTCTGTGTTTCACCGTCAACAAGAAGATCCAAGGGTTACAGCAAATCCAAAGTGAAGCATCGGAATCTAAAACTGGTCTCACAGGAAAGGCTTTAAACAAGGACAGTAAGAAGAGTAGGTCTTCTTGTTCTTAAGTCGGCATTGTGCCTTTTGTATTTAATTCCGATGGTATTTCTGTGTTTCATCGTCTACTAGAAGGTCCAAGGGATACAGTAAACCTGAAGTGAAGCATCAGAATCTAAAACTGGTCTCACAGAAAAGGTTCAAATCATAGACAGTAAGAAGAGTCAGTCTTCTTGTATTTATATCGGCATGGTGCCTTTTGTAATTAATTCCGAAACATTTTCTGTGTTTCATCGTCAATAAGAAGGACCTAGGGATACAGAAAAACGTGATGTAAAGCATCGGAATCTAAAACTGGTGTCACAGCAAAGGTTTAAAACATAAACAGTAGAAGAGTCAGTCTTCTTGTACTTAAGTCTGCATTGTACCATTTGTTCTAATTCAGATGCAATTTCTGTGTTTCATCGTCAATAGGAAGGTCCAAGGGATACAGTAAACCTGAAGTGATGCATCGATATCTATAACTGGTCTCACAGGAAATGCTAAAATCACAGAATGCAAGAAGAGTCAATCCTCTTGTACTAAAGTCGGCATTGTGCCCTTTGTATTTAATTCCGATGGAATTTCTTTGTTTCATCGTCAATAAGAAGGTCCAAGGGATACAGTAAACCTGAAGTGAAGCATCGATATCTAAAACTGGTCTCAGAGGAAAGATTCAAATCATAGAATGTAAGAAGAATCAGTACTCTTGTACTTAAGTCGGCATTGTGCATTTGTATTTCATTCCGATGCAATTTCTATGTTTCACCGTAAAATAAGAAGGTCCAAGGGATATAGTAACCCTGAAGTGAAGCATCGGAATCTAAAACGGGTCTCACAGAAAAGATTCAAAACATAGACAGTAAGAAGAGTCAGTCTTCTTGTATTTATATCGGCATTGTGCCTTTTGTATTTAATTCCAACGCAATTTCTGTGTTTCATCGTCAATAAGAAGGTCCAAGGGATACAGTAAACCTGACGTGAAGCATCGTAATCTAAAACCGGTCTCACAGGAAAGGCTCAAAGCATTGACTGTAAGAAGAGTCAGTCTTCTTGTACAATAGTCGGCATTTTTCCTTTAGTATTTAATTCCGATGCGATTTCTGTGTTTCATCGTCAATAAGAGGGTCCAAGGGATATAGTAAACCTGAAGTGAAGAATCGGAATCTAAAACGCGTCTCACAGGTAAGGTTCAAAACATAGACAGTAAAAAGGATCAGACTTCTTGTACGTAAGTCGGCATTGTGCCTTTTGTATTTAATTCCGATGCAATTTCAGTGTTTCATCGTCAATATGAAGGTTAAAGGGATACAGTAAACCTGAAGTGAGGTATCGGAATCTAAAACTGATCTCACAGGTAAGGATCAAAACACAGACAGTAAGAAGAGTCAGTATTCTTGTACTTTAGTCGGCATTGCGCCTTTTGTATTTAATTCCGATGCAATTTCTGTGTTTCGTCGTATATAAGATGGTCCAAGGGTTACAGTAAACCTGAAGTGAAGCATCGTAATCTAAAACAGGTCTCTCAGGGAATGTTCAAAATATAGACAGTAAGAAGAGACAGTGTTCTTGTACTTATGTCGGCATTATGCCTTTTGTTTTCAATTCCGATGCGATTTCTGTGTTACATGTCAACAAGAAGGTCTATGGGATACGGTAAACCTGAAGTAAGGCATCGGAATCTAAAACTGGTCTCACAGGAGAGGTTCAAAACATCGACAGTAAAAAGAGTAAGTCTTCTTGTACTTGAGTCGGCATTGTGCCTTTTGTATTTAATTCCGATGCAATATCTGTGTTTCATCGTCAATAAGAAGGTCTAATGGTTACAGTAAATCTGAAGTGAAGCATCGGAATCTAAAACTGGTCTCACAGGAATGGCTTTAAACATAGACAGTAAGAAGAGTCAGTCTTCTTGTACTTAAGTCGGCATTGTGCCTGTTGTATTTAATTCTGATGCTATTTCTCTGTTTCATCGTCTACAAGAAGGTCCAAGGGATACAGTAAATCTGAAGTGAAGCATCGGAACCTAAAACTGGTCTCACAGAATAGGTTCAAAACATAGACAGTAAGAAGAGTCAGTCTTCTTGTACTTATATCGGCATGGTGCCTTTTGTAATATATCCGAAACAATTTCTGTGTTTCATCGTCAATAAGAAGGACCAAGGGATACAGAAAAACCTGATGTAAAGCATCGGAATCTAAAACTGGTGTCACAGGAAAGGTTTAAAACATAAACAGTAGAAGAGTCAGTCTTCTTGTACTCAAGTCGGCATTGTACCTTTTGTTCTAATTCCGATGCAATTTCTGAGTTTCATCGTCAATAAGAAGGTCCACGGGATACAGTAAACCTGAAGTGAAGAATCGGACTCTAAAACTGGCGTCACAGGAAAGAATCAAAACATAGACCGTAAGAAGAATCAGTTTTCTTGTACTTAAGTCGGCATTGTGCCTTTTGTATTTAATCCGGATACAATTTCTGTGTTTCATCGTCAATAAGAAGGTCCAAGTGATATAGTAACCCTGAAGTGAAGCATCGGAATCTAAAACGCGTCTCACAGGTAAGGTTCAAAACATAGACAGTAAAAAGGATCAGACTTCTTGTACTTAAGTCGGCATTGTGCCTTTTGTATTTAATTCCGATGGAATTTCTTTGTTTCATCGTCTACAAGAACGTCCAAGGGATACAGTAAACCTGAAATGAGGCATCGGAATCTTAAACTGGTCTCACAGAAAAGATTCATAACATAGACAGTAAGAAGAGTCAGTCTTCTTGTATTTATATCGGCATTGTGCCTTTTGTAATTAATTCCGAAACTATTTCTGTGTTTCATCGTCAATATGAGCGTCCAAGGGATACAGTAAACCTGAAGTGAGGTATCGGAATCTAAAACTGGCCTCACAGGAAAGGTTCAAAACACAGACAGTAAGAAGAGTCAGTCTTCTTGTACTTCAGTCGGCATTGTGCCTTTTGTATTTAATTCCGATGCAATTTCTGTGTTTCGTCGTAAATAAGATGGTCCAGGGGATACAGTAGACCTGAAGTGAAGCATCGGAATCTAAAACAGGCCTCACAGGGAATGTCCAAAATATACACAGTAAGAAGAGACAGTGTTCTTGTACTTATGTCGGCATTGTGCCTTTTGTTTTTAATTCCGATGCGATTTCTGTGTTTCATGGTCAACAAGAAGGTCTAAGGGATACGGTAAACCTGAAGTAAGGCTACGGAATCTAAAACTAGTCTCACAGGAGAGGTTAAAAGCATCGACAGTAAGAAGAGTAATTCTTCTTGTATTTAAGTCGGCATTGTGCCTTTTAAATTTAATTCCGATGCAATTTCTGTGTTTCATCGTCAATAAGAAGTTTCAAGGGATACAGTAAACCTGAAATGAAGCATCGGAATATAAAACTAGTCTCACAGGAAAGGCACAAACCATAGAATGTATTAAAAATCAGTCTTCTTGTACTGAAGTCGGCATTGTGCCTTTTGTATTTAATTCCGGTGCAACTTCTGTGTTTCATCGTCAATTGGAAAGTCCAAGGGATAGAGTAAAACTGAAGTGAAGCACCGGAATCGAAAACAGGTCTCAAAGGAAAGGTTCAAAGCATAGACAGGAAGAAGACTCAGTCTTTTGTACTTAAGTCGGCATTGTGACTTTTGTATTTGATTTCGATGCTATTTCTGTGTTTCATCGTCTACTAGAAGGTCCAAGGGATACAGTAAACCTGAAGTGAAGCATCAGAATCTAAAACTGGTCTCACAGAAAAGGTTGAAATCATAGACAGTAAGAAGAGTCAGTCTTCTTGCATTTATATCGGCATGGTGCCTTTTGTAATTAATTCCGAAACATTTTCTGTGTTTCATCGTCAATAAGAAGGACCTAGGGATACAGAAAAACCTGATGTAAAGCATCGGAATCTAAAACTGGTGTCACAGGAAAGGTTTAAAACATAAACAGTAGAAGAGTCAGTCTTCTTGTACTTAAGTCGGCATTGTACCATTTGTTCTAATTCAGATGCAATTTCTGTGTTTCATCGTCAAGAGGAAGGTCCAAGGGATACAGTAAACCTGAAGTGATGCATCGATATCTATAACTGGTCTCACAGGAAAGGCTAAAATCATAGAATGCAAGATGAGTCAATCCTCTTGTACTTAAGTCGGCATTGTGCCCTTTGTATTTAATTCCGATGGAATTTCTTTGTTTCATCGTCAATAAGAAGGTCCAAGGGATACAGTAAACCTGAAGTGAAGCATCGATATCTAAAACTGGTCTCAGAGGAAAGATTCAAATCATAGAATGTAAGAAGAATAAGTACTCTTGTACTTAAGTCGGCAATGTGCATTTGTATTTCACTCCGATGCAATTTCTGTGTTTCACCGTAAAATAAGAAGGTCCAAGTGATATAGTAACCCTGAAGTGAAGCATCGGAATCTAAAACGGGTCTCACAGAAAAGATTCAAAACATAGACAGTAAGAAGAGTCGGTCTTCTTGTATTTATATCGGCATTGTGCCTTTTGTATTTAATTCCGACGCAATTTCTGTGTTTCATCGTCAATAAGAAGGTCCAAGGGTTACAGTAAACCTGACGTGAAGCATCGTAATCTAAAACCGGTCTCACAGGAAAGGCTCAAAGCATAGACTGTAAGAAGAGTCAGTCTTCTTGTACAATAGTCAGCATTTTTCCTTTAGTATTTAATTCCGATGCGATTTCTGTGTTTCATCGTCAGTAAGAAGGTCCAAGGAATACAGTAAACCTGAAGTGAAGCTTCGGAATCTGAAACTGAGATCACAGGAAAGGCTCAAATCATAGAATGTAAGAAGAGTCGGTCTTCTTGTACTTAAGTCAGCATTTTGGCTTTTGTATTTAAGTCCGTTGCAATTTCTGTGTTTCATAGTCAATAAGAAGGTCCAAGGGATATAGTAAACCTGAAGTGAAGAATCGGAATCTAAAACGCGTCTCACAGGTAAGGTTCAAAACATAGACAGTAAAAAGGATCAGACTTCTTGTACTTAAGTCGGCATTGTGCCTTTTGTATTTAATTCCGATGCAACTTCAGTGTTTCATCGTCAATATGGAGGTTAAAGGGATACAGTAAACCTGAAGTGAGGTATCGGAATCTAAAACTGGTCTCACAGGTAAGGTTCAAAACACAGACAGTAAGAAGAGTCAGTCTTCTTGTACTTTAGTCGGCATTGTGCCTTTTGTATTTAATTCCGATGCAATTTTTGTGTTTCATCGTCAATAGGAAGGACCAAGGGATACAGAAAAACCTGATGTAAAGCATCGGAATCTAATATTGGTGTCACTGGAAAGGTTCAAAGCATAGACAGTATGAAGAGTTAGTCTTCTTGTACTTAAGTCGGCATTGTGCCTTTTGTATTTAATTCCGATGCAACTTCTGTGTTTCATCGTCAATTGGAAAGTCCAATGGATACAGTAAAACTGAAGTGAAGCAGCGGAATCGACAACTGGTCTCACAGGAAAGGCTCAAAGCATAGACGGAAAGAAGAGTCAATCCACTTGTACTTAATCGGCATTGTGCATTTTGTATTTAATTCCGATGCAATTTCTGCGATTCATCGTCACTAAGAAAGACCAAGGGATACACTAAACCTGAAGTGAAGCATCAGAATCTAAAACTGGTCACACTGGAAAGGTTTAAAACATAAACAGTAAGAAGAGACAGTCTTCTTGTACTTAAGTCGGCATTGTGCCTTTTGTATTTAATTCCGATGCAATTTTTGTGTTTCATCGTCAATAGGAAGGTCCAAGGGATACAGAAAACCTGAAGTGATGCATCGATATCTATAACTGGTCTCACAGGAAAGGCTATAATCATAGAATGCAAGAATAGTCAATCCTCTTGTACTTAAGTCTGCATTGTGCCCTTTGTATTTAATTCCGATGCAATATCTGTGTTTCTTCGTCAATAAGAAGGTCTAATGGTTACAGTAAATCTGAAGTGAAGCATCGGAATCTAAAACTGGTCTCACAGGAAAGGCTTTAAACATAGACAGTAAGAAGAGTCAGTCTTCTTGTACTTAAGTCGGCATTGTGCCTGTTGTATTTAATTCTGATGCTATTTCTGTGTTTCATCGTCTACAAGAAGGTCCAAGGGATACAGTAAATCTGAAGTGAAGCATCGGAACCTAAAACTGGTCTCACAGAAAAGGTTCAAAACATAGACAGTAAGAAGAGTCAGTCTTCTTGTATTTATATCGGCATGGTGCCTTTTGTAATAATTCCGAAACAATTTCTGTGCTTCATCGTCAATAAGAGGGACCAAGGGATACAGAAAAACCTGATGTAAAGCATCGGAATCTAAAACTGGTGTCACAGGAAAGGTTTAAAACATAAACAGTAGAAGAGTCAGTCTTCTTGTACTTAAGTCGGCATTGTACCTTTTGTATTTAATCCGGATACAATTTCTGAGTTTCATCGTCAATAAGAAGGTCCACGGGACACAGTAAACCTGAAGTGAAGAATCGGACTCTAAAACTGGCGTCACAGGAAAGATTCAAAACATAGACCGTAAGAAGAGTCAGTTTTCTTGTACTTAAGTCGGCATTGTGCCTTTTGTATTTAATCCGGATACAATTTCTGTGTTTCATCGTCAATAAGAAGGTCCAAGGGATGCAGTAAACCTGACGTGAAGCATCGTAATCTAAAACCGGTCTCACAGGAAAGGCTCAAAACATAGACTGTAAGAAGAGTCAGTCTTCTTGTACTTAAGTGGGCATTGTGCCTTTTGTATTTAATTCCGATGCAATTTCTGTGTTTCATCGTCAATAAGAAGGTCCAAGGGATTCACTAAACCTGAAGTGAAGCATCGGAGACTAAAACTGGTCTCACAGGAAAGGCTCAAAAAAATGACAGTAAGAAGAGTCAGTCTTCTTGTACTTAAGTTGGCATACTGCCTTTTGTATATAATTCCGATGCAATTTCTGTGTTACATCGTCAATAAGAAGGTCCAAGGGATATACTAAACCTGAAAAGAAGCATCGGAAACCATAACTGGTCTCACAGGAAAGGTTCAAAATTTAGAAAATAAGAAGAGTCGGTCTTCTTGTACTTAAGTCGGCATTGTGACTTTTGTATTTAATTCCGATGCAATTTCTGTGTTTCGTCGTCAATAAGAAGGTCCAAGGGATACAGTAAACCTGAAGTGAAGCATCGACATCTAAAACAGGTCCCACAGGGAAGGTTCAAAACATAGGCAGTAAGAAGAGTCAGTCTTCTTCTACTTAAGTCGGCATTTTGCCTTTTTTTTTTAATTCCGATGCAATTTCTGTGTTTCAGCGTCAATAAGAAGCTCCAAGGGAGACAGTAAACCTGAAGTGAAGCATCGGATTGTAAAACTGGTCTCACTGGAAAGGTTCAAATCATAGAATGAAAGTAGAGTCAGTCCTCTTGTACTGAGGTCGGCATTGTGCCTTTTGTATTTAATTCCGTTGCAATTTCTGTGTTTCATCGTCAATAAGAAGGTCCAACGGATACAGTAAACCTGAAGTGAAGCATCGTAAACTAAAACTGGTCTCCCAGGAAAGCTGCAAAGCATAGACATTAAGAAGAGTCAGTCTTCCTGTACTTAAGTCGGCATTGTGCCTTTTGTATATAATTCCGATGCTATATCTGTGTTTAATCGTCAATAAGAAGGCACAAGGGTACAGGAAACCAGAAGTTAAGCATCGTAATCTAAAACAGGTCTCACAGGAAAGGGTCAAAACATAGACAGTAAGAAGAGTCAGTCTTCTTGTACTTAAGTGGGCAGTGCGCCATTTTTATTTAATTCCAATGCAATTTCTGTGCTTCATCGTCAATACGTAGGTCCAAGGTACACAGTAAACCTGAAGTGAATCATCCGAATTTAAAACTGGTCTCACAGGAAAGTTTCAAATCATAGACGGTAAGGAGAGTCAGTCATGTTGTACTAAGTCGGCATTGTGCATTTTGTATTTAATTCTGATGCAATTTCTATGTTTCATCGTAAATAAGGAGGTCCAAGGCATACAGTAAACCTGAAGTGAAGAATCGGAATCTGAAACTGGTCTCACAGGAAAGGTTAAAAGCATAGACAGTAAGAAGAGACAGTCTTCTAGTACTTAGGTCGCGTTGTGCCTTTTGTATTTAATTCCGATGCAATTTCTGTGTTTCATCATCAATAAGAACGTCCAAGGGATACAGTAAACCTGAAATGAAACAACGGTATCTATATCTGGTTTCACAGGAAAGGTTCAAAACATAGACAGTAAGAAGAGTCAGTCTCGTTGTACGTAAGTCGGCATTGTGCCTTTTATATTTATTTCCGATGCAATTTCTGTGTTTCATCGGCAATATGAAGGTCCAAGGGATACAGTACACCCGAAGTGAAGCATCGGAATCTAGAACTGGTCTCATAGGAAAGGTTGAAAACATATACAGGAAGAGGAGTCTGTCATCTTGTACTTCAGTCGAGATTTTGCCCTTTGCATTTAATTCCGATGCAATTTCTGTGTTTCATCGTCAACATGGAGGTCCAAGGGATACATTAAACCTGAAGTGAATCATCGGAATCTAAAACTGATCTCACAGGAAAGGCTCAAAGCATAGAAATTTAGAAGAGTGAGGCTTCTTGTACTTAAGTCGGCATTGTACCTTTTGATTTTAATTCCGATGCAATTTCTGTGCTTCATCGTCAATATGAAGGACCAAGATATACAATAAACCTGAAGTGAAGCATCGGAATCCAAAACTGGTCTCACAGGAAATGTTCAAACCATAGAATGTAAGAAGTGACAGTCTCCTGGTACTTAAGTCGGCATTGTGCCCTTTGTATTTAATTCCGATGCAATTTCTGTGTTTCATCGTCAATATGAAGGTCCAAGGGATACAGTAAAAATGAAGTGAAGCATCGGAATCTAAAACTGGTCTCACAGGAAAGGTTCAAAGCATAGACAGTAAGAAGAGTCAGTCTTTTTGTACTTATATTGGCATTGTGCCTTTTGTATATATTTCCGATGCAATATCTGTGTTTCATCGTCAATAAGAAGGTACAAGGTATACAGTAAACCTGAAGCGAAGCATCGTAATCTAAAACAGGTCTCACAGGAAAGGTTCAAATCATAGACAGTAAGAAGAGTCAGTCTTTTGTACTTAAGTCCGCATTCGGCCTTTTGTATTTAATTCCGATGCAATTTCTGTGTTTCATGGTCCATAAGAAGGTCCAAGGGATACACTAAACCTGAAGTGAAGCATCGGAATCTAATACTGGCCTCAGAAGAAAGGCTCAAATCATAGAATGTAAGACGAGTCAGTCTTCTTGTACTTAAGTCGGCATTGTGGTTTTTGTATTTCATTCCGATGCAATTTCTGTGTTTCATCGTCACTAAGAAGGTCCAAGGGATACAGAAAACCTGAAGTGAAGCATCGGAATCTAAAACAGGTCTCAAAGGAAAGGTTCAAAAGGTAGACAGTAAGAAGAGTCAGTCTTCTTGTACTTAAGTCGGTATTGTGACTTTTGTAATTAATTCCGATGCACTTTCTGTGTTTCTTCGTCAATAAGAAGGTCCAAGGAAAACAGTAAACCTGAAGTGAAGCAGCAGAGTCTAAAACTTGTCTCACAGGAAAGGTTCAAAACTTTGACTATAGGAAGAGTCAGTCTTCTTGTACTGAAGTCTGCATTGTGAATTTTGTATTTAATTCCGATGCAATTTCTGTGTTTCATCGTCAATAAGAAGGTCCAAGGGATACAGTAAACCTAAGGTGAAGCATCGGAATCCAAAACTGGTCTCACAGGAAGTGTTCAAAACATAGAAAGTAAGAAGAGTCAGTCTTCTTGTACTAGGCATTGTGCCTTTTTTATTTAATTCCGATGCAATATCTGTGTTTCACCGGCAATAAGAAGGTCCAAGGGATATAGTAAGCCTGAAGTGAAGCATCGGAATGTAATACGGGTCTCGCAGGTAAGGTTCAAAGCATAGACAGTAAGAAGGATCAGACTTCATGTACTTAAGTCGGCATTTTGCCATTTGTATTTAAATCCGATGCAATTTCTGCGTTTCATCGTCTACAAGAACGTCCAAGGGTTACAGTAAACCTGAAAAGAAGCATCGGATTCTAAAACTGGTCTCACAGAAAAGTTTCAAAACATAGACAGTAAGAAGAGTCTGTCTTCTTGTATTTACATCGGCATTGTGCCTTTTGTATTTAATTCCGTAACAATGTCTGTGTTTCATCGTCAATATGAAGGTTTAAGGGATACAGTAAACCTGAAGTGAGGTATCGGAATCTAAAACAGGTCTCACAGGGAAGGTTCAAAACGTAGACAGTAAGAAGAGTCAGTCTTCTTGTACTTCAGTCGGCATTGTGCCTTTTGTATTTAATTCCGATGCAATATCTGTGTTTCGTCGTAAATAAGCTGGTCCAAGGGATACAGTAAACCTGAAGTGAAGCATCGGAATCTAAAACAGATCTCACAGGGAATGTTCAAAATATAGACAGTAAGAAGAGACAGTGTTCTTGTACTTATGTATGCATTGTGCCTTTTGTTTTTAATTCCGATGCGATATCTGTGTCTCATGGTCAACAAGAAGGTCTAAGGGATACGGGAAACCTGAAGTAAGTCATCGGAATCTAAAACTGGTCTCACAGGAGAGGTTCAAAGCATCGACATTAAGAAGAGTAAGTCTTCTTGTATTTAAGTCGGCATTGTGCATTTTGTATTTAATTCCGATGCAATATCTGTGTTTCATCGTCAATAAGAAGTTTCAAGGGATACAGTAAACCTGAAGTGAAGCATCGGAATCTAATACTGGTATCACAGGAAAGGCTCAAATCATAGAATGTATGAAAAGACAGTCTTCTTGTACTGAAGTCGGCATTGTGCCTTTTGTATTTAATTCCGATGCAATTTTTGTGTTTCATCGGCAATGAGAATGACCAAGGGATACAGAAAAACCTGATGTAAAGCATCGGAACCTAAAACTGGTGTCACAGGAGAGGTTCAAAGCATAGACAGTAAGAAGAGTCAGTCTTCTTGTTCTTAAGTCGGCATTGTGAATTTTGTATTTAATTCCGATACTATTTCTGTGTTCCATCGTCAATAAGAAGGTCCAAGGGATACAGTAAACCTGAAGTGAAGCATCGGAATCAAAAACTGGTCTCACAGGAAACGCTCAAACATAGACAGAAAGAGGAGTCAATCCTCTTGTACTTAATCGGCATTGTGCCTTTTGTATTTAGTTCCGATGCAATTTCTGTGTTTCATCGTCAATAAGAAGGTCCAAGGGATACAGTAAACCTAAAGTGAAGCATCGGAATCCAAAACTGGTCTCACAGGAAGTGTTCAAACCATAGACAGTAAGAAGAGTCAGTCTTCTTGTACTAGGCATTGTGCCTTTTTTATTTAATTCCGATTCAATATCTGTGTTTCATCGTCAATAAGAAGGTCCAAGGGATACAGTAAACCTGAAGTGAAGCATCAGAAACTAAAACTGGTGTCACAGGAAAGGTTTAAATCATAAACAGTAGAAGAGTCAGTCTTCTTGTACTTAAGTCGGCATTGTACCTTTTGTTCTAATTCCGATGCAATATCTGTGGTTCATCGTCAATGAGAAGGTCCAAGGAATACAGTAAAACCTGAAGTGAAGCATCGGAATCTGAAACTGAGATCACAGGAAAGGCTCAAATCATAGAACGTAAGAAGAGTCGGTCTTCTTGTACTTAAGTCAGCATTATGGCTTTTGTATTTTTGTCCGTTGCAATTTCTGTGTTTCATCGTCAATATGAAGGTCCAAGGGATACAGTAAACCTGATGTCAAGTATCGGAATCTAAAACTGGTCTCACTGGGAAGGTTCAAAAACATAGAGAGTAAGAAGAGTCAGTCATCTTGTACTTAAGTCGGCATTTTGCCTTTTGTATTTAATTCCGATGCAATTTCTGTGTATCGTCGTCAATAAGAAGGTCCTAGCAATACAGTAAACCAGAAGTGAAGCATCGGAATCCTTAACAAGTCTCACAGGGAATGTTCAAAATATAGACAGTAACAAGAGTCAGTGTTCTTTTACAAAAGTCTGCATTGTGCCTTTTGTATTTAATTCCGATGGAATTTCTTTGTTTCATCGTCAATAAGAAGGTCCAAGGGATAAAGTAAACCCGAAGTGATGCATCGATATGTAAAACTGGTCTCAGAGGAAAGGCTCAAATCATAGAATGTAAGATGAATCAATCCTCTTGTACTTAAGTCGGCGTTGTGCATTTGTATTTAATTCCGAAACAATTTCTGTGTTTCGTCGTCAATATGAAGGTCCAAGGGATACAGTAAACCTGAAGTGAGGTATCGGAATCTATAACTGGTCTCACAGGGAAGGTTCAAAACATAGACAATAAGAAGAGTCGGTCTTCTTCTACTTCAGTCAGCATTGTGCCTTTTGTATTTAATTCCGATGCAATTTCTGTGTTTCGTCGTAAATAAGATGGTCCTAGGGATACAGTACACTTGAAGTGAAGCATCGGAATCTAAAACAGGTCTCACAGGGAATGTTCAAAATATAGACAGTAAGAAGAGACATTGTTCTTGTACTTATGTCGGCATTGTGCCTTTTATTTTTAATTCCGATGCGATTTCTGTGTTTCATGGTCAACAAGAATGTCTAAGGGATACGGTAAACCAGAAGTAATCATCGGAATCTAAAACTGGTCTCACAGGAGACGTTCAAAACATCGACAGTAAGAAGACTAAGTCTTCTTGTACTTAAGTCGGCATTGTGCATTTGGATTTAATTCCGATGCAATTTCTGTGTTTCATCGTCAATAAGAAGTTTCAAGGGATACAGTAAACCTGAAATGAAGCATCGGAATCTAAAACTGGTCTCACAGGAAAGGCTCAAATCATAGAATGAATGAAATGTCAGTCTTCTTGTACTGAAGTCGGCATTGTGCCTTTTGTATTTAATGCCGATGCAATTTTTGTGTTTCATCGTCAATAAGAATGCCAAGGGATACAGAAAAACCTGATGTTTAGCATCGGAATCTAATACTGGTGTCACAAGAAAGGTTCAAAACATAGACAGTTTGAAGAGTCAGTCTTCTCGTACTTAAGTCGGCATTGTGCCTTTTGTATTTAATTCCGATGCAACTTCTGTGTTTCATCGTCAATTGGAAAGTCCAAGGGATACAGTAAAACTGAAGTGAAGCACCGGAATCGAAAACTGGTCTCACAGGAAAGATTCAAAGCATAGACAGTAAGAAGAGTCAGTCTTTTGTACTTAAGTCGGCATTGTGACTTTTGTATTTAATTCCGATGCTATTTCTGTGTTCCATCGACAATAAGAAGGTACAAGGGATACAGTAAACCTGAAGTGAAGGATCGGAATCAAAAACTGGTCTCACAGGAAAGGCTCAAAGCATAGACAGAAAGAAGAGTCGATCCTCTTGTACTTAATCGGCATTGTGCATTTTGTATTTAATTCCGATGCAATTTCTGTGTTTCATCGTCAACAAGAATGTCCAAGGGATACAGTTCACCTGAAGTGAAGCAGCGGAATCTGAAACTGGTCCCAGAGGAAAGGCTCAAATCATAGAATGTAAGAAGAGACAGTCCTCTTGTACTTAAGTCGGCATTGTGCCTTTTGTATTTAATTCCGATGCAAAATATGTGTATCATCGTCGAAAAGAAGGTCCAAGGGATACTGTAAACCTGGAGTGAAGCATCGATATCTAAAACTGGTCTCAGAGGAAAGGCCCAAATCATAGAACGTAAGATGAATCAATCCTCTTGTATTTAAGTCGGCGTTGTGCATTTGCATTTAATTCTGATGCAATTTCTATGTTTCATTGTCAATAAGAAGGTCCAAGGGATACAGTAAACCTGAAGTGAAGCATCGGAATCTAAAACTGGTCTCACATGAGAGGTTCAAATCATAGACTGTAAGAAGAGTCAGTCTTCTTGTACTTAAGACGGCATTGTGCCTTTTGTATTTAATTCCGATGAAATTTCTGTGTTTCATCGTCAATAAGAAGGTCCAAGGGATATAGTAAGCCTGCAGTGAAGCATCTATATCTAAAACTTGTCTCACAGGAAACGCTAAAATCATAGTAAGTAATTAGAGTCAATCCTCTTGTACTTAAGCCCGCATTGTGCCTTTTGTATTTAATTGCGATGCAAAATTCTGAGTTTCATCGTGAAATAGAAAGTCCAAGGGATACAGTAAAGCTGAAGTGAAGCATCGGAGTCTAAAAACGGTCTTACAGGAAAGGCTCAAAACATAGACAGTAAGAAGAGTCAGTCTTCTAGTACTTAAGTTGGCATTGTGCCTTTTGTTTTTAATTCCGATTCGATATCTGTGTTTCATCGTCAATAAGAAGGTAAAAGGGATACAGAAAAACAGAAATAAATCATTGGAATGTAAAACTGGTCTCACAGGAAAGTTTCAAACATAGACAGTAAGAAGAGTCTGTCTTCTTGTACTTAAGTCGGCATTGTGCCTTTGGTATTTAGTATCGATGCAATTTCTGTTTATCATCGTGAATGAGAAGGTCCAAGGGATACAGTAAACCTGAAGTGAATCATCGGAATCTACAACTGCTCTCACAGGAGAGGTTAAAATCATTGAATGTAAGAAATGTCGGTCTTCTTGTACTTATGTCTGCATTGTACCGTTTGTATTTAAGTCCGATGCAATTTCTGTGTTTCATCGTCAATATGAAGGTCCAAGGGATACAGTAAACCTGAAGTGAAGCATCGGAATCTAAAACTGTTCTCTCAGGAGAGGCTCAAAACATAGACAGTAAGAAGAGTCTGTCTTCTTGTACGTAAGTCGCCATTGTGCCTTTCGTATTAAATTTCCATGCATTTTCTGTGTGTCATCGTCAATAAGAAGGCCCAAGGGATACAGTAAACCTGAAGTGGAGCATCGGGATCTAAATCTGCTCTCACAGGAAAGGTTAAAATCATTGAATGTAAGAAGAGTCGGTCTTCTTGTACTTAAGTCTGTATTGTACATTTTGTATTTAAGTACGATGCAATTTCTGTGTTTCATCGTCAATAAGAAGGTCCAATGGATACAGTAAACCTGAAGTGAAGCATCGGAACCTAAATCTGGTCTCACAAGAAAGGTTCAAGACATAGACAATACGAAGAGTCTGTCTTCTAGTACTTAACTCGGCTTTGTGCTTTTTGTATCTAATTCCGATGCAATTTCTGTGTTTCATCGTCAATCGGAAGGTCCAAGGGATGCAGTAAACCTGAAGTAATGCTTCGGAATCTAAATCTTGTCTCACAGGAAAGGTTTAAAACATAGACAGTAGGATGAGTCAGTCTTCTTGTGCTAAAATCGGTATTGTGCCTTTTGTATTTGATTCCGATGAAATTTCTGTGTTTCATCGTCAATTAGAAGGCCCAAGGGATACAGTAAACCTGAAGTGAAGCATCGGAATCTATAACTCGTCTCACAGTTAAGGTTCAAACAATAGACAGTAAGAAGACTCAGTCTTCTTGTACTTAAGGCAGCATTGCTCCTTTTGTATTTAATTCCGATGCAATTTCTGTGTTTCATCGTCAATAAGAAGGTCCAAGGGATACAGTAAACCCGAAGTGAAGCATCGGAATCTAAAAATGGTCTCACAGAGGAGGTGCAAAGCATTGACAGTAAGGAGAGCCAGTCTTCTTGTACTGAAGTCGGCATTGTTCCTTTTGTATTTATTTCCGATGCAATTTCTGTGTTTCATCGTCAATAAGAAGGTCCAAGGGATACAGTAAACCTGAAGTGAACCATCGGAATCTAAAGATGGTCTCACAGGAAAGGTTGAAAACATAGACTGTAAGAAGAGTCAGTCTACTTGTACTTAAGTCGGCATTATGCCTTTTGTATTTAATTCCGATGCAATATCTGTGTTTCATCGTCATTAAGAAGGTCCAAGGGATACTGTAAAACTGAAGTAAAGCATCGGATTCTAAAACTTGTCACACAGGAATGGTTCAAATCATAGAACGTAAGAAGAGTCAGCCCTCTTGTACTTAAGGTAGCATGGTTCCCTTTGTATTTAATTCCGATGCAATTTCTGTGTTTCATCGTCAATAAGAAGGTCCAAGGGATACAATAAACCTGAAGTGAAGCATCAGAATATAAATCAGGTCTCACAGGAGTGGTTCAAATCATAGAACGTAAGAAGAGTCAGTCCTCTTGTACTTAAGACGGCATTGTACCTCTTGTATTTAATTCCGATGCACTTTTAGTGTTTCATCGTCAAAAAGAAGGTCCAAGGGATATAGTAAGCCTGAAGTGAAGCATATGTATCTAAAACTTGTCTCACAGGAAATGCTAAAATTATAGTAAGTAATTAGAGTCAATCCTCAAGTACTTAAATCGACATTGTGACTTTTGTATTTATTTCCGATGCAATTCCTGTGTTTCATCGTCAATAACAAGGTACGATGAATAATGTAAACCTGAAGTGAAGCATCGGAATCTAAAACTGTTCTCACAGGAGAGGCTCAAAACATAGACAGTAAGAAGAGTCAGATCGGATTTCTTGTACTTAAGTCGGCATTGTGCCTTTTGTATTTAATTCCGTTGCAATTTCTATGTTTCATCGTCAATAAGAAGGTTCAAGGGATACAGTAAACCTGAAGTGAAGGATCGGAATCAAAAACTGGTCTCACAGGAAAGGCTCAAAGCATAGACAGAAAGAAGAGTCGATCCTCTTGTACTTAATCGGCATTGTGCATTTTGTATTTAATTCCGATGCAATTTCTGTGTTTCATCGTCAACAAGAATGTCCAAGGGATACAGTTCACCTGAAGTGAAGCAGCGGAATCTGAAACTGGTCCCAGAGGAAAGGCTCAAATCATAGAATGTAAGAAGAGACAGTCCTCTTGTACTTAAGTCGGCATTGTGCCTTTTGTATTTAATTCCGATGCAAAATATGTGTATCATCGTCGAAAAGAAGGTCCAAGGGATACTGTAAACCTGGAGTGAAGCATCGATATCTAAAACTGGTCTCAGAGGAAAGGCCCAAATCATAGAACGTAAGATGAATCAATCCTCTTGTATTTAAGTCGGCGTTGTGCATTTGCATTTAATTCTGATGCAATTTCTATGTTTCATTGTCAATAAGAAGGTCCAAGGGATACAGTAAACCTGAAGTGAAGCATCGGAATCTAAAACTGGTCTCACATGAGAGGTTCAAATCATAGACTGTAAGAAGAGTCAGTCTTCTTGTACTTAAGACGGCATTGTGCCTTTTGTATTTAATTCCGATGAAATTTCTGTGTTTCATCGTCAATAAGAAGGTCCAAGGGATATAGTAAGCCTGCAGTGAAGCATCTATATCTAAAACTTGTCTCACAGGAAACGCTAAAATCATAGTAAGTAATTAGAGTCAATCCTCTTGTACTTAAGCCCGCATTGTGCCTTTTGTATTTAATTGCGATGCAAAATTCTGAGTTTCATCGTGAAATAGAAAGTCCAAGGGATACAGTAAAGCTGAAGTGAAGCATCGGAGTCTAAAAACGGTCTTACAGGAAAGGCTCAAAACATAGACAGTAAGAAGAGTCAGTCTTCTAGTACTTAAGTTGGCATTGTGCCTTTTGTTTTTAATTCCGATTCGATATCTGTGTTTCATCGTCAATAAGAAGGTAAAAGGGATACAGAAAAACAGAAATAAATCATTGGAATGTAAAACTGGTCTCACAGGAAAGTTTCAAACATAGACAGTAAGAAGAGTCTGTCTTCTTGTACTTAAGTCGGCATTGTGCCTTTGGTATTTAGTATCGATGCAATTTCTGTTTATCATCGTGAATGAGAAGGTCCAAGGGATACAGTAAACCTGAAGTGAATCATCGGAATCTACAACTGCTCTCACAGGAGAGGTTAAAATCATTGAATGTAAGAAATGTCGGTCTTCTTGTACTTATGTCTGCATTGTACCGTTTGTATTTAAGTCCGATGCAATTTCTGTGTTTCATCGTCAATATGAAGGTCCAAGGGATACAGTAAACCTGAAGTGAAGCATCGGAATCTAAAACTGTTCTCTCAGGAGAGGCTCAAAACATAGACAGTAAGAAGAGTCTGTCTTCTTGTACGTAAGTCGCCATTGTGCCTTTCGTATTAAATTTCCATGCATTTTCTGTGTGTCATCGTCAATAAGAAGGCCCAAGGGATACAGTAAACCTGAAGTGGAGCATCGGGATCTAAATCTGCTCTCACAGGAAAGGTTAAAATCATTGAATGTAAGAAGAGTCGGTCTTCTTGTACTTAAGTCTGTATTGTACATTTTGTATTTAAGTACGATGCAATTTCTGTGTTTCATCGTCAATAAGAAGGTCCAATGGATACAGTAAACCTGAAGTGAAGCATCGGAACCTAAATCTGGTCTCACAAGAAAGGTTCAAGACATAGACAATACGAAGAGTCTGTCTTCTAGTACTTAACTCGGCTTTGTGCTTTTTGTATCTAATTCCGATGCAATTTCTGTGTTTCATCGTCAATCGGAAGGTCCAAGGGATGCAGTAAACCTGAAGTAATGCTTCGGAATCTAAATCTTGTCTCACAGGAAAGGTTTAAAACATAGACAGTAGGATGAGTCAGTCTTCTTGTGCTAAAATCGGTATTGTGCCTTTTGTATTTGATTCCGATGAAATTTCTGTGTTTCATCGTCAATTAGAAGGCCCAAGGGATACAGTAAACCTGAAGTGAAGCATCGGAATCTATAACTCGTCTCACAGTTAAGGTTCAAACAATAGACAGTAAGAAGACTCAGTCTTCTTGTACTTAAGGCAGCATTGCTCCTTTTGTATTTAATTCCGATGCAATTTCTGTGTTTCATCGTCAATAAGAAGGTCCAAGGGATACAGTAAACCCGAAGTGAAGCATCGGAATCTAAAAATGGTCTCACAGAGGAGGTGCAAAGCATTGACAGTAAGGAGAGCCAGTCTTCTTGTACTGAAGTCGGCATTGTTCCTTTTGTATTTATTTCCGATGCAATTTCTGTGTTTCATCGTCAATAAGAAGGTCCAAGGGATACAGTAAACCTGAAGTGAACCATCGGAATCTAAAGATGGTCTCACAGGAAAGGTTGAAAACATAGACTGTAAGAAGAGTCAGTCTACTTGTACTTAAGTCGGCATTATGCCTTTTGTATTTAATTCCGATGCAATATCTGTGTTTCATCGTCATTAAGAAGGTCCAAGGGATACTGTAAAACTGAAGTAAAGCATCGGATTCTAAAACTTGTCACACAGGAATGGTTCAAATCATAGAACGTAAGAAGAGTCAGCCCTCTTGTACTTAAGGTAGCATGGTTCCCTTTGTATTTAATTCCGATGCAATTTCTGTGTTTCATCGTCAATAAGAAGGTCCAAGGGATACAATAAACCTGAAGTGAAGCATCAGAATATAAATCAGGTCTCACAGGAGTGGTTCAAATCATAGAACGTAAGAAGAGTCAGTCCTCTTGTACTTAAGACGGCATTGTACCTCTTGTATTTAATTCCGATGCACTTTTAGTGTTTCATCGTCAAAAAGAAGGTCCAAGGGATATAGTAAGCCTGAAGTGAAGCATATGTATCTAAAACTTGTCTCACAGGAAATGCTAAAATTATAGTAAGTAATTAGAGTCAATCCTCAAGTACTTAAATCGACATTGTGACTTTTGTATTTATTTCCGATGCAATTCCTGTGTTTCATCGTCAATAACAAGGTACGATGAATAATGTAAACCTGAAGTGAAGCATCGGAATCTAAAACTGTTCTCACAGGAGAGGCTCAAAACATAGACAGTAAGAAGAGTCAGATCGGATTTCTTGTACTTAAGTCGGCATTGTGCCTTTTGTATTTAATTCCGTTGCAATTTCTATGTTTCATCGTCAATAAGAAGGTTCAAGGGATACAGTACACCTGACGTAAAGCATCTGAATCTAAAACTGGTCTCACAGGAAAGATTCAAAGCATGGACAGTATGAAGAGTCTGTCTTCTTATACTTAAGTCGCCATTGTGCCTTTTGTATTTGATTCCGATGAAATTTCTGTGTTTCATCGTCAATTAGAAGGCCCAAGGGATACAGTAAACCTGAAGTGAAGCATTGGAATCTAAATCTGAACTCACAGGAAAGGCTCAAAGCATAGGCAGTGAGAAGAGTCATTCTTCTTGTACTTAAGTCGGCATTGTGCCTTTAGTATTTAATTCCGATGCAATTTCTGTGTCTCATTGTCAATAAGATGATCCAAGGGATACAGTATACGTGAAATGAAGCATCGGAATCGAAAACTGGTCTCACAGGAGAGGTTCAAATCATAGACTGTAAGATGAGTCTGTCTTCTTGTACTTAAGTCGACATTGTGCCTGTTATGTTTACTTCCGATGCAATTTCTGTGTTTCATCGTCATTAAGAAGGTCCAAGGAATACTGCAAACATGAAGTGAAGCATCGGATCTAAAACTGGTCACACAGGAGTTGTTCAAATCATAGAACGTAAGGAGAGTCAGTCCTCTTGTACTTAAGATAGCATTGTTCCTTTTATTTTTAATTCCGAATCAATTTCTGTGTTTCATCGTCAATTAGAAGGTCCAAGGGATACATTAAACATGAAGTGAAGCATCGGAATCTAAAGATGGTCTCACAGGAAAGGTTAAAAAAATAGACTCTAAGAAGAGTCAGTCTTCTTGTACTTAAGTGGGCATTTTGCCTTTTGTATTTAATTCCGATGCAATTTCTGTGTTTCATCTTCATTAAGAAGGTGCAAGCGATACTGTAAACCTGAAGTGAAGCATCAGAATCTAAAACTGGTCTCACAGGAATGGTTCAAATCATAGAACGTAAGAAGAGTCAGTCCTCTTGTACTTAAGTGGGCATTGTGCCTTTTGTATTTAACTCCGATGCAATTTCTGTGTTTCATCGTCAATAAGAAGGTCCAATGATACAGTAAACCTGAAGTCAAGCATCGGAATCTAAAACTGGTCTCACAGGAAAGGCACAAATCATCGAATGTAAAAAGAGTCAGTCTTCTTGTACTTAAGTCAGCATTGTGCCTTTTGTATTTAATTCCGATGCAATTTCTGTGTTTCATCGAAAATAAGAAGGTAAAAGGGATACAGTAAACCTGAAGTAAAGCATCGAAATCTAAATCTTGTCTCACAGGAAAGGTTCAAAACATAGACAGTTGCAAGAGTCAGTCTTCTTGTACTGAAATCGGCATTGTGCCTTTTGTATTTGATTCCGATGAAATTTCTGTGTTTCATTGTCAATTTGAAGGCCCACGTGATACAGTAAACCTGAAGTGAAGCATTGGAATCTTAATCTGAACTCACAGGAAAGGCTCAAATCATAGGAAGTGAGAAGAATCAGTCTTCTTGTACTTAAGTCGGCATTGTTCCTTTAGTATTTAATTCCGATGCAATTTCTGTGTCTCATTGTCAATAAGATGGTCCAAGGGATACAGTAAACGTGAAATGAAGCATCGGAATCTAAAACTGGTCTCACAGGAAAGGATCTAAACATAGACAGTAAGAAGAGTCAGTGTTCTTGTACTTAAGTCGGCATTGTACCATTTGTATATAAATCCGATGCAATTTCTGTGTTTCATCGTCAATAAGAAGGTTCAAGGGATGCAGTAAACCTAAAGTGAAGCATCGGAATCTAAAACTGGCCTCACAGTAAAGGTTCAAAACATAGACAGTAAGAAGAATCAGTCTTCTTGTACATAAGTCGGCATTGTGCCTTTTGTATTTATTTCCGATGTAATTTCTGTGTTTCATCGTCAATAAGAAGGTCTAAGGGATTCAGGAAACCTTAAGTGAGGCATCGCAATCTATAACTGGTCTCACAGTCAAGGTTCAAACCATAGACAGTAAGAGGACTCATTCTTCTTGTACTTAAGTCAGCATTGTTCCTTTTGTATTTAATTCCGATGCAATTTCTGTGTTTCATAATCAATAAGAAGGTCCAAGTGATACAGTAAACCTAAAGTGAAGCATCGGAATCTAAAAATGGTCTCACAGAAGAGGTTCAAAGCATTGACAGTAAGAAGAGTCAGTCTTCTTGTACTTAAGTTGGCATTGTGCCTTTTGTATTTAATTCCGATGCAATTTCTGTGTTTCATCGTCAATAAGAAAGTCCAAGAGATACAGTAAACCTGAAGTGAAGCATCGGAATCTAAAACTGGTCTCTCAGGAAAGGGACAAATCATCGAATGTAAAAAGAGTCAGTCTTCTTGTACTTAAGTCAGCATTGTGCCTTTTGTATTTAATTCCGATGCAATTTCTGTGTTTCATCGACAATAAGAAGGTCCAAGGGATACAGTAAACCTGAAGTAAACCATCGGAATCTAAAGATGGTATCACAGGAAAGGTTTAAAACATACACTGTAAGAAGAGTCAGTCTTCTTGTACTTAATTCGCCATTTTGCCTTTTGTATTTAATTCCGATGCAATTTCTGTGTTTCATCGTCATTGAGAAGGTCCAAGGAATACTGTAAACGTGAAGTGAAGCATCGGAATCAAAAACTGGTCTCACAGGAGTTGTTCAAATCATAGAACGTAAGGAGAGTCAGTCCTCTTGTACTTTCGTTAGCATTGTTCCTTTTGTATTTAATTCCGATGCAATTTCTGTGTTTCATCGTCAATAAGAAGGTCCAAGGGATACATTAAACCTGAAGTGAAGCATCGGAATCTAAAGATGGTATCACAGGAAAGGTTAAAAAAATAGACTGTAAGAAGAGTCAGTCTTCTTGTACTTAAGTTGGCATTTTGCCTTTTGTATTTAATTCCGATGCAATTTCTGTGTTTCATCGTCATTAAGAACGTCCAAGGGATACTATAAACCTCAAGTGAAGCATCGGAATCTAAAACTGGTCTCACAGGAGTGGTTCAAATCATAGAACGTAAGAAGAGTCAGTCGTCTTGTACTTAAGTCGGCATTGTGCCATTTGTATTTAATTCCGATGTAATTTCTGTGTTTCATCGTCAATTAGAAGGTCTAAGGGATTCAGGAAACCTTAAGTGAGGCATCGGAATCTATAACTGGTCTCACAGTCAACGTTCAAACCATAGACAGTAAGAGGACTCATTCTTCTTGTACTTAAGTCAGCATTGTTCCTTTTGTATTTAATTCCGATGCAATTTCTGTGTTTCATAATCAATAAGAAGGCCCAAGGGATGCAGTAAACCTGAAGTGAAGCATCGGAATCTAAAACTGGCCTCAAAGGAAACGTTCAAAACATAGACAGTAAGAAGAATCAGTCTTCTTGTACATAAGTCGGCATTGTGCCTTTTGTATTTAATTCCGATGTAATTTCTGTGTTTCATCGTCAATAAGATGGTCCAAGGGATACAGAAAACCTGAAGTGAGGCATCGGAATCTATAACTGGTCTCACAGTTAAGGTTCAAACAATAGACAGTAAGAGGACCCAGTCTTCTTGTACTTAAGTCAGCATTGTTCCTTTTGTATTTAACTCCGATGCAATTTCTGTGTATCATCGTCAATAAGAAGGTCCAAGGGATACAGTAAACCTGAAGTGATGCATCGCAATCAAAAATGGTGTCACAGAAGAGGTTCAAAGCATTCACAGTAAGAAGGTTCAGTAATCTTGTACTTAAGTTGGCATTGTGCCTTTTGTATTTAATTCCGATGCAGTTTCTGTGTTTCATCGTCAATAAGAAAGTCCAAAGGATACAGTAAACCTGAAGTGAAGCATCGGAATCTAAAACTGGTCTCACAGGAAAGGCACAAATCATCGAATGTAAAAAGAGTCAGTCTTCTTGTACTTAAGTCAGCATTGTGACTTTTGTATTTAATTCCGATGCAATTTCTGTGTTTCATCGACAATAAGAAGGTCCAAGGGATACAGTAAACCTGAAGTGAACCATCGGAATCTAAAGATGGTCTCACAGGAAAGGTTTGAAACATAGACTGTAAGAAGAGTCAGTCTTCTTGTACTTAAGTCAGCATTTTGCCTTTTGTATTTAAATCCGATGCAATTTCTGTGTTTCATCGTCATTAAGAAGGTCCAAAGGATTCTGTAAACCTGAGGTGAAACATCGGATTCCAAAACTTGTCTCACAGGAATGGTTCAAATCATAGAACGTAAGAAGAGTCAGCCCTCTTGTACTTAAGTAGGCATTGTGCCTTTTGTATTTAATTCCGATGCAATTTCTGTGTTTCATCGTCATTACGAAGGTCCAAGGGATACTATAAACCTCAAGTGAAGCATCGGAATCTAAAACTGGTCTAACAGGAGTGGTTCAAATCATAGAACGTAAGAAGAGTCAGTCCTCTTGTACTTAAGTCCGCATTGTTCCTTTTGTATTTAATTCCGATGCAATTTCTGTGTTTCGTCGTCAATAAGAAGGTCCAAGGGATACAGTAAACCTGAAGTGAAGCATCGGAATCTAAAACTGGTCTCACAGGAAAGGCTCAAATCATCGAATGTAAAAAGAGTCAGTCTTCTTGTACTTAATTCGGCATTTTAGGTTTTGTATTTAATTCCAATGCAATATCTGTGTTTCATCGTCAATAAGAAGGTCCAAGGGATACAGTAAACCTGGTGAAGCATCGGAATCTAAAACTGGTCTCACAGGAAAGGTTCAAATCATAGACAGTAAAGGAGTCAGTCCTCTTGTACATAAGTCGGCGTTGTGCCTTTTGCATTTAATTCCGTGGCAATTTCTGTGTTTCAACGTCAATACGAAGGTCCAAGGGATACAGTAAATCTGAAGTGAAGCATCGGAAACTAAAACTGGTCTCACAGGAAAGGCTCAAATCATAGAATGTAAGAAGAGTCAGTCTTCTTGTACTGAAGTCCGCATTGTGCCATTTGTATTTAATTCCGATGCAATTTCTGTGTCTCATCGACAATACGAAGGTACGAGGGATACAGTAAACTTGAAGTGAAGCATCGGAATGTAAAATTGGTCTCACAGGAAAGGTTCAAAACATAGACAATAAGAAGAGTCAGTAATATTGTACTGAAGTAGGCATCGTGAATTTTGTATTTAATTCCGAAGCAATTTCTGTGTTTCGTCGTCAATAAGAAGGTCCAAGGGATACAGTAAACCTGAAGTGAAACATGGGAAACTAAAAGTGGTCCCACAGGAAAGGTTCAAGGCAGAGACAGTATGAAGAGTCATTCGTCCTCTACTTAAAACGGCATTTTGCCTTTTGTATTTAATTCCGATGCAATTTCTGTGTTTCATCTTCATTAAGAAAGTGCAAGGGATACTGTAAACCCGAAGTGAAGCATAAGAATCTAAAACTGGTCTCACAGGAAAGGCTCAAATCATAGAATGTAAGAAGAGTCAGTCTTCCTGTACTTAAGTCGGCATTGTGCCTTTTGTATTTAATTCCGTTGCAATTTCTATGATTCATCGTCAATAAGAAGGTTCAAGGGATACAGTACACCTGACGTAAGGCATCGGATTCTAAAACTGGTCTCCCAGGAAAGATACAAAGCATGGACAGTAAGAAGAGTCTGTCTTCTTGTACTTAAGTCGCCATTGTGCCTTTTGTATTTAACTTCGATGCAATTTCTGTGTGTCATCGTCACTAAGTAGGTCCAAGGGATACAGTAAACTTGAAGTGAGGCATCGGAATCTAAAACTGTTCTCACAGGAAAGGTTAAAATCATTGAATGTAAGAAGAGTCGGTCTTCTTGTACTTAAGTCTGCATTGTAAATTTTGTATTAAAGAACGATGCAATTTCTATGTTTCATCGTCAATAAGAAGGTCCAATGGATACAGTAAACCTGAAGTGAAACATCGGAATCTAAATCTGGTCTCACAAGAAAGGTTCAACACATAGACAATAAGAAGAGTCTGTCTTCTTGTACTTAAGTCGGCTTTGTGCTTTTTGTATCTAATTCCGATGCAATTACTGTGTTTCATCGTCAATAAGAAGGTCCAAAGGATACAGTAAACCTGAAGTAAAGCAACGGAATCTAAATCTTGTCTCACAGGAAAGGTTCAAAACATAGACAGTGGCAATGTCAGTCTTCTTGTACTGAAATCGGCATTTTGTCTTTTGTATTTGATTCCGATGAAATTTCTGTGTTTCATCGTCGATTAGAAGGCCCAAGGGATACAGTTAACCCGAAGTGAAGCATAGGAATCTAAATCTGAACTCACAGGAAAGGCTCAAATCATAGGCAGTGAGAAGAGTCAGTCTTCTTGTACTTAAGTCGGCATTGTGCCTTTAGTCATTAATTCCGATGCAATTTCTGTGTTTCATTGTCAATAAGATGGTCCGAGGGTTACAGTAAACGTGAAATGAAGCATCGGAATCTAAAACTGGTCTCACAGGAAAGGATCTAAACATAGACAGTAAGAAGAGTCAGTGTTCTTGTACTTAAGTCGGAATTGTTCTTTTTGTATTTAATTCCGATACAATTTCTGTGTTTCATCGTAAATAAGATGGTCCAAGGGATACAGTAAACCTGAAGTGAACCATCGGAATCTAAAGATGGTCTCACAAGAAAGGTTTAAAACATAGACTATAAGAAGAGTCAGTCATCTTGTTCTTAAGTCGGCATTGTGCCTTTTGTATTTAAATCCGATGCAATTTCTGTGTTTCATCGTCATTAAGAAGGTCCAAAGGATTCTGTAAACCTGAGGTGAAGCATCGGATTCCAAAACTTGTCTCACAGGAACGGTTCAAATCATAGAACGTAAGAAGAGTGAGTCCTCTTGTACTTAAGTTGGCATTGTGCCTTTTGTGTTTAATTCCGATGCAATTTCTGTGTTTCATCGTCATTACGAAGGTCCAAGGGATACTGCAAACATGAAGTGAAGGATCGGAATCTAAAACTGGTCTCACAGGAGTTGTTCAAATCATAGAACGTGAGGAGAGTCAGTCCTCTTGTACTTAAGTTAGCATTGTTCCTTTTGTATTTAATTCCGATGCAATTTCTGTGTTTCATCGTCAATAAGAAGGTCCAAGGGATACATTAAACCTGAAGTGAAGCATCGGAATCTTAAGATGGTATCACAGGAAAGGTTAAAAAAATAGACTGTAAGAAGAGTCAGTCTTCTTGTACTTAAGTCGGCATTTTGCCTTTTGTATTTCATTCCGATGCAATTTCTGTGTTTCATCATCATTAAGAAGGTCCAAGGGATACTATAAACCTCAAGTGAAGGTTCGGAATCTAAAACTGGTCTCACAGGAGTGGTTCAAATCATAGAACGTAAGAAGAGTCAGTCCTCTTGTACTTAAGTCGGCATTGTTCGTTTTGTATTTAATTCCGATGCAATTTCTGTATTTCGTCGTCAATAAGAAGGTCCAAGGGATACAGTAAACCTGAAGTGAAGTATCGGAATCTAAAACTGGTCTCACAGGAAAGGTTCAAATCATAGACAGTAAAGGAGTCAGTCCTCTTGTACATAAGTCGGCGTTGTGCCTTTTGTATTTAATTCCGTGGCAATTTCTGTGTTTCAACGTCAATAAGAAGGTCCAAGGGATACAGTAAATCTGAAGTGAAGCATCGGAAACTAAAACTGGTCTCACAGGAAAGGCTCAAATCATAGAATGTAAGAAGAGTCAGTCTTCTTGTACGGAAGTCCGCATTGTGCCATTTGTATTTAATTCCGATGCAATTTCTGTGTCTCATCGACAATACGAAGGTACGAGGGATACAGTAAACTTGAAGTGAAGCATCGGAATGTAAAATTGGTCTCACAGGAAAGGTTCAAAACATAGAAAATAAGAAGAGTCAGTATTATTGTACTGAAGTCGGCATTGTGAATTTTGTATTGAATTCCGAAGCAATTTCTGTGTTTCGTTGTCAATAAGAAGGTCCAAGGGATACAGTAAACCTGAAGGGAAACATGGGAAACTAAAAGTGGTCCCACAGGAAGGGTTCAAGGCAGAGACAGTATGAAGAGTCATTCGTCCTGTACTTAAAACGGCATTTTGCCTTTTGTATTTAATTCCGATGCAATTTCTGTGTTTCATCTTCATTAGGAAGGTGCAAGGGATACTGTAAACCTGAAGTGAAGCATATGAATCTAAAACTGGTCTCACAGGAATAATTCAGATCATAGAACGTAAGAAGAGTCAGTCCTCTTGTACTTAAGTTGGCATTGTGAATTTTGTATTTAATTCCGATGCAATTTCTGTGTTTCGTCGTCATTAAGAAGGGCCAAGGGATACTGTAAACCTCAAGTGAAGCAACGGAATCTAAAACTCGTCTGACAGGAGTGGTTCAAATCATAGCACTTAAGAAGAGTCAGTCCTCTTGTACTTAAGTCGGCATTGTGCCTTTTGTATTTAATTCCGATGCAATTTCTGTGTTTCATCGACAATAAGAAGGTCCAAGGGATACAGTAAACCTGAAGTGAACCATCGGAATCTAAAGATGGTCTCACAGGAAAGGTTTAAAACATAGACTATAAGAAGAGTCAGTCATCTTGTACTTAAGTCGGCATTGTGCCTTTTGTATTTAATTCCGATGCAATTTCTGTGTTTCATCGTCAATAAGAAGGTCCAAGGGATACAGTAAACCTGAAGTGAGGCATCGGAATCTAAAACTGGTCTCACAGGAAAGGTTCAAATCATAGACAGTAAGAGGAGTCAGTCCTCTTGTACTTAAGTCGGCGTTGTGCCTTTTGTATTTAATTCCGTTGCTATTTCTGTGTTTCAACGTCAATAAGAAGGTCCAAGGGATACAGTAAATCTGAAGCGAAGCATCGGAATCTAAAACTGGTCTCACAGGAAAGGCTCAAATCATATTATGTAAGAAGAGTCAGTCTTCTTGTACTTAACTCGGCATTGTGCCTTTTGTATTTAATTCCGTTGCAATTTCAATGTTTCATCGTCAATAAGAAGGTCCAATGGATACAGTAAACCTGAAGTGAAACATCGGAATCTAAATCTGGTCTCACAAGAAAGGTTCAACACATAGACAATAAGAAGAGTCTGTCTTCTTGTACTTAAGTCGGCTTTGTGCTGTTTGTATCTAATTCCGATGCAATTGCTGTGTTTCATCGTCAATAAGAAGGTATAAAGGATACAGTAAACCTGAAGTAAAGCATCGGAATCTAAATCTTGTCTCACAGGAAAGGTTCAAAACATAGACAGTGGCAATGTCAGTCTTCTTGTACTGAAATCGGCATTTTGTCTTTTGTATTTGATTCCGATGAAATTTCTGTGTTTCATCGTCGATTAGAAGGCCCAAGGGATACAGTTAACCCGAAGTGAAGCATAGGAATCTAAATCTGAACTCACAGGAAAGGCTCAAATCATAGGCAGTGAGAAGAGTCAGTCTTCTTGTACTTAAGTCGGCATTGTGCCTTTAGTCATTAATTCCGATGCAATTTCTGTGTTTCATTACCAATAAGATGGTCCGAGGGTTACAGTAAACGCGAAATGAAGCATCGGAATCTAAAACTGGTCTCACAGGAAAGGATCTAAACATAGACAGTAAGAAGAGTCAGTGTTCTTGTACTTAAGTCGGAATTGTTCTTTTTGTATTTAATTCCGATACAATTTCTGTGTTTCATCGTAAATAAGATGGTCCAAGGGATACAGTAAACCTGAAGTGAACCATCGGAATCTAAAGATGGTCTCACAGGAAAGGTTTAAAACATAGACTATAAGAAGAGTCAGTCATCTTGTTCTTAA
The DNA here is from genome assembly GCF_021461385.2 of Schistocerca piceifrons. Taxonomy (NCBI): domain Eukaryota; kingdom Metazoa; phylum Arthropoda; class Insecta; order Orthoptera; family Acrididae; genus Schistocerca; species Schistocerca piceifrons. The sequence continues at coordinate 1,518,231 of NW_025727588.1, read as the reverse complement.
GACGGCATTGTGCCTTTTGTATTTAAATCCGATGCAATTTCTGTGTTTCATCGTCATTAAGAAGGACCAAAGGATTCTGTAAACCTGAGGTGAAGCATCGGATACCAAAACTTGTCTCACAGGAACGGTTCAAATCATAGAACGTAAGAAGAGTGAGTCCCCTTGTACTTAAGTTGGCATTGTGCCTTTTGTGTTTAATTCCGATGCAATTTCTGTGTTTCATCGTCATTACGAAGGTCCAAGGGATACTGCAAACAAGAAGTGAAGGATCGGAATCTAAAACTGGTCTCACAGGAGTTGTTCAAATCAAAGAACGTGAGGAGAGTCAGTCCTCTTGTACTTAAGTTAGCATTGTTCCTTTTGTATTTAATTCCGATGCAATTTCTGTGTTTCATCGTCAATAAGAAGGTCCAAGGGATACATTAAACCTGAAGTGAAGCATCGGAATCTAAAGATGGTATCACAGGAAAGGTTAAAAAAATAGACTGTAAGAAGAGTCAGTCTTCTTGTACTTAAGTCGGCATTTTGCCTTTTGTATTTAATTCCGATGCAATTTCTGTGTTTCATCGTCATTAAGAAGGTCCAAGGGATACTATAAACCTCAAGTGAAGCTTCGGAATCTAAAACTGGTCTCACAGGAGTGGTTCAAATCATAGAACGTAAGAAGAGTCAGTCCTCTTGTACTTAAGTCGGAATTGTTCTTTTTGTATTTAATTCCGATACAATTTCTGTGTTTCATCGTAAATAAGATGGTCCAAGGGATACAGTAAACCTGAAGTGAACCATCGGAATCTAAAGATGGTCTCACAGGAAAGGTTTAAAACATAGACTATAAGAAGAGTCAGTCATCTTGTTCTTAAGACGGCATTGTGCCTTTTGTATTTAAATCCGATGCAATTTCTGTGTTTCGTCGTCAATAAGAAGGTCCAAGGGATACAGTAAACCTGAAGTGAAGCATCGGAATCTAAAACTGGTCTCACAGGAAAGGTTCAAATCATAGACAGTAAAGGAGTCAGTCCTCTTGTACATAAGTCGGCGTTGTGCCTTTTGTATTTAATTCCGTGGCAATTTCTGTGTTTCAACGTCAATAAGAAGGTCCAAGGGATACAGTAAATCTGAAGTGAAGCATCGGAAACTAAAACTGGTCTCACAGGAAAGGCTCAAATCATAGAATGTAAGAAGAGTCAGTCTTCTTGTACTGAAGTCCGGATTATGCCATTTGTATTTAATTCCGATGCAATTTCTGTGTCTCATCGACAATACGAAGGTACGAGGGATACAGTAAACTTGAAGTGAAGCATTGGAATGTAAAATTGGTCTCACAGGAAAGGTTCAAAACATAGAAAATAAGAAGAGTCAGTATTATTGTACTGAAGTCGGCATTGTGAATTTTGTATTGAATTCCGAAGCAATTTCTGTGTTTCGTTGTCAATAAGAAGGTCCTAGGGATACAGTAAACCTGAAGGGAAACATGGGAAACTAAAAGTGGTCCCACAGGAAGGGTTCAAGGCAGAGACAGTATGAAGAGTCATTCGTCCTGTACTTAAAACGGCATTTTGCCTTTTGTATTTAATTCCGATGCAATTTCTGTGTTTCATCTTCATTAAGAAGGTGCAAGGGATACTGTAAACCTGAAGTGAAACATATGAATCTAAAACTGGTCTCACAGGAATAATTCAAATCATAGAACGTAAGAAGAGTTAGTCCTCTTGTACTTAAGTTGGCATCGTGAATTTTGTATTTAATTCCGATGCAATTTCTGTGTTTCGTCGTCATTAAGAAGGGCCAAGGGATACTGTAAACCTCAAGTGAAGCAACGGAATCTAAAACTCGTCTGACAGGAGTGGTTCAAATCATAGCACTTAAGAAGAGTCAGTCCTCTTGTACTTAAGTCGGCATTGTGCCTTTTGTATTTAATTCCGATGCAATTTCTGTGTTTCATCGACAATAAGAAGGTCCAAGGGATACTGTAAACCTGAAGTGAACCATCGGAATCTAAAGATGGTCTCACAGGAAAGGATTAAAACATAGACTATAAGAAGAGTCAGTCATCTTGTACTTAAGTCGGCATTGTGCCTTTTGTATTTAATTCCGATGCAATTTCTGTGTTTCATCGTCAATAAGAAGGTCCAAGGGATACAGTAAACCTGAAGTGAGGCATCGGAATCTAAAACTGGTCTCACAGGAAAGGTTCAAATCATAGACAGTAAGAGGAGTCAGTCCTCTTGTACTTAAGTCGGCGTTGTGCCTTTTGTATTTAATTCCGTTGCTATTTCTGTGTTTCAACGTCAATAAGAAGGTCCAAGGGATACAGTAAATCTGAAGCGAAGCATCGGAATCTAAAACTGGTCTCACAGGAAAGGCTCAAATCATATTATGTAAGAAGAGTCAGTCTTCATGTACTTAAGTCGGCATTGTGCCTTTTGTATTTAATTCCGTTGCAATTTCAATGTTTCATCGTCAATAAGAAGGTCCAATGGATACAGTAAACCTGAAGTGAAACATCGGAATCTAAATCTGGTCTCACAAGAAAGGTTCAACACATAGACAATAAGAAGAGTCTGTCTTCTTGTACTTAAGTCGGCTTTGTGCTGTTTGTATCTAATTCCGATGCAATTGCTGTGTTTCATCGTCAATAAGAAGGTCCAAAGGATACAGTAAACCTGAAGTAAAGCATCGGAATCTAAATCTTGTCTCACAGGAAAGGTTCAAAACATAGACAGTGGCAATGTCAGTCTTCTTGTACTGAGATCGGCATTTTGTCATTTGTATTTGATTCCGATGAAATTTCTGTGTTTCATCGTCGATTAGAAGGCCCAAGGGATACAGTTAACCCGAAGTGAAGCATAGGAATCTAAATCTGAACTCACAGGAAAGGCTCAAATCATAGAATGTAAGAAGATTCAGTCGCCTTGTACTTAAGTCGGCATTGTGCCTTTAGTAATTAATTACGATGCAATTTCTGTGTTTCATTGTCATTAAGATGGTCCGAGGGATACAGTAAACGTGAAATGAAGCATCGGAATCTAAAACTGGTCTCAGAGGAAAGGATCTAAACATAGACAGTAAGAAGAGTCAGTGTTCTTGTACTTAAGTCGGAATTGTTCTTTTTGTATTTAATTCCGATACAATTTCTGTGTTTCATCGTAAATAAGATGGTCCAAGGGATACAGTAAACCGGAAGTGAAGCATCGGAGTCTATCACTGGTCTCACAGGAAAGTTTCAAAACATAGACAGTAAGAACAGTCAGTCTTCTTGTACTTAAGTCGGCATTGTGCCTTTTGTATTTAATTCGGATGCAATTTCTCTGTTTCATCGTCAATAAGAAGGTCCAAGGGATACAGTAAACCTCAAGTGAAGCATCGGAATCGAAAACTGGTCTCACAGGAGAGGTTCAAAGAATAGAAAGTAAGAAGAGTCTGTCTTTTTGTACTGAAGTCGAAATTGTGCATGTTGTGTTTAATTCCGATGCAATTTCTGTGTTTCATCGTCAATAAGAAGGCTCAAGGGATGCAGTAAACCTGAAGTGAAGCATCGGAATCTAAAACTGGATTCACAGGAAAGGTACAGAACATAGACAGTAAGAAGAATCAGTCTTCTTGTACATAAGTCGGCATTGTGAATTTTGTATTTATTTCCGATGTAATTTCTGTGTTACATCGTCAATAAGAAGGTTCAAGGGATACAGTAAACCTGTAATGAGGCATCGGAATCTATAACTGGTCTCACAGTTAAGGTTCAAACTATAGACAGTAAGAAGACTCAGTCTTCTTGTACTTAAGTTAGCATTGTTCCTTTTGTATTTTTTTTCCGATGCAATTTCTGTGTTTCATCGTCAATAAGAAGGTCCAAGGGATACTATAAACCTCAAGTGAAGCATCGGAATCTAAAACTGGTCTAACAGGAGTGGTTCAAATCATAGAACGTAAGAAGAGTCAGTCCTCTTGTACTTAAGTCCGCATTGTTCCTTTTGTATTTAATTCCGATGCAATTTCTGTGTTTCGTCGTCAATAAGAAGGTCCAAGGGATACAGTAAACCTGAAGTGAAGCATCGGAATCTAAAACTGGTCTCACAGGAAAGGCTCAAATCATCGAATGTAAAAAGAGTCAGTCTTCTTGTACTTAATTCGGCATTTTAGGTTTTGTATTTAATTCCAATGCAATATCTGTGTTTCATCGTCATTAAGAAGGTCCAAGGGATACTGCAAACATGAAGTGAAGGATCAGAATCTAAAACTGGTCTCACAGGAGTTCTTCAAGTCATAGAACGTAAGGAGAGTCAGTCCTCTTGTACTTAAGTTAGCATTGTTCCTTTTGTATTTAATTCCGATGCAATTTCTGTGTTTCATCGTCAATAAGAAGGCTCAAGGGATGCAGTAAACCTGAAGTGAAGCATCGGAATCTAAAAATGGTCTCACAGAAGAGCTTCAAAGCATAGACACTAAGAAGAGTCAATCTTCTTGTACTGAAGTCGGCACTGTTCCTTTTGTATTTAATTCCGATGTAATTTCTGTGTTTCATCGTCAATAAGAAGGTCCAAGGGATACAGTAAGCCTGAATTGAACCATCGGAATCTAAAGATGGTCTCACAGGAAAGGTTTAAAACATAGACTGCAAGAAGAGTCAGTCTTCTTGTACTTAAGTCGGCATTTTGCTTTTTGTATTTCATTCCTATGCAATTTCTGTGTTTCATCGTCATTAAGAACGTCCAAGGGATACTGTAAACCTGAAGTGAAGCATCGGATTCTAAAACGTGTCTCACAGAAATGGTTCAAATCATAGAACGTAAGAAGAGTCAGTCCTCTTGTACTTAAGATGGCATTGTTCCTTTTGTATTTAATTCCGATGCAATTTCTGTGTTTCATCGTCAATAAGAAGGTTCTAGCAATACATTAAACCTGAAGTGAAGCATCGGAGTCTAAAGATGGTCTCACAGGAAAGGTTAAAATAATAGACTGTAATAATAGTCAGTATTCTTGTACTTATGTCGGCATTTTGCCTTTTGTATTTAAATCCGATGCAATTTCTGTGTTTCATCGTCATTAAGAAGGTGCAAGGGATACTGTAAACCTGAAGTGAACTATCAGATTCTAAAACTGGTCCCACAGGAATGGTTCAAATCATAGAACGTAAGAAGAGTCAGTCCTCTTGTACTTAAGTTGGCATTGTGACTTTTGTATTTAATTCCGATGCAATATCTGTGTTTCATCGTCATTAAGAAGGTCCAAGGGATACTATAAACCTCAAGTGAAGCATCGGAATCTAAAACTAGTCTCACAGGAGTGGTTCTAATCATAGAACGGAAGAAGAGTCAGTCCTCTTTTATTTAAGTCGGCATTGTTCCTTTTGTATTTAATTCCGATGCAATTTCTGTGTTTCATCGACACTAAGAAGGTCTAAGGGATACAGTAAACCTGAAGTGAACCATCGGAATCTAAAGATGGTCTCAAAGGAAAGGTTCAAAACATAGACTGTAAGAAGAGTCAGTCTTCTTGTACTTAAGTCGGCATTTTGCCTTTTGTATTTAATTCCGATGCAATTTCTGTGTTTCATCGTCATTAAGAAGGTCCAAGGGATACTGCAAACATGAAGTGAAGGATCAGAATCTAAAACTGGTCTCACAGGAGTTCTTCAAGTCATAGAACGTAAGGAGAGTCAGTCCTCTTGTACTTAAGTTAGCATTGTTCCTTTTGTATTTAATTCCGATGCAGTTTCTGTGTTTCATCGTCAATAAGCAGGTCCAAGTGATACAGTAAACCTGAAGTGAAGCATCGGAATCTAAAACTGGTCACACAGGAAAGGTTCAAATCATAGACAGTAAGAGGAGTCAGTCCTCTTGTACATATGTCGGCGTTGTGCCTTTTGTATTTAATTCCGTTGCCATTTCTGTGTTTCAACGTCAATATGAAGGTCCAAGGGATACAGTAAATCTGAAGTGAAGCATCGGAATCTAAAACTGGTCTCACAGGAAACGCTCAAATCATAGAATGTAAGAAGAGTCAGTCTTCTTGTAGTGAAGTCGGCATTGTGCCATTTGTATTTAATTCCGATGCAATTTCTGTGTCTCATCGACAATACGAAGGTACGAGGGATACAGTAAACTTAAAGTGAAGCATCGAAATGTAAAATTGGTCTCACAGGAAAGGTTCAAAACATAGACAGTAAGAAGAGTCAGTCTTCTTGTACTGAAGTCGGCATCGTGAAATTTGTATTTAATTCCGAAGCAATTTCTGTGTTTCGTCGTCAATAAGAAGGTCCAGGGGTTACAGTAAACCTGAAGTGAAACATGGGAAACTAAAACTGGTCCCACAGGAAAGGGTCAGAACAGAGACAGTAAGAAGAGTCATTCGTCCTGTACTTAAATCGGCATTTTGCCTTTTGTATTTAATTCCGATACAATTTCTGTGTTTCATCGTAAATAAGATGGTCCAAGGGATACAGTAACCCTGAAGAGAAGCATCGGAGTCTGTAACTGGTCTCACAGGAAAAATTTCAAAACATACACAGTAAGAAGAGTCAGTCTTCTTGTACTTAAGTGGGCATTGTGCCTTTTGAATTTAATTCCGATGCAATTTTTGTGTTTTATCGTCAATTAGAAGGTCCAAGGGATGCAGTAAACCTGAAGTGAAGCATCAGAATCTAAAACTAGCCTCACAGGAAAGGTTCGAAACACAGACAGTAAGAAGAGTCCGTCTTCTTGTACTTAAGTCTCCATTGTGCCTTTTGTATTTTATTCCGAAGCTATTCCGGTGTTTCATCGTCAATAAGAAGGTCCATGGGATACAGTAAACCGGAAATGAACATCGAATTCTATAACTCGTCTCACAGGAAAGTTTCAAAACATAGACAGTAAGATGAGTCAGTCTTCTTGTACTTAAGTCGGCATTGTGCCTTTTGTATTTAACTCCGATGCAATTTCTGTGTTTCGTCGTCAATAAGAAGGTCCAAGAGATACAGTAAACCTGAAATGAAGCATCGGAATCTAAAACTGGTCTCACGGGAAAGGCTCAAATCATCGAATGTAAAAAGAGTCAGTCTTCTTGTACTTAAATCGGCATTGTGCCATTTGTATTTAATTCCGATGCAATTTCTGTGTCTCATCGACGGTACGAAGGCCCGACGGATAACAGTAAACCTGAAGTGAAGCATCGGAATGTAAAATTGGTCTCACAGGAAAGGCTCAAAACATAGACAGTAACAAGAGTAAGTCTTCTTGTATTTAAGTCTCCATTGTGCCTTTTGTATTTTATTCCGATGCAATTTCTGTGTTTCATCGTCAATAAGAAAGTCCAAGGGATACAGTAAACCAGAAATGAACATCGAATTCTAAAACTCGTCTCACAGGAAAGGTTCTAAACATAGATAGTAAGATGAGTCAGTCTTCTTGTACTTAAGTCGGCATTGTGCCTTTTGTACTTAATTCCGATGCAATTTCTGTTTTTCATCGTCAATAAGAAGGTCCAAGGGATACAGTAAACTGGAAGTGAAGCATCGGAATCTATAACTGGTCTCACAGGAAAGGTTCAAAACATAGACAGTAAGAAGGGTCTGTCTTCTTGTACTTAAGTCGGCATTGTTCCTTTTGTATTTAATTCCGATGCAATTTCTGTGTTTCATCGTCAATAGGAAGGTCCAAGGGATGCAGTAAACCTGAAGTGAAGAATCGGAATCTAAAACTGGTCTCACAGGAAAGGTTTAAAACATAGACAGTAAGGAGAGTCAGTCTTCATCTACTTAAGTCGGCATTGTGCCTTTTGTATTTAATTCCGGTGCAATTTCTGTGTTTCATCGACAATAAGAATGTCCAAGTGATACAATAAACCTGGAGTGTAGCATCGGCATCTAAAACTGGTCTCAGAGGAAGGGCTCAAGGCGTAGATAGTAAAAAGAGTCAGTCTTCTAGTACTTAAGTCGGCTTTGTGCCTTTTGAATATATTTCCGATGCAATTTCTGTGTTCCATCGTCAATAAGAAGGTCCAAGGGATACAGTAAACCGGAAGTGAAGCATCGGAATCTATAACTGGTCTCACAGGAAAGGATCAAAACATAGACAGTAAGAAGAGTCAGTCTTCTTGTACTTAAGTTAGCATTGTGCCTTTTGTATGTAAATCCGTTGCATTTTCTGTGTTTCATCGTCAATAAGAAGGTCCAATTGATACAGCAAACCTGAAGTGAAGAATCGGAATCTAAAACTGGTCTCACAGGAAAGGTTCAAAACATAGACCGTAAGACAAGTCAGTCTTCTTGTACGTAAGTCGGCATTGTGAATTTTTTATTTAATTCCGAAGCAATTACTGTGTTTCGTCGTCAATAAGACGGCCCAAGGGATACAGTAAGCCTGAAGTAAAACATGGTAAACTAAAACTGGTCTCACAGGAAAGATTCAAAACATAGGCAGTAAGAAGAGTCTTTCGTCTTGTATTTATATCGGCATTTTGCCTTTTGTATTTAATTCCGATGCAATTTCTGTTTTTCATCGTCAATAAGAAGGTCCAAGGGATACAGTAAACCGGAAGTGAAGCATCGGCATCTAAAACTGGTCTCAGAGGAAAGGTTCAAGACATAGACAGTAAGAAGAGTCAGTCTTCTAGTACTTAAGTCGGCATTCTAAATTTTGAATTGATTTCCGATGCAATTTCTGTGTTCCATCGCCAATTAGAAGGTCCAAGGGGTACAGTAAACCTAAAATGAACATCGAAAGCTAAAACTGGTCTCACAGAAAAAGTTCAAAACATAGACAGTAAGATGAGTCAGTCTTTTTGTACTTAAGTCGGCATTGTTCCTTATGTATTTCATTCCGATGCAATTTCTGTGTTTCATCGTCAATAAGAAGGTCCAAAGGATGCAGTAACTCCGAAGTGAAGCATCGGAATCAATAACTGGTCTCACAGGGAAGGTTCCAAACATAGACTGTAAGAAGAGTCAGTCTTCTTGTACTTAAGTCGGCATTGTGCATTTTGTATTTAATTCCTATGCAATTACTGTGTTTCATCGTCAATATGAAGGTCCAAGGGATACAGTTACCCTGAAGTGAGGCATCGGAATCTAAAACTGGTCTCACAGGAAAGGTTCAAAACATAGATAGTAAGATGGGTCAGTCTTCTTGTACTTAAGTCAGCATTGTGCCTTTTGTACTTAATTCCGATGCAATTTCTGTTTTTCATCGTCAATAAGAAGGTCCAAGGGATACAGTAACCGGAAGTGAAGCTTCGGAATCTATAACTGCTCTCACAGAAAAGGTTCAAAACATAGACAGTAAGAAGAGTCTGTCTTCTTGTACTTAAGTCGGCATTGTTCCTTTTGTATTCAATTCCGATGCAATATCTGTATTTCATCGTCAATAGGAAGGTCCAAGGGATGCAGTAAACCTGAAGTGAAGCAGCGGAGTCTAAAACTGGTCTAACAGGAACGGTTCAGAACACATACAATAAGAAGAGTCAGTCTTCTTGTACTTAAGTCGGAATTGTGCTTTTTGTATTTATTTCCGATGCTATTTCGGTGTTTCATCGTCAATAAGAAGGTCCAAGGGATACAGTAAACCTGATGTGAGGCATCGGAATCTAAAACCGGTCTCACTGGTCAGGTTCAAAATATAGAGAGTAAGAAGAGTCAGTCTTCTTGTACTTAAGCCAGCATTGTTCCTTTTGGATGTAAATCCGATGCATTTTCTGTGTTTCATCGTCAATAAGATGGTCCAATGGATACAGTAAACCTGAAGTGAAGAATCGGAATCTAAAACTGGTCTCACAGGAAACTTTCATAACATAGACAGTAAGAAGAGTCAGTTTTCTTGTACTTAAGTCGGCATTGTGAATTTTCTATTTAATTCCGAACCAATTTCTGTGTTTCGTCGTGAATAAGATGATCCAAGGTATACAGTAAACCTGAAGTGAAACATGGGAAACTAAAACTGATCTCACAGGAAAGTTTCGAAACATAGACAGTAAGAAGAGTCAGTCTTCTGGTACTTAAGTCAGCATTGTTCCTTTTGTATTTAATTCCGATGCAATTTCTGTGTTTCATCGACAATAAGAAATTCCAAGTGATACAGTAAACCTGAAGTGAAGCATCGGAATCTAAAACTGGTCTCACAGGAAAGGTTCAAAACATAGACATTAAGAAGAGTCAGTCTTCTTGTACTTAAGTCGGCATTGTGTGATTTGTATTTAATTCTGATGCAATTTCTGTGTTTCATCGTCAATAAGAAGGTCCAAGGGATGAAGTAAACCTAAAGTGAAGCATCGGAATCTAAAACTGGTCTCACAGGAAAGGTTCAATACATAGACAGTAAGTAGACTCAGTCTTCTTGTGCTTAAGTCGGCATTGTGTCTTTTGTATTAAATTCCGATGCAATTTCTGTGTTTCATCGTCACTAAGAAGGTCCACGGGATACACTAAACCTGAAGTGAAGCATCGGCATCTAAAACTGGTTTCAGAGGAAAGGCTCAAGACATAGTCAGTAAGAAGAATCAGTCTTCTAGTACTTAAGTCGGCATTGTGCCTTTTGAATTTATTTCCGATGCAAGTTCTGTGTTCCATCGCCAATAAGAAGGTCCAAGGGATACAGTAAACCTAAAATGGAGATCGAAATCTAAAACTGGTCTCACAGGAAAGATTCAAACCATTGACATTAAGAAGAGTCAGTCTTCTTGTACTTAAGTCGGCATTGTGCCATTTGTTTTTATTTCCGATGCAATTTCTGTGTTTCATCGTCAATAAGATGGTCCAAGGGATACAGTAAACTGGAAGTGAAGCATCGGAACCTATAACTGGTCGCACAGGGAAGGATCAAAACATAGACAGTAAGAAGAGTCAGTTTTCTTGTACTTAAATCAGCATTGTGCCTTTTGTATGAAAATCCGATGCATTTTCTGTGTTTCATCGTCAATAAGAAGGTCCAAGGGATACAGTAATCCTGAAGTGAAGAATCGGAATCTAAAACTGGTCTCACACGAAAGGTTCAAAACATAGACCGTAAGACGAGTCAGTCTTCTTGTATATAAGTCGGCATTGTGAATTTTGTATTTAATTCCGAAGCATTTTCTGTGTTTCGTTGTCAATAAGAAGGTCCAAGGGATACAGTAAGCCTGAAGTGAAACATGGGAAACTAAACGTGGTCTCACAGGAAAGGTTCGAAACTTAGACAGTAAGAAGAGTCATTCGTCTTGTATTTATATCGGCATTATGCCTTTTGTATTTATTTCCGATGCAATTTCTGTGTCTCATCGTCAATAAGAAGGTCCAAGGGATACAGTAAACCTGAAGTGAAGCATTGGCATCTAAAACTGGTCTCAGATTAAAGGATCAAGTCATAGACAGTAAGAAGAGTCAGTCTTCCAGTACTTAAGTTTACGTTGTGCCTTTTGAATTTATTTCCGATGCAATTTCTGTGTTCCATCGCCAATAAGAAGATCCAAGTGATACACTAAACCTAAAATGAACATCGAAATCTAAAACTGGTCTCACAGGAAAGGTTCAAAACATAGACAGTAAGAAGAGTCAGTCTTCTTGTACTGAAGTCTGCATTGTGCCTTTTGTATTTAATTCCGATGCAATTTCTGTGTTTCATCGTCAATAAGAAGGTTAAAGGGATACAGTAAACCGGAAGTGAAGCATCGGAATCTATAATCGGTCTCACAGAAAACGATCAAAACATAGAGAGTAAGAGGAGTCAGTCTTCTTATACTTAAGACAGCATTGTGCCTTTTGTATATAAATCCGATGCATTTTCTGTGTATCATTGTCAATAAGAAGGTTCAAGGGATACAGTAAACCTGAAGTGAAGAATCGGAAACTTAAACTGGTCTCACAGGAAAGGTTCAAAGAATAGACAGTAAGAAGAGTCAGTCTTCTTGTACTTAAGTCTGCATAGTGCTTTTGTATTTAATTCCGATGCAATTTCTGTGTTTCATCGCCAATAAGAACGTCCAAAGGAATGCAGTAAACAGGAAGTGAGTCATCGGAATCTATAACTGGTCTCATAGGAAAGGTACAAATCATAGACAGTAAGAAGAGTCAGTTTTCTTGTACTTAAGTCGGCATTGTGAATTTTGTATTTAATTCCGAACCAATTTCTGTGTTTCGTCGTGAATAAGATGATCCAAGGTATACAGTAAACCTGAAGTGAAACATGGGAAACTAAAACTGATCTCACAGGTACGTTTCGAAACATAGACAGTAAGAAGAGTCAGTCTTCTAGTACTTAAGTCAGCATTGTTCCTTTTGTATTTAATTCCGATGCAATTTCTGTGTTTCATCGACAATAAGAAATTCCAAGTGATACAGAAAACCTGAAGTGAAGCATCGGAATCTAAAACTGGTCTCACAGGAAAGGTTCAAAACATAGATATTAAGAAGAGTCAGTCTTATTGAACTTAAGTCGGCATTGTGTCTTTTGTATTTAATTCTGATGCAATTTCTGTGTTTCATCGTCAATAAGAAGGTCCAAGGGATGAAGTAAACCTGAAGTGAAGCACCGGAATCTAAAACTGGTCTCACAGGAAAGGTTCAATACTTAGACAGTAAGAAGACTCAGTCTTCTTGTGCTTAAGTCGGCATTGTGTCTTTTGTATTAAAGTCCGATGCAATTTCTGTGTTTCATCGTCACTAAGAAGGTCCACGGGATACACTAAACCTGAAGTGAAGCGTCGGCATCTAAAACTGGTCTCAGAGGAAAGGCTCAAGACATAGACAGTAAGAAGAGTCAGTCTTCTAGTACTTAAGTCGGCATTGTGCCTTTTGAATTTATTTCCGATGCAAGTTCTGTGTTCCATCGCCAATAAGAAGGTCCAAGGGATACAGTAAACCTAAAATGGAGATCGAAATCTATAACTGGTCTCACAGGAAAGATTCAAAACATTGACATTAAGAAGAGTCAGTCTTCTTGTACTTAAGTCGGCATTGTGCCTTTTGTTTTTATTTCCGATGCAATTTCTGTGTTTCATCGTCAATAAGATGGTCCAAGGGATACAGTAAACCGGATGTGAAGCATCGGAATCTATAACTGGTCGCACAGGGAAGGTTCAAAACATAGAAAGGAAGAAGAGTCAGTTTTCTTGTACTTAAATCAGCATTGTGCCTTTTGTATGTAAATCCCATGCAATTTCTGTGTTTCATCGTCAAGAAGAAGGTCCAAAGGATTACAGTAAACAGGAAGTGAGGCATCGGAATCTATAACTGGTCTCACAGGAAAGGTTCAAATCATAGACAGTAAGAAGAGTCAGTCTTCTTGTACTTAAGTCGGCATTGTGCCTTTTGTATTTAATTCCGATGCAATTTCTGTGTTTCATCGTCAATAAGAAGGTCCAAGGGATACAGTAAACCTAAAGTGAAGCATCGGCATCTAAAACTGGTCTCAGAGGAAAGGCTCAAGGCATAGACAGTAAGAAGAGTCAGCCTTCTAGTAGTTAAGTCGGCATTCTGCCTTTTGAATTGATTTCCGATGCAATTTCTTTGTTCCATCGCCAATTACAAGGTCCAAGAGATACAGTAAACCGGAAGTGAAGCATCGGAATCTATAACTGTCTCACAGGAGAGGTTCAAAACAAAGACAGTAAGAAGAGTCAGTCTTCTTGTACTTAAGTAGGCATTGTTCCTTTTGTATTTCATTCCGAAGCAATTTCTGTGTTTCATCGTCAATAAGAAGGTCCAAGGGATACAGTAAACCGAAGTGAAGCATCGGAATCTAAAACTGGTCTCACAGGAAAGGTTCAAATCATAGAGAGTAAGAAGAGTCAGTTTTCTTGTACTTAAGTCTGCATTGTGCCTTTTGTATGTATTTCCGATGCAATTTCTGTGTTTCATCGTCAGTAAGAAGGTCCATGGTATACAGTAGTACACCTGAAGTGAAGCCTCGGAATCTACAACCGGTCTCACAGGAAAGGTTCAAACATAGACAGTTAGAAGAGTCCGTCTTCTTGTACTTAAATCGGCATTGTGAATTTTGTATTTAATTCCTATGCAATTTCTGTGTTTCGTTGTCAATAAGAAGGTCCAAGCGATGCAGTAATCCTGAAGTGAAGCTACGGAATCTAAAACTGGTCTCACAGGAAAGTTTCAAATCATAGACAGTAAGAAGAATCAGTCTTCTAGTACTTAAGTCGGCATTGTGCCTTTTGAATTTATTTCCGATGCAAGTTCTGTGTTCCATCGCCAATAAGAAGGTCCAAGGGATACAGTAAACCTAAAATGGAGATCGAAATCTAAAACTGGTCTCACAGGAAAGATTCAAACCATTGACATTAAGAAGAGTCAGTCTTCTTGTACTTAAGTCGGCATTGTGCCATTTGTTTTTATTTCCGATGCAATTTCTGTGTTTCATCGTCAATAAGATGGTCCAAGGGATACAGTAAACTGGAAGTGAAGCATCGGAACCTATAACTGGTCGCACAGGGAAGGATCAAAACATAGACAGTAAGAAGAGTCAGTTTTCTTGTACTTAAATCAGCATTGTGCCTTTTGTATGAAAATCCGATGCATTTTCTGTGTTTCATCGTCAATGAGAAGGTCCAAGGGATACAGTAATCCTGAAGCGAAGAATCGGAATCTAAAACTGGTCTCACACGAAAGGTTCAAAACATAGACCGTAAGACGAGTCAGTCTTCTTGTATATAAGTCGGCATTGTGAATTTTGTATTTAATTCCGAAGCATTTTCTGTGATTCGTTGTCAATAAGAAGGTCCAAGGGATACAGTAAGCCTGAAGTGAAACATGGGAAACTAAACGTGGTCTCACAGGAAAGGTTCGAAACATAGACAGTAAGAAGAGTCATTCGGCTTGTATTTATATCGGCATTATGCCTTTTGTATTTATTTCCGATGCAATTTCTGTGTCTCATCGTCAATAAGAAGGTCCAAGGGATACAGTAAACCTGAAGTGAAGCATTGGCATCTAAAACTGGTCTCAGATTAAAGGATCAAGTCATAGACAGTAAGAAGAGTCAGTCTTCCAGTACTTAAGTTTACGTTGTGCCTTTTGAATTTATTTCCGATGCAATTTCTGTGTTCCATCGCCAATAAGAAGATCCAAGTGATACACTAAACCTAAAATGAACATCGAAATCTAAAACTGGTCTCACAGGAAAGGTTCAAAACATAGACAGTAAGAAGAGTCAGTCTTCTTGTACTGAAGTCTGCATTGTGCCTTTTGTATTTAATTCCGATGCAATTTCTGTGTTTCATCGTCAATAAGAAGGTTAAAGGGATACAGTAAACCGGAAGTGAAGCATCGGAATCTATAATCGGTCTCACAGAAAACGATCAAAACATAGAGAGTAAGAGGAGTCAGTCTTCTTATACTTAACACAGCATTGTGCCTTTTGTATATAAATCCGATGCATTTTCTGTGTATCATTGTCAATAAGAAGGTTCAAGGGATACAGTAAACCTGAAGTGAAGAATCGGAAACTTGAACTGGTCTCACAGGAAAGGTTCAAAGAATAGACAGTAAGAAAAGTCAGTCTTCTTGTACTTAAGTCTGCATAGTGCTTTTGTATTTAATTCCGATGCAACTTCTGTGTTTCATCGCCAATAAGAACGTCCAAAGGAATGCAGTAAACAGGAAGTGAGTCATCGGAATCTATAACTGGTCTCATAGGAAAGGTACAAATCATAGACAGTAAGAAGAGTCAGTTTTCTTGTACTTAAGTCGGCATTGTGAATTTTGTATTTAATTCCGAACCAATTTCTGTGTTTCGTCGTGAATAAGATGATCCAAGGTATACAGTAAACCTGAAGTGAAACATGGGAAACTAAAACTGATCTCACAGGTACGTTTCGAAACATAGACAGTAAGAAGAGTCAGTCTTCTAGTACTTAAGTCAGCATTGTTCCTTTTGTATTTAATTCCGATGCAATTTCTGTGTTTCATCGACAATAAGAAATTCCAAGTGATACAGTAAACCTGAAGTGAAGCATCGGAATCTAAAACTGGTCTCACAGGAAAGGTTCAATACTTAGACAGTAAGAAGACTCAGTCTTCTTGTGCTTAAGTCGGCATTGTGTCTTTTGTATTAAAGTCCGATGCAATTTCTGTGTTTCATCGTCACTAAGAAGGTCCACGGGATACACTAAACCTGAAGTGAAGCGTCGGCATCTAAAACTGATCTCAGAGGAAAGGCTCAAGACATAGACAGTAAGAAGAGTCAGTCTTCTAGTACTTAAGTCGGCATTGTGCCTTTTGAATTTATTTCCGATGCAAGTTCTGTGTTCCATCGCCAATAAGAAGGTCCAAGGGATACAGTAAACCTAAAATGGAGATCGAAATCTAAAACTGGTCTCACAGGAAAGATTCAAAACATTGACATTAAGAAGAGTCAGTCTTCTTGTACTTAAGTCGGCATTGTGCCTTTTGTTTTTATTTCCGATGCAATTTCTGTGTTTCATCGTCAATAAGATGGTCCAAGGGATACAGTAAACCGGATGTGAAGCATCGGAATCTATAACTGGTCGCACAGGGAAGGTTCAAAACATAGAAAGGAAGAAGAGTCAGTTTTCTTGTACTTAAATCAGCATTGTGCCTTTTGTATGTAAATCCCATGCAATTTCTGTGTTTCATCGTCAAGAAGAAGGTCCAAAGGAATACAGTAAACAGGAAGTGAGGCATCGGAATCTATATCTGGTCTCACAGGAAAGGTTCAAATCATAGACAGTAAGAAGAGTCAGACTTCTTGTACTTAAGTCGGCATTGTGCCTTTTGTATTTAATTCCGATGCAATTTCTGTGTTTCATCGTCAATAAGAAGGTCCAAGGGATACAGTAAACCTAAAGTGAAGCATCGGCATCTAAAACTGGTCTCAGAGGAAAGGCTCAAGGCATAGACAGTAAGAAGAGTCAGCCTTCTAGTAGTTAAGTCGGCATTCTGCCTTTTGAATTGATTTCCGATGCAATTTCTTTGTTCCATCGCCAATTAGAAGGTCCAAGGGATACAGTAAACCGGAAGTGAAGCAACGGAATCTATAACTGTCTCACAGGAGAGGTTCAAAACAAAGACAGTAAGAAGAGTCAGTCTTCTTGTACTTAAATAGGCATTGATCCTTTTGTATTTCATTCCGAAGCAATTTCTGTGTTTCATCGTCAATAAGAAGGTCCAAGGGATACAGTAAACCGAAGTGAAGCATCGGAATCTAAAACTTGTCTCACAGGAAAGGTTCAAATCATAGAGAGTAAGAAGAGTCAGTTTTCTTGTACTTAAGTCTGCATTGTGCCTTTTGTATGTATTTCCGATGCAATTTTGTGTTTCATCGTCAGTAAGAAGGTCCATGGTATACAGTACACCTGAAGTGAAGCCTCGGAATCTACAACCGGTCTCACAGGAAAGGTTCAAACATAGACAGTTAGAAGAGTCCGTCTTCTTGTACTTAAATCGGCATTGTGTATTTTGTAATTAATTCCTATGCAATTTCTGTGTTTCGTTGTCAATAAGAAGGTCCAAGCGATGCAGTAATCCTGAAGTGAAGCTACGGAATCTAAAACTGGTCTCACAGGAAAGTTTCAAATCATAGACAGTAAGAAGAGTGAGTCTTCTTGTACTCATGTCGGCATTTTGCCTTTTGTATTTAATTCCGATGCAATTTCTGTGTTTCATCAACAATAAGAAGGTCCAAGGGATACAGTAAACCTGTAGTGAAACATCGAAATCTATAACTGGTCTCACAGGAATAGTTCAAAAAATAGACAGTAAGAAGAATCAGTCTTCTTGTACTGAAGTCGGCATTGTGCTTTTAATATTTAATTCCGATGAAATTTCTGTGTTTCATCGTCAATAAGAAAGTCCAAGGGATACAGTAAACCTGTAGTAAGGCATCGGAATCTAAAACTGGTCTCACAGGAAAGGTTCAGCCGTAGACAGTACGAAGAGTCAGTCTTCTTGTACTTAAGTGGGCCTTGTGCCTTTTGTAGTGGATTCCCATGCAATTTCCGTGATTCGTCGTCAATAAGAATGTCCAAGTTATACAGTAAACCTGAAGTATGCATCGATATCTAAAACCGGTCTCAGAGGAAAGGTTCAAATCATAGAGAGTAAGAAGAGTCAGTCTTCTTGTACTTAAGTCGGCATTGTGCCTTTTGTATTTAATTCCGATGCAATATCTGTGTTTCATCGTCAACAAAAAGGTCAAAGGGATACAGTAAACCGGAAGTGAAGCATCGGGATCTAAAACTGGTCTCACAGGAAAGGTTTAAAACAAAGAGAGTAAGAAGAGTCAGCCTTTATGTACTGAAGTCGGTATTGTGCCCTTTGTATTTAGATCCGATGCAATTTCAGTGTTTCATCATCAATAAGGAGGTCCTAGGGAGACAGTAAACCTAAAGTGAAGCATCGGAATGTATAACTGGTCTCGCAGGGAAGGTTCAAACCGTGGAGAGTAAGAAGAGTTAGTCGTCTTGTACTTAAGTCGGCATTGTGCCTTTTGTATGTAATTCCGATGCAATTTCTGTGTTTCATCGTCAATAAGGAGGTCCAATGGATACACTACACCGGAAGTGAAGCATCCGAATCTATAACTGGTCTCACAGGAAAGTTTCAAAACAAACACAGTAAGAAGAGTCAGTCTTCTTGTACTTAAGTAAGCATTGTTCCTTTTGTATTCCATTCCGAAGCAATTTCTGTGTTTCATCATCAATAAGAAGGTCCAAGGGATACAGTAAACCTGAAGTGATGCATCGGAATCTCTAACTGGTCTCACAGGAAAAGTTACAACCATAGACGGTAAGAAGAGTCAGTCTTCTTGTGCTTAAGTCGGCAATGTGCATTTTGCATTTAATTCCGATGCAATTTCTGTGTTTCGTCGTCAATAAGAAGGTCCAAGGGATACAGTAAACCTGAAGTGAAGCATCGGAATCTAAAACTGGTCTCACAGGAAAGGTTCAAATCATAGACAGTTAGAAGAGTCAGTCTTCTTGTACTTAAGTCGGCATTTTGCCTTTGGTATTTAATTCCGATGCAATTTCTGTGCTTCATCCTTAATAAGAAGGTCCAAGGGATGCAGTAAACCTGAAGTGAAGCATCAGAACCTAATACTGGCCTCACAGGAAAGGTTCAAAACATAGACAGTAAGATGGGTCAGTCGTCATGTACTTTAGTCGGCATTGTGACTTTTGTATTTATTTCCGATGCAATTTCTGTGCATCATCGTCAATAAGAAGGTCCAAGGGATACAGTAAACCTGAAGTGAAGCATCGGAATCTAAAACTGGTCTCACAGGAAAGGTTCAAAACATAGAGAGTAAGAAGAGTCAGTTTTCTTGTACTTAAGTCGGCATTGTGCCTTTTGTATGTATTTCCGATGCAATTTCTGTGTTTCATCGTCAATAAGAAGGTCCATGGGATACAGTAAACCTGAAGTGAAGCATCGGCATCTAGAACCGGTCTCACAGGAAAGGTTCAAAACATAGACAGTAAGAAGAGTCCGTCTTCTTGTACTTAAGTCGGCATTGCGAATTTTGTATCTAATTCCTATGCAATATTTGTGTATCGTCGTCAATAAGAAGGTCCAAGCGATACAGTAAACCTGAAGTGAAGCAACGGAATCTAAAACTGGTCTAACAGGAAAGGTTCAAAACATAGACAGTAAGAAGAGTAAGTCATCTTGTACTTATGTGGGCATTTTGCCTTTTGTATTTAATTCCGATGCACTTTCTGTGTTTCATCGTCAATAAGAAGGTCCAAGGGATACAGCAAACCTGAAGTTAGGCATCGGATTCTAAAACTGGTCTTACAGGAAAGGTTCAAAGCATGGACAGTAAGGAGAGTCAGTCTACTTGTACTTAAGTCGGCATTGTGATTTTTGTATTTTATTCCGATGCAATTTCAGTTATTATCGTCAATAAGAAGGTCCAAGTGATACAGGAAACCTGAAAGGTAGCATCGGAGTCTAAAACTGGTCTAAGAGGAAAGGTCCAAAACATAGGCAGTAAGAAGAGTCAGTCTTCTTGTTTTTAAGCGGCATTGTGCCTTTTGTAATTAATTCCGATGGGATTTCTGTATTTCTTCGTCAATAAGAATGTCCAAGGTATACAGTAAACTTGAATTGAAGCATCGGAGCCTAAAACTGGTCTCACGGGAAAGTTCAATCATAGACGGTAAGGAGAGTCAGTCATCTTGTACTTAAGTCATCATTGTGCCTTTTGTATTTCATGCTGATGCAATTTCTGGGTTTCATCGTCAATAAGAAGGTCCAAGGGATACAATAAACCAGAAGTGAAGCATCGGAATCTATAACGGGTCTCACAGGAAAGGTTCAAAACATAGACAGTAAGTAGAATCAGCCTTCTTGTAATTAAGTCGGCTTTGTTCCTTTTGTATTTAATTACGATGCAATTTCAATGTTTCATCGTCAATAAGACAGTCCAAGGGATACAGTAAACCTGAAGTAAGGCATCGGAATCTAAAACCGGTCTCACAGAAAGGTTCAAGACATAGACAGTACGAAGAGTCAGTCTTCTTGTACTTAAGTGGGCATTGTGCGTTTTGTATTTAATTCGGATGCAATTTCTGTGTTTAATCGTCAATACGAACGTCCAAGGGATACAGTAAACCTGAAGTGAAGCATCGGAGTCTAAACTGGTCACACCGGACAGGTTCAATCATAGACAATAAGATGAGTGAGTCTTTTTTACTTAAGTCAGCATTGTGCCTTTTGTATTTCGTTCCAATGCAATTTCTGTTCATCATCGTCAATAAGAAGGTCCAAGGGATACAGTAAACCTGAAGTGAAGCATCGGAATCTTTAACTGGTCTCACAGGAAAGGTTCAAAACATAGACAGTAAGTAGAATCAGTCTTCTTGTAATTAAGTCGGCTTTGTTCCTTTTGTATTTAATTACGATGCAATTTCAATGTTTCATCGTCAATAAGACAGTCCAAGGGATACAGTAACCGTGAAATGAACATCGAAATCCAAAACTGGTCTCATAGGAAAGATTGAAAACATAGACAGTAAGAAGAGTCAGTCTTCTTGTACTTAAATCAGCATTGTGCCTTTAGTATTTAATTCCGATGGAATTTCTCAGCATCATCGTCCATAAGAAGGTCCAAGGGATACAGTAAACCGGGAGTGAAGCATCGGAATCCATAACTGGTCTCACAGGAACGGTTCAAAACATAGACAGTAAGATGAATCAGTCTTCTTGTACTTAAGTCGGCGTTGTTCCTTTTGTATTTAGTTCCGATGCAATTTCTGTGTTTCATCGCCAATAAGAAGGTCCGAGGGATACAGTAAACCAGAAGTGAAGCATCGGAATCTATAACTGGTCTCACAGGAAAGGTTACAAACATACACAGTATGAAGAGTCAGTCTTCTTGTACTTAAGTCTGCATTGTGCATTTTGCATTTAGTTCCGATGGAATATCTGTGTTTCATCGTCAATAAGAAGGTCCAAGGGAGACAGTCATACTAAAGTGAAGAATCGGAATGTAAAACTGGTCACACAGGAAGGGTTCAAAACATAGAGAGTAAGAAGAGTTAGTCGTCTTGTACTTATGTCGGCATTATCCATTTTGTATTTAATTCCGATGCACTTTCTGTGTTTCATCGTCAATAAGAAGGTCCATGGGATACAGCAAACCTGAAGTGAGGCATCGGATTCTAAAACTGGTCTTACAGGAAAAGTTCAAAGCATAGACAGTAAGGAGAGTCAGTCTACTTGTACTTAAGTTGGCATTGTGCCTTTTGTATTTTATTCCGATTCAATTTCTGTGTTTTATCGTCAATAAGAAGGTCCAAGGGATACAGGAAACCTGAAAGGAAGCATCGGAGTCTAAAACTGGTATCAGAAGAAAGGTCTAAAACATAGGCAGTAAGAAGAGACAGTCTTCTTGTACTTAAGTCGTCATTGTGCCTTTTGTATTTAGTTCCGATGCAATTTCTGTGTTTCATCGTCAATAAGAAGGTCCAAGGTATACAGTAAACCTGAAGTGAGGCATCGGAATCCAAAGCTGGTCTCACAGGAAAGGTTCAAAAGATAGACAGTACGAAGAGTCAGTCTTCTTGTACTTAAGTGGGCATTGTGCATTTTGTAATTAATTCCGATGCGATTTCTGTGTTTCATCGTCAATAAGAATGTCCAAGGGATACAAAAAACCTGAAGTGAAGCATCGGAGCCTAAAACTGGTCTCACGGAAATGTTCAATGATAGACAGTAAGAAGAGTCAGTCTTCTTCTACTTAAGTCGGCATAGTGCCTTTTGTATTTAATTCCGATGCAATTTCTGGGTGTCATCGTTATTAACAACGTCCAAGGGATAAAGGAAACCTGAAATGAACAACGAAATCTAAACCTGGTCTCACAGGAAAGGTTCAAAGCATAGACAGTAAGAAGGGTCAGTCATCTTGTACTTAAGTCGGCATTGTGACTTTTGTATTTCATTCTTAGGCATTTTCTGTGCTTCATCGTCAATAAGAAGGTCCAAGGGATAAAGTAAACCGGAAGTGAAACATCGGAATCTATAACTGGTCTCACAGGAAAGGTTTAAAACATAGACAGTAAGAAGAATCAGTCTTCTTGTACTTAAGTCGGCTTTGTTCCTTTTGTATTTAATTACGATGCAATTTCAATGTTTCATCGTCAATAAGACAGTCCAAAGGATACAGTAACCGTGAAATGAACATCGAAATCCAAAACTGGTCTCATAGGAAAGATTGAAAACATAGACAGTAAGAAGAGTCAGTCTTCTTGAACTTAAATCGGCATTGTGCCTTTAGTATTTAATTCCGATGGTATTTCTCTGCGTCATCGTCCATAAGAAGGTCCAAGGGATACAGTAAACCGGAAGTGAAGCATCGGAATCCATAACTGGTCTCACAGGAAAGGTTCAAAACATAGACAGTAAGAAGAATCAGTCTTCTTGTTCTTAAGGCGGCTTTGTTCCTTTTGTATTTAATTCCGATGCAATTTCTGTGTTCCATCGTCAATAAGAAGGTCCGAGGAATACAGTAAACCTGAAGTGAAGCATCGGAATCTATAACTGGTCTCACAGGAAAGGTTCAAATCATAGAGAGTAAGAAGAGTTAGTCTTCTGGTACTTAAGTCGGCAGTGTGCCTTTTGTATTTAGTTTCGATGCAATATCTGTGATTCATCGTCAATAAGAAGGTCCAAGGGAGACAGTAAACCTGAAGTGAAGCACCGATATCTAAAACTGGTGTCTGAGGTAATGTTCAAATCATAGAGAGTCAGAAGAGTCCGTCTTCTTGTATTTAAGTCGGCATTGTGCCTTTTGTATTTTATTCCGATGCTATTTCTGGGTGTCATCGTTATTAAGAACGATCAAGGGATAAAGTAAACCTGAAATGAACATCGAAATCTCAAACTGGCCTCACAGGAAAAGTTCAAAGCATAGACAGTAAGAAGAGTCAGTCTTCTTGTACTTCAATCGGCATTGTGCCTTTAGTATTTAATTCCGATGGAATTTCTAGCTTCATCGTCCATAAGAAGGTCAAGGGATACAGTAAACCGGAAGTGAAGCATCGGAATCCATAACTGGTCTCACAGGAAAGGTTCAAAACATAGAGAGTAAGAAGAGTTAGTCGTCTTGTACTTATGTCGGCATTGTGCCTTTTGTATGTAATTCCGATGTAATTTCTGTGTTTCATCGTCAATAAGACGGTCCAAGGGATACAGTAAACCGGAAGTGAAGCATCGGAATCTATAACTGGTCTCACAGGAAAGGTTGAAAACAAAGACAATAAGAAGAGTCAGTCTTCTTGTACTTAAGTTGGCATTGTTCCTTTTTTATTTCATTCCGGAACAATTTCTGTGTATCATCGTCTAGAAGAAGGTCCAAGGGATACAACAAACCTGAAATGAAGCATCGGAATCTATAAATGGTCTCACAGGAAAGGTTACAAACATAGACACTATGTAGAGTCAGACTTCTTGTACTTAAGTCGGCATTGTGCATTTTGCATTTAGTTCCGATGCAATATCTGTGTTCCATCGTCAATAAGAAGGTCCAAGGGAGACAGTAAACCTAAAGTGAAGCATCGGAATGTAAAACTGGTCTCACAGGAAAGGTTCAAAACATAGAGAGTAAGAAGACTTTGTCGTCTTGTACTTATGTCGGCATTTTCCCTTTTGTATTTAATTCCGATGCACTTTCTGTGTTTCATCGTCAATAAGAAGGTCCAAGGGATACAGCAAACCTGAAGTGAGGCATCGGGTTCTAAAACTGGTTTTACAGGAATAGTTCAAAACATAGACAGAATGGAGAGTCAGTCTACTTGTACTTAAGTCGGAATTGTGCCTTTTGTATTTTATTCCGATTCAATTTCTGTGTTTTTTCGTCAATAAGAAGGTCCAAGGGATATGGGAAACCAGAAAGGAAGCATCGGAGTCTAAAACTAAATTCAGAGGCAAGGTCCAAAACATAGGCAGTAAGAAGAGTCAGTCTTTATGTACTGAAGTCGGTATTGTGCCTTTTGTATATAGTTCCTATGCAATATCTGTGTTTCATCGTCAATAAGAAGGTCCAAGCGAGACAGTAAACCTATAGTGAAGCATCGGAATGTAAAACTGGTCTCACAGGAAAGGTTCAAAACATAGAGAGTAAGAAGAGTTAGTCGTCTTGTACTTATGTCGGCATTGTGCCTTTTGTATGTAATTCCGATGCAATTTTTGTGTTTCATCGTCAATAAGACGGTCCAAGGGATACGGTAACCGGAAGTGAAGCATCGGAATCTATAACTGGTCTCACAGGAAAGGTTCAAAACAAAGCCAATAACAAGAGTCAGTCTTCCTGTACTTAAGTTGGCATTGTTCCTTTTTTATTTAATTCCGATGCACTTTCTGTGTTTCATCGTCAATAAGAAGGTCCAAGGGATACAGCAAACCTGAAGTGAGGCATCGGATTCCAAAACTGGTCTTACAGGAAAAGTTCAAAGCATAGACAGTAAGGAGAGTCAGTCTACTTGTACCTAAGTCGGCATTGTGCCTTTTGTATTTTATTCCGATGCAATCTCTGTGTTTTATCGTCAATAAGAAGGTCCAAGGGATACAGGAAACCTGAAAGGTAGCATCGGAGTCTAAAACTGGTCTCAGAGGATAGGTCCAAAACATAGGCAGTAGGAAGAGTCAGTCATCTTGTACATAAGTCGTCATTGTGCCTTTTGTATTTAGGTCCGATGCAATATCTGTGTTCCTCGTTAATAAGAAGGTCCAAGGGAGACAGTAAACCTGAAGTAATGCATCGGAATGTAAAACTGGTCTAACAGGAAAAATTCAAAGCATTGACAGTAAGAAGAGTCAGTCTTCTTGTACTTAGGTGGGCATTGTGCCTTTTGTATTTGATTTGGATGCAATTTCTGTGTTTAATCGTCGATACGAATGTCCAAGGGATACAGTAAACCTGAAGTGAAGCATCGGAGTCTAAAACTGGACACACAGGAGAGGTTCAATCATAGACAATAAGACGAGTGAGTCTTCTTGTACTTAAGTCGGCATTGTGCCTTTTCTATTTCGTTCCAATGCAATTTCTGTGTTTCCTCGTCAATAAGGAGGTCCAAGGGATGCAGTAAACCTGAAGTGAAGCATCGGAATCTAAAACTGATTTCACAGGAAAGGTTCAAAACAAAGACAGTAGAAGAGTCAGTCTTTATGTACTTAAGTTGGCATTGTGCCTTTTGTATTTAGTTCCGATGCAATATCTGTGTTTCATCGTCAATGAGACGGTCCATGGGAAACAGTAAACCTGAAGTGAAGCATCGATATCTAAAACTGGTCTCAGAGGAAAGGTTCAAATCATGGAGAGTAAGAAGAGTCCGACTTCTTGTACTTAAGTCGGTATTGTGCATTTTGCATTTAATTCCGATGCAATTTCTGTGTTTCGTCGTCAGTAAGAAGGTCCAAGAGATACAGTAAACCTGAAGTGAAGCATCGGAATCTAAATCTGGTCTCACTGGAAAGGTTCAAAGCATCGACAGTAAGAAGAGTCAGTCGTATTGTACTTAAAACGGCTTTGTGCCTTTTGTATTTCATTCCGATGCAATTTCTGTGTTTCGTCGTCAATAAGAAGGTCCAAGGGCTGCAGTAAACCTGAAGTGAAGCATCGGAATGTGAAACTGGTCTCACAGGAAAGGTTCAAAACATAGACAGTTAGAAGAGTCAGTCTTCTTATACTTAAGTCGGCATTGTGCCTTTTTTATTTAATTACGATGAAATTTCTGTGTTTCATTGTCAATAAGAAGGGCAAGGGATACATTAAACCTGAAGTGAAGCATCGGAATCTAAAACTAGTCTCACAGGAAAGGTTCAAAACATAGACAGTTAGAAGAGTCAGTCTTCTGTAACTTAAGTCGGAATTGTGAATTTTGTATTTAATTCCTATGGAATTTCTGTGTTTCGTCGTCTATAAGAAGGTCCAAGGGATACAGTGACCCTGAAGTGAAGCATCGGAATCAAAATCTGGTCTCACAGGAAAGGTTCAAAGCATAGACAGTAAGGGGAGTCAGTCATCTTGTACTTAATTCGGCTTTGTGCCTTTTGTATTTAATTCCGATGCAATTTCAATGTTTCATCGTCAATAAGAAGGTCCGAGGTATACAGTAAACCTGAAGTGAAGCATCGGAATCTATAACTGGTCTCACAGAAAGGTTCAAATCATAGAGAGTAAGAAGAGTTAGTCTTCTGGTACTTAAGTCGGCATTGTGCCTTTTGTATTTAGTTTCGATGCAATATCTCTGATTCATCGACAATAAGAAGGTCCAAGGGAGACAGTAAACCTGAAGTGAAGCATCGATATCTAAAACTGGTGTCTGAGGTAATGTTCAAATCATAGAGAGTAAGAAGAGTCCGTCTTCTTGTACTTAAGTCGGCATTGTGCCTTTTGTATTTAATTCCGATGCAATTTCTGTGTTACATCGTCAATAAGAAGGTCCAAGGGATACAGCAAACCTGAAGTGAGGCATCGGATTCTGAAACTGGTCTTACCGGAAAATTTCAAAGCATAGACGGTATGGAGAGTCCGTCTACTTGTACTTAAGTCGTCATTGTGCCTTTTGTATTTTATTCCGATGCTATTTCTGGGTGTCATCGTTATTAAGAACGTTCAAGGGATAAAGTAAACCTGAAATGAACATCGAAATCTCAGACTGGTCTCACAGGAAAGGTTCAAAGCATAGACAGTAAGAAGAGTCAGTCTTCTTGTACTTCAATCGGCATTGTGTCTTTAGTATTTAATTCCGATGGAATTTCTAGCTTCATCGTCCATAGGAAGGTCCAAGGGATACAGTAAACCGGAAGTGAAGCATCGGAATCCATAACTGGTCTCAAAGGAAAGGTTCAAAACATAGAGAGTAAGAAGAGTTAGTCGTCTTGTACTTATGTCGGCATTGTGCCTTTTGTATGTAATTCCGATGTAATTTCTGTGTTTCATCGTCAATAAGACGGTCCAAGGATACAGTAAACCGGAAGTGAAGCATCGCAATCTATAACTGGTCTCACAGGAAAGGTTGAAAACAAAGACAATAAGAAGAGTCAGTCTTCTTGTACTTAAGTTGGCATTGTTCCTTTTTTATTTTATTCCGGAACAATTTCTGTGTATCATCGTCAATAAGAACGTCCAAGGGATACAACAAACCTGAAGTGAAGCATCGGAATCTGTAAATGGTCTCACAGGAAAAGGTTAACAAAACATAGACAGTATGAAGAGTCAGACTTCTTGTACTTAAGTCGGCATTGTGCATTTTGCATTTAGTTCCGATGCAATATCTGTGTTGCATCGTCAATAAGAAGGTCCAAGGGAGACAGTAAACCTATAGTGAAGCATCGAAATGTTAAACTGGTCTCACAGGAAAGGTTCTAAACATAGAGAGTAAGAACAGTTAGTCGTCTTGTACTTATGTCGGCATTGTGCCTTTTTTATGTAATTCCGATGCAGTTTTTGTTTAATCGTCAATAAGACGGTCCAAGGGATACAGTAAACCGGAAGTGAAGCATCGGAATCTATAACTGGTATCACAGGAAAGGTTCAAAACAAAGCCAATAAGAAGAGTCAGTCTTCCTGTACTTAAGTTAGCATTGTTCCTTTTTTGTTTAATTCCGATGCACTTTCTGTGTTTCATCGTCAATAAGAAGGTCCAAGGGATACAGCAAACTTGAAGTGAGGCATCGGATTCTAAAACTGGTCTTACAGGAAAAGTTCAAAGCATAGACAGTAAGGAGAGTCAGTCTACTTGTACCTAAGTCGGCATTGTGCCTTTTGTATTTTATTCCGATGCAATGTCTGTGTTTTATCGTCAATACGAAGGTCCAAGGGATACAGGAAACCTGAAAGGAAGCATCGGAGTCTAAAACTGGTCTCAGAGGATAGGTCCAAAACATAGGCAGTAAGAAGAGTCAGTCATCTTGTACATAAGTCGTCATTGTGCTTTTTGTATTTAGTTCCGATGCAATATCTGTGTTCCTCGTTAATAAGAAGGGCCAAGGGAGACAGTAAACCTGAAGTAATGCATCGGAATGTAAAACTGGTCTAACAGGAAAAGTTCAAAGCATTGACAGTAAGAGGAGTCAGTCTTCTTGTACTTAAGTAGGCATTGTGCCTTTTCTATTTCGTTCCAATGCAATTTCTGTGTTTCCTCGTCAATAAGGAGGTCCAAGGGGCGCAGTAAACCTGAAGTGAAGCATCGGAATCTAAAACTGGTCTCACAGGAAAGGTTCGAGACAAAGACAGTCAGAAGAGTCAGTCTTTACGTACTTAAGTTGGCATTGTGCCTTTTGTATTTAGTTCCGATGCAATATCTGTGTTTCATCGTCAATGAGACGGTCCATGGGAACAGTAAACCTGAAGTGATGCATGGATATCTAAAACTGGTCTCAGAGGAAAGGTTCAAATCATAGAGAGTAAGAAGAGTCAGACTTCTTGTACTTATGTCGGTATTGTGCATTTTGCATTTAATTCCGATGCAATTTCTGTGTTTCGTCGTCAGTAAGAAGGTCCAAGAGATACATTAAACCTGAAGTGAAGCATCGGAATCTAAATCTGGTCTCACTGGAAAGGTTCAAAGCATCGACAGTAAGAAGAGTCAGTCGTATTGTACTTAAGTCGGCTTTGTGCCTTTTGTATTTCATTCCGATGCAATTTCTGTGTTTCGTCGTCAATAAGAAGGTCCAAGGGCTGGAGTAAACCTGAAGTGAAGCATCGGAATGTGAAACTGGTCTCACAGGAAAGGTTCAAAACATAGACAGTTAGAAGAGTCACACTTCTTATACTTAAGTCGGCATTGTGCCTTTTGTATTTAATTCCGATGAAATTTCTGTGTTTCATTGTCAATAAGAAGGTGCAAGGGATACATTAAACCTGAAGTGAAGCATCGGAATCTAAAACTGGTCTCACAGGAAAGGTTCAAAACATAGACAGTTAGAAGAGTCAGTCTTCTGTTACTTAAGTCGGAATTGTGAATTTTGTATTTAATTCCTATGCAATTTCTGTGTTTCGTCGTCTATAAGAAGGTCCAAGGGATACAGTAACCCTGAAGTGAAGCATCGGAATCTAAAACTGGTCTCACAGGAAAGATTCAAAGCATAGACAGTAAGGGGAGTCAGTCATCTTGTACTTAATTCGGCATTGTGCCTTTTGTATTTAATTCCGATGCAATTTCAATGTTTCATCGTCAATAAGACAGTCCAAGGGGTACAGTAACCGTGAAATGAACATCGAAATCTAAAACTGATCTCATAGGATAGAAAGAAAACATAGACAGTAAGAAGAGTCAGTCTTCTTGTACTTATATCGGCATTGTGCCTTTAGTATTCAATTCCGATGGAATTTCTCTGCGTCATCGTCCATAAGAAGGTCCAAGGGATAAAGTAAACCGGAAGTGAAGCATCGGAATCCATAACTGGTCTCACAGGAAAGGTTCAAAACATAGACAGTAAGAAGAATCAGTCTTCTTGTTCTTAAGGCGGCTTTGTACCTTTTGTATTTAATTCCGATGCAATTTCTGTGTTCCATCGTCAATAAGAAGGTCCGAGGGATACAGTAAACCTGAAGTGAAGCATCGGAATCTATAACTGGTCTCACAGGAAAGGTTCAAATCATAGAGAGTAAGAAGAGTTAGTCTTCTGGTACTTAAGTCGGCATTGTGCCTTTTGTATTTAGTTTCGATGCAATATCTGTGATTCATCGTCAATAAGAAGGTCCAAGGGAGACAGTAAATATGAAGTGGAGCATCGATATCTAAAGCTGGTGTCTGAGGTAATGTTCAAATCATAGAGAGTAAGAAGAGTCCGTCTTCTTGTACTTAAGTCGGCATTGTGCCTTTTGTATTTAATTCCGATGCAATTTCTGTGTTTATCGTCAATAAGAAGGTCCAAGGGATACAGCAAACCTGAAGTGAAGCATAGGATTCTAAAACTGGGCTTACAGGAAAAGTTCAAAGCATAGACAGTAAGGAGAGTCAGTCTACTTGTACCTAAGTCGGCATTGTGCCTTTTGTATTTTATTCCGATGCAATGTCTGTGTTTTATCGTCAATAAGAAGGTCCAAGGGATACAGGAAACCTGAAAGGAAGCATCGGAGTCTAAAATTGGTCTCAGAGGATAGGTCCAAAACATAGACAGTAAGAAGAGTCAGTCATCTTGTACATAAGTCGTCATTGTGCCTTTTGTATTTAGTTCCGATGCAATATCTGTGTTCCACGTTACTAAGAAGGGCCAAGGGAGACAGTAAACCTGAAGTAATGCATCGGAATGTAAAACTGGTCTAACAGGAAAAGGTCAAAGCATTGACAGTAAGAAGAGCAGTCTTCTTGTACTTAAGTGGGCATTGTGCCTTTTGTATTTAATTTGGATGCAATTTCTGTGTTTAATCGTCGATACGAATGTCCAAGGGATACAGTAAATCTGAAGTGAAGCATCGGAGTCTAAAACTGGACACACAGGAGAGGTTCAATCATAGACAATAAGACGAGTGAGTCTTCTTGTACTTAAGTCGGCATTGTGCCTTTTCAATTTCGTTCCAATGCAATTTCTGTGTTTCCTCGTCAATAAGGAGGTCCAAGAGATGCAGTAAACCTGAAGTGAAGCATCGGAATCTAAAACTGGTCTCACAGGAAAGGTTCAAAACAAAGACAGTAAGAAGAGTCAGTCTTTATGTCCTTAAGTTGGCATTGTGCCTTTTGTATTTAGTTCCGATGCAATATCTGTGTTTCATCGTCAATGAGACGAACCATGAGAAACAGTAAACCTGAAGTGAAGCATCGATATCTAAAACTGGTCTCAGAGGAAAGGTTCAAATCATAGAGAGTAAGAAGAGTCAGACTTCTTGTACTTAAGTCGGTATTGTGCATTTTGCATTTAATTCCGATGCAATTTCTGTGTTTCGTCGTCAGTAAGAAGGTCCAAGAGATACAGTAAACCTGAAGTGAAGCATCGGAATCTAAATCTGGTGTCACTGGAAAGGTTCAAAGCATCGACAGTAAGGAGAGACAGTCGTATTGTACTTAAGTCGGCTTTGTGCCTTTTGTATTTCATTCCGATGCAATTTCTGTGTTTCGTCGTCAATAAGAAGGTCCAAGGGCTGCAGTGAACCTGAAGTGAAGCATCGGAATGTGAAACTGGTCTCACAGGAAAGGTTCAAAACATAGACAGTTAGAAGAGTCAGTCTTCTTATACTTAAGTCGGCATTGTGGCTTTTGTATTTAATTCCGATGAAATTTCTGTGTTTCATCGTCAATAAGAAGGTGCAAGGGATACATTAAACCTGAAGTGAAGCATCTGAATCTAAAACTGGTCTCACAGGAAAGGTTCAAACATAGACAGTTAGAAGAGTCAGTCTTCTGTTACTTAAGTCGGAATTGTGAATTTTGTACTTAATTCCTGCGCAATTTCTGTGTTTCGTCGTCTATAAGAAGGTCCAAGGGATACAGTAACCCTGAAGTGAAGCATTGGAATCTAAAACTGGTCTCACAGGAAAGATTCAAAGCATAGACAGTAAGGGGAGTCAGTCATTATGTACTTAATTCGGCATTGTGCCTTTTGTATTTAATTCCGACGCAATTTCAATGTTTCATCGTCAATAGGACAGTCCAAGGGATACAGTAACCGTGAAATGAACATCGAAATCTAAAACTGATCTCATAGGATAGAATGAAAACATAGACAGTAAGAAGAGTCCGTCTTCTTGTACTTAAATCGGCATTGTGCCTTTCGTATTTAATTCCGATGCAATTTCTGTGTTTCATCGTCAATAAGAAGGTCCTAGGGATACAGCAAACCTCAAGTGAAGCATCGGTATCTAAAACCGGTCTCACAGAAAAGGTTCAAAGCATAGAGAGTAAGAAGAGTCAGTTTTCTTGTACTTAAATCGGCATTGGGCCTTTTGTACGTATTTCCGATGCAATTTCTGTGTTTCATCGTCACTAAGAAGGCCCATGGGATACAGTAAACCTGAAGTGAAGCATCGGAATCTACGACTGGTCTCTCGGGAAAGGTTCAAAACATAGACAGTAAGAAGAGTCAGTCCTCTTGTACTTAAGTCGGCATTGTGCCATTTTCTATTTCATTCCGATGCAATTTCTGTGTTTCATTGTCAATAAGAAGGTCCAAGGGATACAGTAAACCTGAAGTTAAGCATCGGAATCTAAAACTGGTCTCACAGGAGAGGTTCAAACATAGACAGTAAGAAGAGTCAGTCTTCTTGTACTTCAATCGGCATTGTGCCGCTTGTATTTAAAGCCGATACAATTTCTGTGTTTCATCGCCAATACGAAGGTCCAAAGGATACAGTAAACCTCAAGTGAAGCATCGATATCTAAAACTGGTCTCACAAGAAACGGTCAAATCATAGTATGTAAGAAGAATTTGTCCTCTTGTACTTTAGTCGGCATTGTGCCTTTTGTAATTAATTCCGTAGCAATTTTTGTGTTTCATCGTCAATAAAAAGGTCCAAGGGACACAGTAAACCTGAAGTGAAGCATCGGAATCTAAAACTGGTCTCACAGGGAAGGTTCAAAACATAGACAGTAAGAAGAGTCAGTATTCTTGTACTTAAGTCGGCATTGTGCCTTTTGTATTTAATTCCGATGCAATTTCTGTGTTTCATCGTCAATAAGAAGGTCCAAGGGATACAGTAAACCTGAAGTGAAGCATCGGAATCTAAAACTTGTCTCACAGGAAAAGGTTCAAAACATAGACTGTAAGAAGAGTCAGTCTCCTTGTACTTAAGTCGGCATTGTGCCTTATGTATTTGATTCCGATGAAATTTCTGTGTTTCATCGTCAATATGAAGGTCCAAGGGATACAGAAATCCTGAAGTGAAGCATCGGAATCTAAAACCGGTCTCACAGGAAAGGTTCAAAACATAGACACTAAAAAGAGTCGATCTTCTTGTACTTAAGTCGGCATTGTGCCTTTTGTATTTAATTCCGATGCAATGTCTGTGTTTAATCGTCAATAAGAAGGTCCAAGGGATACAGTAAACCTGAAGTGAAGCATCTGAATCTAAAACTTGTCTCAGAGGAAAGGTTTAATACATAGACAGTGAGAAGAGTCAGTCTTCTTGTAGTGAAGTCGGCATTGTGATTTTGGAGCTAATTTCGATGCAATATCTGTGTTTCATCGTTAATAAGAAGGTCCAAGGGATACAGTAAACCTGAAGTGAAGCATCGGAATCTATAATTGGTCTAACACTATAATGCCTGAGTACATACCAGTAGAAATACAACTTGTCCTCTTCCATTTCCCCCCCCCCCCCCCCTCGTGGTTATCATTCTGCTGGTGGTGTGTCATTTCTACCAAATGCCCACTTGATGGGCAAATAAAATTTGCAGCCTCGTATTGCGATCACCCTGCTGTGAGAAAACAAAGATTTACCACACCTTGGAAATAAAATGCTATGTTCTTTAAAGAAGCTGAACGAGCAATATTTAAAATATTATAAAGTCTGAGTACATACCAGTAGAATAACAACTTGTTCTCTTCCACTTACAAACCCCCCCCCCCCCCAACGTGGTTATATTGCTGCTGGTGGTGTGTCATTTCCACCAGAAGCACACTTGATGGGCAAATAAAAATTGCAGCCTTGTGATGTGATCTCCCTGCTGTGTCAAAACAAAGGTTTTCTACACCTCTGAAACAAAATGCTACGTTCTTATATGAAGTTGAACAAACATTGTTTAAAACACTCTAAAGCCTCAGTACATACCAGTAGACTAACAACTTGTCTTCTTCCACTTCCGGCCCCCTCCCACCCACCCCCCTCTCGTGGACATCAAGCTGATGGTGGTGTGTCATTTACACCAAAAGCACACCTGATGGGAAAATAAAAATTGCAGCCTTGTAATGCGATTTCCCTGCCGTGAGCAAACAACAAATTTACTAAACCTTGGAAATAAAATGCTACGTTCTTATACGAACTTGAACAAACATTCTTTACAACACTATAAAGCATGAGTACATATCAGCAGAATGACAACTTGTCCTCTTCCACTTCCCCACCCCACCCCCCCTCGTTGTAATCATGCTGCTGGTGGTGTGTCATTTCCACCAAAACCCCACTAGATGGGCAAATAAAAAATGCAGCCTTGTAATGCGATCTCCCTGCTGTGTAACAAAGATTTTCTACACCTTGGAAATAAAATGCTACGTTCTTATATCAAGTTGAACGAACAATGTTTAAAACACTATAAAGCCTGAGTAAATACCAGTAGACTAACAACTTGTCTTCTTCCACTTCCCGCCCACTCCGCCCCCTTCCCTCTCGGTGACATCAAGGTGATGGTGGTGTGTCATTTCCACCAAAAGCCCACTTGATGGGCAAATAAAAAACGCAGCCTTGTATTGCTGTGAGAAAACACAGAATTTACTACACCTTGAAAATAAAATGCTACGTTCTTATATGAACTTGAACCAACAATATTTAAAACACTATAAAGCCTCAGTAGAATATCTACTTGTCTCTTCTTCCACTACCCCCCCCCCCCCCCCCACCACGTGGGCACAGCCTGGTGTGTTTTTTGCTCCAAAAGCTCATTTGATGGGCAAATAAAGGTTGCAGCCTTGTTATGCAATCACCCACCTCTGAGAAAACTAAGGTTTACCACACCTTGGAAATGAAATGCTACATTCTCATATGAACTTGAACGAACAACCTTTAAAACACTATAAAGCCTGAGTGCATACCAGTAGAATAACAACTTGTCCTCTTCCACTCCCGCCCCCACCACTTTCGTGGACATCACGCTGCTGGTGGTGTGTCATTTTCACCAAAAGCCCACTTGATGGGCATATAAAATTTGCAGCCTTGTAATGCGATCACCCTGCTGTGAGAAAACAAAGATTTACTACACCGTAGAAATAAAATGTGACATTCTTATATGAACTTGAACGAACTATATTTAATTCACTATAAAGCCTGAGTACATACCAGTGGAATAACAACTTGTCCTCTTCCAATTCCCCCCCTCCCACTCTGCTGTTTATCATGCTGCTGGTGGTGTGTCATTTCCACCAAAAGCCCACTTGATGGGCATATAAAAATTGCAGCCTTGTAATACGATCACCCTGCTGTGAGAAAGCAAAGATTTACTACACCTTGGAAATAAAATGCTACGTTCTTATATGAACTTGAATGAACTATCTTTAAAACACTATAAAGTCTCAGTACATACCAGTGAAATAACAACTTGTCCTCTTCCAATTCCCCCCCCCCCCCCATGCTGTACATCATGCTGCTGGTGGTGTGTCATTTCCACCAAAAGCCCACCTGATGGGCAAATAAAAATTGCAGCCTTGTAATGCGATCACCCTGATGGGGGAAAACAAAGATTTACTACACCTTGGAAATAAAATGCTACGTTCTTATATGATCTTGAACGAACAATCTTAAAAACACTATAAAGTCTGAGTACATACCAGTAGGATAACAACATGTCCTCTTCCACTTCCCCCCCACCCACCACTCTCATGTACATCAAGCACCGGTGGCGTGTCAATTCCACCAAAAGCCCACTTGATGGGCAAATAAAAATTGCAGCCTTGTAATGCGATCACCCTGATGTGGGAAAACAAAGATTTACTACACCTTGGAAATAAAATTCTACGTTCTTATATGAACTTGAATGAACAATCTTTGAAACACTATAAAGCTTGAGTACATACCAGTAGAATAACATCTTGTCCTCTTCCACTTACAACCCTGCCCCCCTCTCTCGTGGACATCAAGCTGCTGGTAGTGTGTCATTACCACATAAAGCCCAGTTGATGCTCAAATAAAAATTGCAGCTTTGTAATGCAATCACCCTGCTGTGAGAAAACAAAGATTTACAACACGTTCGAAATAAAATGCAACGTTCTTATATGAACTTGAACGTACAATCTTTTAAACACTATAAACCCTGAGTACGTACCAGTAGAATAACAACTTGTCCTCTTCCACTTCCCTCCACCCTCTCTCCCTCCCATCGTGGACATCATGCTCCTGGTGGTGTGCCATTTCCACCAAAAGCCCACTTGATGGGCAAATAAAAATTCCAGCCATGTAATGCAATCGCCTCGCTGTGAGAAATCAAAGATTTACTACAACTTGGAAATAACATGCTACATTCTTATATGAACTTGAACAAACTATCTTTAAAACACTGTAAAGCCTGAGTACATACCAGTAGAATAACAACTTGTCCTCTTCCTATTCCCCCTCTCCCCTCTCGTGAACATCATGCTGCTGGTGGTGTCATTTCCACCAAGAGCCAACTTGATGGGCAAAAAAAATTGCAGACTTGTAATGCGATCATCCTGCTGTGAGAAATCAAAGATTTACTACACCTTGGAAATAAAATGCCACCTTCTTATATGGACTTGAACGAAAAATCGTTAGAACACTAAAAAGCCTGAGTACATACCAGTAGAGTAACAACTTGTACTCTTCCACCTCCCCTCCCCCCCCCCCCTCACGTGGACATCATGCTGCTCATGGTATCTCATTTCCTCCAAAAGCCCACTTGATGGGCAAATAAAAATTCCGAACTTGTAATGCCCTCACCCTGCTGTGAGAAAAAAAAATTTACTACAAATTGGAAATAAAATGCTACGTTCATATATGAACTTGACCGAACAATCTTCAAAACACTATAAATCCTGAGTACATAACAGTAGCATAACAACTTGTACTCATCCAATCCCCCCCCCCCCTCTTGTCTACATCATGCTGCTGGTGGTGCGTTATTTCCACCAAAAGCCCACTTGATGGCCAAATAAAAATTGCAGCCTTGTAATGTGATCACCCTGTTGTGAGAAAACAAAGATTTACTACACCTGGGAAATAAAATGCTACGTTCTTATATGAACGTCAACGAACAATCTTTAAAACACTATAAAGCTTGAGTACATACCAGGAAAATAACAACTTGTCCCCTTCCACTTCCCCCCCCCCCCCCCCCGCCTCACGTGGATATCATGCTGCTGATGGTATGTCACTTCCACCAAAAGCCACTTGATGGGCAAATAACAATTGCAGCCTAGTAATGCGATCACCCTGCTGTGAGAAAACAAAGATTAACTACCCTTGGAAATAAAATACTGCGTTCTTATATGAATTTGAATGATCAACCTTTAAAACACTATAAAGCCTGAGTACATACCAGTGGAATAACAACTTGTTCTCTTCCACTCCTCCCCCCCCCCCCCCCTCCATGGATTTCATGCTGCTGGTGGTGTGTCATTTCCACCAAAAGCCCACTTAATGGCCAAATAAAAATTGCAGCCTTGTAATGCAATCACCCTGCTGTGAGAAAACAAAGATTTACTACACTTTGGAAATAAAATGCTACGTTCTGATATGAACTTCAACAAACAATCTTTAAAACACTATAAAGCCTGAGTATATACCAGTAGAATAACAACTTGTCCTCTTCTATTCCCCCCCCCCCCCCCCTATCATATACATCATGCTGTTGGTGGAATGCCATTTCCACCAAATGCCCGCTTCATGGGCAAATAAAAATTGCAGCCTTGTAATGCGATCGCCCTGCTGTGAGAAAACAAAGATTTACTACACCTTGCAAATAAAATGCTACGTTCTTTTATGAACTCGAACAATCAATCATTAAAACATTGTAAGGACTGAGTACATACCAGTAGAATAACAACTTGCCCTCTTCCACTTACAACACCACCCCCCCCCCCCCCCCTCCCCCTCCCTCTCGTCGACATCAAGCTTCTGGTGGTGTGTCATTTCCATCAAAAGCAGAGTAGATGGGCAAATGAAATTTGAAGCTTTGTACTGCGATAACACTGATGCGAGAAAACAAAGATTTACTACACCGTGGAAATAAAATGCTACGTACTTATATGAACTAGGACGAACAATCTTAAAAACCCTATTAAGCCTGAGTACATAACAGTGGAGTAACAACTTGTCCTCTTCTATTCCCCCCCCCCCCCCCCCCTGGTATACATCATGCTGCTAGTGGTGTGTCATTTCCACCAAAAGCAAACTTGATGGGCAAATATAAATTGCAGCCTTATAATGCGATCTCCCTGCTGTGAGAAAACAAAGATTTACTACACCTTGGAAATAACATGCTATGTTCTTATATGACCTTGAACGAACTATCTTTAAAACACTATAAAACCTGAGTACATACCAGTAGAATAACAACTCGTCCTCTTCCGTTTCTGCCCCCCCCCCCCCCCCCAAATCCCTGTTGGTCCTCATACTGGTGGTGGTGTATCCTTTCCAACAAAACCCCACTTGATGGGCAAATAAAATTGCAGCCTTGTAATGCCATCACCCTGCTGTGAGAAGACTAAGTTTTAGCAGACCTTGAAAATAAAATGATCCGTTCTTATATGAACTTGAATGATCAGTCTTTAAAACATTACAAAACCAGTGTACATAACAGAAGAATAACTACTTGTCCTCTTCCACTTCCCCCCGCACCCTCTCGTGGACATCATACTGCTGGTGGTGTGTCATTTCCACCAAAAGCCCACTTGATGGGCAAATAAAAATTGCGGACTTGTAATGCTATCACCCTGCTTTGAGATAACAAAAATTTACTAAACCTAGGAAATAAAATGCTACGTTCTTACATGAACTTGAACGAACAATCGTTACAACACTATAAAGCCTAAGTACAAACCAGTAGAATAACAACTTGTCCTCTCCCACATGCCCCTCCCCCCCTCTCATGGACATCATGCTGCTGGTGGTGTGTCATTTTCACCAAATGCCCACTTGATGGGCAAATATAAATTGCAGCCTTATAATGCGATCTCCCTGCTGTGAGAATACAAAGATTTGCTACACTTGGGAAATAAAATGCTACATTCTTAAATGAACTTGAACGAACATCCTTTAAAACACTATAAAGCCTGTGTACACACAACTAGAATAAAAATTGCAGCCTTGCAATGCGATCACCCTGCTGTGAGAAAACTAAGATTTACTACATTTTTGATATAAAATGCTACAGTCCTATATGAACTTGAATGTACAATCTATCAAACACCATAAAGCCCGAGTACATACCAGTAGAGTAACAACTTGTCCTCTTCCACTTCCCCCAAACTTTCGTGGACATCATGTTGGTGCTGGTGTGTCATTTCCACCAAAAGCCCACATGATGGGCAAATAAAAATTGCAGCCTTGTAATGCGATCACCCCACTGTGAGAAAAGAAAGATTTGCTACACCTTGGAAATAAAATGCTACATTCTTATATGAACTAGAACCAATAGTCTTTAAACCACTACAAAGCCTGAGTACATAAGAGAAGAATAACAACTTGTCCTCTTCCACTTACCCCCTCCCCCCTCTCGTGGACATCATGCTGCTGGTGGTGTGTCATTTCCACCAAAAGCCCACTTGATGGGCAAATAAAAATTGCAGCCTTGTAATGCGATCACCCTGATGGGGGAAAACAAAGATTTACTACACCTTGGAAATAAAATGCTACGTTCTTATATGATCTTGAACGAACAATCTTAAAAACACTATAAAGTCTGAGTACTTACCAGTAGGATAACAACATGTCCTCTTCCACTTCCCCCCCACCCACCACTCTCATGGACATCAAGCACCGGTGGTGTGTCAATTCCACCAAAAGCCCACTTGATGGGCAAATAAATATTGCAGCCTTGTAATGCGATCACCCTGATGTGGGAAAACAAAGATTTACTACACCTTGGAAATAAAATTCTGCGTTCTTATATGAACTTGAATGAACAATCTTTGAAACACTATAAAGCTTGAGTACATACCAGTAGAATAACATCTTGTCCTCTTCCACTTACAACCCTGCCCCCCTCTCTCGTGGACATCAAGCTGCTGGTAGTGTGTCATTACCACATAAAGCCCAGTTGATGCTCAAATAAAAATTGCAGCTTTGTAATGCAATCACCCTGCTGTGAGAAAACAAAGATTTACAACACGTTCGAAATAAAATGCAACGTTCTTATATGAACTTGAACGTACAATCTTTTAAACACTATAAACCCTGAGTACGTACCAGTAGAATAACAACTTGTCCTCTTCCACTTCCCTCCACCCTCCCTCCCTCCCATCGTGGACATCATGCTCCTGGTGGTGTGCCATTTCCACCAAAAGCCCACTTGATGGGCAAATAAAAATTCCAGCCATGTAATGCAATCGCCTCGCTGTGAGAAATCAAAGATTTACTACAACTTGGAAATAACATGCTACATTCTTATATGAACTTGAACAAACTATCTTTAAAACACTGTAAAGCCTGAGTACATACCAGTAGAATAACAACTTGTCCTCTTCCTATTCCCCCTCTCCCCTCTCGTGAACATCATGCTGCTGGTGGTGTCATTTCCACCAAGAGCCAACTTGATGGGCAAAAAAAATTGCAGACTTGTAATGCGATCATCCTGCTGTGAGAAATCAAAGATATACTACACCTTGGAAATAAAATGCCACCTTCTTATATGGACTTGAACGAAAAATCGTTAGAACACTAAAAAGCCTGAGTACATACCAGTAGAGTAACAACTTGTACTCTTCCACCTCCCCTCCCCCCCCCCCCCTCACGTGGACATCATGCTGCTCATGGTATCTCATTTCCACCAAAAGCCCACTTGATGGGCAAATAAAAATTCCGAACTTGTAATGCCCTCACCCTGCTGTGAGAAAAAAAAATTTACTACAAATTGGAAATAAAATGCTACGTTCATATATGAACTTGACCGAACAATCTTCAAAACACTATAAATCCTGAGTACATAACAGTAGCATAACAACTTGTACTCATCCAATCCCCCCCCCCCCTCTTGTCTACATCATGCTGCTGGTGGTGCGTTATTTCCACCAAAAGCCCACTTGATGGCCAAATAAAAATTGCAGCCTTGTAATGTGATCACCCTGTTGTGAGAAAACAAAGATTTACTACACCTGGGAAATAAAATGCTACGTTCTTATATGAACGTCAACGAACAATCTTTAAAACACTATAAAGCTTGAGTACATACCAGGAAAATAACAACTTGTCCCCTTGCACTTCCCCCCCCCCCCCCCCCCCCCCCCCCGCCTCACGTGGATATCATGCTGCTGATGGTATGTCATTTCCACCAAAAGCCACTTGATGGGCAAATAACAATTGCAGCCTAGTAATGCGATCACCCTGCTGTGAGAAAACAAAGATTAACTACCCTTGGAAATAAAATACTGCGTTCTTATATGAATTTGAATGATCAACCTTTAAAACACTATAAAGCCTGAGTACATACCAGTGGAATAACAACTTGTTCTCTTCCACTCCTCCCCCCCCCCCCTCCATGGATTTCATGCTGCTGGTGGTGTGTCATTTCCACCAAAAGCCCACTTAATGGCCAAATAAAAATTGCAGCCTTGTAATGCAATCACCCTGCTGTGAGAAAACAAAGATTTACTACACTTTGGAAATAAAATGCTACGTTCTGATATGAACTTCAACAAACAATCTTTAAAACACTATAAAGCCTGAGTATATACCAGTAGAATAACAACTTGTCCTCTTCTATTCCCCCCCCCCCCCCTATCATATACATCATGCTGTTGGTGGAATGCCATTTCCACCAAATGCCCGCTTCATGGGCAAATAAAAATTGCAGCCTTGTAATGCGATCGCCCTGCTGTGAGAAAACAAAGATTTACTACACCTTGCAAATAAAATGCTACGTTCTTTTATGAACTCGAACAATCAATCTTTAAAACATTGTAAGGACTGAGTACATACCAGTAGAATAACAACTTGCCCTCTTCCACTTACAACACCACCCCCCCCCCCTCCCCCTCCCTCTCGTCGACATCAAGCTTCTGGTGGTGTGTCATTTCCATCAAAAGCAGAGTAGATGGGCAAATGAAATTTGAAGCTTTGTACTGCGATAACACTGATGCGAGAAAACAAAGATTTACTACACCGTGGAAATAAAATGCTACGTACTTATATGAACTAGAACGAACAATCTTAAAAACACTATTAAGCCTGAGTACATAACAGTGGAGTAACAACTTGTCCTCTTCTATTCCCCCCCCCCCCCCCCTGGTATACATCATGCTGCTAGTGGTGTGTCATTTCCACCAAAAGCAAACTTGATGGGCAAATATAAATTGCAGCCTTATAATGCGATCTCCCTGCTGTGAGAAAACAAAGATTTACTACACCTTGGAAATAACATGCTATGTTCTTATATGACCTTGAACGAACTATCTTTAAAACACTATAAAACCTGAGTACATACCAGTAGAATAACAACTCGTCCTCTTCCGTTTCTGCCCCCCCCCCCAAATCCCTGTTGGTCCTCATACTGGTGGTGGTGTATCCTTTCCAACAAAACCCCACTTGATGGGCAAATAAAATTGCAGCCTTGTAATGCCATCACCCTGCTGTGAGAAGACTAAGTTTTAGCAGACCTTGAAAATAAAATGATTCGTTCTTATATGAACTTGAATGATCAGTCTTTAAAACATTACAAAACCAGTGTACATAACAGAAGAATAACTACTTGTCCTCTTCCACTTCCCCCCGCACCCTCTCGTGGACATCATACTGCTGGTGGTGTGTCATTTCCACCAAAAGCCCACTTGATGGGCAAATAAAATTTGCGGACTTGTAATGCTATCACCCTGCTTTGAGATAACAAAAATTTACTAAACCTAGGAAATAAAATGCTACGTTCTTACATGAACCTGAACGAACAATCGTTACAACACTATAAAGCCTAAGTACAAACCAGTAGAATAACAACTTGTCCTCTCCCACATGCCCCTCCCCCCCTCTCATGGACATCATGCTGCTGGTGGTGTGTCATTTTCACCAAATGCCCACTTGATGGGCAAATATAAATTGCAGCCTTATAATGCGATCTCCCTGCTGTGAGAATACAAAGATTTGCTACACTTGGGAAATAAAATGCTACATTCTTAAATGAACTTGAACGAACATCCTTTAAAACACTATAAAGCCTGTGTACACACAACTAGAATAAAAATTGCAGCCTTGCAATGCGATCACCCTGCTGTGAGAAAACTAAGATTTACTACATTTTTGATATAAAATGCTACAGTCCTATATGAACTTGAATGTACAATCTATCAAACACCATAAAGCCCGAGTACATACCAGTAGAGTAACAACTTGTCCTCTTCCACTTCCCCCAAACTATCGTGGACATCATGTTGCTGCTGGTGTGTCATTTCCACCAAAAGCCCACCTGATGGGCAAATAAAAATTGCAGCCTTGTAATGCGATCACCCTGCTGTGAAAAAACAAAGATTTACTACACCTTGGAAATAAAATGCTACGTTCTTATAAGAACTTGTACGAACCATCTTTAAAACACTATAACGCCTGACTACATACCAGTAGAATAACAACTTGTCCTCTTCCACTTCCTCCCCCCCCCCACCCCTCGTGGACATCAAGCTGCTGGTGATGTGTCAATTACACCAAAAGCACACTAGATGGGCAAATAAAAATTGAAGCTTTATAATTCGATCTCCCTGATGTGCGAAAACCAAGATTTACTACACCTTGGAAACATTAGGCAATATTCTTACATGTACTTGAACGAACAATCTTTAAAACACTACAAATCATGTATACATACCAGTAGAATAACAACTTGTCCTGTTCCACTTCCCCCCGCCCACTCTCGTGGACATCATGCAGCTGCTGGTGTGTCATTTACACCAAAAGCCCACTAGATGGGCAAATAAAAATTGCAGCCTTATAACGCATTCTCCCTGCTGTGAGAAAACAAAGATTTACTACACCTTGGAAAAAACATGCTACGTTCTTATATGAACTTGAACGAACAATCTGTAAAACACTATTACGCCTGTGTACATAACAGTAGAATAACAACTTGTCCTCTTCACTTCCCCCAACCCCCCTCGTGGACATCATGCTGCTGGTGATGTGCCATTTATATCACATCCCACTTGATGGGCTAATAAAAATTGCAGCCTTGTAATGCGATCACCCTGCTGCGAGAAAACAAAGATTTACTACTCTTTGGAAATAAAATGCTACGTTCGTATGTGAACTTGAATGAACAATCTTTAAAACAGTATAAACCCTGAGTACATACCAGTAGAATCAATACTAGTCA
The DNA here is from genome assembly GCF_021461385.2 of Schistocerca piceifrons. Taxonomy (NCBI): domain Eukaryota; kingdom Metazoa; phylum Arthropoda; class Insecta; order Orthoptera; family Acrididae; genus Schistocerca; species Schistocerca piceifrons. The sequence continues at coordinate 1,473,693 of NW_025727588.1, read as the reverse complement.
TCTTCCATTTCACCACCCACTCTCGTGTACATCATGCTGCTGGTGGTGTGTCATTTCCACGAAAAGCCGACTTGATGGGCATATAAAATTGCAGCCTTGTAATGCGATCACCGTGCTGTGAGAAAACAAAAATTTACTACACCTTGGAAATAAAATGCTACGTCCTTAAATTAACTTGAATGAACTATCTTTAAAACACTATAAACCCTGAGTACATACCAGTCGAATAACAACTTGTCCTTCTCCATTCTCACCCCCCCCCCCCCCCCCACTCATGGACATCACGCTGCAGGTGATGTGTCATTTCCACCTATAGCCCACTTGACGGGCAAATAAAAATTGCAGCCTTGTAATGCGATCACCCTGCTGTGAGAAAACAAAGATTAACTAAACCTTGGAAATAAAAAGCTACGTTCTTACATGAACTTGGACGAACAATCTTTAAAACGCTATAAAGCCTGAGTACATACCAGTAGAATAACAACTTGTCCCCTTCCACTCCCACCCCCCCTCCACCCCCCTGCCACTCTCGTGGACATCAAGCTGGTGGTGATGTGTCATTTCCCCCAAAAGCCCACTTGATGGGCAAATAAAAATTGCAGCCTTGTTATGCGACCACCCTGCGGTGAGATAACAAAGTTTACTATACTTAGGAAACAAAATGCTACGTTCTTATATGAACTTCAACGAACAATGTTTAAAACACTACAAAGCCTGATTACATATCAGTAGAATAACAACTTGTCCTCTGAAACTTCCACCCCCCCCCCCTCTCGTGGACATCATGCTGCTGGTGGTGTGTAATTTCCACCAAAGGCGCACTTGATGGGCAAATAAAAATTGCAGAAGTAATGTGATCAGCCTGCTGTGAGAAAACAAAGATTTACTACACCTTGGAAATAAAATGCTACGTTCTTATATGAACTTCAATGAACAGTTTTTAAAACACTATAAAGCCTGAGTACAGACCAGTAGAATAACAACTTGTCCTCATCCACTCCCCCATCCCCCCCCCCCTCGTGGACATCATGCTGCTGGTGGTGTGTCATTTCCACCAAAAGCCCACTCGATGGCAAAAAAAAATTGCAGCCTTTTAATGCAATCACCAGGTGTGAGAAATCAAAGATTAACTACACCTTGGACATAAAATGTTATGTTCTAATATGAACTTGAACGAACAAACTTTAAAAGACTATAAAGCCAGTGTACATACCAGTAGAATAACAACTTGTGCTTTTCCACTTCCCCCCTCATCCTCTAGTGTACATCATGCTGCTGATGGGGTGTCATTTCAACCAAAACCCCAATTGACGGGCAAATAAATATAGCAGCCTTGTAATGCGATCACCCTGCTGAGGGAAAACAAAGATTTACTACACCTTGGAAATAAAATGCTACGTTCTTATATGAACTTGAACACACAACCTTTAAAGCTCTATAAAACCTGAGTACATACCAGTAGAATAACACCTTGTCCTCTTCCACTTCCCCCCCTCCGCCCCTCTCGTGGACATCTAGCTGCTGGTGGTGTGTCATTTCCACCAAAAGCCCAATTGAAGGGCAAATAAAAATTGCAGCCTTGTAATGCGATCACTCTGCTGTGAGATTACAATGATTTACTACACCTTTGAAATGAAATGCTATATTCTTATATGAACTTGAACGAACTATCATTAAAACACTATAAAGCCTGAGTACATACCAGTAGAATAAAAACATGTCCTCTGCCACTCCCCCCCCCCCCCCACCCTCGTGCGGACATCATGCTGCTTGTGGTGTGTCATTTCCACCGAAAGCCCACTTGATGGGCAAATAAAAATTGCTGCCTTGTAATGCGATCACCCTGCCGTGAGAAAACAAAGATTTACTACACCTTGGAAATAAAATGCTGCGTTCTTATATGAACTTGAACACACAACCTCCTTTAAAGCTCTATAAAATCTGAGTACATAGCTGTAGAATAACACCTTGTGCTCTTCCACTTCCCCCCCCCCCCTCCACCCTCACCCTCTCGTGGATATCTAGCTGCTGGTGGTGTGTCATTTCCACCAAAAGCCCACTTGAAGGGCAAATAAAAATTGCAACCTTGTAATGCGATCACTCTGCTGTGAGATAACAATGATTTACTACACCTTGGAAATGAAATGCTATGTTCTTATATGAACTTGAACGAACTATCATTAAAACACTATAAAGCCTGTGTACATACCAGTAGAATAAAAACATGTCCTCTGCCACTCCCCCCCCCCCCCCCCCCCCACCCTCGTGCGGACATCATGCTGCTTGTGGTGTGTCATTTCCACCGATAGCCCACTTGATGGGCAAATAAAAATTGCAGCCTTGTAATGCGACCACCCTGTGGAGAGATAACAAAGTTTACTACACTTAGGAAACAAAATGCTACGTTCTTATATGAACTTCAGCGAACAATGTTTAAAACTCTATAAAGCCTGATTACATACCAGCAGAATAACAATTTGCCCTCTGACACTTCCTCCCCCCTCCCCCCTATCGTGGACTTCATGCTGCTGGTGCCGAGTCATTTCCATCAAAAGCCCACTTGATGGGAAAATAAAAATTGCAGCCTTGTAATGCGATCACCCTGCTGTGAGAAAACAATAATTTACTACACTTGGGAAATAAAATGTTACGTTCTTATATGATCCTGAACGAACAATTTTTAAAACACTACAAGGCCAGAGTACATACCAATAGAATAAAAACTCATCCCCTTCCAATTACAACCCCCCCCCCCCTCCTCACGCAAACAACAAGCTGTTGGTGGTGTGTCATTTACACCAAAAGCACACTTGATGGGCAAATAAAAATTGCAGCCTTATAACGCGTTCTCCCTGCTGTGAGAACACAAAGATTTACTACACCTTGGAAATAACATGCTACGTTCTTATATGAACTTGAACGAACAATCTGTAAAATACTATTAAGCCTGTGTACATACCAGTAGAATAACAACTTGTCCTCTAACACTTCCCGCCCCCCCCCCCCCCCCACACATGCACATCATGCTGGTGGTGGTGTGTCATTTCCTTCAAATCCCACCTGATGGGCTAATAAAAATTGCAGCCTTGTAATGCGATCACCCTGCTGCGAGAAAACAAAGATTCACTACTCTTTGGAAATAAAATGATACGTTCGTATGTGAACTTGAATGAACAATCTTTAAAACACTATAAACCCTGAGTACATACCAGTAGAATCAAAACTAGTCCTCTTCCACTCCACCCCCCCCCCCCCTCGTGGACATCATGCTGCTGGTGGTGTGTCATTTCCACGAAGAGCCGACTTGATGGCCAAATAAAAATTGCAGCCTTGCAATGCATTCACCCTGCTGTGAGAAAGGAAAGATTTACTACTCTTTGGAAATAAAGTCGTACGTTCTTATAGGAACTTGAACGAACTATCTTTAAAACACTATAAAACCCGAGTAGATACCAGTAGAATAACAACTTGTCCTCTTCCACTTCCCCCCCCCCCCCCCTTGTCGACATCATGCTGCTGGTGGTGTGCCTTTACCACCAAAAGCCCATTTGATGGGCAAATAAAAATTGCAGCCTTGCAATGCGATCACCCTGCTGTGAGAAAACGAAGATTTACTACACCTTGGAAATAAAATGATACGTTCTTATGTGAACTTGAATGAACAATCTTTAAAACACTATAAACCCTGCGTACATACCAGTAGAATCAAAGCTAGTCCTCTTCCACTACACCGACCTCCCCCCACGCGTGGGCATCTTGCTGCTGGTGGTGTGTCATTTCCACCAAAAGCGCACTTGATGGGCAAATAAAAAAGAGGAGTAGTCACAAAATAACTTGGTACAGTGGGGACTGGTCCCAAACTTCAGTAGTAGACTATGTACTAGTGGATAGGCAGATGATGAGCAGCCTCACAGATGTTAAGGTCATACCATCTGAGGCCTTAGACAGCGACCATCGGCTGTTGGTAGCCACCCTAAGAGAGAAAAAAGATAGGAGGGCAACAGATATACAGGAGAAAAGGTTGAAGACATGGATGCTGAAAGAGGATGAACGGAGGACCCAGTTCCAGACACTGATCAGGAAGAAGCTGCCAAAGGAAGATCAGAGAACAGTGGAAGAAGAATGGGGCGATTTTAAGAGGGCTCTAGTTGAGGCAGCTGAGACTGTGTGCGGAAGAACTAGCACAAAGAGGAGAAGTAGGGAAACCCCATGGTGGAACAACATATGTAAAGAGGCAGTACTTCGAAAGAACAAAGCCTTCAGAGAATGGTTCCAGACCCGAACAGAGGAAGCTAGGGTAAAATATAAGGAAAGCAAGAAAGCGGCACAGACCATAGTAAGGGCGGAGAAGAAGAAGTGGATGGAAAAATGGACAAGAATGTTAGAAGAGGACAGTGAAGGGAACAAAAAAGTACTTTACACCATGGTAAGAAATAAGAGGAATGACAGAAGCGAGTGCCTGAGGATCATGGATAATAATGGATGAGTTGTGGAGGAAATGCATGAGCTCAAAAAGATTTGGAAGGAGTACTTTGAAGATCTGTTGAATGCTGCCAAGCAGGTAACTAACAGCGATGGAGAGCCTAAGGCAGCAGACGATTATAATAGTGGGGAAATTGATGATCTAACTTGGAATGAAGTGGAAGAAGCCATAAAGAGGATGAAAGGGGGCAAGGCACCAGGTTGGGACGAAGTAACAGTGGATATGATACGAGCAGCAGGAGAAGTAGGAACCCAGTGGCTATACAGAGTGCTGAGGGTGGTGTGGAAGGAGAACAGAATTCCTGAGGATTGGAAGAAAGGAATTATAGTCCCGATCTTCAAGAAAGGGGATAAAAGGAGATGTGAGAACTACAGAGGAATCACCCTGCTATGCCACTGTGGAAAAATCTATGAAAAGATGCTGGAGAAGAGAATAAGAAGCAGTATTGAAAGTAGACTGCAAGAGGAGCAGTACGGTTTCAGACCGGGAAGATCAACAACGGACCTCATATTTGCAGTAAGGCAACTGCAGGAAAGGCACTATGAGTACGGGAAGGACTTAATCATGGCCTTTTTGGATATTGAGAAGGCGTATGACAGTATCTGTAGGGACAAGCTCTGGGATGTGCTGAACGCAAAAGGGATAGATGAAGAGATTACACGAAAAGTCAGAAAAATGTATGAGGGAAGTGAGAGTTGTGTGAAAGTGGGGAGGGAACGTACTGCATGGTTCAAGCTGGAAAATGGGCTGCGACAGGGAAGTGCACTTTCGCCTTTATTGTTTATTATTGTTATGGATGAAATCCTACAGCAAGTATCAGATGCAATTGGAGATCATAAAATGAAAGCAGTGCTTTTTGCCGATGACCTGATGTTATGGGGAAATTGCGTGAAGGAGGTGCAAGAGCAGTTAGATGCATGGGAGGCAACGGCAGCACAATATGGAATGCATTTCTCTGCAAAGAAAAGTGAAATAATCGTCACAACAAGGAAGAAGAATAGGCCAAATGTGGATATAACTTGTGGACGGGAAAAACTACAAGTGGTAGAGAACTTCAAGTACCTGGGAAGCGTGATTGAAAGTAAGGGGGGAAACGCAATGGAAATAAATGAAAGATGCAGAAAAGCAGGGCAGTTCTACAAATGCATTAGGGGGCTTATTTGGAGCAAGGAGGTGCCACAGAAATCCAAGGGAATTATATACCGAACCTACTTTGTCCCCATATTGACATACGGAAGTGAGACATGGGTAATGCACAAAAGCGACAAAAGTAGAATACAGGCTAGTGAAATGAAGTTCCAGAGGAGCAGGTTGGGTGTAACAAGACGAGACAGATTGCGAAATTTGCATGTGAGGGAAAGACTAAAGGAGGAACCAGTACAGGACAGGATAGAAAAATCAAGACTGCAGTGGTATGGACACATGAAGAGAATGGATGAGGGAAGAATTCCAAAGAGGATGTTTGATCTGCAACTGGACGGGAAGAGGCCCAGAGGAAGGACAAGAGATAGATGGGTGAAGGGAGTGAAGGAATGTGTGATGAGAAGAGGAGAGAACTGGACGAAGGTGGAAGAGGGGGAATGGTGGAAAGACAGAACACGGTGGAGAGGCTTGTGTTCCCGACAGACCCAGCCAGTGGCTGGAAACTGTCCAAGATGATGATGATGTAATGCAATCACCCTGCAGTGAGGAAACAAACATTTACTAAACCTTGGAATTAAAAGCTACGTTCTTATATGAACTTGAACGAACAATCTTTAAAACGCTATAAAGCCTGAGTACATACTAGTAGAATAACAACTTGTCCTCTTCCAATCCCCCCCCCCCCCCCTCGTCGACATCATGCTGCTGCTGGTGTGTCATTTCCACCAAAAGCCCATTTGATGGGCAAATAACAATTGCAGCCTTGTGAAGCGATCTCCCTGCTGTGAGAAAACGAAGATTTACAACACTTGGGAAATAAAATGCTATGTTGTTATATGAACTTGAACGAACAATCTTGGAAACACTATAATGCCTGTGTTCATACCAGTAGAATAAAAATTGCAGCCTTGCAATGCGATCACCCTGCTTTGAGAAAATCAAGATTTACTACACTTGAGAAATAAAATGCTACATTCTTATATGAACTTGAACAAACAATCTTTAAAACACCATAAAGCCTGAGTACAAACCAGTAGAATAACAACTTGTCCTCCTCCATTCTCGCCCCCCCCCCCCCACCACTCATGGACATCATGCTGCAGGTGGTGTGTCATTTCCACCTAAAGCCCACTTGATGGACAAATAAATATTGCAGCCTTGTAATGCGATCACCCTGCTGTGAGGAAACAAAGATTTACTAAACCTTGGAAATAAAAAGCTACGTTCTTATACGAACTTGAACGAACAATCTTTAAAACGCTATAAAGCCTGAGTACGTACCAGTAGAATAACAACTTGTCCTCTTCCACTCCCCCCCCCCCCCCCCTCGTCGACATCATGCTGCTGGTGGTGTGTCATTTCCACCTAAAACCCACTAGATGGGCAAATAAAAATTGCAGCCTTGTAATGCGATCTCCCTGCTGTGAGTAACCAAAGATTAACTACACATTGGAAATAAAATGCTACGTTCGTATATGAACTTTAGCGAACAATCTTTAAAACACTATAAAGAATGTGTACATTCCAGTAGAATAACCACTTGTCCTCTACCACTTCCCCTCGTCGACTTTCGTGGACATCATGCTGCTGGTGGTGTGTCATTTCAACCAAAAGCCCACTTGATGGGCAATTAAAAATTGCAGCTTTAATGCCATCACCCTGTTGTGAGAAAACAAAGAATTACTAAATTTTGGAAATAAAATGCTACCCTCTTATATGAACTTGAACGAACAACCTTTATAAGACTATAAAGAATGTGTACATACCTTTAGAATAACAACTTGTCCTCATCCTTCCTACCCGCCCCCCCCCCCCCCCCCCCCGTCGTGGACATCAAGCTGCTGGTGGTGTGTCATTTCCATCAAAAGCCCACTTGATGGGCAAATAAAAATTACAGCCTTGTAATGCGTTCACCCTGCTGTGGGAAATCAAAGATTCACTACACTTAGAAAATATAATGCTACGTTCTTATATGAACTTGATCGAACAACCTTCAAAGCACTATAATGCCTGAGCACATACCCGTAGAACAACTACTTGTCCTCTTCCACTTCCCCTCCACCCTCTCATGGACATCATTCTGCTGGTGGTGTGTCATTTCCAACAAAAGCCCACTTGATGGGCAAATAAAAATTACAGCCTTGTAATCCGATCACCCTGCTGTGAGAAAAGAAAGATTTACTACACTTAGGAAAGAAAATGCTACGTTCCTATATGAACTTGAACGAACAATCTTTGAAACACTATAAGGCCTGAGTACATACCAGCAGAATTACAACTTGTCCTCTTCACCACTGCCCCCCCCCCCCCCCTCTCATGGACATAATGCTGCTGGTGGTGTGTCGTTTCCACCAAAAGCCCAATTGATGGGCAAATAAAAATTGCAGCCTTGTAATCCGATCACCCTGCTGTGAGAAAACAAAGATTTACTACACTTGGGAAATAAAATGCTATGCTCTTATATGAACTTGAACGCACAATCTTTAAAACACAATAAATCCTGAGTACATACAAATAGAATAACAACTTGTCCTCTTCCACACTTCCCCTCCCCCCTCTCGTGGACATCATGCTGCTGGTGGTGTGTCATTTCCACCAAAAGCCAACTTGATGGGCAATATAAAATTGCAGCCTTGTATTGCGGTCACATTGCTGTGAGAAAACAAAGATTTACCACACCTTGGAAATAAATGCTACGTTCTTATATAAACATGAACGAACTATCTTCAAAACACTATAAAGCCTGAGTACATACCAGTAGAATAACAACCTGTCGCTTTCCACTTGCCCCCAACCCCCCATCTGAGTAATAATCATGCTGAAGGTGGTGTGTCATTTCCACCAAAAGCCCACTTAATGGGCAAATAAAAATTGCACCCTTTTAATTCGATCACATTGCTGTGAGAAAACAAAGATGTACTACATGTTGGAAATAAAATGCTACGTTCTTTTATGAACTCGAATTAACAATCTTTAAAATACTATAAAGGCTGAGTACATACCAGTAGAGTAACAAGTTGTCCTCTTCCACTTCCCTCCCCCCCCTACTCGTGGACATCATGCTGCTGGTGCTGTGTCCTTTCCACCAAAAACCCACTTGATGGACAAAAAAAAATTGCAGTATTGTAATGCGATCACCCTGCTTTGAGAAAACAAAGATATACTACACATTGGAAATAAAATGCTACCTTTTTATATGAACTTGAACGAACTATCTTTAAAACACTATAAATCCTGAGTAAATACCAGTAGAATAAAAACTTGTTCCCTTCCGTTTGCCCCCCCCCCCCATCTCGTAAAAATCATGCTGCAGGTGGTGTGTCATTTCCACCAAAAGCCCACTTGATTGGCAAATAAAAATTGCAGCCTTGTAATGCTATCACACTGCTGTGAGAAAACAAAGATTTACTACACCTTGGAAATAAAATGCCACATTCTTATATGAACTAAAATGAACTATCTTTAAAAAACTATAAATTCTGTGTACATACCAGTAGAATACGAACTTGTCCTCTTCCACTTGTCCCCGCCCTCCCCTCTCATGGACATCATGCTGCTGATGGTGTGTCATTTCCACCAAAAGCCCACTTGATGGGCAAATAAAAATTGCAGCCTCGTAATGCGGCCACCCTGCTGTGAGAAAACAAAGATTTACTACACCTTGGAAATAAAATGCCACATTCTTATATGAACTTGAACAAACAATCTTTATAACCCTATAAAGCGTAAGTACATACCAATAGTATAACAACTTGTCCTCTTCCAGTTCACACCCCCCCCCCCCCCCCCTCGTAGATATCATGCTGCTTATGGTGCATCATTTCCACCAAAAGGCCACTTGATGGGCAAATAAAAATTGGAGCCTTGTAATGCGATCACCTTGCTGTGAAAAAACAAACATTTAGTACACCTTGGAAATAAAATGCCACGTTCTTATATGAACTTGAATGAACTATCTTTAAAACACTATAAAGCCTGAGTACATACCAGTAGAATAACAACTTGTCCTCTTCCACATCCCCCCTCCCCCCCCCCCCCCCCCCCCGTGGACACCATGCTGCTGGGGGTGTGTCAATTCCTCCAAAAGCCCTCTTGATAGGAAAATAAAAATTGCAGCTTTGTAATGCGATCACCCTGCTGTGAGAAAACAAAGATTTAGTACAGCTTGGAAATAAAATGCTACGTACTTATATGACATTGAACATACTATCTTTAAAACACTATAAAGCCTGAGTGCATACCAGTAGAATTACAATTTGTACTCCTCCACTCCCCTCCCACCCCTCCACCGTGGACAACTTGCTTTTGGTGGTTTGTCATTTAAACCAAAAGCCCACTTGATGGGCAAATTAAAATTGAATCCTTGTAACGCGATCGCCCTGCTGTGAGAAAACAAAGATTTACTACACCTTGGAAATGAAATGCTACGTTCTTATATGAACTAGAACGAACTATCTTTAAAACACTATACTGCCTGAGTACATACGAGTAGAACAACAACTTGTCCTCTTCCACTCCCGACCCTCCCCCCTCTTGAGGACATCATACTGCTGGTGGTGTGTCATTTCCACCAAAAGCCCACTTGATGGGCAAATATAAATTGAAGCCTTGTAATGCGAATGCCCTGCTGTGAGAAAACAAAGATTTACAACACGTTGGAAATAAAATGCTACGTTCTTATATGATCATGAACGAATTATCTTTAAAACACTTTAAAGCCTGAGTACATACCAGTCGAATAACAACTTGTCCTCTTCCACTTGCCTCCACCCCTGCCTCTCGTAAAAATCATGAAGCTGGTGATGTGTCATTTCCACCAAAAGCCCACTTGATGGGCAAATATATATTCCAGCCTTCTAATGCAGTCACACTGGTGTGGGAGAGCAAATATTTACCACACCTTGGAAATATAATGCTACGTTCTTATATGAATTTGAATTCACTATCTTTAAAATACTATATAGCCTGGAAACATACCAGTAGAATAACAAGTTGTTCTCTTCCACTTCCCCCCCACCTCTCGTGGACATCATGCTGCTAGTGGTATGTCATTTCCACCAAAAGCCCACTTGATGGGGTAATAAACATTGCAGCATTGTAATGCTATCACCCTGGTGTGAGAAAACAAAGATATACTACACATTAGAAATAAAATGCTACGTTCTTATATCATGTTGAACGAACAATCTTTAGAACGCTATAAGGCCTGAGTACATACCAGCAGAATAACAACTTGTCCTCTTCCAATTCCACCCTCGCCCACTCTCGTGGACATCATGCTGCTGGTGGTGTGTCTTTTCAACCAAAAACCCACTTGATGGGCAAATAAAAATTGATGCCATGTAATGCGATCACCCTGCTGTGAGAAAATAAAGATTTACTACACCTTGGAAATAAAATGCTACGTTCTTATATGAACTTGAACGAACAATCTTTAAAACACTATAAAGCCTGAGTACATTCCAGTAGAATGAGAACTTGTTCTTTTCCACTCCCCCCCACTAGTGGACATCATGCTGGCGGTGGTGTGTCATTTCCACCAAAAGCCCACTTGCTGGGCAAATAAAAATTGCAGCTTTGTAATGCGAACACACTGCTTTGAGAAATCAAAGATTTACGACACCTTGGTAATAAAATGCTACGTTCTAATATGAACAAGAATGAACTATCTTTAAAACACACTAAAGCTTCAGTACATACCAGTAGAATAACAACTTGTCCTCTTCCAGTTGTCCCCGCACCCCCCCCCCCCCCCCCCCCCGCCACTCGTGGACATCATGCTGCTGGTGGTGTGTAATGTCCACCAAAAGCAAATTTGAAGGGCAAATAAAAATTGCAGTGTTCTAATGCGATAACCCTGCTGTGAGAAAACAAACATTTACTAAACCTTAGATATAAAATGCTACGTTCTTATATGAACTTGAACGAACATTCTTTAAAACACTATAAAGCCTGAGTACATAAGAGTAGAATAACAACTAGTCGCCTTTTACTCTCCCCCATCCCTCACGTGGACATCTTGCTGCTGGTGGTGTGTCATTTCCACCAAAAGCCCACTTCATGGGCAAATAAAAATTGCAGCGTTGTAATGCAATCAGGCTGCTGTGAGGAAACGAAGATTTACTAAACCTTAGAAATAAAATGCTATGTTCTTGAATGAACTAGTACAAAAAATCTGTAAAACGCTATAAAGCCTGAGTACATAATAGTGGAATGAGAACTTGTCCTCTTCCACCCCCCCCCCCCCCCCGCCACTCGTTGAAATCATGCTGGTGGTAATGTGTCATTTCCACCAAAAGCCCACTTGATTGGCAATTAAAAAGTGCAGCCTTGTAATTCGATCACCCTGCTGTTAGAAAACAAAGATATACTACACCTTGCAAATGAAATGCTACGTTCTTATATGAACTTGAACGAACTATCTTTAAAACACTATAAAGCCGGAGTACATACCAGTAGAATAACAACTTGGCCTGTTTCACTACCCCCCCCCCCCCTCACGTGGACATCATGCTGCTGGTGGTGTGTCATTTCCACCTAAGGCCCACTTGATGGGCAAATAAAAACTGCAGCCTTGTAATGCGATAACCCTGCTGTGAGAAAACAAAGATTTAATAAACATTACAAACAAAACGCTACGTTCTTATGTGAACTTGAATGAACAATCTTTAAAACACTATAAAGGCTGAGTACACACCAGTAGAATAACAACTTCCCCTCTTCCATTTCCCCCAAACACCCCCCTCCCCCCCCCCCCCCCCACCCCCGCCGCACTCGTGGACATCAGGCTTCTGGTGGTGTGTCATTTCCACCAAAAGCCCACTTGTTGGGCAAATAAAAATTGCAGCCTTGTAATGCGATCACCCTGCTGTGACAAAACAAAGATATCCTAAACATTGGAAATAAAATGTTACGTTCTTATATGAACTTGAGCAAACAATCTTTAAAACACTATAAAGCCTTAGTACATACCAGTAGAATAACAACTTGTCCTGTTCCACATCCCCCCATCCCCTCTCATGGACATCATGCTGCTGGTGGTGTGTCATTTCCACCAAAAGCCCACTTGATGGGCAAATAAAAATTGCACCTTTGCAATGCGATCACCCTGCTGTGAGAAAACAAAGATATACTACACATTAGAAATAAATTACTACGTTCCTGTATGAACCTGAACAAACAATCTTTAAAACACTATAAAGCCTGAGTGCATACCAGTAAAATGAGAACTTGTCCTCCTCCACCCCCCCCCCCCCCCCCCCCCCCCGGCCGAACTAGTGGACATCATGCTGGTGGTGGTGTGTCATTTCAACCAAAAGCCCACTTGATGGGAAAATAAAAATTGCAGCATTGTAATGCGAACACACTGCTTTGAGAAATCAAAGATTTACGTCACCTTGGTAATAAAATGCTACATTCTTATATGAACTTGAACGGACAATGTTTAAACACTATTAAGCCTGAGTACATACCAGCAGAATAACAACATGTCCTCTTCCACTCCCCTTCAACACCCCCCCCCCCCCTATCGTAAATATCATGCTGCAGGTGGTGTGTCATTTCCACCAAAAGCCCACTTGATGGGCAAATGAAAATTGAATCCTTGTAACGCGATCGCTCTGCTGTGAGAAAACAAAGATTTACTACACCTTGGAAATAAAATGCTACATTATCATATGAACTAGAATGAACTATCTTTAGAACACTATAAAGCTTCAGTACATACCCGTAGAAAAACAACTTGTCCTCTTCCACTTGCCCCCGCCCCCCCTCTCGTGGACATCATGCTGCTGGTGGAGTGTCATTTCCACCAAAGGCCCACTTGATGGGCAAATAAAAACTGCAGCCTTGTAATGCGATCACCCTGCTGTGAAAAAACATAGATTTAATAAATATTAGAAACAAAATGCTACGTTCTTATGTGTACTTGAACGAACAATCTTTAAAACACTATAAAGCCTGAGTACATACCAGTAGAATAACAACTTGTCCTCTTCCATTTCCCCCAACTCCCCCCCCCCCCCCCCTCCCTCCCTCCACACTCGTGGACATCAGATTTCTGGTGGTGTGTCATTTCCACCAAAAGTCCACTTGATGGGCAAATAAAAATTGAAGCCTTGTAATGCGATCACACTGCTGTGAGAAAACAAAGGTATACTACACATTTGAAATAAATTGCTACGTTCCTATATGAACTTGAACAAACAATCTTTAAAACACTATAGTGCCTGTGTACATACCAGTAGAATAACAACTTGTCCTCTTCCACTTCCCCCCCCCCCCCCCACTCGTGGACAACATGCTGCTGGTGGTGTGTCATTTCCACCAAGAGCCCACTTGATGAGCAAATAAAAATTGCAGCTTTGTAATGCGATCACCCTGCTGTGAGAAAACAAAGATTTACTAAACCTTGGGAAAAAAAGGTATGTTCTTATATGAACTTGAACAAACAATCTTTAAAATACTATAAAGACTGAGTACATACCGGAAGAATAACAACATGTCCTCTTACACTCCCCCCCCCCCCCCCCACACTGCCACACTCTCCTGGAAATCATGCTGCTGATGGTGTGTCTTTTCCATCAAAAGCACACTTGATGGGAAAATAAAAATTGCAGCCTTGTAATGCGATCACCCTACTGTGAGATAACAAAGTTTTACTACACCTTGGAAATAAAATGCTACGTTCTTATATTCCCTTGAACGAACAATCTTTAAAACACTATAAAGCCTGAGTACATACCAGTAGAATAACAACTTGTCCTCTTCCACTCCCCCCCCCCCCCCCCCCTCAGGTGGACATCATGCTGCTGGTTGTGTGTCATTTCCACCAAAAGTCCACTAGATGGGGAAATAAAAATTGCAGCCTCGTAATGCGATCACCCTTGTGTAATAAAAACAAATATTTACTACACCTTGGAAATAAAATGCTACATTCTTATATGAACTTGAACAAACAATCTATAAAACACTGTAAAGCCTGGGTACATACCAGCAGAATAACAAAATGTCCTCTTCCACTCCCCCCAACCCACTCGTGGACATCACGCTGCTGGTAGTGTGCCATTTCCACCAAAAGCCCCTTTGATGGGCTAATAAAAATTGCAGCCTTGTAATGCGATCACCCTGGTGTGAGAAAACAAAGATATACTACACATTAGAAATAAATTGCTACTTTCCTATATGAACTTGAACAAACTATCCTTAAAACACTATAATGCCTGTGTACATACAAGTAGAATAACAACATGTCCTCTTCCACTTACCCCCTCCCACCCCTTCGTGGACAACATGCAGCTGGTGGTGTGTCATTTCCACCAAAACCCCACTTGATGGGCAAATAAAAATTGCACACTTGTAATGCGATCACCCTGCTGTGAGAAAACAAAGATTTACTACGCCTTGGAAGAAAAATGCTGCGTACTTATATGAACTTGAACAAACAATCTTTAAAACACTATAAAGCCTTAGTACATACCGGAAGAATAAGAACTTGTCCACTTCAACTCCCCCCCCCCCCCCCCCCCACCACCACCACCACAACACTCTCGAGGACATCATGCTGCTGGTGGTGTGTCATTTCCACCAAAGGTCCACCCGATGGGAAAGTAAAAATTGCAGCCTTGTAATGCGATCACCCTGCTATGAGAAAACAAAGATTTACTACACCTTGGAAATAAAATTCTACGTTATTATATGAACTAGAATGAACTATCTTTAAAACACTCTAAAGCTTCAGTACATACCAGTAGAATAACAACTTGTCCACTTCCACTTGCCCCCGCCCCCCTCTCGTGGACGTCATGCTTCTGGTGGTGTGTCATTTCCACCAAAAGCCCCTTTGATGGGCAAATAAAAATTGCAGCCTTGTAATGCGATCACCCTGCTGTGAGAAAACAAAGATATACTACACATTAGAAATAAAATGCTACGTTCTTATATCAGGTTGAACGAACAATCTTTAAAACACTATAAAGCCTGAGTACATACCAGTAGAATAACTACTTTTCCTCTTGCACATCCCCCAATCCCCCCCCACCGCGTCACCCTAGTCGTGGACATCATGCTGCTGGTGGTGTGTCATTTCCACCTAAAGCCCACTTGATGGGCAAATAAAAATTGCAGCTTTGTAATGCGATCACAATGCTGTGAGAAAACAAAGATATACTACACATTGGAAATAAAATGCTACGTTCTTATATGAACTCGAACAAACAATCTTTAAAACACTATACAGCCTAAGTACATACCAGTAGAATAACAACTTGTCCTCTTCCAGTTCCCCCCCCCCCCTCCCAAGAACATCATGCTGCTGGTGGGGTGTCATTTCCACCAAAAGTCGACTTGACGGGCAAATAAAAATTGCAGCCGCGTAATGGGATCACACTGCAGTGAGAAAACAAAGATATACTACACCTTGGAAATATAATGCTACGTTCTTATATGGACATGAATTAACAATCTTAGAAATACTATAAAGAGTGAGTATATACCAGTAGAATAACAAGTTGTTCTCTTCAACTTCCCCCCCCCCCCCCCTTGACTTTCGTGGACATCATGCTGCTGGTGGTGTGTCATTTCCACCTAGAGTCCACTAGATGGGCAAATAAAAATGGCAGCCTCGTAATGCAATCACCCTGGTGTAATAAAAACAAACATTTACCACCCCTTGGAAATAAAATGCTACATTCCTATATGAACTTGAACAAACAATCCCTGACACATTGTAAAGCCTGGGTACATACCAGCTGAAACTCAACATGTCCTCTTCCACTCCCACCCCCCCCCCCCCCCCCTTCCACCACCCACTCGTGGACATTATGATGCTGGTAGTGTGTCATTTCCACAAAAATCCCCTTTGATGGGCTAATAAAAATTGCAGCCTAGTATTGCGATCACCCTACTGTGAGATAACAAAGATTTACTAAACCTTAGAAATAAAATGCTACGTTCTTATATGAACTTGAACGAACAATCTTTACAACTCTATAAAGTCTGAGTACACACCAGTAGAATAACACTTTGTCCTTTTCCACCTTCCCCCACCCCTCTCGTGGACATCATGTTGCTTATGGTGTGTCATTTCACCCAAAAGCCCACTTCATGGGAAAATAGAAATTGCAGCCTTGTAATGCGATCACCCTGCTGTGAGACAACAAAGATATACCACACATTGGAAATAAAATGCTACATTCTTATTTCAACTTGAACGAACAATCTTTAAAACACTATAAAGCCTGAGTACATACTAGTAGAATAACAACTTGTCCTTTTCCACTCCCCCTCCCCCCCCCCCCCCCCTCAGGTGGACATCATGCTGCTCGTGGTGTGTCATTTCCACCAAAAGTCCGCTAGATGGGCAAATAAAAACTGCAGCCTCGTAATGCAATCACCCAGGTGTAATAAAAACAAACATTTACTACCCCTTGGAAATAAAATGCTACATTCGTATATGAACTTGAACAAACAATCCCTAAAACACTGTAAAGCCTGGGTACATACCAGCAGAATAACAAAATGTCCTCTTCCACTACCCCGGCCCCCCCCCCCCCCCCCACCAACTCGTGGACATCATGCTGCTGGTAGTGTGTCATTTCCAACAAAAGCCCCTTTGATTAGCTAATAAAAATTGCAGCCTTGCAATGCGATCACCCTGCTGTGAGAAAACAATGATATACTACACATTAGAAGTAAAATGCTACGTTATTATAAGAACTAGAACGAACTATCTTTAAAACACTATAAAGCTTCAGTACATACCAGTAGAATAACAACTTGTCCTCTTCCACTTCCCCCGCCCCGCCTCTCGTAGACATCATGCTGCTGGTGGAGTGTCATTTCCACCAAAAGCCCCTTTGATGGGGCAAATAAAAATTGCAGCCTTCTAAGGCGATCACCCTGCTGTGAGAAAACAAAGATATACTACACATTAGAAATAAAATGCTACGGTCTAGTATCAGGTTGAACGAACAATCTTTAAAACACTATAAATCCTGAGTACATACCAGTAGAATAACTACTTTTCCTCTTGTACATCCCCCAACCCGCCCCCCCCCCCCCCACACGCCACCATAGTCGTGGACATCATGCTGCTGGTGGTGTGTCATTTTCACCTAAAGCCCACTTGATGGGCAAATAAAAATTGCAGCTATTTAATGCGATCACCCTGCTGTGAAAAAACAAAGTTATACTACACATCCGAATTAAAATGCTACGTTATTATATGAACTCGAACAAACAATGTTTAAAACACTATAAAGCCTAAGTATATACCCGTAGAACAACAACTTGTCCTCTTCCAGTCCCCCCCCCAAGAACATCATGCTGCTGGTCGGGTGACATTACCAACAAAACTCGACTTGGGCAAATAAAAATTGCAGCCTCGTAATGCGATCACCCTACTGTGAGAAAACAAAGATTTTCTACACCTTGGAAATGAAATGCTACGTTCTTATATGAATTTGACCGAACAATCTTTAAAACACTATAAAGCCTGAGTATATACCAGTGGAATAACAACATGTCCCCTTCCACTCCCCCCCTCCCTCCCACCATCTCATGGACAACATGCTGCTGGTGGTGTGTCATTTCCACCAAAAGCCCACTTCATAGGAATATAAAAATTGCTGCCTTGTAATGCGATCACCCTGCAGTGAGAAAACAAAGATTTACTACATCTTGCAAATATAATGCAACGTTCTTATATGAACATGAATTAACAATCATTGAAATACTATAAAGAGTGAGTATATACCAGTAGAATAACAAGTTGTTCTCTTCAACTTCCCCCCCCCCCCCCCCCCCCGCCTTTCGTGAACATCATGCTGCTGGTGGTGTGTCATTTCCACCAAAAGTCCACTAGATGGGCAAATAAAAATGGCAGCCTCGTAATGCAATCAGCCTGATGTAATAAAAACAACCATTTACTACCCCTTGGAAATAAAATGCTACATTCTAATATGAACTTGAACAAACAATCCCTGAAACACTGTAAAGCATGGGTACATACCAGCAGAATCTCAACATGTCCTCTTTCACTCCCCCCCCCCCCTTCCGCCACCCACTCGTGGACATTATGATGCTGGTAGTGTGTCATTTCCACCAAAATCCCCTTTGATGGGCAAATAAAAATTGCAGCCTTCTAATGCGATCACCCTGATGTGAGAAAGCAAAGATATACTACACATTAGAAATAAAATGCTACGTTCTTATATCAGGTTGAACGAACAATCTTTAAAACACTATAAAGCCTGAGTACATACCAGTAGAATAACTACTTGTCCTCTTGCACATCCCCCAACCCCCCCCCCCCCCCCCACTGCGCCACCCTAGTCGTGGACATCATGCTGGTGGTGGTGTGTCATTTCCACCTAAAGCCCACTTGATGGGCAAATAAAAATTGCAGCTTTGTAATGCGATCACCCTGCTGTGAGAAAACAAAGATATACTAGACATTCGAAATATAATGCTACGTTCTAATATGAACTTGAACAAACAATCTTTAAAACACTATAAAGCCTGAGTACATACCAGTGGAATAACTACTTTTCCTCTTGCACACCCCCAACACCCCCCCCCACCGCGCCCCCCTAGTCGTGGACATCATGCTGCTGGTGGTGTGTCATTTCCACCTAAAGCCCACTTGATGGGCAAATAAAAATAGCAGCTTTGTAACGCGATCACCCTGCTGTGAGTAAACAAAGATATACTAGACATTCGAAATAAAATGCTACGTTCTTATATGAACTTGAACAAACAATCTTTAAAACACTATAAAGCCTGAGTACATACCAGTAGAATAACAACTTGTCCTCTTCCACTTTCCCCCCCCCCCCCCCCTCTCGAAGACATCATACTGCTGATGGTGTGCCATTTCAACCAAAAGCCCACTTCATGAACAAATAAAAATTGCAGCCTTGTAATGTAATCACCCTGCTGTGAGAAAACAAAGATTATCTGCTTCTTGGAAATAAATTGCTATATTATTATATGATCTTGAACAAACAACCTTTAAAACACTGTAAAGCCTGAGTACATACCAGCAGAATAACAACATGTCCTCGTCCACTCCCCCCCCCCCCCCCCCCCCCCGGCAAGCTCTCTTGGACATCATGCTGCTGGTTGTGTGCCATTTTCACCAAAAGCCCCTTTGATGGGCAAATAAAAATTGCAGCCTTGTAATGCGATCACCTAGCTGTGACGAAATGATGATATACTACCCATTAGAAATAAAATGCTTAGTTCTTATATCAGTTTGAACGAACAATTTTTAAGCCATTATAAAGCCAGAGTACATAACAGTAGAATAACAACTTGTCCTCTTCCAAATCCACCCTCACCCCCTCTCGTGGACATCATGCTGCTGGTGGTGTGTCATTGCCACCAAAAGCCCACTTGATGGGCAAATAAAAATTGCAGACTCGTAATGCGATCACCGTGCTGTGAGAAAACAAAGAATTACAAAATTTCGTAATGAAATGCTACGTTCTTACATGAGCTAGAACGAACTATCTTTATAACACTGTAAAAACCAGAGTACATACCAGCAGAATAACATGTCCTCTTCACACTCCCCGCACCCTCTCGTTTTCAACACGCTGCTGGTGGTGTGTCATATCCACCAAAAGCCCCTTTGATGGGCAAATAAAAATATGAGGCTTGTAATGCGATTACCCTGCTGTGAGAAAACAAAGATATACTACGCATTAGAAATAAAAAGCTACGTTCTTGTATCAGGTTGAACCAACTATCTTTAAAACACTATAAAGCCTGAGTAAATACCAGTAGAATTACAACTTGTCCTCTACCACTCCCGCTCCCAGCCCCCCCCCCCCCCACCCCACCAGCACGTGGACATCAAGCTGCAGGTGGTGTGGCATTTCCACCAAAAGCCCACTTGACGGGCAAATAAAAATTGCAGCCTTGTAATGCGACCACACTGCTGTGAGAAAAAAAAGATTTACTAAACCTTGGAAATAAAATGCTCCATTCTTATGTGAACTAGAACCAATAGTCTTTAAACCACTACAAAGCCTGAGTACATAACAGTAGAATAACAACTTGTCCTCTTCCACTTCCCCCCTCCCCCCTCTCGTGGACATCATGCAGTTGGTGGTGTGTCATTTTCACCAAAAGCCCACTTGATGGGCAAATAAAAATTTCAGCCTTGTAATGCGATCACCCTGCTGTGAGAAAACAAAGATTTACTACATCTTGGAAATAATATGCTACGTTCTTATATGAACGTGAACAAACAATCTTTAAAATACTACAAAGCCTGAGTACATAGCAATAGAATAACAAGGTGTCCTCTACCACACCCACGTCCCACCCCCCCTCCCCGCCACCAAGTGGACATCAAGCTGCTTTTGGTGTGTCATTTCCAAAAAAAGCCCACTTCATTGGCAAATAAAAATTGGAGACTTGTAATGTGATCACCCTGTGTGAGAAAACAAAGACATACCACCCATTGGAAATAAATTGCTACGTTCTTATATGAACTTGTACAAACAATCTTTAAAACATTATAAAGCATGAGTACATACCAGTAGAATTACAAATTGTCCTCTTCCACTTGCCCCCACCCCCCTCTTCTCGTGGACATCATGCTGCTGGTAGTGTGTCATTTCCACGAAAAGCCCAGTCGATGGGAGAATAAAAATTGCAGCCTTGTAACGCGATCACCCTGCCGTAAGAAAACAAACATTTACTACACCTTGGAAATGAAATGCTACGTTCTTATAAAAACTTGAATGAACTATTTTTAAAACACTATAAAACCTGAGTACATACCTGTAGAATAACAACTTGTCCTCTTCCACTACCACCCCCCCCCCCCCCCCGTCACTCCCGTGGACATCATGCTGCTGATGGTGTGTCATTTCCACCAAAAGCCCACTTGATGGGCAAATAAAAATTGCAGCCTCGTAATGCGATCCCCTGCTGTGAGAAAACAAAGATTTATTACACCTTGGAAATAAAACGCTAAGTTCTTATATGAACTTGAATTAACAATCTTTAAAACACTATAAAGCCTGAGTACATACCAGTAGAATTACAAATTGTCCTCTTCCACTTGCCCCCCCCCCCCCCTCTCGTGGACATCATGCTGCTGGTAGTGTGTCATTTCCACGAAAAGCCCACTTGATGGGAGAATAAAAATTGCAGCCTTGTAACGCGATCACCCTGCTGTGAGAAAACAAAGATTTACTACACCTTGGGAATAAAATACTACGTTCTTAAATGAACTTGAACAAACAATCTTTAAAATACTACAAAGCCTGAGTATGTACCAGTAGAATAACAACTTGTCCTCTTGCACACCCACGCCCCCCACCCCCCCCCCCCCCCCAACACTCGTGGACATCAAGCTGCAGGTGGTGTGGCATTTCCACCAAAAGCCCACTTGACGGGCAAATAAAAATTGCAGCCTTGTAATGCGACCACACTGCTGTGAGAAAAAAAAGATTTACTAAACCTTGGAAATAAAATGCTCCATTCTTATGTGAACTAGAACCAATAGTCTTTAAACCACTACAAAGCCTGAGTACATAACAGTAGAATAACAACTTGTCCTCTTCCACTTCCCCCCTCCCCCCTCTCGTGGACATCATGCAGTTGGTGGTGTTTCATTTTCACCAAAAGCCCACTTGATGGGCAAATAAAAATTTCAGCCTTGTAATGCGATCACCCTGCTGTGAGAAAACAAAGATTTACTACATCTTGGAAATAATATGCTACGTTCTTATATGAACGTGAACAAACAATCTTTAAAATACTACAAAGCCTGAGTACATAGCAATAGAATAACAAGGTGTCCTCTACCACACCCACGTCCCACCCCCCCTCCCCGCCACCAAGTGGACATCAAGCTGCTTTTGGTGTGTCATTTCCACCAAAAGCCCACTTCATTGGCAAATAAAAATTGGAGACTTGTAATGTGATCACCCTGTGTGAGAAAACAAAGACATACCACACATTGGAAATAAATTGCTACGTTCTTATATGAACTTGTACAAACAATCTTTAAAACATTATAAAGCATGAGTACATACCAGTAGAATTACAAATTGTCCTCTTCCACTTGCCCCCACCCCCCTCTTCTCGTGGACATCATGCTGCTGGTAGTGTGTCATTTCCACGAAAAGCCCACTCAATGGGAGAATAAAAATTGCAGCCTTGTAACGCGATCACCCTGCCGTAAGAAAACAAACATTTACTACACCTTGGAAATGAAATGCTACGTTCTTATAACAACTTGAATGAACTATTTTTAAAACACTATAAAACCTGAGTACATACCTGTAGAATAACAACTTGTCCTCTTCCACTACCCCCCCCCCCCCCCCCATCACTCCCGTGGACATCATGCTGCTGATGGTGTGTCATTTCCACCAAAAGCCCACTTGATGGGCAAATAAAAATTGCAGCCTCGTAATGCGATCACCCTGCTGTGAGAAAACAAAGATTTACTACACCTTGGAAATAAAACGCTAAGTTCTTATATGAACTTGACTTAACAATCTTTAAAACACTATAAAGCCTGAGTACATACCAGTAGAATTACAAATTGTCCTCTTCCACTTGCCCCCACCCCCCCCCCTCTCGTGGACATCATGCTGCTGGTAGTGTGTCATTTCCACCAAAAGACCACTTGATGGACAAATAATTATTGCAGCCTTGTAATGCAATCACCTTGCTGTGAGAAAGCTAAGGTTTACTACACCTTGGAAATAAAATGGTAAGTTCTTATATGAACTTGAACGAACAATCCTTAAAAAACCTTAAAGCCAGAGTACAAACCAGTAGAATAACAACTTGTCCTCTTCCACTTCTCCCCACCACCCCCTCTCGTGGACATCACGATGCTGGTGGTGTGTCATTTCCACAAAAAGCCCACTTGATGGGCAAATAAAAACTGCCGCCTTGTAATGCGATCACCCTGGTGTGAGAAAACAAAGATATGCTACACACTGGAAATAAATTGCGACATTCTTATATGAACTTGGACGAACCATCTTCAAAATACAATAAGGACTGAGTACATACCAGTAGAATAACAACTTGCCTCTTCCAACCCACCCCCGCCACCCCTCGTGGACATCATCATGCTGCAGGTGGAGTGTCGTTTTCACCAAAAGCCCACTTCATGGGCAAATAGATATTGCAGACTTGTAATGCGATCACCCTCTTGTGAGAAGACAACGATCTACTACGCCTTGGGAATAAAATACTACGTTCTGATATGAACTTAAACAAATGATCTTTAAAACACTATAAAGCCTGAGTACATACCAGTAGAATAACAACTTGTCCTCTTCCACTCCCCCCCCGGCAAGCTCTCTTGGACATTATGCTGCTGGTTGTGTGCCATTTTCACCAAAAGCCCCTTTGATGGGCAAATAAAAATTGCAGCCTTGTAATGCGATCACACTGCTGTGAGGAAATAATGATATACTACCCATTAGAAATAAAATGCTACGTTCTTATCAGGTTGAACGAACAATTTTTAAAACACTATAAAGCCAGAGTACATACCAGTAGTGTAACAACTTGTCCTCTTCCAAATACGCCCTCACCCCCTCTCGTGGACATCATGCTGCTGGTGGTGTGTCATTGCCACCAAAAGCCCACTTGATGGGCAAATAAAAATTGCAGACTCATAATGCGATGACCGTGCTGTGAGAAAACAAAGATTTACTACATTTTGGTAATGAAATGCTACGTTCTTATAAGAGCTAGAACGAACTATCTTTATAACACTGTAAAAACTAGAGTACATACCAGCAGAATAACATGTCCTCTTCCACTCCCCGCACCCTCTCGTGGTCATCACGCTGCTGGTGGTGTGTCATATCCACCAAAAGCCCCTTTGATGGGCAAATAAAAATATGAGGTTTGTAATGCGATCATCCTGCTGTGAGAAAACAAAGATATACTACACATTAGAAATAAAAAGCTACGTTCTTGTATCAGGTTGAACGAACTATCTTTAAAACACTATAAAGCCTGAGTACATACGAGTAGAATAACAATGTGTCCTCTTCCAATTCCACCATTGCCCCCTCTCGTGGTCATCATGCTGCTGGTTGTGTGTCTTTTACACCAAAAACCCACTTGATGGGCAAATAAAAATTGCAGCCATGTAATGCGATCAGCCTGCTGTGAGAAAACAAAGATTTACTACACCTTGGAAATGAAATGCTACGTTCTCATATAAATTTGAACGAACTATCTTTAAAACACTATAAAGCCTGAGCTCATGCGAGAGGGTTACAACTTGTCCTATTCCACTCCCGCGTCCCGCACCCTCCACTCCCCCCCACTTGACGACAAATAAAAATTGCAGGCATGAAATGTGATCACCCTGCTGTGAGATAACAAAGATATACTACACCTTGGAAATGAAATGCTACGTTTTTATGTGAACTTGTACGAACAACCTTTAAATCACTATAGAGCCTGAGTACATACCAGTAGAATTACAACTTGTCCTCTTCCACTCCCGCTCCCCCCCCCCCCCCCCCCCCCCCCCCCCCCCCCACTCTCCGGCACGTGGTCATCAATCTGCAGGTGGTGTGTCATTTCCACCAAAAGCCCACTTGACGGGCAAATGAAAATTGCAGCCTTGTAATGCGATCACCCTGCCGTAAGAAAACAAACATTTACTACACCTCAGAAATGAAATTCTACGGTCTTGTAACAACTTGAACCAACTATTTTTAGAACACTACAAAACCTGAGTACATACCAGTAGAATAACAACTTGTCCTCTTCCACTTCCCCCCCCCCCTCCCGTGGACATCATGCTGCTGATGGTTTGTCATTTCCACCAAAAGCCCACTTGATGGGCAAATAAAAATTGCAGCCTCGTAATGCGATCACCCTGCTGTGAGAAAACAAAGATTTACTACACCTTGGAAATAAAATGCTGAGTTCTTATATGAACTTGAATTAACAATCTTTAAAACACTATAAGGCCTCAGTACATACTAGGAGAATAAAAACTTGTCCTCTTCCACTTCCCCCCCCCCCCCCCCCACTCATGGACATCATGCAGTTGGTGGTGTGTCATTTCCACCAAAAGCCCACTTGATGGGCAAATAAAAATTGTAGCCTTGTAATGCGATCACCCTGCTGTGAGAAAACAAAGATTTACTACACCTTGGGAATAAAATGCTAAGTTCTTATATGAACTTGAACGAACAATCCTTAAAAAACCTTAAAGCCAGAGTACAAACCAGTAGAATAACAACTTGTCCTCTTCCACTTCTCCCCTCCACCCCCTCACGTGGACATCACAATGCTGGTGGTGCGTCATATCCACCAAAGCCCCACTTGATGGGCAAATAAAAATCGCAGCCTTGTAATGCGATCACCCTGGTGTGAGAAAACAAAGATTTACTACACATTGGCAATAAAATGCTAAGTTCTCATATGAAAGTGAATGAAAAATCTGTAAAATACTATAAAGCCTGAGTACATACCAGTAGAATAACATCTTGTCCACTTCCACTTGCCCGCTCCCTCCCAACCACCCCCCCCCCCCCCCTCGTTGATATCGTGCTACTGGTGGTCCGTTATTTCCACAAAAAACCCACTTGATGGGCAAATAAAAACTGCTGCCTTGTAATCCGATCACCCTGGTGTGAGAAAACAAAGATATGCTACACACTGGAAATAAATTGCGACATTCTTATATGAACTTGAACGAACCATCTTTAAAATTCAATAAGGCCTGAGTACATACCAGTAGTATAACAACTTGCCTCTTCCAACCCACCCCCGCCACCCCTCGTGGACATCACATGCTGCCGGTGGAGTGTCATTTCCACCAAAAGCCCACTTGATGGGCAAATAAAAATTGCAGCCTTTAATGCCATCACCCTGCTGTGAGAAAACTAAGATTTACTACACTTAGGAAATGAAATGCGACGTTCTTATATTTACTTGAACCCCCCCTCTTGTGGAAATCATGCTGTTGGTGTGATGTCATTTCCACCAAAAGCGCACTTGATGGGCAAATAAAAGTTGCAGCTTTGTTGCGATCACCCTGCAGTGGGAAAATAAAGATTTACAACACCTTGGAAATAAAATGCTACGTTCTTATATGATCTTGAACGAACAATCATTAAAACACTATAAAGCCTGAGTACATACCAGTAGAATAACAAGTTGTACTCTTCCACTTACAACCCCTTCTTCCAGTGGACATCATGCTGCTGCTGGTGTGTCATTTCCACCAAAAGCCCACTTGATGGACAAATAAAAATTGCAGAATTGTATTTTACTACACTTTGGAAATAAAATGCTACGTTCTTATATGAACTTGAACAAACAATCTCTAAAACACTATAAAGCCTGAGTACATAAGAGAAGAATAACAATTTGTCCGTTCCACTTCCCCTCCCCCCCCCCCACCCCCCCCTCTCATCGTCGTCATGCTGCTGGTGCTGTGTCCTTTCCACCAAAAGTCCACTTGATGGGCAATTAATAATTGCAGCCTTGTAATGTGATCACCCTGCTGTGAGAAAACAAAGATTTACTACACCCGGGAAATAAAATGATACGTTCTTAAATGAACTTGAATAAACTATATTTAAAACACTATAAAGCCTAAGTACATACCAGTAGAATAACATGTCCTCTTCCACCTGCCCCCTCCCCTCCCCTCGTGGACATCATGTTGCTGGTGGTATGTCATTTCCACCAAAAGCCCACTTGATGGACAAATAAACATTGCAGCCGTGTAATGCGATCACCCTGCTGTGAGAAAACAAAGTATTTCTACACTTTGGAAATAAATTGCTACGTTCTTATATGAACTTGAACAAATAATCTTTGTAACACTATAAAGCCTGAGTACATACCAGTAGAATAACAACACGCCCTTTTCCACTTCCCTTCCCCCCTTTCGTGGACATCAAGCTGCTGGCGGTGTGTCATTTCCACCAAGAGTCCAGTTGATGGTCAAATAAAAATTGCAATCTTGTAATGCGATCACCCTGCTGTCAGAAAACAATGATTTCCAATACTTTGGAAATAAAATGACAGATTCTTATTTGAATTTGAACGAACTATCTTTAAAACACTATAAAGCATGATTACATACAAGTAGAATAACAGCTTGTCCTCTTCCACTCCCGACCCCCCCCCCCCCCCCCTTCGTGGTCATCGTGCTGCTGGTGGTGTGTCATTTCCACGAAAAGCCCACATGATTGCCAAATAAATATTGAAGCCTTGTAATGCGATCACCCTGCTGTGAGAAAACAAAGATTTACAACACCTTGAAAATAAAATGCTACGCTCTCATATGTAATTGAACGAACTATCTTTAAAACACCATAAAGCCAGAGTATATACCAGTTGAATACAAACTTGCCCTCTTCCACTCCCCCCTCCACACAACCCCTCTCATGGACATCATGCTGCTGGTGGTGTGTCATTTCCACCAAAAGCCCACTTGACGGGCATATAAAAATTGTACGCTTGTAATGCGATCACCCTGCAGTAAGAAAACAAAGATTTACCACTCACTGGAAGTAATATGCTACATTCTTATATGAACATAAACGAACAATCTTTAAAACACTATAAAGCCTGAATAAATACCTGTAGAATGACATCTTGTCTTCTTCCGCTTCCCCCCCCCCCCCCCTCTCGTGGTGATCATGCTGCTGGTGGTGTGTCATTTCCAACAATAGCCCACTTGATGGGCAAATAGAAATTGCAGCCTTTAGTGCCATCACCCTGCTGTGAGAAAACAAATATTTACTACACTTTGGAAATAGAATGCTTTTTCCTAATATGAACTTGAACGAACAAACTTTAAAACACTATAAAGCCTGAGGAAATAAAAGTAGTATAACAACTTATCCTCTTCCACTTCCCCCCCCCCCCCCCCCCAAGTGGACATGAAGCTAAGCTGCTGGTGGTGTGTCATATCCACCAAATCCCACTTGATGGGCAAATAAAAACTGCAGCCTTGTAATGCGATCACCCTGCTGTGAGAAAACATAGATTTACTTCATCTTGGAAATAAAATGGTACGTTCTTATATGAACTTGAACGAACAATCTTTAAAATTCTATAAAGCCGGAGCACATACCAGTAGAATAACATTTTGTCCTCTTCCTCTCCCCATCACCCCCTCGTGGACATCGTGCTGCTGATGGAGTGTCATGTGCACCAAAAGCCCACTTGATGGGCAAATAAAAATCGCAGCCTAGTAATGCGATCACCATGCTGTGAGAAAACATAGATTTACCACACCGTGGAAGTAAAATGCTACGTTCTTAAATGAACTTGAACGACCATTCTTTAAAACACTTTAAAGCCTGAGCACATACCTGTAGAATAACAATTGATCCTCTTCCTCTTACCCCCCCCCCCCCCCCCTTTTCGTAGACATCAAGCTGGTGGTGGTGTCATTTCCAGCAAAAGCTCACTTGACGGGCAACTAAAAATTGAAATTGCAGCCTTGTAATGCGATCACCTTGCAGTGAGAAAACAAAGATTTACTACACCTTGGATATTAAATGCTACGTTCATATAGGAATTCGAACGAACTATCCTTAAAGTATTATAAAATCTGAGTACATACCAGTAGAACAACAACTTGTCCTCTTCCACTTCCCCCCTCCCCCCCCCACTTGTGGACATCGTGCTGCAGCTGTTACATCATTTCCACCAAAAGCCCATTAGATGGGCAAATAAAAATTGCTGCCTTGAAATGCAATCACCCTGCAGTGAGAAAACAAATATTTACTACACCTTGAAAATCAAATGCTACGTTCTTATATGGAATTGAACGAACAATCTTTAAAATACTATAAAGCCTGAGTACATACCAGAAGAATAACAACTTGTCCTCTTCCACTCCCGCACCCGCCCCCCCCTAGTGGACATCATGCTGATGGTGGTGTGTCATTTCCACCTAAAGCCCACTTGATGGGCAAATAAAATCTGCAGCCTTGTAATGCGATCACTCTGCTGTGAGAAAACAAAAATTTACTACACCTTGGAAATAAAATGCTACGTTCTTATATGGAATTGAACGAACAATCTTTAAAATACTATAAAGCCTGAGTACATACCAGTAGAATAACAACTTGTACTCTTGCACTTTCTCCCCACCCCCGCCCTCGTGGACATCATGCTGCTGGTTGTGCGTCATTTCCACCAAAAGACCACTTGATGGGCAACTAAAAATTGCAGCCTTGTAATGCGATCACCCTGCAGTGAGAAAACAAAGAATTACTGCACCTTGGACATTAAATGCTACGTTCTTATATGAACTTAAATGAACAATTTTTAAACTACTATAAAGCCTGAGTACATACCAGTAGAAAACAACGTGTCCTCTTCCACTTCCCCCCACTTCCCCCGACCCCCCCCCCCCCCCACTCATGGACATCATACTGCTGGTGGTGTGTCATTTCCACCAAAAGCCCACTTGTTGGGCAAATAAAAATTACAGCCTTGTCATGCGATCTCCCTGCAGTGAGAAAACAAAGATTTACTACACATAGGAAATAAAATGCTAAGTTATTATGTGGACTTTAACGAACAATCTTTAGAATACCATAAAGCCTATGTACATACCAGCAGAATAACAACT
Organism: Schistocerca piceifrons; assembly: GCF_021461385.2. Lineage (NCBI taxonomy): Eukaryota > Metazoa > Arthropoda > Insecta > Orthoptera > Acrididae > Schistocerca > Schistocerca piceifrons. Next base: position 1,443,448 of record NW_025727588.1, on the reverse strand, counting down.
TGTTCTCTTCCACTTCCGCCCTCACCGCCCACTCGTGGACATCATATTTCTGGTGGTGTGTCATTTCCACCAAAAGCCCACTTGATGGGAAAATTAAAATTGCAGCCTTTTAGTGCGATAACCCTGCTGTGAGAAAATAAAGATTTACTACACCTTGGAAATTAAATGCTACGTTCTTAGAAGAACCTGAACGAGCAATCTGTAAAATACTATAAAGCCTGAGTACATACCAGTAGAATAACAACTTGTTCTCTTCCTCTCCCCCCGCCCCCCCACCCCTTTGTGGACATCTTGCTGCTGGTGGTGTGTCATTTCCACCAAACGACAACTTGATGGGCAAAAAAAAATTGCAGCCTTGTAATCCCATCACCCTGCTGTGAGAAAATAAAGATTTACTACACCTTGGAAATTAAATGCCACGTTTTTAATTTAACTTGAACAAAGAATCTTTAAAATACAATAAAGCCTGAGTTCATAACACTAGATTAACAACTTGGCCTCTTCCTCTTCCCCCCACCCCCCCCTCTTGGACATCAAGCTGCTGGTGGTGTGTCATTTCCATCAAAAGCCAACTTGATGGGCAGATAGAAATTGCAGCCTTGTAATGCGATCACCCTGCTGTGAGAAAACAAAGATTTACTACACCTTGGAAATAAAATGCTACGTTCTTATATGGACTTGAATGAACAATCTTTAAAATGCAATATAGCCTGGGTACATACCAGCAGAATAACAACTTGTTCTCTTCCACTTCCCCCCTCACCCCCCCTCAAGGACATCATGCTGCTGGTGGTGTGTCATTTCCACTCATTGCCCACTTCATGGGCAAATAAAAATTGCAGCCTTGTAATGCAATCACCCTGCTGTGAGAAAACAAAGATTTACTACAACTTGGATATTAAATGCTACGTGCTTATATGAACTTGAACGAACAATCTTTAAAATACTATAAAGCCTGAGTACATTCCAATAGAATAACAACTTCTCCTCTTCAGCTTAACCCCCCCCCCCCCCACCCACCTCCTACCATGGACATCATGCTGCTGGTGGTGTGTCATTTCCACCAAAAGCCCACTTGATTGGCAAATAAAAATAGCAGCCTTGTAATGCGATCACCCTTCTGTGAGAAAACAAATATTTATCACACCTTGGAAATAAAATGCTCCGTTCTTATATGGACTTGAAGGAAAAATCTTTAAAACACTATAAAGCGTGAGCACATACCAATAGAATAACAACTTGTACCCTTCGCTTTTTGACCCACTTCCCCCCCTCTCATGGACATCATGCTGCTTGAGGAGTGTCATTCCCACCAAGACCCGAGTTGATGGGCAAATTAAAATTGCAGCGTTGTAGTGCGACAACCCTGATGTGAGAAAACAAAGATTTATTACACTTTGGAAATAAAATGCTACATTCTTATATGAACTTGAACGAGCAATCTTTAACACTCTATAAAGCGTGAGTACATACCAACAGAATAACAACTTGTCCTCTTCCCCCCCTCTTGTGGACATCATGCTGGTGGTGGTGTGTCATTACCACCTAAAGCCCAGATGATGGGCAAATAATAATTGCAGCCTTGTAGTGCAACAACCCCGCTCTGAGAAAACAAAGATTTGTTACACTTTGGAAATAAAATACTACATTTTTATATGAACTTGAATGAACCATCTTTAAAACACTATAAAGCGTGAGTACATACCGATAGAATAACAACTTGTCCTGTATCCCCCACTATTGTGGACATCATGCTGGTGGTGGTGTGTCATTTCCACCAAAAGCCCATTTGATGGGCAAATAAATATTGCAGACTTGTAGTGCGTCAACCCTGCTGTGAGAAAACAAAGATTAATTACACTTTGGAAATAAAATGTTATATTCTTATATGAACTTCAACGAACAATCTTTAAAACACCATAAGGGTGAGTACATACCAATAGAATAACCACTTGTCCTCTTCCCCCCCCCCACCCCCCCCCCCCTCCTTGTTGACATCATGCTGTTGGTGGTGTGTCACTTCCACCAAAACCACAGTTGATGGGTAAATAAAAATTGTAGTCTTGTAGTGCGACAATTCTGCTGTGAGATAGCAAAGATTTACTACACTTTGGAAGTTTAATGCTACGTTCTTGTATGAACGTGAACCAACAATCTTTAAAACACAATAAAGCGTGAGTACATACCAATAGAATAACAACTTGTCCTCTTCCACCCCTTTTGTGGACATCATGCTGGTGGTTGTGTGTCATTTCCACCACAAGTCCAGTTGATGGGTAAATGAAAATTGCAGCCATGTTCTGGGACAACCCTGCTTTGAGAAAAGAAAGATTTACAACACTTTGGAAAAAAAATGCTACATTCTTATACGAACTTGAAAGAACAATCTTCAAAACACTATAAAGCATCAGTGCATACCAACAGAATAACAAATTGTCCTCTTCCCTCCCCCGCCCCCCCCCCTCTGACGTGGACATCGTGCTGCTGGTGGTGTGTCATTTCCACCTAAAGCCCAGTTGATGGGCAAATAAAAATTGCAGCCTTGTAGTGCGACATTCCTGCTGTGAGAAAATAAAGATTTAATACACTTTGGAAATAAATTGCTACGTTCTTATATGAACTTGAACGAACAATCTTTAAAACACTAGAAAGCGTGAGTACATACCAATAGAATAACAACTTGCCCTCTTCCCCTCCAACCCCCTCTCGTGGACATCATGCTGCTGGTGGTGTGTCATTTCGACCAAAAGCCCAGTTGACAGGCAAATAAAAACTGCAGCCTTGTAGTGCGAAAACCCTGCTGTGAGGAAACAAAGATTTACTACACTTGAAAATAAAATGCTACGTTCTAATATGAACTTGAACGAACAATCTTTAAAACACTATAAACCGTGAGTACATACCAATAGAACAACAACTTGTCCTCTTCCCCCCCCCCCCTTTTGTGATCGTAATGCTGGTGGTGGTGTGTCATTTCCACCAAAAGCCCAGTTGATGGGCAAATAAAAATTGCAGAATTGTAGTGCGACAACTCTGCTTTGAGAAAACAAAGATTAACTACACTTTGGAAATAAAATGCTACGTTCTTATATGAACTTGAAGGAACAATCTTTAAAACACTATAAAGCATGAGTACATACCAATAGTGTAACAACTTGTACCCTTCGCCTTTCCACCCCATTCCCCCCTCTCGTGGACATCGTGCTGCACGTGGTGTGTCATTTCCACCGAAAGCCCAGTTGATGGGCAAATAAAAATTGCATCCTTGTAATGTGAACACCCTCCTGTGAGAAAACAAAGATTTACTACATTTTGGAAATAAAATGCTAAGTTCTTACATGAACTTGAACGAACAATCTTTTAAACACTAAAGCCTGACTACATACCAATTGAAGGACAACTTGTCCTCTTCCCCTCCCCCTCCTCCCACTCTCGTGGTCATAATGCTGCTGGTAGTGTGTCATATCCACCAAGATTTCAGTTGATGGGCCAATAAAAATTGCAGCCTTGTAATGCGAACATCCTCCTGTGAGAAAACAATGATTTACTACACTTTTGAAATAAAATGCTATGTTGTTATATGAACTTCAACGAACAATCTTTAAAATGCCATCTTTGAAACACTATAAAGCCTGCGTACATACCAATAGAAGAACAACTCGTAATTTTCCCCTCTCCCCTCCACCCACCCCCTCCCCCCCTCTCGTGGACATCAAGATGCTGGTTGTGTGTCATTTCCACCAAAAGCCCATTTGATGAGCAAATAAAAATTGAAGCCCTGTATGGGGAACACCCTCCTGTGAGAAAACAAATGTTTACTACACTTTGAAAATAAAATGCTACGTTCTTATATGAACTTGAACAGACAACCCTTAAAACACTATAAAGCCTGTGTACATACCAATAGAAGAACAACTTGTTCTATTCCTCTCCCTCCCCACTCACGTGGCCATCATGCTGCATGTGGTGTGTCGTTTCCAATTAAAGATCAGTTCATGGGCAAATAAAATTGCAGCTTTGTAATGTGAATGCCCTCATGTGAGAATACAGAGATTTCCTACACTTTGGAAATAAAGTGGTACAATATTTCATGAACTTGAACGAACAATCTTTAAAACACTATAAAGCCTGAGTACATACCAATAGATAAACAACTTGTCCTCCGCCCCTCCCCCCCCCCCCTCTCAGATGTACATCATGCAGCTGGTGGTGTGTCATTTCCACCAAGAGCCCAGTTGATGGGCAAATAAAAATAGCAGCCTTGTAATGCAAACATCCTCTTGTGAGAAAACAAAGATTCAATACACTTTGGAAAAAAATGCTACATTCTTATGTGAACTTGAATGAACAATCTTTAAAACACTATCTTTAAGACACAATAAAGCCTGAGTACATATCAATAGAAGAACAACTTGTCCTCTTCCCCTCCCCCAACCCACCCCCCCCCCCTTCTCGCGGACATCATGCTGCTGGTGGTGTGTCATTTCCACCAAAAGCCCACTTCTTGGGCAAGTAAAGATTGCAGACTTGTAATGCGATACCCTCCCGTGAGAAACTAAACGTGTACATCACTTTGAAAATAAAACCCTACGTTCTTATACAAAGTTGAACGAACAAGCTTTAAAACACCATAAAGCCTGTGTACATACCGATGGAAAAACAACTTGTCCTCATCCCCTCCCCCTCCACCCCTCTGGTGGACATCATGCTGCTGGTGGTGTGTCATTTCCACCAAGAGCCCAGTTGATGGGCAAATAAAAATTGCAGCCTGGTAATGCGAACACCCTCCTGTGAGAAGACAAAGATTTACTACACTTTGGAAACAACATGCTATGTTCTTATATGAACATTAAGGAACAATCTTTAAAACACTATAAACCCTGAGTACATACCACTAGATGAACAACTTGTCCTCTTCCCATCCCCCCCCCCCCTCTCGTGGACATCATGCTGCTGGCAGTGTGTCATTTCCACCAAAAGCCCAGTTCATGGGAAAATAAAAATTGCAGCCGTGTAATGCGAACCAACTCCTGTGAGAAAACAAAGATTTACTACACTTTGGAAATAAAATGTCACGTACTTATATGAACTCGAACAAACAATCTTTAAAACACTATGAAACCTGAGTACATGCCAATGGGAGAACAAATTGTCGTCTTCGTCTCCCCCTCTTCTCATGGACATCATGCTGTTGGTGATGTGTCATTTCCACCAAAAGCCCAGTTCGTGGCCAAATGAAAATTGCAGCCTTGTAGTGCGAACACCCTCCAGTGAGAAAATAAAGATTTCCTACACTTTGAGAATAAAACACTACGTTGTTATATGAACTTGTCCGAACAATCTTTAAAACACTATAAAGCCTGAGTACATACCAATAGAACAACAACTTGTCCTCTTCCCCTCGCCTGCCCCCCTCTCGTGGAAATCGTGCTGCTGGTGGTGTGTCATTTCCACCAAATCCCAGTTGACGGGCAAATAAAAATTGCAGCCTTGTAATGCGAACACCCTCCCTTGAGGAGACAAAGATTTACCACACTTTGGAAATAAAATGCAATGTTCTTATATGAACTTGAAGGAACAATCTTTAAAACACAATAAAGCGTGAGTACATACCAATATAAGAACAACTTGTCCCCTTCCCCTCCCCCACCCATCCCCTCTCGTGGACATCAGGCTGCTCATGGTGTGTCAATTCCATCGAAAGCCCAGTTGATGGGCAAATAGAAAGTGCAACCTTACATCGAGAACATGAGGAAACACAGATTTACTACATTTTGGTAATAAAATACTAAGTTCTTATATGAACTTGAAAAAACAATCTTTAAAACACTACAAAGCCAGTGTACATACTAATAGGAGAACTACTTTTCCCTCTTTTCCCTCTTTCCCCCCCCCCCCCCCCCCCCTCCCCCCGTCGTGGACATCATGCTGCTAGTGGTGTGTCAATTCCACCAAAAGCCCAGTTCATTGGCAAATAAAAATTGCAGCATTACAACGCGAACACCCTACTGTGAGGAAAAAAAGATTTACTGCATTTTGGAAATAAAATACTACGTTCTTATATGAACTTGAAGGAACGCACTTTTTAAACCTGTAAAGCCTGAGTAAAATCCAATAGAAAGGGGCATGTTCGATTTCATTTTGTTGTGAACATCAAGTTGGTGGTGGTGTGTCATTTCCTCTAAAATCACAGTCGATGGGCTAAGAAATATTGCAGCTTTGTATCGAGAACACACTGCTGTGAGGAAATAAAAATTTTCTACATTTTAGATATCAAATACTTCTTACTTATATGAAGTTGTTGTAGCTACCTTTTATAAACTATAATTGTTGAGTACTTACCATACATTCATTAGTTATTTACGTGACACCTAATGATTAGTCAACAATGTTAGTCATGGATTTTTTTTAGGCACAATTTCGTTACTGCTTACTTACTGACAACATAATACTCTCAGGCATCTTTCAAATTGGTTGCTCCACTTCTCGTAATATCTTTTTGTTAATGTGTGATTATAGTTTGGTTACCAGATGCTTCAGACGAGGTCATCGATACAGGTGTACTCTTTATTATACACTGAAGGTGCTCAGAATGTTGGACACCTACCTAACATTGTGTAGAGCACACGCGAGCATGCAGATGTGTCGCAACATGACGTGGCATGGATTTGTCTAATTTCTGTATATTGAGCAAGCAGTAAAGGAAACGAAAGAAAAATTTGGAGTAGGTATTAAAATCCATGGAGAAGAAATAAAAATTTTGAGGTTCGCCGATGACATTGTAATTCTGTCTGATACAGCAAAGGACATGGAAGAGCAGTTGAACGGAATGGACAGTGTCTTGAAAGGAGGATATAAGATGAACATCAACAAAAGCTAAACGAGGATAATGGAATGTAGTCGAATTAAGTCGGGTGATGCTGAGGTAATTACATTAGGAAATAAGACACTTAAAGTAGTAAATGAGTTTTGCTTTTTGGGGTGCAAACTGACTGATGATGATTGAAGTTCAGAGGATATGAAATGTAGACTGGCAATGGCAAAGAAAGCGTTTCTAAAGAAGAAAAATTTGTTAACGTCGAGTATAGATTCAAATGTCAGGAAGTCGTTTCTGAAAGTATTTGTATGGAGTGTAGCCATGTATGGAAGTGAAATGTGGACGATGAATAGTTCGAACAAGAAGAGAATAGAAGCTCTCGAAATGTAGTGCTACAGAAGAATGCTGAAGATTAGATGGGTAGATCACATAACTAATGAGGAGGTATTGAATAGAATTGGGGAGAAGAGGAGTTTGTGGCACAACTTGACAAGAAGAATGGACTGGTTGGTAGGACATGTTCTGAGGCATCTATGGATTACAAATTTAGCACTGGAGGGCAGTGTGGAGGGTAAAAATTGAAGAGGGAGACCAAGACATGAATACACTAAGCAGATTCGGAAGAATGTAGGTTGCAGGAAGTACTGGGAGATGCAGAAGCTTGCACAGGATAGAGTAGCATGGAGAGCTGCATCAAACCAGTCTCAGGACTGAAGACCACAACAACAACAACGAAATTTCGCGAATTTATCCGTCTAGGTGACATACGTAAGTGATTAACATTGTAAGATCTTAAATTATTGAGAGTGTGAGGTGAGCCACTACATATGTGAAATGCTAGTATATGAATAATAAGCATAAGAGCCAGAATGTTGCATGCAAACATGCAAACGTGGATGCATTGTGTTGCACAGGTGCCGGATCTCAGTCTGTGGGAATGATATCCATGGCTGTTGCACTTGGTCGGTCAGTACAGGGACGGTTAACGCTATTTGCAAATAATGCTGAAGTTGTTGCCTGATGATGTCATTAAAGACAGATCTGGTAATTGAACAGGCCAAGGCAACATGTCGACGAGTATGTTGGGTTGCAACAGCGCTACGCTGGCGAGCGTTATCCTGTTGGAAAATATCTGCAATGCTATTCAAGAATGGCAGTAGAACAGTTCGAATCATCAGACTGGCATCCACATTTGTAGTCTGAGTGCGTGAGATAACCACGAAAGTGCTCCTGCTGTCATACGAAATCGGACCCAAGATCATAGCTCCAGTGTGTCTAGCATGTAGACGGGTTGGTTGCAGGCCCTCAACTGACTCTCTTCTATCCAACACACGGCCATCACTGGCATCGAGGCAATATCGCCTTTCATCAGAAAACACAACAGACCTCCACCCTGCCCTCCTATGAGCTTTCACTTGACACCACCAAACCGAAAATGGGGGTGTTTTGGGGTCAGTGGAATACACGGTACAGGGCGCCTGGCTCGGAGCTGTCCTTGGAGTAACAGATTTGTAACAGTTCATTGTGTCACTGTGGTGGCAACTGCTGCTCAGATAGCCGCTACAGAAGCAGTACGATTCGCTAGAGCCGAGTGCTGTTCATGATGGCCTCTGCTCTCGGTAATGAAAGGCCATCTGGAGCCCGGTCTTGTTGCGAACGTACAGTCTCATGACCAACGCTGCCAGCAATCAAGTACAATGCCTACATTCCTACCGAGTATTCCTGCAATATCGTAGAAGTAACATCCAGCTTCTCGTAGTCCAATTCCACGACCGCGTTCAAATTCAGTAAGGTGTTGATGATGGCATCCTTGTCACCTTAAGGGCGTTTTTGACTAATAACAACTCTTCACGTCCCATCTCAAAGCTAACTAAAGCTCCCGACCGTTGCAGCGCGTATTTCAAGCGAACACCGAGCGAGGTGGCACAGTGGTTAGACACTGGACTCGCATTCGGGAGGACGACGGTTCAATCCCGCGTCCGGCCATCCTGATTTAGGTTTTCCGTGATTTCCCTAAATCGCTCCAGGCAAATGCCGGGATGGTTCCTTTCAAAGGGCACGGCCGACTTCCTTCCCCGTCCTTCCCTAATCCGATGAGACCGATGACCTCGCTGTCTGGTCTCCTTCCCCAAACCAACCAACCAACCAATTTCAAGCGAACCGGATTTGCACTCTCCTGCAGCCCGTTTACACGGGACGCCCAAACCCGAATTTCGTACATCGACTTCCCAATAACGATTTTGGGTGGTCATGTATGCGCTTCAAAGTCGATTCTGGAAATCTACATCTACATCCATACTCCGCAAGCCACCTGATGGTATGTGGTGGAGGGAACCTTGAGAACCTCTATCGGTTCTCCCTTCTATTCCAGTATCGTACTGTTCGTGGACAGGATAGTCGGTATGCCTCTGTGTGGGCTCTAATCTCTCTGATTTTATCCTCATGGTCTCTTCGCGAGATATACCTAGGAGGGAGCAATATACTGCTTTACTCCTCGGTGAAGGTATGTTCTCGAAAACGAGCTACTGAGAGTCTGTCTTGCAGAGTCTTCCACTGGAGCTTATCTATCATCTCCGTAACACTTTCGCGATTACTAAATGATACTGTAACGGAGCGCGCTGCTCTCCGTTGGATCTTCTCTATCTCTTCTATCAACCCTATCTGGTACGGATCCCACACCGGTGAGCAGTATTCAAACAGTGGGCGAACAAGTGTACTGTAACCTACTTCTTGTGTTTTCGGACTGCATTTCCTTAGGATTCTTCCAATGAATCGCAGTCTGGCATCTGCTTTACCGACGATCAACTTTATATGGTCATTCCATTTTAAATCACTCCTACTGTCTACTCCCAGATAATTTATGGAATTAACTACTTCTAGTTGCTGACCTGATATATTGTAGCTAAATGATAAAGGATCTTTCTTTCTATGTATTCGCAGCACGTTACACTTGTCTACATTGAGAATCAATTGCCATTCCCTGCACCATGTGTCAATTCGTTGCAGATCCCCCTGCATTTCAGTAGAATTTTCCAATCCGCTTGTCATTGCCGGTTTTCCAATTCCGCAGTCGACTTTCGCTGCCATGTAAACGCAACTGGTTTTGAAATGTGCTTGGGCTGTCAGGTTTCGTATTGTTTCTGAAAATTTTCAGTTAATAAGGACGAAGTGGCTTCTCATGCAGTGAATGATAAGTAGAAATATTGCCCTGGAGCTGTTTACGCCTCGTCTAACTGAAGAGAAGCAGTAATTGTGCTGACTAAATCAAAACCGCCGGTCGTGGTGGCCAAGCGGTTCTAGGCGCTTCAGTCCGGAACCGCGCGAATCGTGCCTCGGGCGTGGATGTGTGAGATGTCCTTAGGTTAGTTAGGTTTAAGTACTTCTAAGTTCTAGGGCACTGATGACCTCATATGTTAAGTCCCATAGTGCTCAGAGCGATTTGAACCATTTTTTAAATCATAGACAGTAACAGCTGTTTTCCAAGAGTCATATTTAACTGCACTAGCAAATTCGCTTCAGACAATAAAATTTCGACACGACAGCCAAAAACGGTTTCCGAAATTCGGTTTTCGTCTTTCGGAAGACGTGTCGCATGTAAGCGAAGTGATAGTGGCAGTACCATCGCATCTCTTATGCGCCTGCCAAGAAACTGGAATAGACACCATTTTACAAGTGCAGGAACACACCTACCAAGAATCTTTTATGTCGCACAACTCCTTCTTGGTGTTGCGATTTTTTTCCGTCAGTGTGTTTAGCGAGTTGAAGTTTGTGATATCGCAGTTCAGTAATTTAGATCATGTATTCACTGATTACCCAGACATTAAGTAAAACAGAGTAGCTGCACAGAAGAGAAAATGACGGTTTACGACCTTATCTAATGTAAGTTTGATCACCAGAGAAATTTTATTGCAATATTATTACTGAATTATATTAGCGGATTAAATTGATAAACACGTCTCACTTTCGCCTGAAATGCTGCCTTTTCAGGTGAATTAGTCCCTGTCTCAAATATTTTCTTTCTCAGTAGAATGATGGTCGTGTTTAGTGATCCTGACAGATTGCTCAAAATCTGCGTTGATTCTGGTACTGTCTTCTGGGTTGTCTTAGACGAGGAGGAAACAAGTGTATGTATGATGTTTACGTATGAAGTCAGGAATTTTGTGACTTGGAATGCATACACATATGTTGAGATGTTTCGCCCCATGGTGACTGTTGTAGCACAAAGACGCAATAGTGGGATATTTCATAACGACCTACACTGTCCAGATGTTCGATTATGAAACGAATTTCACTCACCGAAGGGATCACACACCCGTAGCCTCAAAAGTGGTTGGAGCCCATTGATCATCTGGGACATCTGCTGCAACCCTGTATCAAACAATTATTTCTTGTATTGTAAACTAGATTTTACAATTGCAGAAAGTTACATAACGGCGAATGTTCTTTGACTCTACTTCCAAGAGGACGTATTCGTACCTGAAAGTTTGCTGCTTAAAAACGCTGCCTCATTCTTTTTTACGATCTCGATTTTCTTGCCTGGTTTTTCAAATGCCCTGCCGCGTCTGCTGTATATACGGGAGCTCCTAAGGTATCTGATAATCTGCGGTTTAGAATCATGAAGAGATGCTGTTCTATGATCATCAGGTCACGCGAAAGAAGGTTTCGCTACGGCTGTGATCAGCAAATATTGCAGAGGGACGGTTGACATTGTGTTGTAACTGTGAGCTAGAGGCGCGCTCTGCACTTATTGCCGAGGAACCAACTCTGCTGTATCTGTATTGAAAGATTCCGTCGGACTTTCAGCACAGATCGCGTGTATTTGATTATCTGTTCAGAATCGTTGTACGGATCAGTGAACAACTGCTGAGAAAAAACGGTTACTAAATCGGAATGACTAAACACAGCAGGCAGAGTAGGCAGTTTGGATGGAGGTAAAGCACAATTTGTGGGCCAATAATTTTCACTATGTAATCTACAACTCGACACAAAAAACTCAAGTGCAACCACACATTAACATTTAAAATCTCAGAAATGATCACTAAACATAAGACATCTACTATTTATTTTATTATGACAAACTACGTAAGTCTATAAAAATCGACATGGATTTGGCAAACTGAGATCCTGCGAAACTCAGCTCGTTCTGTTCCTCCATGAGATCCACAGCGCTCAGATTGCTACCGTGTTCCATGATTTCAGTAAGGCATTTGACACCTTCCCGCATTGCCGTTTAACGAAAAGAATACGAGTTTACGGAGTATCGGAGCAGACCTTCGACTGGATTTAAAACTTTCTTGCAGATACAACAACAACATAACATGTCGCTCTTAACAGAACAAAATAGACAGGTGTAAAGGTAATATCCGAAGTACCACAGGGAAGTGTGACAGGACCGTTGCTGTTCACAATATATATAAGTGATCTAGTAGAAAGCGTCGGATGCTCTTTAAGGCCATTCGCGGTAATTTCCAAAAACGATTGTCTATCGAAGTCGCTGGATCGATACGATACATATCGAACGTGCGATCGTAAATCGATCATGCAACTCTGGTGGCGGGCGTTATTAGTATCTTTACGATGGTCAATACAGCAATGACAAAAGAAGAGCTTTATAAAAATACTTGGAATTGCAAAGGAGACGTTTTACCTTACTCGTCGTCGGTGTTGTGGTCATGTTACAGCCCATTACGGTGGTCTGGATGGATAATTTGGAAGAATGCAAATATGTATTCTTCCTGATACTCGTTCGTTTCCCGCACTGTCCGCACTGAAATTGTAACAATATTTCAGCATTGAAACTGCTCTTACGAAGTTTTACACACTTCGCACCACCACACTCTAACACAGGCCCTTCTTCTCTCGTCTGGTAGTACTCCATATTTGCGACAAAAAGTGAAACAATTTTCTATGCTGGATAAACATGAAATTAGATTTTTCCATGTGAGAGAACCCGCCAAAGAAACATCAAGAACACCAGACATCCCACTCAATAACGACATAAATCGTCTGGGTTTCACTAGCAACTCACAAATAATTCGCGGAGGTATGTAATTCAGAGCAACTATGGGAATTTTTTTTTGTGGGTGGGGGGGGCTCAACTACTAAGGGCATTAGCGCCCAGTCACAAACGTTAGTGCACTAATAGCGTAGAAAAACGCAAGGGGGCAACATCAGAAAGTACTTACAAGGACGCATAGAAACAAAATAAAAGAGTTAGATCTTTTTTGGACAAGTCCGTGACTGTAATAAAAAGAAGGACACGAGCAGCTGCTCGAGCGTCATCAGCTGAAAGTTCCTGTAAGGCAGACGGCATGCAGAGGACAACACGAGAGTGAATAAAACGTGGACAGGACAATAAAACATGGCGCACGGTCAATGGATGACCACTGGGGCACTGTGGGGCGGGGTCACCGGACAACAGGTAGCGGTGGCTAAATCGGCAATGTCCAATCCGCTACCTGGCCAAATGACCTCCTCTCGCTGGGAAGGGCGTGAGGAGGTCGTCCGAACCGGCGGGATCGGTTTGATGGCCCTAAGCTCATTTTCACGGAGAGAGGACCAAGCCTCGTGCCACAATGATGAAACGCACCGATAAAGAACCCCACTAACATCAGTTGATGGGACACAAAAGGAAGCTGTCCGAGGCAGGAGGACAGCAGCCTTGGCCGCAGCATCAGCAGCTTCGTTCCCAGGCACACCCACGTGGCCAGGAATCCACAGAAAAAGGACACGAGCGCCGGTATCTGCTAGCGACTGAAGGGACCAGTGAATTCGTTGCACTTGAGGGTGGTCCGAATGTGGGTCACGGAGACTCTGAATGGCGCTCAAAGATTCAGAGCAGATGGCAGAGGGAGAATGACGATGGTGGCGGATATACTGAGCAGCCTGACAGAGAGCATAAACCTCAGCTGTAAAGCTTGAACACTGGTCAAGGAGCCGGTATTGAAAGGTATCGTCTCCAACGACAAAGGCACATCCGACGCCAGCAGTAGTCTTGGAACCACCTGTGTAAATAAAGATGTTATTAGCGGGCTTCGAACGAAGTTCGATAAACCCCGAGCGGTATATTGAATCCGCGGTCCTCTCCTTTGGGAGTGAGCTGAGTTCAAGGTGAACGCGAACCTGAGCCTGGAACCAAGGTGGCGTCGGGCTCTCACCCACTCGAACAACGGGAAACAGGTAAAGATGGCGATCACAATTAATTGATCACAACGCCCGCCACAGGAGTCGCATGATCGATTTACGATCGCGTGTTCGATATGTATCGTTTGGACCCAGCGCCTCGGATAGGCAATCATTGTTGGAAATCATCCTATTCGCAGATAATGCCGTTGTCTATACCAAAAAGTTGCAACGCCAGATGGTAATAAGATTTTGCAGAATGACCTGCAGAGAACTGATGAATGACGCACTCCCTGACAATTGACTTGACCCTGAACGTAAATAAATGTAACATATTGCTCATACATAGGAAAAGAAATCCACTACTGTACAGCTACACTACTGATGACAAACAGCTGGAGACAGCGTCTGCCATAAAATATCTAGGTGTAACTATCCAGAGCGATCTTAAGTAGAATGACCATATAAAACAGATAGTGGGGAAAGCAGACACCAGACTCAGATTCATCGGAAGAATATTAAGGAAATGCAACTCATCCGCGAAAGAAGTGGTTTATAAGGCGCTTGTTCATCCGATTCTTGAGTATTGTTCATCTATCTGGGATCCATGTCAGGTAGGACTGACAGAGGAGGTAGAGAAGGCCCAACGAAGAGCGGCGCGTTTCGTCACGGCATCGTTTAGCTGGCGAGAGAGCGTTACGGAGATACTAAACAAACTCACATTGAAATTTAGGGACAGCACTATTCAGGAGATTTCTGACAACTCATTACTTCCCCCCACATACATCTCGCCTATTGACCACGAGGGAATTCGAGAAATTAGAGTCAATACAGAGGCTTACCGACAATCATTCTTCCCACGCACTATTCGCGAGTGGAACTGGATTGGAGGGATTAGATGGTGCTGCCGAAAGTAGCCTCCGGCACACACCATTAGGTGGGTTGCGGAGTATGATATAGATGTTGATGTAGATGAACTGTTAGAAACCTGCATCATATTTGTGGCTTTAAAGTTGTAACAGAGGAATCCGAATTTTTTATTTAAACACCGTTGTAGTCGAAGATAATCTTAGACCGTGAAGAGTGGGCGATGGGAGAGGGGGGCGCAAAATAATATATTTCGATCCCGAGAAAAACACACACACACGCAGTATACACTGTCAAAAATGAACACATGAAACTTTTACGCAACCTGCTAACAAATAATTTACATTTATTGCACATAGTGTCAGGACTGACTAAACGCATTCCAGAAACTATTGCACCAGTTGTATGGTAGGAAACGAAGAAGGCAGTCACTGCCATCAACAGAATGTTTACAAGTTACGATCATTATCTAGTGAAGCAATAGATTGTGAACGTAAAACCAACCAGAAATATACTATGGCGCGGCGACATTAAAGACGCACGCTGCCAGCTTGTTGTCTATTCCAAGCCACTGGCAATCCAAAGAAAAACCATTTCAGGGGTCTGGTGCAGCAGGGGATACAACCCGTCGGCTTTGAACAATGACGTCACAAGTCGCCAGAGACCATGTATTACAAAGATGAAAGAACTGAGGAGAATGTTGAGAAACAAAGGAATGCGAGAGAGATAAACATTGATCTTGTCAAAAGCCGAGAGGCGATTCTTCTTAGTGTTGTAGCTCCCTTCAGTAGCTGATAAGTGTTTTTTGGCTTTTTAAAAAAAAAAAAAATTCACAAGATAGAATGAACCGATCCTACTTTATTAAGCAATCAATAAAAAACTAAAGTAAAACATAACAGCAAAAGCTGTTATGTTTTAGTTTAGTTTTTTTATAACAGCAGAAGCTGATATGTTTTAGTTTAGTTTTTTTATTGATTGCTTAATAAAGTAGGATCAGTTTATTCTATCTCGTGAGATTTTTTTTTAAAAAAGCCAAAAAACACTTATCAGCTACTGAAGCATCTGTATCTTAGGATCAGTTTATTCTATCTAGTGAGATGTTTTTTTAAAAAAGCCAAAAAAACACTTATCAGCTACTGAAGAATGTGTATATTCTAATGGGTGCGGGAACAATTAAGTCAATTAAATCACACGTTTAATGATGTACCGAATATCAAGCGATCGCTTTTAGATTAACATTCAATTATTTTAATGATAGTGCTTATTAGAACACAGAACTGCTTTATTATGTATGCCTCGAAGTGAAGACATTACGATCTATGACTAAGGAATGACGTCATTGTTCAAAGCCGACGGGTTGTATCCCCTGCTGCACTAGACCCCATTTCAGTTACCGTAGGGATTTTGAGTATGGGTGATTGTGAAGGAGATGGCTGTCGCAGAAACTGCAAGACACGAGAAACTGAGCAGTTCATATGTGCTGACTTGTCTAATAAAAACAGAAGAACCTTAACATCCTCGAAGAACGCAAACATCACACATTTTCCCAACTACCTATGAGCACATCGCTACTCATCACGAATCAGTTACAGAAGTTGAGTATCTCTTACCTTTTCGCCGAGAAAACTTCCTGCTGGACGCTGGAAACCCAGAATAACAGATTCTCTTGTAGAACTCTTGTATAGAATACTGGAAGCTTCAAATTCGCCTCGTATGTAACTGTCGAAGACAGAGCAAACAACACAAGTGTCGCGAAGGCACAGCTGCTCGTATACATACGCCGTTCAAAGAACAATTATTCGTCGCGGAAAACGCTCAGAGAGTAAACCATACGTGGCGGGAAAAACAATCTAGTAGCGGACGCGACTGAAAGTTGCGCATCAGTCGTACAGAATTTTGACATAAACTAAAAATAAAATTTATTAAATGAAGTAATGGATTGTTTTGTAAATAGCAACGTCGATTGCCCTAGCACTCTGTCAAGCTGTATCTTTCTAGAAATAATCCCCCAAAATTTTCCACCCAATGATATGGCACTATTTACAAAGGTCAAAGGTTCGACATTCGAACTTGTGGGACTCAGCGCTGCAACCTCAATTTTTTCGCAGACAGTTTGTCATACAGATAGCTGGCAAAAGAATCGTGAATATTACTTTTTCTTTCTCCGTTACAGATCTGCATATTAAAGAAAGAAATTTGTTTGTTTATTCGCATAAAAATGAATATTTACAAGTGATTTGTGTGGATCTGGAACATTCATGATTTATTCCTATTGGGTATATGGTTTTTAAAAGTAGTCTCACGACAAGGGGTTTTTATCAGTAATTAGGAAATGTGTCAAAGACAAAAGAGAACACTCAGCAGTCCACATCATTCACAATCGACATTTGTTTACCATGTGGGATCTCAATAAGTTTAAATGATAACGCAGTGAACGTCTTACTGAGGGCTCACATTAATTTCTTGTTTACAATGTACAGTGTATGTGCTGTGTTGTAGTTAGCCAACATCAACGAGAACGAGAAATATCCCACCTCTACGGAAAATTGTGTTTATACAAGGTCCGATCAAAAAGTTTACGCTTGAAGGCGTTACTGCAGCGCATATACAACGTAGCGGAAGGCCGATGCGGGTATATAAGTAGACGAGGGCTGGTGTGATACTCGTGTCTTTCCGACATGCGTGTAGTAAATGCCGAAACGTGAACTATGACGACGTTATCACCAAATGCGTCCAAACAGGAACAATGTGCAGTTATTCTTTTCTTCGCTACCGAAGGACAAACAACGGTAGACGTCCTTCGGAGAATGAAAAATGTCTACGGGGAAGCACGTCTATTGAAAACTTCTGTTGTGAAATGGTACAAGTTCCATGCTGGTCGCGATTCGACACAGGATACGGGTGGATCTGCGACGCCAGACTCATTTCAAGGAACGGGGCGTCTCCTTCACTGTGGACCGGTAACTACCCATCGCATGTGTAGCATTTGTCTCCGATGGCTGTTCTACAATGGCAGGCAGAGAGAGCAGTATACAGGCCATTTTCAGAAAGAAATATTATCGATCCTCACAATTTCTTTGCTCAAGCCACAAACTCAACCTTGTGGGAAAAGATGCAAACGCAGTGCCAGAAATTACAGACACTGTTGTCATTGTAAACACCGCTACAAACTCTTTTTAGAAAATCGACTACACGCGGAAAATATGCTTCCACTTTATCACGAATGTGTGAGACGAGATGGTCTGAAAATTATAAAACCGTCAGACTATTTTCTCAACATTTCCCAGATGCTGCGTGAGCTCTAGAGAAATTGTCTACAGACAGAAATTATGCAACGAGAATATCTACGTATCAGTTGAATTCATCCGTTACAAAACCAATACTCATTTTACCTTTACATACAGTAGCAAAGTACTCAGCAGTTCCGAAACTAGTGGTTCATTCGGTATTGCAGCTCCTGTATTATTCTGAATTACGATGCAATGTTCCTTCGGACATGCAATGCAGCGACTACAGCCGTTATGAAATACATAAAATGTATTCGCATTTGTGAATAAGGGTAACCATCAGCTGTATAATGGAATGGTGACCATGAAAACTTGTGCCGTACCGGGACTTGAACCCAGATTTCCCGCTTAACGCGAGCGGTTGCCTCACCTCTTTTTTTTTTTTTTTTTGCTTGTTGTTCGTAGTTGATTGTTGTGTTTGGTCGTTGCGGACGTCACATGACATCTGGTCAAGTTCGTTTGGTGATCCTTCCACACACTTTTTTGTTACAGAGGCCAGGCAGCTCTCTGACCAAATACGCTGAGCTACTATGCCGGCTGTAACATTTGCCTATCTGTGCACGACTCACAGCCAGACCCAAACTTCCATATGTCAGCAACCATGTGTCTACAACCTGTACTCGTACATCCATTATGTATAGTTCCGTACAGGGAAGACATTTTACTTGAAAGGTGCTTGCCCATAATCAGCGGTCAACGACAGTGACGTGCCTGTGTTATTCAGAATAAGCGGAGAGTCATCGTAGGATGTAGACGTAACTTCAGGTGGACCCTAGGGAAGTGTGTTGGAACCCTTGCTGCTCATGTTGTGTATTAATGACCTTGCATACAATATTAATAGTAATGCGGGGCTTTTTGCAGATGATGCAGTTTTGTATAACAAAGTACTTTCTGAAAGACGCTGCATGAGTATTCAGTCAGATCTTGATAAGATTTGAATGTGGTGCAGGGATTCGCAACTTGCTTTAAATGTTCAGAAATGTAAAATTGTGCACCACATAAAACAAAAACAAAAAGTAGTAACCTATGACTCTATTATCATTGAGTCACTCTTGGAATCGGCCAACTCATACAAATACCTGGGCTTTGTAGGGACATGAACTCGAATGATCACATAGGTTAAGTCGTGGGTAAAGCAGATGGTAGACTTCGGTTTATTGGCAGAATACTAGGGAAGTGCAATCAGTCTACAAAGGAGATTGTTTACACATCACACGTGCGACTGGTTTGCAAAAAATGCCCATGCGTGTGGGACTCGTTCCAAATAGGGCTAAGAGGGGATATTGAACGTATACGGTGAAGGGCAGCACGAAAGATCACAGGTTTGAAACTTCCTGGCAGATTAAAACTGTGTGCCCGACCGAGACTCGAACTCGGGACCTTTGCCTTTCGCGGGCAGGTGCTCTACTATCTGAGCTTACGAAGCACGACTCACGCCCGGTCCTCATAGCTTTACTTCTGCCAGTATCTCGTCTCCTACCTTCCACACTTTACAGAAGCTCTCCTGCGAACCTTGCAGAACTAGCACTCCTGAAAGAAAGGATAGTGCGGAGACATGGCTTAGCCACAGGCTAAGCCCGAGGCTGTGGCTTTTCTTGTTAAGCTGCTCACCTTATTCAAATTTGTGACTGTATAATGGCACAACGTCCATTTGCAACAGCGAGGTGTAAGGAAGCGTCCTATAATTACCGTTGATGCTGCCTAACTACTTCATTAGCAGCCGAAAGGAAGTGGCTTTCAACCTCGCAGCGGACTTCAGAAAAGGCGACTAAAATTCCACGTCCACGTAAGCAGACTCCCACAGACCAGACGCACCAACAGAATACTCAAGATACAAACAGAGGCTCAAAACCACTACACCTTGGATGACACACGTCAAAATTGATCTGGAAGAAGCACGGTTTAATTCAGCGGACATCACAGACAAAAGCGTCTGTAGACACAAAATACACAATTGGGAAGTAATGTCAGAGAAGACAGCACCTAAAACCGAAAGATCAAAGTGGACCGAAGAAAGGAAGAGGGTCTTTAGCCAACGAATGAAAAAGTACTGGAAGAACAGGAGGAACAAATAGTCATACATGCTTCGCGTCGTCAGATAAAGGCCTGTGAGGTGTGTAATAATAAGAATGATAAATATTTAACTATATTAATTGGAAATATGGGATGTTAAAAAAAATCACAGCTATGAGACTGGTGGTTTCCTGAAAAATTTGATTTTCACAAATATCTGTTTTTCCCTAAACTTTGCAAATGTGCTTTGGGCACTTCTGGTTCTCAGTGCCTGAATTATTGTCATATTTTACGCCAGTAAGTGAAAGAACCGGAGACTACCTTTACAGTTCACTGCAGCACCAAGCATAGTAAACTCGTAGTATTATGGAATAGCGGCAGTTCTTAATAACAAGTATTGAATCTTAGGGGGGTGTGGGTTTTGAAAGGGCACAAACCAAACTCTAACACAACCACCGCAAAATGAAAGAAATAGTAACTCATGGGAAACGTAAGCAGGACATAGCGGGAAAAAAGTAGTAAGCAACACAGAATTTCTAAAAGAGAAAATACTGCACAAGTAACGAAAAAATAACAAATCTTGGGATCGATAACCAGAAGTGAGCTGTATAGCTCAATTCTAATTGTCGATTCCATTATCGCTTTTTTGTAGTAGTACAGGAAGCGGTACCATATAGGTAAATCCTAAAGAGATTAAGGGCCCACACCTAATGAAAATGGCGTAATAAAGGAACGTGAAGTCGACAATTTGAGCGTACCACACATGAAAATTCTAAGAGAATGCACTGTAGGATTATGGAGTGGTTCGTTATATGATTTCTGTTTTGGTGTTACTTTCTATATTACTGTTGCTGCTGTAGGTGTGTGCTGTGCATTCTTTGAGAATTGCCCTGTATGGTATCACTCTAATTGTTGATTCTGTGTTCCGTAATATTTTGATTGGCTGTTAATTATTTCGTCAAAAATTTAACTTGCCCCATTCTGGTGATCAAAGAAGTCATCGAAGAAGTAGGCATAGGATGGGCAGCCACGCATGGCGGACAAATTTCACAGGTATCTGCTGAGGAGAAAGTTACGGTGGTAGGCAAGAAGGGTCGTCGAGCAGATGCGCAAAACTATAGACGTATATCTCTGACGTCGATCTGTTGTAGAATTTTAGAACATGTTTTTTGCTCGCGTATCATGTCGTTCCTGGAAACCCAGAATCTACTCTGTAGGAATCAACATGGATTCCGGAAACAGCGATCGTATGAGACCCAACTCGCTTTGTTTGTTCATGAGACCCAGAAAATATTAGATATAGGCTCCCAGGTAGATGCTATTTTCCTTGACTTCCGGAAGGCGTTCGATACAATTCCGCACTGTCGCTTGATAAACAAAGTAAGAGCCTACGGAATATCAGACTAGCTGTGTGGCTGGATTGAAGAGTTTTTAGCAAACAAAACACAGCATGTTGTTCTCAATGGAGAGACGTCTACAGACGTTAAAGTAACCTCTGGCGTGCCACAGCGGAGTGTTATGGGTCCATTGCTTTTCACAATGTATATAAATGACCTAGTAGATAGTGTCGGAAGTTCCATGCAGCTTTTCGCGGATGATGCTGTAGTATACAGAGAAGTTGCAGCATTAGAAAATTGTAGCGAAATGCAAGAAGATCTGCAGCGGATAGGCACTTGGTGCAGGGAATGGCAACTGACCCTTAACATCGACAAATGTAATGTATTGCGAATACATAGAAAGAAGGATCCTTTATTGTATGATTATACGGTAGCGGAACAAACTGGTAGCAGTTACTTCTGTAAAATATCTAGGAGTATGCGTGCGGAACGATTTGAAGTGGAATGATCATATAACATTAATTGTTGGTAAGGCGGGTACCAAGTTGAGATTCATTGGGAGAGTCCTTAGGAAATGTAGTCCATCAACAAAGGAGGTGGCTTACAAAACACTCGTTCGACCTATACTTGAGTATTGCTCATCAGTGTGGGATCCGTACCAGATCGGGTTGACAGAGGAGGTAGAGAAGATCCATATAAGAGCGGCGCGTTTCGTCACAAGGTTATTTGGTAAGCGTGATGGCGTTACGGAGATGTTTAACAAACTCAAGTGGCAGACTCTGCAAGAGAGGCGCTCTGCATTGCGGTGTAGCTTGCTGTCCAGGTTTCGAGAGGGTGTGTTTCTGGATTAGGTATCGAATATATTGCTTCCCCCTACTTATACCTCCCGAGGAGATCACGAATGTGAAATCAGAGAGATTGGAGCGCGCACGGAGGCTTTCCGGCAGTCGTTCTTCCCGCGAACCATACGCGACTGGAACGGGAAAGGGAGGTAATGACAGTGGCACGTAAAGCGCCCACCGCCACACCGTTGGGTGGTTTGCGGAGTATAAATGTAGATGCAGATGTAGATGTGTAAAAGGTGACCATGGCTAAACGCACTCCACGATTGTGGGCAGTATTGAGAGGACATAAGAAGGACGGACCTGCAGATGCATAAACAAAACACCCATACTCTAGTTTCGAGCGGATAAGGGACCAGTCCAAAGGGGGGAGGGTGGTTCAATCTGCTCCCCAGGAAATACCACTGAGGACACGAAGGACGTTGAGCGACTGCATACAGCCGGCTGCCAGGTAAGACATGTGGGAGGACCAAGAAAGTGTCCTATCGAGAATGAGTCCCATTAATTTCGTAGTTTCAACGAACGGAAGATCAACAGGGCCAAGATGTAAAGACAGTGGAAGAAACCAACTGCGCCCCCAGAAATTCATACAAACTGTTTTGTCGGTGGAAAAACGAAAGCAATTGTCGATGCTCCATGAGCAAAGACGATCGAGACAGCGCTGAAGACACCGCTCAATGAGACAGGTCCGTGGAGAAATCCAATAAATGGCAAAATTTTCAACGAAAAGGAAGCCGGAGATGCCATTATAGAATTAAGGGGGGTAGGATGTCAAACGGGCCGACTTGGAGCAGGAGAGACATCACAGAACATTTTAATTTCCAGTGTCTATACGTTTACAGATAAATTCATAAGACTTTGTCAGCATCACCAGGAAGGATTCAGGATTCACACTCATTGAAGTGGAAGTTCGAAAACATAACAATTTTTTTTACGTGTGAAATTTCATCATTTTTTACACTTACTAATGGCTGCATTTGTTGCTATAGGTACACTTTTCTTCATAAGTTAGAGAGATTCTTCGATGAATTTTCCACAGCATACATACCATACTTACAGGTGTATGAAACTCTAGCATTTATTAAATTTATGGAAAAACGAATGAGCTGTTATATTTTAAACATCATGTTTAGAAAAAACACAAATATTATAGATAATTACCTCAATTTTTACCATAGTTTTTAATAGATTTGGAAAATTCTAGAGTTTCATACACCTTTAAGTATGGTTTGCATGCTGTGCAAAATTCATCGAAGAATCTCTCTAACTTATGAAGAAAAGTGTACCTATAGCAACAAATGCTGCCATTAGTAAGTGAAAAAAATGATGAAATTTCGCAAGTAAAAAGATTATTTCGTTATGTTTTCGAACATCCACTGCTAAGAGTGTGAATCCTGAATCCTTCTTGGTCATGCTGACAAAGTTTTATAAATTTATTTGTAGAAGTATAGACAGTGGAAATTGAAATGTCCTGTGGTGCCTCTCCTGCTCCAAGTCGGGCCGTTTGACGTCCAACCCCCCTTAACGGTGTTAGCAAAGAGGACGACGCTCAGGATGGAACCCTGAGCACATCGTTATGCTGGATAAAGGAGTCTGACAAAGCACAACTCCTTGCTATCAGTATTTTTTAATAGGTGCAGATATCTGTACAGTGATGTGTTATGGTGGTTTTTCCGACTTTCGGGAAGCGTTATCAGCAGCATAAAACGACCGATGACATTCATTAAAAGACTTGTGACGCTGATGTGCCAGGCTCCTTATATTACATTTGTTCTATACTGGCCTAATCATATTTGTGTCCCTGAACTATTGTTCCTATAAAGATGATATGTAATTCGAAATTTGTGTCGAACAGTGTTGCAATGTAGTGCTTAGGTACATCAGGCTATTGAAAGCACACTGATGGGAAAAAATGCAACACCAAAAAATAATTAATGTAGAGTAATGAAATTTCGCGAATACATTTGTCTTTATAACATCTGTAAGTGATTTGCAAGCTCACATGGTAATGTAAGTTTTTTTGTGGTTTTAGGGCGCACAACTACAGTGGTGATTAGCGCCCATACTAAGTTATGAATGCACTGCGAGGCACAATGTTAAAACAGCAGCTAAAAAGGACAACACTAAAAAAGGCACATTAACAGGCAGGGGGTTAAAAGAAAACAGCATAATCAAATGTCCTTAGACAGGTTTGTCAAGTGGATAAAACGAAGAACGCCAGCAGCTGCTCCCGGGTCATCCGCTAAAATGTCATCCAGAGTATGTGGCAGGCCAAGATCAACGCGCAGTGTATTAAACTTCGGACAGGACGTTAAAATGTGGCGGACCGTCAGCACTTGCCCACACGGGCAGAACGGCGCCGGCGCAGCCGTCAGCAGATGGCGGTGGCTGAACCGGCAGTGTCCGATCCGTAACCGGGCCAAAACGACCTCCTCCCGCCGAGAAGGGTGTGAAGAGGTCGTCCAAGCCGTGGGGAGAGGTTTCGAGGCCCGAAACTCGTTTTCAGTAAGTGTAGACCAATCGGCACGCCACAGCGATAAAATGCGCTGACAAATGAACCTGCTACAATCTGATGAAGGGACACAACAAGAAGCTGTCCGAGGCTGGAGGACTGCAGCCTTGGCCGCGGCATCTGCAGCTTCGTTCCCAGGGATACAGACACGGCCAGGAACCCACATAAAGGTAACCGGAGAACCGTCGTCCACCAGCTGCTGAAGAGAGCGTCGGATCCGGTGAACGAAAGGGGTGAACCGGATACGGATCACTGAGGCTCTGGATGGCGCTGAGGGAATCAGAGCAGATGACATAAGCAGAATGTCGGCGGCGGCAGCTGTAAGGAACAGCCTGGTAGAGGGCAAATAGCTCAACTGTGAAGACCGAACAATGGCCACAGAGCCGGTATTTGAAACTGTGTGCCCCTACAATGAAAGAACACCCGACACCGTCATTGGTATTAGAGCCATCAGTATAAATGAAGATCGTATTAGTGAACTGCGAACGAAGATCGACAGACAGTGAGCGGTATACCAAAGCTGGGGTAATGTAAGTGCGAGATGAGCCATTGCAAATGTGAAATGCTAGTGCATTAACAACCAGTGTATGCGCCAGAATATTGCATGCAAAAATGCACATTTACATGCAGTATTTTGTGCAGGTGCCGGATGTCAGATTGTGAGGTAGAGTTCTATCCATGCCTGTTGCACTTTGTCGGTCAGTACAGAGACAGTTAATGCTATTTGCAGGCAACGCTGAAGTTGTTGTCCGATGGTGTCATTACAGACTGGTCTGGTGATTGAGCAGGCCAAGGCAACATGTAGACGACCACCTTGGTTTACAACAATGGTATGTTGGCGAGCGTTATCCTGTTGGAAAACGTCTCCTGCAATGCTGTTCAAGAATGGCACTACAACAGGTCGAATCACCAGACTGTGTAGCACGTAAATGGCTTGGTTGCAGGCCTCAACTGGCTCGCTTCTGTCCAACACACGGCCGTCTCTTGCACCGAGGCAGAACCGGCTTTCTTTGGTAAACACAACATACCTCCACTCTGGCCTCCAATGAGCTCTCGGTTGACACCACTGAAGTTGAAAATGGCTGTGTTTTGGGGTCAGTGGAATAAACTATACAGCGCGTCTGGCTTGGACCTGTCCTGAAAGTGACCTATTTATTACAGTTCGTTGCGTGACTGTGGTGCCAACTACTGCTCAGATTGCTACTGCAGATGCAGTATGACACAACAAAACCATACACTGAACACGATGGTCTTCGTTCTCGGTAGTGCCACGTGGCCGACTGGAGCACGGTCTTCTTGGCACCTTATATTCCCGTTAAAAAGAAAAGAAAAAAAAATGGTTGAAATGGCTCTGAGCCCTATGGGTCTTAACATCTGAGGTCATCACATCACTCCCTAGAACTTAGAACTACTTAAACCTAACTAACCTAAGGACATCACACACATGCATGCCCGAGGCAGGATTCGAACCCGCGACCGTAGCTGTCGCGCGGTTCCAGACTGAAGCGCCTAGAACAGCTCGGCCACAACGGCCGGCTTACATTCTCGTCACCAACGCAATTAGCAGTCATGTACAGTGCCTACATTCCTGCCAAGTATTTCTGCAGTATCGTAGAAGGAACATCCAGCTTCTCAAAGCCCAATTACACGACCTCGTTCAAATTCAGTGAGGTGTTGATAATGGCATCTTTGTTGCCTTAAGGGTGGTAGGACGCCAAACGGGCCGACTTGGAGCAGGAGAGGCACCAGAGGACATTTTAATTTCCACTGTCTATACTTTTACCAATAAATTCATAAAATTTTGTCAGCATGACCAGGAAGGATTCAGGATTCACACTCGTAGCAGTGGAAGTTCGAAAACATAACGAAGTAATTTTTTTTACATGTGAAATTAAATCATCTTTTTCACTTACCAATGGCAGCATTTGATGCTATAGGTACACTTTTCTTCAGAAGTAAGAGAGATGGTTCGATGAATTTTGCACAGCATACAAAACATACGTAAAGGTGTATGAAACTCTAGAATTTTCCAAATCTATTAAAAACTGTGGTAAAAACTGAGTTAATTAACTACAAAATTTGTGTTCTTTCGAAACATGAAGTATAAAATACAACAGATAATTCGTTTTTTCATAAATTAAATAAATTCTAGAGTTTTATACACCTGTAAGTATGGTAAGTATGTTGTGGAAAGTTCATCGAGGAATGTCTCTAACTTATGAAGAAAAGTGTACCTATAGCAACAAATGCATCCATTAGTAAGTGTAAGAAATGATGAAATTTCACACATAAAAAAAAATTTGTTATGTTTTTGAACTTCCACTGCAATGAGTGTAAATCCTGAATCCTTCCTGGTGATGCTGACAAAGTTTTATGAATTTATTTGTAAAAGTATAGACACTGGAAATTAAAATGTCCTGTGATGCCTCTCCTGCTCCAAGTCGGCCCGTTTGACGTCCTGCCCCACTCAAAAGGCAGTCTTGACTAACATCAACTCATCGCGTCCAGTCTCAAACGTTACAAACGCTCACGACCGTTACAGCTCGTATTTAAAGGAAAGCTAATTTTCTGTCTCACTGTGGCGTTATTTTCGCCACTCTTAGGCGACTGGCAAGAAATTAGAATACGTGTCATTTTTCAGATACAGAAACTCGCCTACCAACAATCGTTTATGTCACACGACTCCCTCTTGGTTGCGACTTTTTTTTCCGTCAGTGTGTTTAGCGATTTGAAGTTTGTGATACAGAAATTCTGTAATTTCGGTCATGTACTGATTGATTACGCAGACTTGAGTAAAGAGGAGTAGCTGTACTGAACAGAAAATGATAGTTTATGACTTTGGCTGATGTAGGTATGACCACCACAAAAATTCTGTTGCAATATTATTACTGATTTATACACTACTGGCCATTAAAATTGCTACACCAAGAAGAAATGCAAATGATAAACGGGTATTCATTGGACAAATATATTATATTACAACTGACAAGTGATTACATTTTCACGCAATTTGGGTGCATAGATTCTGAGAAATCAGTACCCAGAACAACCACCTCTGGCCGTAATAACGGCCTCGATACGCCTGGGCACTGAGTCAAACAGAGCTTGGATGGCGTGTACAGGTACAGCTGCCCGTGCAGCTTCAACACGATACAACAGTTCATCAAGAGTAGTGGTGACGAGCCAGCTGCTCGGCCACCATTGACCAGACGTTTTCACTTGGTGAGAGATCTGGAGAATGTGCTGGCCAGGGCAGCAGTCGAACATTTTCTGTATCCAGAAAGGCCCGTACAGGACCTGCAACATGCGGTCGTGCATTATCCTGCTGAAATGTAGCGTTTCGCAGGGCTCGAATGAAGGGTAGAGCCACAGGTCGTAACACATCTGAAATGTAACGTCCACTATTGAAAGTGCCGTCAATGCGAACAAGAGGTGACCGGGACGTGTAACCAATGGCACCCCATACCATCACGCCGGGTGATACGCCAGAATGGCGATGACGAATACACGCTTCCAATGTGCGTTCACCGCAATGTCGCCAAGCACGAATGCGACCATCATGATGCTGTAAACAGAACCTGGATTCATCCGAAAAAATGACGTTTTGCCATTCGTGCACCCAGGTTCGTCGTCGAATACACCATCGCAGTCGCTCCTGTCTGTGATGCAGCGTCAAGGGTAACCGCAGCCACGGTCTCCGAGCTTATAGTCCGTGCTGCTGCAAACGTCGTCGAACTGTTCGGGCAGATGGTTGTTTTCTTGCAAACGTCCCCATTTGTTGACTCAGCATCGAGACGTTGCTGCACGATCCGTTGCAGCCGTGCGGATAAGATGCCCGTCATCTCGACTGCTAGTGATACGAGACCGCTGGGATGCAGCACGGCGTTCCGTATTACCCTCCTGAACCCACCGATTTCATATTCTGCTAACAGTCATTGGATCTCTACCAACGCGAGCAGCAATGTCACGATACGATAAACCGCAGTCGCGATAGGCTACAATTCGACCTTTATCAAAGTCGGAAACGTGATGGTACGCATTTCTCCTTTTTACACGAAGCATCACAACAACGTTTCACCAGGCAACGCCGGTCAACTGCTGTTTGTGTATGTGAAATCGGTTGGAAACTTTCCTCATGGCAGCACGTTGCATGTGTCGCCACCGGCGCCAACCTTGTGTGAATGCTCTGTAAAGCTAATCATTTTCATATCACTGCATCTTCTTCCTGTCGTTTAAATTTCGTGTCTGTAACACGTCATCTTCGTGGTGTAGCAATTTTAATGGCCAGTAGTGTATTAGTGGATTAAATTGATAAATACGTCTCACTTCCGTTCTGAAATGTTGCCGTTTAAGGTTAATTAGTTCCTGTCACAAATTTTCCCTTTCTCAGTACGACGACGATCGTGTTTAGTGATCCTGGCGTTACTCATATTAAATGATTCTGACAGACTGCTCAAAATCTGCGTAGATTCTGGTACTCAGTCTTCTGGGTTGTCTTAGTTGAGCAGAAAACGAGTATATGATGTTTACGTATGAAGACAGGAATTTTGTGATTTGGAATGCATACACATATATGGTGTAGAGACGCTTCGCCCCACGGTGACTGTTGTAGCACAAAGACACAATAGTGTGGGTATTTCACATTGACCTACATGACACAAATGTTCGAGTTTCAAACGAAGTTCACTCACCTAAGGCGGCGAAGTTCACGCACCGAGGCGTCGCACACCCGTCTCCTCAAAAGTGGTTGGGGCCCACTGAGCATCTGGGACAGTTGCCGCAACCCTGTTTCAAACAATTATTCCTTGAAAAGTAAATTAGATTTTACAATTGCAGGAAGTTAGATAACGGCGAATGTTCTTCGACTATACTTCCAAGATTACGTATTCGTACCTGAAAGACCGCTGCTTCTTACGCCGTCTCATACTTTTCCGCGATTTCGATTTTCTTGCCGGTTTTTCACGTACCCTGCCACGTTTGCTGTAAATACGGGAGCACCTAAGCTTTCTGATAACCTGCAGTTTAGAATTATTAAGATGAAGTTGTTCTAGGTTCACCAGGTCACACGAGAGATCACGATTGTGATCAACAAATATTGCAGAGGGACGGTTTGCATTGTGTTGTAACTGTGAGCTAGAGGCGCGATATGCACTTATTACCGAGATATCAACTCTGCTGTATATGTATTGAAAGATTCCATTGGGCTTTCAGCAGAGATCGGGAGTATCTGAATGCCTGTTGGGGATGGTTGTATGGTTCAGTGAAAAACTGCTGAGAAAAAGCGGTCACTAAATCAAAATGACTAATCAGAGCAGGCAGAATTTGTAGGCCAATAGTTTTCACGATATAATCTACAACCACACAATTGCAACCACACATTAACATATAGAGTCTCAGAAAGGATCGCCAAACATAAGGCAACTACTATTTATTATATTATGGCGTGAAACTACGTAACTGATGAAAACCTGAGTTATATTTGTGAGTTCAAACTTGCAACAGAGGAATCCGATTCTTTTTTTAATTGGAGTCGAAACTAATCTTACATCCTGAAAAGGGGTCGGGGGTGAGGGAGCAAAATTAATATTGAGAAATACAAACACACACACACACACACACATGCGAGCGTGTGTACGTGTTCGCACGTGCGAGCTTGCGCGCTCGTATACGCTGTCAAAAATAAACACATGAAACTCTTACGCAACCTGCTAACGAATAATTTGCATTTATTGCACATAGTGCCAGGACTGACTAAACGCATTCTAGAGAAAACGCTTCATGGAACTATTGCACCAGTTCAGCGGTACTAAACGTACAAGGCAGTTAGCAGCATTAACAGAATGTTTGCAAGTTACGACCATTAGCTTGTCAGACACTAAATTAGCTACGAAAAACTGACGAGAACATTAAAAACATCCACAGGTAGTTTGTCATCCATTCCAAGCCACTGAAAACCGAAAGAAATAGCATTTCAGTACCGTAGGTATTTCACCTATGGGTAATTGTGAAGGATATGAATGTCGCATAAGCTGCAGAAACTGCGAGCATCCTCAAAGAACGCAAACATCACACATTTTCCCAACTACCTATGAGCACATCGCTAGTGATAATGAAAGTTGAGTATCTCTTACCTTTTCGCCGAAAAACATTCTGCTGGTCGCTGGAAACCCAAAATAAAAGCTTCTCTTGTAGAACTCTTGTATAGAATACTTGGAAGCTTCAGATTCGCCTCGTATGTAACTGTCGAAGACAGAGCAAACAACACAAGTGTCGCGAAGCACAGCTGCTCGTATACATACGCCGTTCAAAGAACAATTATTTGTCGCGGGAAAATGCTCCGAGAGTAAATAATACGTGGCGGGAAAAACAATCTCGTAGCGGACGCGACTGAAAGTTGCGCATCAGTCGTACAGAATTCTCACATAAACCAAAAACAAAATTTATTAACTCAAGTAATGTATTGTTTTGTAAATAGCAACGTCGATTGCCCTAGCTCTCTGTCACCTGTATCTTTACAGAAATAATCCCCGCAAATTTTTCCAGCCAGTGATATGACACTATTTTTAAAGGTCAAAGATTTGACATTCGAACTTGCGGCACTCAGCGCTGTAGCCTGAAGTTTTTCGCAGACAGTTTGTCATACAGAGAGCCAAACATTCTGGCAAAAGAATAGTGAATATTACCTTTCCTTTCTGCGTTACAGATCTGCGTATAAAAGAAATAAACTTCTGTTTGTTTATTCGCATAAAAATCAATATTTACACGTGATTCGTGTGGATCTGGAACATTCGTCATTTATTCCTATTGGGTATATGGTTTTTAAAAGTAGTCTCACGGCAAGGGGTTTTTATCAGTAATTAGGAAATGTGTCAAAGACATAAGAGAACAGTCAGCAGTCCACATCATTCACAATTGACATTTGTTTACCAAGTGGGATCTCAATAAGTTTAAATGATAACGCAGTGAACGTATTACTAAGGGCTCACATTAATTTCTTGTTTACAATGTACAGAGTATGTGCTGTGTTGTAGTTAGCCAACATCAACGAGAACGAGAAATATCCCACCTCTACGGAAACTGTGTTTATACAAAGTCCGATCAAAAAGGTTTCGTTTGAAGGCGTTACTGCAGAACATATGCAACGTAGCGCAACTACGATGCAGGTATGTAAGATCCGATATGTAGGCGAGGGACTGGTGTGATCATGGGCGTACCCAGCGATGGGCAGGGGGGGGTGGGGCAGCTGCTTCCCCCTAGAAGATATTCGAACTCGTTCGCGCAGATCCGGGAGTAATTGTTTCGTCTTCGGCACGTTACTGTCGAGAGGGAAGTTTATATAAATAATAAATTTAGCGATAAGCAATCCGCTCTGCTATTCGCAGGCATGTTACGTCGCCAAGGAACAGCGTATTCACTAATAGGCAGTAAGGGATTATGACTATGTGAAGTTTCTAACGAACAACATCGTTTCTTCTACCATATTTAAATGTAAAATGCTTTTCTCCTCCTAAGCTATTAATTTTTTAGTTACAGCTGACGCTAACTGTAGATTAATAGCAGTTGACGTGCAGGTTATGACAAGCAATAGATGGCGAGACATTTAGTGCAAGTGATGGTGTACAAGCCATTTTAATAAGGAAATATTATCGAGCATCATACGTCCATTGCTCAAGCCACAAACTCAACCTTGTGGTGAACGATGCAAACGCAGTGCCGGAAATTAGGAATACTGTTGCCACTGTGAAAGACACTATAAACGTTTTTGGAGAATCGAGTACACGTCAGAAATACGCTCCCAATTTAACAAGAATGTGTGAGACGAGATGGTCTGAAAAATATAAATCCATCAGACTATTTTCTCAAAATTTCCCAGAGGTTGTGAGAGCTCTAGAAAAATTGTCTACTGAGGGGAATTATGCAACGAGAATATCTACGTATCAGTTGAATTCATCCGTTACAAACCCAATGCACATTTTACCTTTACATACAACAGCCAAGTACTCAGCAGTTCCGAAACTAGTAGTTCAGTCAATATTGCAGCTCCTGTGTTATTCTGAATTACGATGCAATGTTCCTTCAGACATGCACTGCAGCAACTACAGACGTTATGAAATACGTAAAATGTATTCACATTTGTGAATATGGGTAACTATCAGCTGTATAATGGAATGATGACCATGAAAATTTGTGACGGACCGGTCCCCTTACTTTTTTTTTTTTAATTTTCCGTTGTGTTTGGTCGTTGCGGACGTCACATGACATCTGGTCAAGTTCGTTTGGTGATCCTTCCACACACTTTTTTGTTACAGAGACCAGGCAGCTCTCTGACCAAATACGCTGAGCTACTATGCCGGCTGTAGCATTTGCCTATCTGTGCGCGACTCACAGCCAGACCCAAACTTCCATATGTCACCAACCATGTGTCTACGACCTGTACTCGTATATCCATTATGTATAGTTCCGTACAGGGAAGACATTTTACTTGAAAGGTGCTTGTCCAGAATCAGCGGACAACGACAGTGCAGCGCCTGTGTTATTCAGAATAGGCGGAGACATATCGTCAGATGTAGACGTAACTTCGAGTGTACCCTAGGGAAATGTGTTCGGACCCTTGCTGCTCATGTTGTGTATTAATGACCTTGCATACAATATTAATAGTAATGCGGAGCTTTTTGCAAATGATGCAGTTTTGTATAACAAAGTATTATCTGAAAGAAGCTGCATGAATATTCAGTCAGATCTTGATAAGATTTGAATGTGGAGCAGAAATTGGCAACCTGCTTTAAATGTTCATAAATGTAAAATTGTGCACCTCACAAAAGAAAGCAAAAAGTAGAATCCTATGACTTTAATATCAGTGAGTCACTGTTGGAATCGGCCAACTCATACAAATACCTGGGTGTAACACTTTGTAGGGACACGAACTGGAATGATCACATAGACTCAGTCGTGGGTAAGGCAGATGGTAGACTTCAGTTTATTGGCAGAATACTAGGGAAGCGCAATTAGTCTATGAAGGAGATTGTTTACATATCACTCGTGCGACCAGCCTGCGAATATTGCCCATGCGTGTGGGACTCGTTCCAAACAGGGCTAAGCGGGGATATGGAACGTATATGGAAGAAGGGCAGCACGAAAGATCACAGGTTTGTTTAACCATGGGAGAGAGTCACAGAGATACTGAAGGAACTAAACTGGAAGAATCTAGAAGACAGACGTAAACTATCCCGAGAATGTCTATTTTAATCTTCAAAAAGCGGCTTTAAATGATTACTCTAAGAATAAACTACAGTCCCCTACGCTTCGCTGAAAAAGGAATCGGGAACATAAGACTAGAGTTATTACTGCAGACACAGACGCATTTAATCAATCATTCTTCCCGCACTCTATACGTAAATGGAACAGGAAGAAACGCTAATAGCTGGTACAATTGGACATACCCTCTGCCATGCACTTCACCGTGGTTTACAGAGTATAAATGTAGATGTGTGGGGTGACAATTATTGAACTGTATGAAAAAAACGTAAATTGGTTGCAAACTACGGCGTGCGCAAACTTTATTGAACATGTAAAATGATTTATGCTATGACATGTTCGATATGCCTGCCATGATTGGCGATGGTGTGGCGCAGACGAATAGCGAAAATTCTGCATGACCCGCTGAAGTGTCAGAACATCGATGCTGTCGATGACCTGCTGAATGGCTGTGGTTTTGGAGTTATTGCTGTACACCTTGTCTTTAATATAGCCCCACAAAAAGGAGTTGCATGTTTCCGGATCCGGAGACTATGAAGGTACGGAAAGAAAAGATGAAGAGGAGACTGTTGAAATTTGGACCTCATCGTAGTTGATATTTTACGGTTTTACAACCTGAAACATTCCAAAACAGTTTTAACAGATTTCAGCGCTTTGTTTTCCAGAAATAATCGACGTACTGAGTTTTGCTAATCATGGCAGATAAATTTAGATAAGAGGATTTCCTGACATAGTGGCGTTCGAAATGCTCGTTGAAATTGCTGGGTAATGTGTGTTGTGTGGCCGATTGCAGGCTGTATTGCTCACAACATTGCCGGTGATGTATCTGTCGTGTGTGGGACGCTTAATCGACTCGTGTTAGATTAACAGCGTGAGAGGTCACGTATAAGTGATGCTCACTGTTATAAATTACGTATAACCGAAATGAAATACATCATTAAGCAATGCCGACTATGGCACCTGACCTATGGCGCACAGTATGATCTGAATGCAAAATGAATCACATGTCAGCAGCTCGTCTTCAAGCGATCGCTACCAGAAACCAAGGAAATGTGGCAGCACTGTACTGGTATTAAGGATACTAACTGGAGTGGCACAAAGGCGATAAGGCACGCCATCCTTATTTTACGATACGTAAGCAGAAAAAACAATTTCGAAAGACATTTCGTTCCCTCAATTACGCAGCTATGATTTAAAAAGCCAATTAGCGTTCTGTCGTAAACAGATGATAAACTCTCGCTTCCGAGTCCACCTGTCAGCTACCAGCAATGACATCATATGTAAGTCAAAGTCGCTACTCACACGGGAAATTCCCCGTCACATCCCCCTCAGATTTAGTGGTAAGAGAGCACACTGGACAGCCAGTCAAAAACTGGACACACACGGAGTTTGAAAACGGGAAGAAAATGTACTGAACTGTGAAAACAAAAGAAGCGAAATAGAAACAGTGGATGGTTTTCCAGTGTAACGACAAGTGCCGCCACGACTATCATGAACAAAAGAGCAGAGTTGGCCGTGAGAGGACGTCAGCCAATAGAGCGCTGACGAACGCATCTCTGGGACGACACCGAGACAGCAGCGGCCTCTGTACGGAGAGAATGTAAGCGCCGCGCCGCCTAGCCACGGCAGAGTGGAAGACGAGCTGCGATAACAAACGCTACAGCAGTGACTTATGAACTGTATTGTTTTTGCTTGCATTGAAATTGTACAGGGTGTTACAAAAAGGTACGGCCAAACTTTCAGGAAACATTCCTCACACACAAATAAAGAAAAGATGTTATGTGGACATGTGTCCGGAAACGATTAATTTCCATGTTAGAGCTCATTTTAGTTTCGTCAGTATGTACTGTACTTCCTCGATTCACCGCCAGTTGGCCCAATTGAAGGAAGGTAATGTTGACTTCCGTACTTGTGTTGACATGCGACTTATTGCTCTTCAGTGCTAGCATCAAGCACATCAGTACGTAGCATCGACAGGTTAGTGTTCATCACGAACGTGGTTTTGAAGTCGGTGCAATGGTTACAAATGCGAAGTTGACAGATGCCCATTTGCTGTATGGATTAGCACGTGGCAATAGCCGTGGCGCCGTACGTTTGTATCGAGACAGATTTCCAGAACGAAGGTATCCCGACAGGAAGACGTTCGAAGCAATTGATCGGCGTCTTAGGGAGCACGGAACATTCCAGCCTATGACTCGCGACTGGGGAAGACCTAGAACGACGAGGACACCTGCAATGGACGAGGCAATTCTTCGTGCAGTTGACGATAACCCTAATGTCAGCGTCAGAGAAGTTGCTGCTGTACAAGGTAACGTTGACCACGTCACTCTATGGAGAGTGCTACGGGAGAACCAGTTGTTTCCGTACCATGTACAGCGTGTGCAGGCACTATCAGCAGCTGATTGGCCTCCACGGGTACACTTCTGCGAATGGTTCATCCGACAATGTGCCAATCCTCATTTCAGGGCATATGTTCTCTTTAAGATAAGGCTTCATTCCAACGTGATCAAACTGTAAATTTTCACAATCAACATGTGTGGGTTGACGAGAATCCGCACGCAATTGTGCAATCACGTTATCAACACAGATTTTCTGTGAAAGTTTGGGCAGGCATTGTTGGTGATATCTTGATTTGGCCCCATGTTCTTCCACCTACGCTCAATGGAGCGCGTTATCATGATTTCATACGGGATACTCTACCTGTGCTGCTAGAACATGTGCCTTTACAAGTACGACACAACATGTGGTTCATGTACGATGGAGCTCCTGCACATATCAGTCGAAGTGTTCGTACGCTTCTCAAGAACAGATTCGGTGACCGATGGATTGGCAGAGGCGGACCAATTCCATGGCCTCCACGCTCTCCTGACCTCAACCCTCTTGACTTTCATTTATGGGGGCATTTAAAAGCTCTTGTCTACGCAACCCCGGTACTAAATGTAGAGACTCTTCGTGCTGGTATTGTGGACGGCTGTGATACAATACGCCATTCTCCAGGGCTGCATCAGCGCATCAGGGATTCCATGCGACGGAGGGTGGATGCATGTATCCTCGCTAACGGAGGACATAGTGAACATTTCCTGTAACAAAGAGTTTGAAGTCACGCTGGCACGTTCTGTTGCTGTGTGTTTCCATTCCATGATTAATGTGATTTGAAGAGAAGTAATAAAATGAGCTCTAACTTGGAAAGTAAGCGTTTCCAGACACATGTCCACAAACATATTTTTTTTCTTTGTGTGTGAGGAATGTTTCCTGAAAGTTTGGCATTACCTTTTTGTAACACCCTGTATATACCAAAGGACACTGATTATTTGCATGACGCCATTTGCTTGCGACACACCTTTGTGAATACGCAAAGTTAAGTACAGCGAGTCCACAACGAGATTCCAACATATTAATATCGTATATGTTTCTCATTACAGATGGTGGAACTGTGAATTTTGAAGAGGCAGACAGAGCAACTCAGCAAGTTTGTGGTGTGCAAATTTGATACGCCTAGTGGAGCTGCAATCAATTGTTTTAGAAGAATGGAGGATATGAAGGAGCGTGCAGAAGTCGTCTAGTGGTATGGAGAGACAAAATCGGCGACCCAAATGCAAAGAAACTTTCGTCGAGTTTACAACAAAGCGCCCCCGTTGTTCAAGACTATAATGAAGTGGTGTGATCAGATTTTGGCTACTGGGAGTGTTGCGAAAGGGCAAGGTGGTGGTAAGTCTGGGATCAAAATGGTTCAAGAGGCTCTGAGCACTTTGCGACTTAACTTCTGAGGTCATCAGTCGCCTAGAACTTAGAACTAATTAAACCTATCTAACCTAAGGACATCACACACATCCATGCCCGAGGCAGGATTCGAACTTGCGACCGTAGCGGCCACGTGGTTCCAAACTGAAGCGCCTAGAACCGCACGGCCACTCCGGCCGGCGAAATCGATTATAGACTTGATATTCTTCGCGCTACCCGTGGCGCCCATGTTCAAGTGTACTGAACCGTCCACCTGTGTATGATAACTTGATGAGCTGCTGTATGATTTCCCTGTATTTGTTCGTCAATAAATTGTGTTTCCTGTCAGATTTTGTGAGTTCAAATGTTGGAGTCTTATTGTGGACACCCTTTTATTATTTGAACTTACTGTATTAAACTCCATTAATTTGATTTGCTTGAATTGTTGACTAGCGATCCGAGAAAACAGCGTTCTGGGCGTCTTATATTAGACGAGTGGCCAGACACAACAAATGGACCAAGCTTAACAAGTGCAACACAAAGGAGCGTGGACGAGCAATCGTGTCGTGGTTAAGTGGGATGGTAGCTCGGCGTGTTTGGTTAGAGGGTTAGCTGCCCTGGGTAATAAAAATAAGTGAGTGAATGGATCGACAATGGGTGTCATGGGACATATGCCCCGAACAATTGCCTCAAATAATAACGAACAAAATGAGATAATAATGATTGTGTACAGACCTCCAATTAGTCAGTCTGCATTTGTCTGCATCAGTCTGTACCAGTCAGCATTAGTCTGTATCAGTCTGTACTAGTTCTATATTTGTCTGTACCAGTCTATAGTCAAGTTTCAGTCTGCCCCTAATAAGATTACCATATTCCTGTACATAGCCATGAAGATAAGTGTATAGACACTTTTGTCAAGTATCAGAGATATATGTGAGAATAAGATTAACGTACCAATACCAAAGGAACTTCAGACTGTCAATTGTAAATAGCATCCAGAACCAAGTTAAGTAATTTTTATGCATGTTATTATTTTAATAAATGTGTGTGAAAATAATCAAGTTCTATTTAAAGCTGGTCACCATCAATCTGCTACTCTAAGCGTGCAAGTGGCATTTCTATCGTCTGACCTAACGGCAGAAGATAAACACGCCACGATAAGACCACGAAACATATTGCGGACACTCGCCTACTTCGTTAGAGCGACAAGTCAAATAATATGATGGTGTGTGTACTGAAAGTCTTCAAGTACGCACACCACAGTATGCATGATCCTGACATCTGTTGATCTTACAGTGAACCACCTTTGTCCACGCTGTACATCTGCACTACACTGGTATATATGAACATTCGCGAAAAGCTGTCTGTCCGGTTTCTTTGGTATTCGCTTCGATGATGGCCCGAGGCACAAATATTCATTACTGCAGTAATGCTGTCCGGCTACAATGACGCCCATTTCTTCATAAAATCTGGAAGCTCGTGGAGAAAAGCCCCACCATAAAATCTCATTCCTTGGTTTCAGCATTCTAGTTTGTAAAATGGACGTTCAGACTTTTAGAGTCTTTGAGAATGTTACCGACTCCACTACCAAACTGATGTTCGTCGTAACAATTTACTTTCAAGAAATTTTGCAATGATGAAGTTCCCAACAGGTTTCCATGAACTGTTGATTAAAGTAACGTAACCTAAATTGGGCAAGGAGGCATATCTCACCACTTACAGGCGTTCAAATTAGGTGCGTCGGTAAGAGATTCCTATCATATGTCACACGTACTTTCTCTCATGCCGTGTACGACACACCAGATTTGTTTTCTGGTGGAGGGTTCCGTGGACTTATCTCCTTGTCATCAAACACTTGCGGTTCCCATTCGAAAGTCTATTTCTTTCGGCTGCTAATAGAGTAGTTGTGCAGAATCAACTGTCATTATAGTTCAGTTCCTTACACCTCGCTGTTGCAAACGTACGTTGCACCACGATACAGACACAAATTTGAACACAGCGAACAGCTAAATAAAAAAACGTTTGTGGCCGGGGGGCTTGAACACGGCCCGCCTGCTTGATTGTCTAACACAGTGTCTACTTTTTTTAAAAACTCATTTTGTTCGTTGTAATCGTAGGAGGCCACCAATTTCTTCAAGTCACATTGAGAGAGACGACAATTCGCTATTTCTCCACAGTCTGTAGATGCCCTGCAAAATATAGTGGACCAGTACGTAAGTAGAAGCAAATAGCAACCTTGAAACACAAACACTCAAGAAAATACTGTAACAAACTTGAAACACATAGGCTCAACAAAACTACTAGATTTCATGCCTAAAGTGAACAGACGGTTTCATCTGAACCTCAAGCCAAAGAATGTGCTTAATGAAAACGATTATAACAGGGATCTGAAGTGTTGGGACAGGTCACGACTATGTGCATTAAGTGTCTGTACTTATGTTCTGATTCTAGTTTTACATTAGTTACAAACTACACTACAGTTAAAAGACGCCATTACCTCTATTAGATTAATAATAATAATAATCATCATAGAAGTACTCAAGGAGTATGCAGAACAAGTAGGGCTAGAGATCTCCTTCCAAAAAACAGAGTTCTTCTGCACGAAATGAAACATACTGAATTTAAACACAAAACATGGCAACATGAACAGAGTATAACATTTTAAATACCTCGGGGAAGTGCTCGAACCAACAAGAGAGGAGAAAATCACGCAGAACACCAGGTTACTGAAGACGAAGAGAGCCTTACACAAAATGCGGGCATCTACAACAAAAAACGTCTGTCCACTTCCGTCAAAATTCGTCTCTACAATACTGTAATCAAACCTGAGGTGTTATACGCCTGCGAGACACTGAAGCTACACACCAAGGGTGACCTAGGGAAGATGCTCACAGAGGAAAGAAAAATGAAAAGGAAAATTATTGAACCAAAACGATGGAGACAGGCTTCACTCCAGAGACACCACAGAGAAGTTGTCCAACCTAGCGGCGGACATCAGAAAAGGGCAACTAAAATTTCACGGCCACGTCAGCAGACTCGAACAGACCAGACACACCAACAGAATACTCAGATACAAACAGAGGTTCAAAACCACTACACCTTGGATGGCACAAGTCAAAATTTATCTTGAAGAAGCACAGGTAGATTCAGCAGACATCACAGACAAAAGCGTCTGTAGACAATGTCAGAGAAGACGGCACCTAAAACCGAAAGACCAAAGTGGACCGAAGAAAGGAAGAGGGCCTTTAAAGAACAAATGAAAAAGTACTGGAAGAACAGGAGGAACAAATAGTCATACATGCTTCACGTGGTCAGATAAAGACCTGTAGGGTGTGTAATAATAATAATAATATTAATAATAATAATAATAAATATTAAACTATATTAATAGTGGGATGTTAAAAAAATCAAACTTATGAGACTGGTGGTTTCCCTACAAATTTGATTTTCACAAATATCTGTTTTTCCCTAAACTTTGCTTATGTGCTTTGGGCCCTTCTGGTTCTCAGTGCCTAAATTATTATCATAGTTTACGCTAGTAAGTGAAAGAACCATAGACTGCCTTGAAGTTCACTACAGCATCACACATAGTAAATTCTTAGTATTATGGAATAGCGGTAGTTCTTAATAACGAGTATTGGATCTTGGGGGGGGGGGGGTGAGGGGGGCGGGGGAGCATGAGTTTTGAAAGGGCACAAACTAAAATCGAACACAACAACCGCAAAATGGAAGAAATGGTAACTCACAGGAAACGAAAGCAGGACATTAGCGGGAAATAGGGAGAAAGCAACACAAAATTTCTAAAAGAACAGTCTCTACGCAAGTAACGAAAAAATAACAAATGATAAATCGATAACCAGATGTGAGTTGTATAGGTCAATTCTAGTTGTCGATTCCAAGGTTTGCTGTTTATCGCGTTTCTGCAGT
The DNA here is from genome assembly GCF_021461385.2 of Schistocerca piceifrons. NCBI lineage: Eukaryota > Metazoa > Arthropoda > Insecta > Orthoptera > Acrididae > Schistocerca > Schistocerca piceifrons. The sequence continues at coordinate 1,401,749 of NW_025727588.1, read as the reverse complement.
AGTACAGGAAACGATACCATACAGGTAAATCCTAAAGGTATTGGGAGCCCACACCTAATGAAAATGACGTAATAAAGGAACATGAAGTCGACAATTTGAGCGTACCACACATGAAAATTCTAAAAGAATGCACTGCAGGGTTATGCAGTGGTTCGTCATATGATTTCTGTTTTGGTATTACTTTCTATATTACTGTTGTTGCTGTAGGTGTGTGCTGTGCATTCTTTGAGAATTGCCCTGTATGGTATAACTCTAATTGTTGATTCCGTGTTCCGTAATATTTTTACTGACTTAATTATTTCGTCTCAGATTTAACTTTTTAATATCACTCGCTATGCTTCTGGAAGAACAAGAAACATAAATAACGTTGGAATCGACAACTAGACTTGACCTACGGTGTATAGAGACAAAAAGTAAATAAATAATCATAAAAGAAATAACAACAGACAATGAAAAATCACGAATAATAGCGAACCGTGGTATGAAGAACTAGAATTGACCTATATAACTGTCCTCTTAAGTTGCTGCCTAATATCACCTTCGGCAATCGTGGCACATTAGGAAAAAAAAAAGCCAAGTTTTTGAGAGGAGCAAGATTATATGTACCCGTAATAGCAGACAGTCTCTGTTACACGCAGTAATTTCAGCTGTGCTCTTAAGCATCTGGCCAACCCTGCTTTCGGAAATGGTGCCATATTCGGAAAAAAGTAGTCATATATGTTTACGAGAAATAAAATTATAAATACGATTGCTACTTGATTCACGAACCGCAACTTAAGCTTTGCACTTAGGTTCCTGCCTAACCACAACCAGAGAAATTGTGATATACTTTTGTAATAAACAGTATCGTTTACGTCAGTTACTAAAACGATTACAGATAAAATTTAATAACAGCCACTTCCATTCTTCGCATCGTAAACTCATGGCGTCCTTCGATCGGGAATCGGACACTAGATTTGAATCAAAATAGAACTTAATGCCTGAAATTCATCTAAAATACGTTAGAAAGTCTTATAAAAACATATTAGTTCATACGACAGGGCCATGGAAAACGTGTGTTTCACGGCAGCACGACGGTGTACTAAGCTTGTCGAATGTTAACTACACGAGCGAATACAGTAAGCAATTGGCATATGGTCATCTTTGCAGGATCGTGTATAATTTGTAGTATTCCGATCATGCTCTAATTACAAAATTTGTGAAGTTAATGGTTGTCCAACACAAGATGCTTTGGACGAACCGTGATAAACAGTCTGGACGATCGATTTGCAAAATTAAATTACCTCGAATATAACTGCTGTGTTGAAGATCTCCATATTCATTCAACATACGTGATGTGAGAATTAATGTTATGCGTCAGCAGAAAGGTGCAATCGGTTTACCGTCTGTGTCTTGGCTACCTGGGATTGGCGGAAATCACATGCTGGTTAATGACTTACCAGAGACCGCCACCGTTGCGCGTGCCCCTATTTCACGAGTTCTTGAGGTTCTGCTGAATGTGGACAGGACCATTCACGTTGCTCGCCATTCGACTCGAATCAAACTGTTGCTAAGAAACGACACGGGACGTCGAAGAGACCCATGTATTGTTGAAAACTGCGTCACGTCGCGATTGCTGTTGTTTGCTGCAAGACGGTATGTGGACAATTATAGCCGTGTAATTAAAGGAACTGTACACCAATCATAACAGGAGCGTAAATGGGCTGTGGTGTCCCGGGCAATTCCGCCGAGAAGAACATCCTCACAGCCTTACTCATCTAATACACCGAAGAGCGAAAGAAGCTGGTACACATGCCTAATATCGTGCAGGCCCCGCGAGCGTGCAGAGGTGCCACAACACTACGTGGCATGGACTCGACGAATGTCTGAAGTAGTACTGGAGGAAATTGACACCATGAACCCTACAGGGCTGTCCATAAATCCGTAAGAGTACGAGAGGATGGAGATCTCTTCTGAACGGCACGTTGGAAGACATCACAGAAACGCTTAATAATGTCATGTCTGGAGAGTTTGGTGGCCAGCGGACGTGTTTAAAGTCAGAAGAGTGTTCCTGGAGCCACTCTGTAGCAATTATGGACGTATGGAGTGTCGCATTGTCCTGCTGGAATTAGCGAAGTCCGTCAGAATGCACAATGGACATGAATGGATGCAGGTGACCGGGCAGGATCCTTATGTACGCATCACCTGCCAGAGTCGTATCTAGACTATCAGGGGTCCCATATCACTCCAACTGTACACGCCCCATACCATTACAGAACCTCCACCAGCTTGAACAGTCCCCTGTTGACATGCAGGATCTATGGATTCATGAGGTTGTCTCCATACCCATACATGACCATCCACTTGATACAGTACAGGTGTACTCCATATGAAGCTGCTGGAGCAAGAGCCGAAATCGAACTCCAGAAGAGGGACATGCCCCATACTGGTGATCAAAGGAGTCATCGAAGAAGGAGGCATAGGATGGGCAGCCATGCATGGCAGACAAATGACACGGGTTTCTGCTGAGGAGAAAGTTACGGTGGTATGACAGTGGTAGTTCGGCAGCTTCAGCAGACAGACTCTCAAAAAATGGTTCAAATGGCTCTGAGCACTATGGGACTTCATATCTGAGGTCATCATTCCCCTAGAAGTTAGAACTACTTGCACCTAACTAACCTAAGGACATCACACACATTCATGCCCGGGGTAGGATTCGAATCTGCGACCATAGCATAGAGATTCTCAACTGGGCTGGTGTAAAAGGTGCCCGTGGCCAAACGGATGCCACGATTGTGGATAGTATTGAGACAACATAAGAAGGACGGACCTGCAGATGCATAAACAAAACGCCCATAGTCTATGATTCTTCAGTTTCTCCTGGCGTATTTGTTGCTCGAACAGTCCACGCGTATGCTACTAGTTGATAGTGTCCAACGGGCACAATATTTCGGCGATCAGACATGTCGCCATCGTTGGCCGCCAGCCCTTAGGAGCTCAGTTCGTCAGCGCACCTGACGATGGCGACATGTCCGATCGCCGAAATATTGTGCCCGTTAAACACTATGAACCGGCAGTATACCCGTCGACTGTTCGAACCTATAGTTTAGTCTCGATCGGATAAGGGACCAGTCCAAAGGGGGGAGGGTGGTTCAAACTGCTCCCCAGGACATACCATTGAGGACACTGAGGGACTGCATACAGCGGGCTGCCAGGTAAGATATGTGGGAGGACCAAGAAAGTGTCCTATCGAGAATGAGTCCCATTAATTTCGTATTTTCAACGAACGGAAAATCAACAGGGCCAAGATGTGAAGACAGTGGAAGAAACCAGTTGCGCCCCCAGAAATTCATACAAACGGTTTTGTCAGTGGAAAAACGAAAGTCATTGTCGATGCTCCATGAGTAAAGACGATCGGGACAGCTTTGAAGACACCGCTCAATGAGACAAGTCTGGGGAGAAATGCAAAGGATGGCAAAGTCTTCAACGAAAAGGAAGCCAGAGACGCCTGGCAGGAGACAGCCATTACAGAATTAAGGGGGCTCGGACGTCAAACGGGCCGACTTGGAGCACAGGAGAGGCATCACAGAACATTTTAACTTCCAGTGTCTATACTTTGACAAATAAATTCATTAGACTCTGTCAGCATCACCAGGAAGGATTCAGGATTCACACTCATTGCAGTGGAACTTCGAAAACATAACAAATTTTTTTTGTGTGAAATTTCATCATTTCTTACACTTACTAATGGATGCATTTGTTGCTATAGGTACACTTTTATTAATAAGTTAGAGAGATTCTTCGATGAACTTTCCACAACATACGTACCATACTTACAGGTGTACGAAATTCTAGAATTTATTAAATTTATGAAAAACGGATGAGCTGTTATATTTTAAACATCATGTTTAGAAAAAACACAAAGTCTATAGTTAATTACCTCAACTTTTACCACAGTTTTTAATAGATTTGTAACATTCTAGAGTTTCATACACCTTTAAGTATGGTTTGCATGCTGTGCAACAAATGCTGCCATTAGTAAGTGAAAAAAAAATGATGAAATTTCACATGTAAAAAAATTATTTCGTTATGTTTTCGAACTTCCACTGCTAAGAGTGTGAATTCTGAATCCTTCCTGGTCATGCTGACAAAGTTTTATAAATTTATTTGTAGAAGTATAGACAGTGGAAATTGAAATGTCCTGTGGTGCCTCTCCTGCTCCAAGTCGGGCCGTTTGACGTCCAACCCCCCTTAACGGTGTTAGCAAAGAGGACGACGCTCAGGATCGAACCCTGAGCACATCGTTATGCTGGATAAAGGAGTCTGACAAAGCACAACTCCTTGCTATCAGTATTTTTTAATAGGTGCAGATATCTGTACAGTGATGTGTTATGGTGGTTTTTCCGACTTTCGGGAAGCGTTTTCAGCAGCATAAAACGACCGATGACATTCATTAAAAGACTTGTGACGATGATGTGCCAGGTTCCTTATATTACATTTGTTCTATACTGGCCTAATCATATTTGTGTCCCTGAACTATTGTTCCTATAAAGACGATATGTAATTCCCTTCTGTCCAACACACGGCCGTCACTTGCACCGAGGCAGAACCGGTTTTCTTTGACAAACACAATATACCTCCACTCTGGCCTCCACTGAGCTCTCGGTTGACACCACTGAAGTTGAAAATGGCTGTGTTTTGGGGTCAGTGGAATAAACTATACAGCGCGTCTGGCTTGGACCTGTCCTGAAAGTAACCTATTTATTATAGTTCGTTGCGTGACTGTGGTGCCAACTACTGCTCAGATTTCTACTGCAGATGCAGTATGACACACCAAAACCATATACTGAACACGATGGTCCTCGTTCTCGGTAGCGCCACGTGGCCGTCTGGAGCGCTGTCTTCCTACATTCTCGAGACCAACGCTGTTAGCAGTCATGTACAGTACCTACATTCTGCCCAAATGTTTCTGCAGTATCGTAGAAGGAACATCCAGCTTCTCAAAGCCCAGTTACACGACCTCGTTCAAATTCAGTGGCATCTCTGTCGCCTTAAAGGCATTCTTGACTAACATCTACTCATCACGTCGTATGTCTAAGGTAACTAACGCTCGCGACCGTTACAGCTAATTTGCTCTCTTATTGTAGCGCTACTATCGCCTCTTATGCAACTGGCAAAGGCCGAGCGGTTCTAGGATTTTCAGTCCAGAACCACGTGGATGCTGCGGTCGCAGGTTCGAATCCTGCCTCGGGCATGGACGTGTGTGATGTCCTTACGTTAGTTAGGTTGAAGTAGTTCTGAGTCTAGGGGACTGATGAGCTCAGATGTTATGCCCCATAGTGCTCAGAGCCATTTGAACCATTTCTTGCAGCTGGCAAGACACTGGAATAGACGTCATTTTTCAGATGTAGAAACACGTCTACCAACAATCGTTTATCATTCCGTAAGAGTCTTTAGCGAGTTGAAGTTTGTGATATCGCAATTCTGTAATTTCGATCATGTATTCATTGATTACGCAGACATTAAGTAAAGAGGAGTAGCTGCACAGAACAGAAATTGATGGTTTTTGACCTTATCTGATGTAGGTTTGATCATCACATAAATTATGTTGCAATATTATTACTGAATTGTATTAGTGGATTAAATTGATAAACACGTCACACATTCGTCTGAAATGCTGCCGCTTACGGTTAACTGTCACAAATTTTTCCTTTCTCAGTAGAACGATGGTCGTGTTAAATGATCCTGACGTTACTCAAATTATCCTGACAGACTGCTCAAAATCTGCGTGGATTCCGACACTCAGTTTTCTCGGTTGTCATTGTCGAGGAGAAAACAAGCATATGATGTTTGTTTATGAAGTCAGGAATTTTAGCCGGTCGGAGTGGCCGTGCGGTTCTAGGCACCACAGTCTGGAGCCGAGCGACCGCTACGGTCGCAAGTTCGAATCCTGCCTCGGGCATGGATGTCTGTGATGTCCTTAGGTCAGTTAGGTTTAATTAGTTCTAAGTTCTAGGCGACTGATGACCTCAGAAGTTAAGTCGCATAGTGCTCAGAGCCATTTGAATCAAGTCAGGAATTTTGTGACTTGGAATGCAAAAACATACAGGGTGACTCACGAAGATATGCAAATACTTTAATATGTTATTCTACAAGTAACACGAAAGAAAATGTTCATATAAACATAGGTCCGCAAATGTTTAGTTACGGAGTTACGGCCAATAAAAGATTTTGCCTGAAATTTAGCAACTTTGCTAATATGAAGCCATCACAAAACTGTGTTTGGTAAAAGTTAACCACAATTTCCATTTATTTAGTTGTTATGAATCTGGTGAATCTAATAAAACATGTCTCAGACGTGTATATGCCGCAGTTTTCCAGAACAACCAGAGAAGCAAAGACATAATTTCGTAAAAATTTAAATGTTCGCATTATGAATGCAATACACGAAATGAAGAACAAACCTGTGAAACTGAAACGAGCAACAAAATATGTTCATTCACGTGCAGCTAAATGCATTGAACTCGGTGGATATATTTTTCAACATTTATTCTGAATGTATTGTGAAATTTTATGTACACTGTACAACTTCCATAACACTGAGCTTCGTTTTTTCTGGTTTAACATGAATTCACGTGTGCTGTGGTATTAATAAAAGCAGCTTATCTGACACATTCATACAGTTTCAGTTAACGTTATTACCATCATTTTTCCAAAATTAAATTCTCTAAAACTTTTGTTGAAAACTTTGTGCAACTGTCTGGAATTTAAAAAACAAATAGGGCTGAGTAGTTCATAAATTAAAAAATTACGTAATTACGCCTTTGCTTCTCTGCATGTTCTGGAAAACTACTGCAGATACACGCCTAGGACATGTTTTAATATAGTGGAAATCGTGCTTTACTTTAACCTCATACAGTTATGTTAGCGAAGTTGCTAAATTTCAGGCAAAGTATTTTATTATCCGTACTCCGTAACTTAACATTTGCGGGCCTATGTTTATACGCACTTTTTTCTTTCGCTTTACTTGTAGAATAACATATCAAAATATTTGCATATCTTCGTGAATCAAACTGCGTATGGTGTAGAGATTGGTGACTGTTGCAGCACAAAGACCCAATGTGGCAGGTATTTCATATTGATCTACATGGCACGAACGTTCAATTATCGAACAAAGTTCACTCACCAAAGGCGTCGGACATCCGTCTCCTCAAAAATGGTTGGAAGCCATTGAGCATCTGGGACAGCTGCCGCAACCCTGTTACATACAATTAATCCTTGCACAGTAAATTAGATTTTGCAGTTGCACCAAGTTACATAACAGCGAGTGTTCTTTTACTGTACTTCCCAGAGGACGTATTCGTACCTGAAAGATCGCTGCTTCTTACGCCGCCTCATTCGGTTTCTGATAACCTGCAGTTTAGAATTATTAAGAAGTTGTTCTACGTTCACCACGTAACACGAAAGATCACGATTGTGATCAACAAATACTGCAGAAGGACAGTTTGCATTGTGTTGTAACTGTGAGCTAGAGGCGCGATCTGTACTTATTGCCGAGATATCAACTCTGCTGTATATGTATTGAGAGATTCCATCGGGCTTTCAGCAGAGATCGGGAGTATCTGAATACCTGTTCAGGATGGTTGTATGGATCAGTGAACAACTGCTGAGAAAAAGCGGTCACTAAATCAAAATGACTAAACAGAGCAGGCAGTTTGGATGGAAGTGAAGCAGAATTTGTAGGCCAATAATTTTCACGATGTAATCTACAACCACACAATTGCAACCACACATTAACTGATACAGTCTCAGAAATGATCACTAAACATAAGGAAACTACCGTTTATTATATTATGGCGCGAAAGTACGTAACTGATGGAGATCTGCGTTATATTTGTGTGTTCAAACTTGCAACAGTGCAATCCGAATTTATTTAATTGGAGTCGAAACTAATCTTACACCCTGAAAAGGGGTTGAGGGAGCAAAATTAATATATTTCGATCTTGAGAAATACAAACACACACACACACACACACACACACACACACACACACACAACACTCGCGAGCGTGTGTACGTGTTCGCATGCGCGAGCTTGCGCGCTCGTATACGATGTCAAAAAAGGAACACATGAAACTTTTACGCAACCTGCTAACGAATAATTTGCATTTATTAAACATAATGCCAAGATTGACTAAACACATTCTAGAGAAAACACTTCACGGAACATTGCAACAGTTGAGCGGTACTAAACGTACAAGGCAGTTAGCACCATTAAGAGAATGTTTGCAACTTACAACCATTAGCTTGCCAGGCAGCAGATTATGTACGTAAAACTATGGAGCAGCGACATTAAAAACACCCGCAGTTAGTTTGTCATCTATTCCAGGCCACTGACAACCGAAAGAAACAGCATTTCAGTACCGTAGGTATTTTGCCTATGGGGTGATCGTGAAGGAAATGAATGTCGCAGAAGCTGCAGAACACGAGAAACTGCATCCAATTCGACCACGTATGTTTTTCATATATGTTGACATGTGCAATAACAACACAACCTTAACATCCTCGAAGAACACAAACATCACACATTTTCGTAACTATCTATGAGAACAATCGCTACTAATTGCGCGTAACTCTCATTTTGCGCTACAAAAGTTAATTATCTCTTACCTTATCGCCAAGAGAACTTTCTGCTGGACTCTGGAAACCGAAAATAAAATCTTGTGTAATAGAACTCTTGTGTAGAATACTGGAGGCTCCGAATCCGCCTCGTATGTAACTGTCGAAGACAGACAAAACAAGACAAGTGTCTCGAAGGCACGGCTGCTCGAATACCTACTAGAATAGCCTTCTGCTGAGTCCATGGCTACGACCTAGCAAGGCGCCATTAGCCTTACCTAGTTTGAGAGTTATCGTGTAAATGTCTCAAGAAGAACGTGTAACCAACAAAGATTAAAAGTTAAGTATAAAGCAGCTACGTACTTTTCTTGCTACCATTCAATACTATCCTGTTCCAGAATTCACGCCAGTCGGCGTGTGTGTACGCGTGCCTTTCTTTCGGCTCCCTTCCCAGTGTGGCGTAGCTAGCTTGTTACGCCACAACAGATTGGCGACGAGACAACGGAAAGGGTCTTGTTCTTTCTAATTGCTTACATTTACTTGTGTCATGGCTTCGCCAGATGTACTGTCCGAATTTTATCGCTGGCAGAATCAGCAGACGCAGGCGTTATTGGATGCCCTTGGACAGCTCGTCCAGGGTCAACGTGCCATTCAAACCGATGCGGCCGCCGCCGCTTCACCGCTACCGCAGCCACAACTCGCAGTTGCACCGCCTTTTAGGAACTACGACCCGAACCACGAGTCGTGGCCAGAATGGTCCCGACAGTTCGGCTTCCACCTCGCCGCCTACAGAATTCAAGGTAATGAGCGGCAGCCGTTTTTGCTTTCTTGTGTCGGTGTGTCCACCTACCGTGTGATAGTGAAATTGTTTCCCCGACGCGACGTAGCAACTCTGTCCTACGAAGAAATTTTGTTTGCTTTAGATGCCTATTTCAAAGAAACAGTTAATGTGGTTGCAAAAAGGTATACTTTCTTTCGTACGAAACGTATGGCCGGTCAAAGTAATAGGGAGTGGGTAGCAACATTGCAAGGACTTACTAGGGACTGTGCCTTTGAATGTGACTGTGGCCTTTCTTATTCAGATACAATGGTGCGTGATGCAATTGCACAGAACGTTTCTGATGTTCGCATACGGGAGCAAATTTTGAAACTGGTTAATCCCTCCCTTCAACAAGTGATAGACATATTGGATAGACAAGACACACTTGACTGTGCTCAGGAATCTTTTGAAACTTCGCCAGCAGTGTGTAACATTAACCGGCCCGCCGGGCGCGCTGCGCGACCCGGTAAACTGCCCTCGCACACGTCCGCACAGCTGCCGCCATGCTTTAAACCAGGTGTGCCGCGCCAGCACACAAGTGCAGTGAAATCATGCCCGCGGTGTGCTACTAGACATTCGCGTGAACATTGCCCGTCACGCCAAGCTATTTGCTATTTCTGCAGTAGGAAAGGACATGTTCAAAGTGTTTGCCAGAAAAAGCTCAGATCAGACAATCACAACCATTCCAGGCCCTTTGCATCGCGCCGGAATCGAACCGAGGACACTCAGGCTTGTGGACCTTCGCCCATTGATATTCATGTCGTTACTTCCGCTTCGTCCAGTGCCACTTTCTCTAACAGTGACTTCTCTAACAGTGACTGTGTTCGTCCCACAAAAACTGTGCGTCGACGTCGCCGGAAATCACGTCAATTAGCAAGTGATGCTGTGCCTGTATCAGTTCAATTGGCACAAAACAGTCGCTCTTGTCGTCAGCAGGACACTAAACTTATTGTAGATTTGGACTTTAATGGCAAGGTCATACCATTCCAGCTCGATACCGGAGCTGCAGTTTCATTGCTCAATCACGACACGTACAAACAACTGGGCGCACCTCCGTTGCGTGCCGCAAATGTTCAGTTAAAAAGTTATTCAGGACAGCCGATCCCTGTGTTAGGACAGTGCACTCTTCTTGCAACATACAAGGGACAAACAAAACTTGTGTCATTTTACGTTCTTCGTTCTTCTACTGCAGTGAACTTGTTTGGTTTAGATTTATTTCAATTGTTTAACAAGTCTATTGTAAATCAGGTCCTATCAGTGAATCAGACTGTGCCTGCAGACAGTGTTTCTCGTCTGTGTGACGAATTTGCAGACATTTTTGCACCGGGCTTACGTTGCGCTAAAAACTATGAAGCACATTTGGAACTGAAAGTCAACGCGCAACCGAGATTTTTCAGAGCGCGCTATGTTCCCCACGCATTGCGTGATGAAGTCGCAAGAACATTACACGATTTAGCATCACAAGGTGTGTGTGAATGTGCGCAATGCCTCTTCCATTTCAGCTCCGCTTCATCTCTTACGCCGTACAGGTGTTCCGTTCGTCTGGACGCCAGAATGCGAACGCGCCTTTCGCCAGTTGAAATCGGCGTTGCTCTCTAATACTTGCCTCACGCCTTTCGATCCCCGGAAACCACTTTTGTTGATGGTAGATGCATCGGATTTCGGGATCGGTGCTGTGCTTGCGCACAAAGTTGGCTCCCATGATCGCCCTATTGCCTTTGCGTCCAAATTGCTCTCGTCTGCGCAAAGCAATTATTCACAGATAGAGAAAGAAGCTTTGGCTCTCGTGTTTGGTGTTACTAAGTTCCATGATTTCTTGTATGGTCGTCACTTTACCATCATCACAGACCACAAACCTTTGACATCGCTTTTTCATCCGACCGAGCCTGTACCTCCACGTACAGCGCAGAAATTCATTCGCTGGTCTATTTTCCTCTCGCAGTACCGCTACGATATCTTGTATCGGTCCACTGCTAAGCACGGAAACGCCGATGCGTTGTCCCGTTTGCCTGTTGCTCAGGATAAAGCATTCGATTCTTCCGAACTTGCTTGCATGTTCATTGATTCGGAAACCGATGAAGTGGTCGAATCGTTTCCGATTGATTTTCGTCGTGTAGCTACAGCCACAGCTGCTGACCCTGTCCTTGCTACCGCTTTGCGTTTTGTTGCTACGCAATGGCCTTTGTCAAAGTCTCGGATCAAGGATCCGTTAGTTCGCCGATTTTTGGCTCACAAGGAGAGACTTTTTGTTCGACGTGGTGTTTTGTTGTTGCGTTCTGATAATGATCAGTCCAGAGTAGTGGTCCCACGTTCGTTACAGTCCTCTGTTTTACGGCTTCTTCACCAAGGACATTGGGGTATAGTGCGAACGAAACAACTTGCTCGTCAGCACTGTACTTGGTTCGGAATCGATGCTGCAATTACGAATATGTGTTCTTCTTGCATGGCGTGTGCCGAACAACAATCCGCACCGCTGCGGAAAGTTTTTGCATGGCCAAAAGCCACTTCCCCTTGGCAACGCTTGCACATCGATTTTGCTGGTCCATTCTGGAATGCTCGATGGTTGGTTCTGGTAGATGCCTTCCGTAATTTTCCTTTTGTTGTCCGGATGTCTTCCACGACGTCCTCTGCCACCATCCACGCGTTGTCTGCTATGTTTTGCATTGAAGGTCTTCCGCAGACTATTGTTTCCGACTATGGCCCACAATTCATGTACGCAGAATTTCAGTCATTCTGCCAGGCCAATGGTATTCAACATCTGACATCCGCGCCGTTTTCGCCTCAATCCAACGGTGCCGCTGAACGATTGGTCCGGACTTTCAAGTCACAGATGTTGAAGTTGAAAGAGTCGCAGTCTCGGGAGGACGCCTTGTTGCTCTTTTTGTCATCGTATCGCTCTCAGCTCGCCGGCTGAGTTGCTCCATGGTCGTCCTCATCGAACCTTGATGTCTTTGCTGCATCCGCCGCATCAGGTTCCTGTGCAGCGGCAGACTCCTGCTTTCGCTCCAGGCGACGTTGTATTCTATCGCACCTATCGCGGTTCACGGCGTTGGCTCGCAGGGCGCATTCTTCGCTGCCTCGGCCGCGCAATGTATTTGGTTTTGGGGGCCTCTGGTGAGGTGCGTCGGCATCTCAATCAGCTGCGCCTCTGTCGTCGCACGGGTTCTGCCGCTCCCCGTCTGCTTTCAGCGACGGTGCCGTCCGGTCAGCGCCCTGGGGACCCATCTACTGGCTCGCCTCATCCCCAGGTGTTACCGACGATGCCTTCCAATTTGCCCCTTGGCGACGCGCCGCCGCAGCCACCCGCCGGCGCCGCCTGCAGTGGACGCTTCGCTGCAGCCGCCAAGCGCCTCCCTGGGTCACGCGCCGCCGATCGCTTCCCGTGACCAGCCGTCCTCCGCCTTGGAACTCTTGCCCGCTCCGGACCACATGGCGTCTTCACGCGTCGGGTACCCCGACGCAATGGAGGTCAACCCTTCGGCCCCTCCTGTCTCTTTCCGGGCGCATACACCGCATGTTGACGTGCACCCTGGACTAGGTTTTCAGGCGGTTCCTAGCTCCCCTCGGACCGAATGGCCGGGTGCGGGTGGCACAGCCTCGCCTGTTGTTAGGCTCCCCACCTCATCGCATACGTCAACATGGGGTCCTCCCCACGGCGGGCGGAAGCCTTATCTCACGACCGTTCGCCGATTTGCGGGGGAGGAATGTGGTGTCACCGCCAGACACCACACTTGCTAGGTGGTAGCTTAAATCGGCCGCGGTCCATTAGTACATGTCGGACCCGCGTGTCGCCACTGTGTGATCGCAGACCTAGCGCCACCACAAGGCAGGTCTCGATATACGATAGAGCACTCGCCCAGTTGTACGGACGACATTGCTAGCGACAATACGGACGAAGCCTTCCTCTCAATTGCCGAGAGACAGTTAGAATAGCCTTCTGCTGAGTCCATGGCTACGACCTAGCAAGGCGCCATTAGCCTTACCTAGTTTGAGAGTTATCGTGTAAATGTCTCAAGAAGAACGTGTAACCAACAAAGATTAAAAGTTAAGTATAAAGCAGCTACGTACTTTTCTTGCTACCATTCAATACTATCTTGTTCCAGAATTCACGCCAGTCGGCGTGTGTGTACGCGTGCCTTTCTTTCGGCTCCCTTCCCAGTGTAGCGTAGCAAGCTTGTTACGCCACAACACCTACGCCGTTCAAAGAGCAATTATTCGTCGCGGGAAAACATAGAGAAAATAGTACGTGGCGCGAAAACAATCTCGTGACTGAAAGTTGCGCATCAGTCGTACAGAATTTTGACATGAGCTAAAAATAAAATATTTGAACTGAAGTAGTGTATTGTTTTGTAAATAGTAACGTCGATTGCACTAGCCCTCTGCCCACCTGTATATTTACAGAAACAATCCCCCAAATGCTTAAAGACATTAATATGACTGTAATTATAAAGATCAAAGATTCGACATTCGGTAACTTCCAAGAATGATTGACTATCGAAGTTGCGGTGTCCAAACGATACACATCGAACGTGCGATCGCAAATCGATCATGCGACTCTGGTGGCGGGGGTTGTGATCAATTATATGTGATCGTCCTTTTTATCTGTTTTCCGTCGTTACCTTAGTTGCTCTAAATTACAAACCCCCGCGAATTATTTGTGAGTTGCTAGGGAATCCCAGTCGATTTATGTCTGTAGTGAGTGGGAGGTCTGGTGTTCTTGACGTTTCTTCCGCGGATTCTCTCACATGGAAGAATCCAGTTCCATGTTTATCCAGCGTAGAAAATGGTTTGACTTTTTGTCTCGATATAGAGCACTACCAGACGAGGGAAGAAGGGACTGTATAGACTGTGGTGGTGCGAAGTGTATAAAACTTCGCAAGAACAGTTTCAGTACTGAAATACTGTGACAATTTCATTGCGGACAGTACGGGAAACGAACGAATATCAGGAAGAATACACGGTTCGACTCTTCCAAATTATCCATCCAGACCACCGTAATGGACTTTCACATGATGACAACACCGACGACGAGTAAGGTATGTCGTCTCCTTTGCAATTACAAGTATTTTTGTAACGCCTTCTTATGTCGTTGCTGTAGCGAACGCCTTAAACATACTCATAACGCTCGCCACCATAGTCGCATGATCGATTTACGATCGCACGTTCGATCTGTATCGTTTGCACACCGCAACTTCGATTCGCAATCATTCTCGGAAATTACCCGACATTCGAACTTGAGGGACTTAGCGCTGCAGTCTGAAGTTTATAGCAGAGATTTTGTGTTACCGATAGCTAAACGTGCACCCAAAAGAACCGTGGATATTACTTTTTCTTTCTTTGTTACAGATCTGCGTATTAAAGTTGTAATCTTCTGCTAAACCCTTTGTTTATTCACATAAAAAATCAATATTTACACAAGAGTCGCGTGTCTCTGATTTATTCCTGTTTGGTATGTGGTTTTTAAAAGTATCTCACGACAAGGGGTGTTATCAGGCATCAGCAACTGTGTCAAAGACAAAAGAGAACACTCAGCAGTCCACATCATTCACAATCGACATTTGTTTATCCATGGCACCTCAAGTTTAAATGATAACACAGTGAACGGCCTATTAAAGGGCTCACATTGATTTCTTGTCTGTAATGTTCAGAGTATGTGCTGTGTTGTAGTTAGCCAGCATCAACAAGAACGAGAAATATCCAACATCCTTATACAAGGTCAGACCAAAAAGTTTACGTTTGAAGGCGTTACTACAGAACATATGCAACGTAGCGCAACTCCGATGCGGGTATATAAGCTCCGACATGTAGGCAAGGGACTGGTGTGATATTTGTGCCTTCCTGACGTGCGTGTAGAAAATGCCGAAACGTGAACTATGACGACTTATCACCAAATGCGTCCAAACAGCAACTACGTGCTGTTGTTCTTTTCTTCACTGCCGAAGGGCAAACAACGGTAGACATCAGTCAGAGAATGAAGAATGTCTGTGAGGAAGCATGTCTGTCGGAAACCATTGTGGAATGGTGCAACAAGTTTCGTTCTGGTCGCGGTTAGACACAAGATCTGTGACGCCCGGGTCATTTCAAGGAACGGGGTGTCTACTTCACTGGGGAAGGGTTATTGCGCACCGCAAGAGATTGTGTAGGATTTGTCTTCGATGGCTGTTCTACAATGGAAGCCAGAGAGAGCGGTGTACAGGCCATTTTCAGAAAGAAATATTTCGATCCTCACAATTTCTTTGCTCAAGCCACAAACTCAAACTTGAAGGTAACAATGCAAATGCAGTGCCAGAAATTACGAATACTGTTGTCATTGTAAACGACGCTATAAACTACTTTTAGAGAATCGACTACGCGTTGAAAATATGCTTCCAATTTATCATGAATGTGTGACACCAGATAGCCTGAAAGATATAAACTATCAGACTATTTTTTCAACATTTCCCAGAGGCTGCGAGAGCTCTAGAGAAATTGTCTCCAGTCGGAAATTATGCAACGAGAACACCTACGTATCAGTTGCATTCAGTCAAACCAGTGGTCATCTTACCTTTAATGCAATAGCCAATTCCTCAGCAGTTTTGGAACTAGTAGTCCATCCAATATGGGCAATACCTGTGTTATTCCGAATTAAGATTCAGTGTTCCATCGGTCATTCACTGCAGTGACTAAGCCGTTATGAAATATATGAAATGTCTTCGCAGTTGTGAATCCGTTATGTATATACTCGTAAAGAGAAGACGTTTTACTTGAAAGTCACTTGCCCAATATCAGCTGCTAAATGCGATACTGCAATGCTTGTGTTATTCAGAATGGATGGAGAATCGTCGTCAGATGTAGAAGCAACCTCAGGTTTACCTCTGGGGAAAGTGTTGGGACCCTTGCTGTTCCTGTTGTACATTAATGACTTTGCAGACAATATTAATAGTAAAATGAGGCTTTTTGCAGATGGTACAGTACTGTATAACAAAGTACTATCTGAAAGACGCTGCAAGAATATTAAGATTGATAAGATTTCAATGTGGTGCAGAGACTGACAACTTGCTTTAAATGTTCATAAATGTAAAATTGTGCACCTCACAAAACAAAAACGTAATATCCTATGACTATAATACCAGAGAGTCACTGTTGGTATCGGACAACTCACACAAATACCTGGGTGTAACACTTTGTACGAACATGAAATAGTATGATCACATAGGCTCAGTCATGGGTGAAGCAGATGGTAGACATCGGTTTACTGGTAGAATACCGGGGAAATGCAGTCGGACTACAAAGGAGATTGCTTATATCACTTGTGCGACCAGCCTGCGAAAATTGCTTAAGTGTGTACGACTGGTACCAAATATGGCTAAGAGGAGATATTGAACGTGTACAGAGAAGGGCAACACGAAAGGTCACAGGTTTGACTAGTGCATAGGAGAGTGTCACAGAGATACTGGAGGAACTGAACTCGAAGACTCTCGAAGATAGACGTAAACTACCCTGAGAATGTCTATTAACAAAGTTTCAAGAGACGGCTTTAAATGATGACTCTAGGAATATACTACAGTCCCCTACGCTTGGCTGACATAGAGAAATTACAGTACGCACAGAGGCTTCAAACAAACAATCTTCCCGCACTCAATACGTGAATGGAACGGGAAGAAACACTAAGAACTGTTACAGCCTGAATGGCTGTTTTCAGCTCAACAGTGGTTTTGGGGTTATTGCTGTACACCTTGCCTTTAATATAGCCCCACAAAAAGGAGAATATGGCGGCCAATCGAGGACCATACTAGTGGCCTCTGGATACTCCAGAGCCAGAATGCAGTCCCTGAAGTGCCCCTCGAGGACATCAAACACTCTCCTGCTTCGATGGGGTCGAGCTCCGTCTTGCACAACGTGTCGAAATCAGGGTTGCTTTGGATAGTGGGGATGAAACCATCTTCAAAAACCTTCATGCAGTCACCGTGCCATCGAGGAATACGTTACCGGTTATTCCATGACTGGCCACTGCACATCACACAGACAAACGTTGAGGGTGAAGAGACTTCTCGATCGCGCGCCAGTTTTGCTTGCTGACGAACCCATCCAGATGGAAGTGGGCTTCATCATTAAACGAAACAACAAGGCGTATATTAATTCCCATCATGCCCCGCGGCCAACCGTGCAGTTTGAACGTCCTAAGGTAAACCATTCAGAAGTTATGAAGATTTTATTTCATATAGCTCAGTAACTATCACCATGTAGATGCAGATGTGGTGTACGTGATGTAGATGGGGACAAACCGTGAGAATGAGATCGCAATTCTGTAAGACCCACTAATTCTGACAAAGCACACTGAATGAGATAATTTGGCTCAGAGAGTTTTCACAGTGGTGGGTGGCAAATACTGGACATGCATCAGTTGGTTTCAATAACTATTACATTGTTCCCTCTACAGTTTCAAAGCAAAGTGTATAATTTTACCCCAAATACAGTAGCACTATTTGTGACGAACATTTACCCTACGAGAAGGTAAACACTTGGTTCTTTTAGGGTCATGTCAGCCTTATACCTGTAAATTTCTGTGGGCTGTCGGCAGGATTAGGTCGAGCAACGATCATTAAATGCCCTTTAAATGCCCAAAACTCGGCTGCCAATCGCCAAAAACGTTTATGCGTAGGGGAGACTGGGCCACACAGTATTGGGACACAGTGAGCATTTGGTTATATTAAATCTGTGACTGTCAGGATACCGTCATAATTTTGCACATGTAGCCTACACTCTCTTAACATCTAGGAGACTGAAAACTAGATGGATGAATGATGCTAGAGTACTGAAGTTGTGAGTCTAGTGTTTTACTACTTTCCTCTGCAAATTTTGACACGTTTGTATATGCGGCTGGTCCCGGCGGAGGTTCAAGTCCTCCCTCGGGCATAGGTGTGTGTTGGTCCTTAGGATAATTTAGGTTAAGTAGTGTGGAAGCTGGCGACTATAATGAGGGAAAGAGAGTGGACTGGAAAACCAGAAGACTTATAAACTCATTATATTTAATCAAAAAGTCTCAGTTAAAGTGAGAGGAGAAAGTACAGACTGGATCAGACTAGGAAAAGGAGTAAGACAAGGATGCTGTTTATCACCTACTCTTTTCAACCTCTACTTGGAAAATATGATTGACCAATGCTCATTAGATGACAAAGGAGTAGAAATTGGAGGAAGAAGAGTAGGGTGTTTGAGATTTGCTTATGACATGGTCCTTCTAGCCACAGGGGGAAAGAATTACAGGATTTGGTGGACACCATTGCAACTAACGGAAAAAAATATGGAATGAAAATTAACACAAATAAAACAAAAGTATTGGCACTAGGAGGAAATAAAAATTATGCTGAATGGAGAAATACTAGAACAGGTACAAAATTTTAAGTATCTTGGAAGCAGGATAGACACCGACTCGAAGTGCACCACAGAAATTAAAACAAGCATAGCAATGGCAAAAGAGGCGTTTTATAAGAAAAGGAGAATCTTCTGCAGCGGTCTGGACAGAGAACTCAGAAAGAGACTCATAAAATGTCTTGTGTGCAGTGTTCTTCTATATGGCGCTGAAACGTGGACTATGAGGAAAAAAGACAGAGAAAGGCTGGAGGCTTTTGAGATCTGGACATGGCGGAAGATGGAAAGAATGAGTTGGATGGACAGAGTAAAAAATGAAGAGGTACTGAGAAGAGTGGGAGAGAAAAGACAGTTACTAGATGTAATAATGAGAAAAAAAGAAATTGGATTGGGCATATACTAAGAAAGAATGACTGACTGATAAAAACAGTTTTAGAAGGTTATGTAGAAGGGAAAAGGAAGCGAGGAAGGAAGAGATTCCAGATACTGGATGACGTGATGGACGGTACAACATACAGCAGCCTTAAGAAGGAAGCAATGGATCGCAGAAAATGGAGAGGCAAAGGACCTTCTAATATAGCAGATAACTGATGATGATGATGATGAGTGTGTAAGCTTAGGGACTGATGACCTTAGCAGTTAAGTCCCATAATATTTCACACACATTTGATTTGAATTATTTGTACTTCCTCATCTTCCAGAAAACAAATTTCAAGAAGGCAAGCAGTTATCATGGGCATTGTCTCTTCATACCATATTAAAAACTGAGTTATAATATCTATATGTGACTGAATGAATATGTTGGTTGGTGATGTGGGGCAGGGGACAAAAATGTCATCGGGATAGGGAAGAATGGGGAAGGAAGTCGCTGTGCAGAGTGAGCAATTTTTTCTGGGTCACAGTGAGCATAAACTGATGAGCCAAAACATTATGACCACCTGCGTAATAACTTGTTCGTCCGTGTTTGGAACGAAATACATCACTGATTGTGCGTGTCAGGGATCCGACAGTTTGTTGGTAGGTTTGTGGAGGAATGTGGCATTAGATGTAGATGCATTTCGCCTAAATGACAGGCCACTGAATTTAGTACAGAGTGATTCACCAGACAGCGACCCAGATGGGTCCCATGGGATTTACATCAGGGGATTTCGTCGCCGAGACAGCAAACAGGAGTTCACTATGATGTTCCTCAAACCACAGCAGCGTGGTTGTGGCTCCAAGACGTGGACAGTTACACTGCTGAGAGATGACTTCACTGCCGGGGAAGACATCGAGTAAGAAAGGATGCAGGTGGTTCGCAGTTGTCTGCATGTCTTCGATTACTACCACTGTAAGACGTCGTGGTCTCCTGACCTTCATTGCTTACACATTACGCCCTCACAATCATATTCTGCACATCAAGACGCTTGATTCGAACCCAAACTCGATAAGATAAAGTCAATTTTGTATGAATTCATGTAAACGATATGCAAATAACAAGTACATCGCGAGTGCGCACCGAGGTTGGAATACTCGAGGCTGGCGTACACACACACATTCAAGACACGACGGTCACAAAAGCTTTTAGTTCGGGAAAGGCAAACTGCACGCCAGGAGGCCGGTCCATTCAGAGGACGAGTCAACCTATCTACGTCGGCCGGCAACCGCCCGTAGAGCAGACAGCGTTTGCCCGAGTGAAAGGGAGAACGGCCCCGTGTTCGGCTTAAAAGCAAATTCCGCTACTTTGTGTGGGAGGGTCCATCCTACGCATTCTTTTACAAACATAGCACGCAGTTTCAGAGGTTTTCACAGGGAGACAGCAAACGCCAAACGCCGATGCTACAGATTTCCGAATTGGTCGCCTTAAACGAAACGTCATTCTCCCGTTTTAGAAGAGCAATGTTGATTGGCAGACGATATTCCTGACGCCTCGAGCTGAAGGAGTAATGGAAGAGACCGAAAGATATACCCCTTCACGTCTGGCGTGGAGAGGGGCCGTTCCGTTGTTGCTCTTGGAGCGAGGAACAAGTCTCTCCTCAGTACTTCACTGGGGGAGCACCTCTGTCGAGAGCGAATCGGAGTGCAACTCTATATCGAGTCCTTGCGATTAAGTGTTGTTCACTGTGTTGGCCGCCACACTTACTGTGCGGTGTGAACGGACAGAGTTACAGTTAAACGCCTGCGAGCGAATTTTTGAGTGGCATCGCGGTGGACTGGTTATCTGACCGGTGTACCACGCCAATAGTTAGACTAGGGGCGAACAGGGATCCTCGACTTCATCGAGGCGTAGGCAGAGTTTGATTGGCGAAAGTCAGTCCAGATAGAACGAGAGTTCTCTTATTTGTCAGCAGCGAGCGGCGCAGACAGCAGTCATCGCAGCTTACGGTATTGTGCGCTACAGCTCTCGCAAGCCCCATATTTCCTCCACAACACTACACTTCACTGCATTTCATACACTACAGCCTCGACCGTACCTAGCAACTTTCTAACAAATAATTATTCAAGTTGAGTAGGTGCGGCTCTCAGCCATTCTGCCAAGACAGTGACAATCTTAAACCTAGTATAGAAATTTCATTAGCGAATCCTATCCTTAAGAGGTAATTTCACATTCCGAAAAGAACCCGGAAATAACTTGTTCAGTTCATAACTAAAAGTGCCATTGTGATTTCTCATAATTTTAGCAAAAAAAAATAATAATTTTCGTTAGTGCCATGTTTTTCTTACACTAACTAGCACTACTCCAGTACCCAAGTATCCCACTAGTTACGTAAGAAATTTTGGGAATTTTTGTGTCATTTCCCTACAGCGGACTACTCCAGAAGAAAGTTTTTCAGGCTCTTCTCTTTAGAACGTTAGGAGCGTCTGTCTGACTTCTGTAGTAGTGTGGGGGTGGAAATTTCATCTTGCAAGAGCCACAGGGTAAAGGGTCCATCTCAGATTAATCCGTTGCCCAGAATGACAGACTAGCACCTACACGCTCACACCACAGGTCCCACGGAAGCGCAGGAGAATGTCTCCCATAGCGTAATGCTGCTGGCACCAGCCTGCGTCCGTGGGGCGCTGCACGTTTCGAGCCGCCGTTCACCTCGATGACGGCGTTTGTGGAGACGACCGTCGACTTAGTGTAGCAAAAATGTGATTGACTGACCGACTGTCGAATCCCGATGGTCCCGCACCCTTTGCAATCGTAGCTGACGATGTTGGGTGAACATGCGAACACGCAGGTGTGGTCTGCTACGGAGCTGCATGTTCGCCAATGTACGACGGACGGTGTGCTCCAAAACAATTGTGCGGCACCAGAATTATGCTCTTTCGGCAGAGATGCCACAGATCACCGTCTATACCGCTCTACAGAGCAGACAAGCCTCCGAACCGCACGTTTTGCGAAGGGTCGTGGACGTCCAACCATTTAGCGCTTAGTGGCAGTTTTACTTTCCTTCTTGTGAAGACATCATTACTTTGCGATATATATATATATATATATATATATATATATATATATATATATATATATATTGGAAATTATTTCTTTTTGCAAGTAGGGAAATATGTTTAGAGTTTATTGATCGTGGAAAGCTTTAATTTTTTTGTTTATCGTTTACTGTAATAAGTTTGGTAGAAAATAGTTGTGTAAACATAGATGTAATTTACTTTGATGTTGTATAAACTGTGGGCGAGAGTATTGAGAGAGAGAGCAATATCGATAGTCGATCCGAGAAAACGGGGGGAGGGGGGGGGGTATTGTTGGGTAGCGAGAGAGGCGGACACATGTTTCACTGTGGGAGTCGTGACTTTTACGAGCTGGTGAAGATTGAGTTTAGTGGCAAGCGATGTATGTTTTTAATGACTGTTTTATACCAGGACGTGATATGATAATAGTGAGTGTAGAAACTGGGCGAAGTAAATACAGAGACTGTGGCGTGAGACGAAGTAACTATGACAATGCAACCGAGAATGGACGGTATTGCAGCTCTGTGTCTATGACTTGAACTGCGCTTGTATTTTGACTGCGTTTTCGTACACTCAAGTACTGTGAACTTGCGTATTTATTCGCGTTTCGATGAACTACCGGACGCCTATAATCAGTAACAGTTTTTCTGAACTTACGCGAACTGTCTATTGTGTGTGAGTATATTCCCGCCCAGGACGCGTTTTCGCGATCGCGGCGCTCCATTAAAACGAATTGACTTACTACAGAATTCGCGGTCGGCAAGTTTTATAAACTGTGTGTGGCATGAGTAAACTTAAATTGTGTGCGCCAGAAACATTAAAACTGTGCACATACGGACATCCGTAACAACAATTACATCGACCAGCCTGTGGCCTGTGAAACGCTACTGTAATCAGATTTGCAGCTTAGTGAATACCACCGCCCGCCAGATTACGAGGAAAACATCATCAGCTGCAATCACACGACCGTGGGAGCAGATGTCAGCGTTTCGCCAGGACCAGCCAGCTGCCGTCGATATCGCGACCATCGTCACAACACACAAGATAAGATTTAAAAGCAGCGCTCTCCTGTCATAGACTCAAAATTATTGCAAACAATTTTAATTTGTAATATCTTTTCCTTTTGGCTGACTTTCACATAACATTTGTCTTCCTTAGAATAAAAGTGTTCTCCACGAAGTGGTGTGTTCTATGTAGACATTGTCGACTTTCATTAGCAATAGCCATTTCCCTTTTAATTATTTCCATTTTTTTTCATTTTAAATCCGCTGCCGCTGCGTGTGTATTTTTTATAACTTTTGGAGGGTATGTGTCTAAATTCGTGTGCCGGAACATTTACCAGAAATATTGTAATACTTTGCTACTTGGACAAGGGCGCCCGCCATTAATTTCTTGAACGTCGACCAATGACAGTGAAGCTCGCTTGCTATTGGTGCTAACATTCTATAGTGGGTAATTCAAAGGTGGGTAGCTGTCAAATCACATGGGTTGTGATTACTTTGAATGAGAGTAGTGTAAAATTGTGGGTTCATCACTCAACTTTGGTATTCTTTTGTTTATTGATGATAGAAGCAAATTTTTTCTCAATGTCCTTAAATCTTATTTAATACGGTTATTTTATGCTAAACTGGGATAAATGCTCGGTCACATACTGTGGTGGGAAGTAAAATTTGGAGAAACGTCTATTTAGATACGACTTTATTTTGACTGCATTAGTTAAGACGGTACTTTTCGGGTATTTTGGCGATACTTGGTGACAGCGTAGAATCGCAGTCGTCACTTCCTACATCTCTCCGTAGATGCTCGCGACAGTAGCACGTGAACATTTGACTAGCTTCGGCGTTTCGAAGATACTCGTTCACAGGTCTATGTAACCATAATATCCCCTTTCTCACTTCGCTTGTCTCAGTGGATTTCCACGTTTGCAGCCCATCTTCGCTAGGTTGATCCCCCGTTCGTGTCTGCTCCGCCTACATACTTCAGCCGGCCGGTGTGACCGTGCGGTTCTAAGCACTTCAGTCTGGAACTGCGTGACCGCTATGGTCGCAGGTTCGAATCCTGCCTTGGGCATGGATGTATGTGATGACCTTAGCTTAGTTAGGTTTAAGCAGTTCTAAGTTCTAGGGGACTGATGACCATAGGTGTTAAGTCCCATAGTGCTCAGAGCCATTTGACCCATTTTCTACATACCTCAGATACCGTGTCACGTGCCCGCAACGCCATTAGGTGGCATCCGACGTCGCCATAGGCAGTGGTCATAATGTTTTGGCTGATCAGTGTACTTGATGAAAATAAAAATGGTTCGCTACAGAGAGAGAAAAGCTACTTTTGGCTTCCTACCTGCAGAGACCTTTGGAGAAAAGAGAACCACTTGTATGAATATCAAGAGCTCAGATAGAAACCCAGTTCTAAGCAAAGAAGGGAAAGCAGAAAGGTGGAAGGAGTACATAGAGGGTCTATACAAGGGCGATGTACTCGAGGACAATATTATGGAAATGGAAGAAAATGTAGATGAAGATGAAATGGGAGACATGATACTGCGTGAAGAGTTTGACAGAGCACTGAAAGACCTGAGTCGAAAAAAGGCCCCGGGAGTAGACAACATTCCATTAGAACTACTGACAGCTTTGGGAGAGCCAGTCCTGACAAAACTCTACCATCTGGTGAGCAAGATGTATGAGACAGGCGAAATTCCCTCAGACTTCAAGAAGAGCATAATAATTCCAATCCCAAAGAAATCAGGTGTTGACAGATGTGAAAATTAACGAACTATCTGTTTAATAAGTCACAGCTGCAAAATACTAAATCGAATTCCTTACAGACGAATGGAAAAACTGGTAGAAGCTGACATCATTGAAGATCAGTTTGGAATCCGTTGAAATATTGGAACACGTGAGGCAATACTGACCCTAGGACTTATCTTAGAAGCTAGATTAAGGAGAGGGAAACTTACGTTTCTAGCATTTGTAGACTTAGAGAAAGCTTTTGACAATGTTGACTGGAATACTCTCTTTCAAACTCTAAAGGGGGCAGGGGTAAAATACAGGGAGCGAAAGGCTATTTACAATTTGTACAGAGACCAGATGGCAGTTATAAAGGTCAAGGGACATGAAAGGGAAGCAGTGGCTGGAAGGGAGTGAGACAGGGTTGCAGCCCAATGTTATTCAATCTGTATATTGAGCAAGCAGTAAAGGAAACAAAAGAAAAATTCGGAGAAGGTATTAAAATCCACGGAGAAGAAATAAAAACTTTGAGGTTCATCGATGACAATGTAATTCTGTCAGACAGCAAAGGACTTGGAAGAGCAGTTGAACGGAATGGATAGTGTCTTGAAAGGAGGATATAAGATGAACATCAACAAAAGCAAAACGAGGATAATGGAATGTAGTCGAATTAAGTCAGGTGATGCTGAGGGAATTAGATTAGGAAATGGGACACTTAAAGTAGTAAATGAGTTTTGCTATTTGGGGAGCAAAATAACTGATGATGGTCGAAGTAGAGAGGATATAAAATGTTGACTGGCAATGGCAAGGAAAGCGTTTCTGAAGAAGAGAAATTTGATAACATCGAGTATAGGTTTAAGTGTCAGGAAGTCATTTCTGAAAGTATTTGTATGGAGTGTAGCCATGTATGGAAGTGAAACATGGACGGTAAATAGTTTGGACAAGAAGAGAATAGAAGCTTTCGAAATGTGGCACTACAGAAGAATGCTGAAGATTAGATGGGTAGATCACATAACTAATGAGGAGGTATTGAATAGGATTGGGGAGAAGAGAAGTTTGTGGCACAACTTGTCTACAAGAAGGGATCGGTTGGTAGGATATGTTCTGAGGCATCAAGGGATCACCAATTTAGTATTGGAGGGCAGCATGGAGGGTAAAAATCGTAGAGGGAGACCAAGAGATGAATACACTAAGCAGATTCAAAAGGATGTAGGCTGCAGTAGGTACTTGGAGACGAAGAAGCTCACAGGAGAGAGTGGCATGCAGAGCTGCATCAAATCAGTCTCAGGACTGAAGACCACAACAACAACAACAACAACGACAACAACCTACAGAAGAAATGATGAAAGCTGTGAATAGGCTGTGTAATTCAAGAAGGCACAAAAGTTCTGTCAGCAGCTTTGCAATATAAGATCTGTAGACAGTCTCTAGAAAGGTTACTTATCCTCATAGAGCAACAGTAAAGAAGGTGCAGTAGTTGGAAATGTACCAAAAAATACTGATAATGATACCGACAAGACAGATACAACAGACACCAGTAACACAGGCACTGCTCCAGTTGTAACTCTGCCTGTGATTAGTAACTGTTTAAATAGCTCAATATACTTGGAATCACTGAAGGAATTTCCGCCTTTTCCAAAAGCAACTACAGCAGCTCTATTATGGAAGAAAAAAAGGAGGAACAAGAATTTTTAACTGACAGCCCGGAGAAACAGGAGTTTCTAGAACGTGAAAATGGGAAGAAAACAAACTGGTCAAACTCTCAACATTAAACAACCAACGCGCCCGTTTCTAAACGTGTCAGAAGGCAACTTCAGCCAAAGAGGAACTCAAGAAAGCTCTGCTATTCTTCTGACCGGTAACAGTGACGATAATTTGAGTTTTCACGACTAACAAGTAAGAAGAACTGAACATCGAAGGTGAGCTCCAAAAGAAAGAACTAAGTTATTGTAAAAGTGGCAATCATTTCGTAGCATATGTCAGACCAGTTAATACAAATGAAACCACTGCAATTGTGACTTATCTGCAGAAGTCACGAAACTCTGACAGACATTTTTCGCTTGCTGCAGATCCAGAAGGATGCAGAAGCACATGAAATTAGCTTCACAGAAGTCATTTGTAGACTACCAAAGACTTCCAAAGCCAGCGGCACTAAAAGCCACTATAGTAATGCTTGCATTTCCTATTGGCACGGATGCTTAAACGCCCACTGATTTCATTATGTGCAAATTCAATGTATCACATAATGTTTATTAACAAAAACAAATGTTTCTAGTGTGTCTGTGGATTTTGTTTCTGTTGCTCACTGTGGCCCACGCCAACACTCAGGGTATGCCATGATGTGGGTAGAGAGGGTATTTCCGCATCACTTTGCTGTCAGTAATTCAATTTGTAGCCGGCCGAGGGGACCGAGCGGTTCTAGGCGTTACAGTCTGGAATCGCGCGACCGCTACGGTCGCAGGTTTGAATCCGGCCTCGGGCATGGATGTGTGTGATGTCCTTAGGTTAGTTAGGTTCAAGTAGTTCTAAGTTCTAGGGGACTGATGACCTCAGAAGTTAAGTCCCATAGTGCTCTTTCCCATCCACGTTTACTATTAATCTTCATGGTTGCTACGTGCTCGTGCGCTATTTAAAGTACTTTAAAGAGGAAACGTCTTACGTGTAAGTAATAGTTTAATCCACTACCAGTTATGGACTGACGAGTATCGAAGTCGACCTATAAGCAATCACCGTCAAAATACACTGAAGAGCCAAAGACACTGTTACACCTGCCTAATATCATGTAGGGCCCCACAAGCACTCAGAAGTGCCGTAACACGACGTGTCATGGACTCGACTAATGTCTGAAGTAGTTATGAAGGTAACTTACACCATGAATCCTGCAGGGCTGTCCATAAGTCCGTAAGAGTTCGAGAAGGCGCAGATCTCTTCCGAACACCACCTTGCAAGACATCATACATATGGTCAGTAATGTTCATGTGTCTGGAATCTGGGGCCAATTGAAGTGTTTAAACTCAGGAGATTGTACCTAGAGCCACTCTGTAGCAAATATGGACGAGTGGGGTGGCGCATTGTCCTGCTGGAACTGCCCAAGTCTGTAAGAGTGAACAATGGACATGAATGGATGCGGGCAATCAGACAGGATGCTTATGTACCTGTCAGAGTCGTATCTAGACATATCAGGGGGCCCATATCACTCCAACTGCACACACCCACTCCATTACAGAGCCTCCAACAACTTGAACAGTCCCCTGCTGACATGCAGAGTCCATGGATTCATGAGCTTGTCTCCATACCTGTACACAACCATCCGCTGGATGCAATTAGAAACGAGACTCGTCCGACCAGGCAACATGCTTCTAGCAATCAACAGTCCAATGTCGGTGTTGACGGACCCGGAGGAAGTGTAAAGCTTTGTGTCGTTCAGTCATCAAGGCTACACGAGTGGGCTTCGGCTCCGAAAGTCCATATCGATTATGTTTCGTTGAACGGTTGGCACGTTGACACTTGTTGATGGCCCAGCATTGAAATTTGCAGAAATTTGGGGAAAGATTGCACTTCTGTCACGATGAACGATTCTCTCCAGTCGTCGTTGGTCCCGTTCCTGCAGGATATTTCTCCGGCCGCAGCGATGTCGGAGATTTGATGTTTTCCCGGATTCCTGATATTCAGAACAGTGGTGAAATGGTCGTACGGGAAATTGTCCACTTCATCACTAAGTCGGAGATGCTGTGTCCCATCACTTGTGCGCCAACTATGACACCACGTTGAAATTCACTTAAATCTTGATGACCTACCATAGTAGCAACAGTAACCGTTCTAACAACTGCGCCAAACACTTGTTGTCTTATATAGGCGTTGCCGACCGCAGCTCCACATTCTGCCTGTTTACCAGCTCCGTATTCTGCCTGTTTACATCTCTCTGTTTTTGAATATGCATGCCTACACAAGTTTCTCTGGCGCTTCAGAGTAATTGGCTGTTTCACTGTTGCTCATTTGGTATAGAGTACCATGCGCAGTGCAACTGCGGTAGCATCTCTGTTTATGCTTGCAGAGTACATCAGGTACTTTGTCTCAGTTGTGTCTACACACAGCAGAGAAAAAAGTACAATGGAGTAACAAGTGCGTCTCCCAGAAAATGTTTTGCGTTGAGTGTAGGGTGGCAGACCGATCAGTGTGAGAAACTTACTGTAAATGTAATTAACGTTATCCATAGCAAACTAATAAAACATGGTAACATACGTGTACCTAATCTTGTCTTAGTGAGAATGGCAGTATGTCCAAATACAGGTTCGATTATCTAATGTTTTTCTTCATAATGGGCGAAACGACAGTAACTGGATAAAGGTGGAGGACCGTTTGTGTAAACATACTGGATGGAGAGAGCTAATACTATCGACTTACAAGGGGAGGCCACGACGTTTGGAACGCAGATTTACTGCGAAGTTCGTACACTCATAGTACTCCATGAGGACAACAACATGTGTAAGCAGTAGCGCGTACTTCTCAAGCGTTACTGAGAAAATCGCAAGATAATTTCGGTACTCAAATATGTACCTGTGCGTGGCAGTTATTATCACAAAGCGGCGGTCGTTATTAACACGAAGCGGCGGCAGCTAAGTGGTTAGCGTCCAAGCCCCGTAATCGTAGGTAGTTGGTCGCTGGATCGAGTACTGTTCGTGACTTTTTTTCTTTTCTTTCCAACACAGTCATATTCTTTACTATTTATATTACAGTTGGTATAACGGGAAAAATACGTGTAATCAGAAGAACTTTTATTACATTTACAATGTTATTTGGCAGTCTACAAAGTTTTATTATCACAGGCAATATAATATCCATAACTATCGACTTGTAAACGACCAAACGCATAAGTAGTAGTAGTAAGGTATTCTGCCTTACGGTAGGTCTTGTCATGGGTTAAGCCTCTTCCACTTTTGTCTGTTCACAGCCAGTCTTTCCATTTCTGAATATTTGTCTCCTTTGATATTGTCCAGCATTTGATATATTCTTCTTCCCCTTCCCCTTTTTCCCTCCACTATTCCTTCTATTCCTTCCTTCAATAAACAGTCCCTCCTCAAGCAATGTCCAATCCAGTTCTGTTTTCTCTTTCTGATAAGTTTCAGCATGTTTCGTTCTTCTCCAATCGTTCTTAATGCTTCTTCATTCGTTAATCGGTCTTCTCATTTCACTTTTTCCAGTCTTCTCCATATCTACATCTCTAGTGCCTCCAATCATCTTTCATCTTCCTTCCCTAATGTCCAGGTCTCCGCATCATATAAATGCATAAAGTCAGACAGTATATATATATATATATATATATATATATATATATATAGAGAGAGAGAGAGAGAGAGAGAGAGTAAAGAATATGACTGTGTTGTAAAAAAAAGGGTAACGAAGGTGAGTCGATGCACCGACCAACTACCTACGACTACAGGGCTTGGGACGCTAACCTCTTAGCTGCCGCCGCTTCGTGTTAATAGCGACCGCCGCTTTGTGATAATAACGGCCATGCACAGGTTACATATTTGACTACCGAAATTATCTTGCGATTTTCTGAGTAACGCTTGAGAAGTACGCGCTACTGCTTACACATGTTGTTGTCCTCATGGAGTACTACGAGTGTACGAAGTTTGCAGTAAATCCGCATTGCAAACGTCACGGCCTCCCTTGTTAGTTGTTTTCAAATCGATAGTTCAATTAATTTTGTCCATCTTATTTATGATTACGGTAAAATCATACGAATTTTTAAGATGATGTAATCGATGCTGACGATTGACACTAAACCTTTAATGACGTCTGTCTTTCTACGGATGACGCCCTCTTATGTCGATCCCCCGCATTCTCCTCTAACCGGACGCTGATTATTACCCGTCGACGAAAGACTACGCTGTCATGTGGATCGGAGGTCACGCGATTCATTATTTATTTGAGGTGGTGTTACAGAACTCATGGATTTTTGAAACTGTTCAAATGATCCTCATTGTGCTATTGTGAGGAACCGTAAGTACAGTCAACACTTTTCGAACTTTTTGCGGAGCATCTTCCACGATCCGCCCCGTAGCTGGATTATTCATCGCAAGAGATAAATTTGATACATTCAGAGAAGGAGACGAACAGATGACGGTAGAACATGCCATGAAAATGGGGGAGGCGGCGGCATCCGTAGAGTATCGACGCCGCGTGTTACAGAAGTGTAACAGAACTGTTACGGAAGTGTGGGTTTGTCTTTATTTTTCTTTCTTTCAGAGACAAGTAACGGGAAATGTGGGTTGCTTTTTGTCAATAAATAAGTGAATATTCTCCTGCCCGCATTTCGTGGTCGTGCGGTAGCGTTCTCGCTTCCCACTCCCGGGTTCCCGGGTTCGATTCCCGGCGGGGTCAGGGATTTTCTCTGCCTCGTGATGGCTGGGTGTTGTGTGCTGTCCTTAGGTTGGTTAGGTTTAAGTAGTTCTAAGTTCTAGGGGACTGATGACCATAGATGTTAAGTCCCATAGTGCTCAGAGCCATTTATTCTCATGTGGCCATTTACCCCTTCCATATGATCCTGTTTGACGACGGAAACGTCGTCGTGTCCCCGAGACCATTCCTTCTATTCCTTTACCCTGCATAAAAAAAAGTGGTCACGGTGTTGGACTACCAAGCAGGCGAGCCATGTTCGGACCTCCCACGTGCCAAAAACTTTCTTCTTTTTCCTTTTTTCTACTGTTTGCCTTATTCAAATTTGTGTTCGTATCGTGGTGTAACGTCCCTTTGCAACACTGAGGTGTAAGGACGAGACCTATAACGACAGTTGTTTCTGCACAACTACTCTATTAGCAGCCGCAAGGAAGTGGCTTTCGAATGAGAACCGCAAGCGTTTGATGACAAGGAGACAAGTCAACCGAATCCTCCCCGGAAAACACATCTGGTGTGTCATACACGACATTAGTGACAGCACGTGTGTGATATGTAATTTGTACGCCTGGTGAGTGAGTGAGATACGCCTCCTTGCCCGATTTAGGTCTTCATATGAATGTGATCACTCTTAAGGAAACGAAAACATAATAGTTTGTCACATAAGCTGCAACAAATGAACGCAACAGTTTCACAATCACACAGTTTCTCTGTACTCCGCCGAAACACATGTTTCTAACGTTGTTTGAAGTTGTGTTCCGTTTTGGAAGTTTTGAATCGTGAATTCCTTTGTTGTGACATAGTCCACACGCGTTTATTTGTTGTTCTCATTTCTGTTAGGCGTCTGTATGGTATCTCGCCTGCTCTCACTACTCGTCACGTTTACTTGTGATGGTAACGTATTCTTACCACATGACTCACATCCTATAACCAATGTGTTGTATGACAACTGTTAAAACTATAGAAAGAGAACAAACACTTCAATTCATAATGTTGTGAAGAAAATTTGCTGCGCTCATTATTACACTCGTTAAGCTTCAACCATTCACTTCTCATTTTTGCTTTTTTTTTCACAACTCAGTACACCTCCTTCCTGTTTCTGTCGGGCTATCCGCTGAACCATCATACCACAAAAAAGCAGTTGGTGCGATGAGGAGTTTCCCTTGTTAGAGGCGATATCAGAAGTAAATGAGACTTACTTGCAAACAAGCTAATCTATCACAGAGAAAAAGATAATACATATACAGGCTATAGAATACCACCGCAGTTCACGGAATTAATTACATAGCCGCAAATTATATTGCAAAGGAACTGAGATAAGGGAAAAGAAAGTAACAACAAAAAAAGGAAACATACATGCGTGAAATAAAAAGAAGCGCTGAGAACCGTAACCGCTGTTGATTTTGAGATAGTAACATGTATGCGTGCTACTGCCATCTGTTAATCTTATGGTGAACCAACTATATACGAGCTAGACCTGTAAACTATATACAGGGTGTTTCAAAAAGGGGTTTACAATTTTGGAAATTCATATAAATTAATTCATAGTACCTACAGAGGTGATTGAGGTCTCAGTTTGTAGGGAACTGCATCGAGTTTTGTTGTGCGTAGTTCGCTAGTGCCGAATCGCACCATAAGGAGCGCTAGCGGCAGTTGCGTTGAAGATGACTGCCTTCACTGCACCCGAGTGTGCTCGCTGTGTGTTTTGGTTTCTAGAATCAAAGTCGGCGTCACAGTTCAGAGTAATTTCAGTACCAAATACGCTAAAGAACCTCCTAGTAGGCTACAATTTATGAGTGGCATAAATGTTCTGTAGAAACAGGGTGCTCGGTAAGACACGGTAAATCATCAGGTCGTCCAAGCACATCTGACGAAGTCGTTAAACCAGCGAGACAACGTTTTGTCAACAGTTCTACGAAATCGATCTGGTGTGCATTTCACGAACTGCAAATCCCACATACGACTGTACGGCGTGTGTTGAGAAACTGTTCGCATTTAAAACTGTAGGGACTGACGATCGTACATGCAATAAAAGACACTGATAAAATTGCTCGCAAGAACTTCTGTGTGGATGTGTTAAATCGGTTACATCATGATGAACATTCCTCGGACAAAATCATCTTTTCTGACGAGTCGACTTTTCACGTAAGTGGCAACGGCTCAAATGCCTCTGAGCACTATGGGACTTAACATCTATGGTCACCAGTCCGCTAGAACTTAGAACTACTTAAACCTAACCAACCTAAAGGCATCACACAACACACAGTCATCACGAGGCAGAGAAAATTCCTGACCCCGCCGGGAATCAAACCCGGGAACCCGGGCGTGTGAAGCGAGAACGCTGCCGCACGACCACGAGCTGCGTACTTAAGTGGGAACGTTTACACACATAGTTGTAGGATTTGGCGCAGTAAAAATCCACATCGAACATTGCAACATGTTCGTGATAGCCCTAAACTGAACGTTGTTTGTGCATTGGGCAAGAACGAAGTGTACGACCACTTTTTTTCCGTCAGAGAACCATCAGCGGGATAGTGTACCTGGATATGCTACAATTTTTAATACCATAGATCGGTGAGGATGACCAAGAACGAAATGTTAACTTCAGGCACTATCTGGCTGACGTCCGGGATTTTCTCAGTGACCGCTTTCCAGGTCAATGGACTGGCCGTGATGCGCCAATTGCATGGCCCCTACATTCCCCAGACCTAACAACACTCGATTTTTTTTAATGGCAATTCATCAAAGATATCGTGTTTGTACCTCATGTGCCAGCTTCTCTACCTGAACTTAGAGCAAGAATTTACACCACCACTGAGCAAGTTACACATGCAATGCTACAGCGAGTTTGGGAAGAAATTGACTTCCGATGGGATGTCTGCAGGATAACCAACGGAAGCCACAAACAACATCTTTAGTTTAAGGTAAAAAATAACCTTCATATGTTTGGCTACAAAATAACACTAAACCCAGTTCTATATCTTCTTTCAATAAATTTATATGAATTTTTAAAGCTGTAAAGTCCTTTCTGAAACACCCTCTATATGACGGTTGCGAAAATCTGGCAAAGCACAAATTTTCATTGCTGTAGTCACGTTCACCGGCTACTCTGACGCCCATTTCTTCATAAAATCTGGAAGCTCTTGAGGAGATGCCCCACCATAAAATCATGTTCCATGATTTCAGCATTCCAGTTTGTCAAACGGATGATGGGGATTTTAGAACTTTTAAGAGTGTTATCAACCACACTACCAAACCAAAAACTGGCGTTCGACGTAGCAACGTACTTTTAAGAAATTTTGAAATGATGACATTTTCAACAGATTTCTGTGAACAGTTGTTTAGCGTATTCTTGACTGTAATCGTGGGAGTCCATTTTCTTCAAGTCATATCGAGGGAGACCACTATTTCTTATTTCTCCACCGTCTGTAGATTCCTTGCAAATTCCAGTGCCCCAACACGGAGGTAGAAGGCGAATACCAACCTTCAAACACAAACACTTAAGAAAATACTATATCAAACTTGAAACACATAGACTACTAGATTTCAAGGCAAAAGTGAAGCAATAGTTTTATCTGACCCTCAAGCCAAAGAATGTGCTTAATGAAAATGATGATAATTAGGAATGTGAAGTGTTGGGTAGGTCACAATTTTCTGTGTGGTGCATTAAATGTCTGTTACTTATGTTGTGATTCTAGTTTTACATTAAATACAAACTACATTACAGTTAAAAGACACTATTGCCTCTAGGCTATATATATATATATATATATATATATATATACAAATTTTGTAGGTTAACTTTACTAATAATAATAATAAATATTAAACTATTTTTATAGGAAATATGGTATGTTATAAAAAGGAAGCCAAACATGTGATACTGCTGATTTCCCTACAAATTTGATTTTCACAAATATCTGTTTTTCTCTAACCTTTGCATACATGCTTTGGCCCTTCATGGTTCTCAGCGCCTGCATCAATATCATAGTTTACGCTAGTAACTGAAAAATCCACAGACTACCTTTAAAGCTGAATGCAGTGTCACGCATAGTGAACTCGTAATATTATGGAATAGCGGCAGTTCTTAATAACAAGTACTGAACTTAGAGGTGGGGGTTTTGATCAGGCACAAAGTAAAATCTAACAAAACTGCAAAACGAAATAAACAGTAACTCACAAGAAACGTAAGCAGGACATTAGCGGGAAATAAGGAGAAAGGAACACAGAATGTCTAAAACAGAATTCACTACACATGTAACGAAAGAATAGCAAACCTTGGAATCGATAACCAGAAGTAGGCCATATAGGTCAATTTTAGTTGTAGAATCCAAGGTTATTTATCGCTTTTATGCAGCAGTACAAGAAGCGATGATAGAATAATGGAACGTGTCGACAACTACACGGTATCACGCATTCTAAAAGAATGCGCAGTTACACGATTTTTGTTTTGGTGTTACTTTCTATACTACTGTTGTTACCGCAGTGGTTCAAATGGCTCTGCGCACTATGGGAGTTAACATCTGAGTTCATCAGTCCCCTAGAACTTAGAACTGCTTAAACCTAACTAACCCTACGGACATCACACACATCCATGCCCGAGGCAAGATTCGAACCTGCGACCGTAGCGGTCACACGGTTCCAGACTGAAGCGCCTAGAACCGCTCGGCCACACCGGCTGGCTGTTACCCCAGTGTGTACTGTGCATTCTTTGAGAATTGCCATGTATGGCATCATTCTAATTGTTGATTCACGTTCGGTTATTTTTCATTATTTTTATTGGCTGTTAATTATTTTATCAAAAGCGTAACTTTTTCGTGTCACTCGCTATACTACTGGAAGAACGAGAAACATAACTAACGTTGGAATGATTAGATTAGATTAGATTAGTTTTTCGTTCCGTAGATCCGTGCTGAGGAGATCCTCGTGGATGTGGAACATGTCAATTTTTTTTTTAAGCTGAAATAACCATACTAATAGTATGAATATATACAATACATCATTTGTTTCTATTAAAAAATTCGTCAATGGAGTAGAATGAGTTGGCCACTAGTAAGTCTTTCAGGCTCCTTTGAAACTGATCTTTATTTGTAACTAAATTTTTTATGTTTACTGGCAAATTATTGAAGATGAGTGTTCCTGAGTAGTGGACCCCTTTTTGAACTAAAGTAAGTGCTTTTAAGTCCTTGTGCAGATCATTTTTGTTCCTGGTATTGTATGTATGAACTGAGCTGTTCGTTGGAAAAAGAGATATATTATTTAGGACAATTTTCATTAATGAGTAAATATACTGAGAGGCAGTAGTTAGTATACCCAGTTCTTTGAAGAGGTTTCTACAGGACGTCCGTGAATTTACTCCACAAATAATACATATTACACGCTTTTGGACTCCGAAAACTTTTGTTTGACTTGAAGAGTTACCCCAAAATATTATACCATATGACCTTATGGAATGAAGGTAGGCAAAGTATGCAAGCTTTTTCATTTTTATGTCGCCTATGTCTGCTAACACTCGAATTGCAAATACAGATTTGTTAAGGCGTTTCTGCAGTTCTGTGGTGTGCTCTTCCCAACTGAATTTATTATCAAGTTGTAATCCCAGGAATTTAAGACTGTCAACCTCTTCTATCTGCTCTTCTTCGTATTTTATGCATATGCTGGGTGGAAACCTCTTACAGGTTCTGAATTGCATATAGTGAGGCCTTTCGAAGCTTAATGTCAGTGAGTTGGCTTTAAACCATTTATTAATATCCATGAAAATATCATTAGCAGATCCTTCTAGAACTACACTTGACATACTATTTATTGCAATACTTGTGTCATCTGCAAACAAAACGAACTCTGCTTCTGGCAGTGTAACTGATGAGAGATCATTAATGTACACAAGAAAAAGCAATGGCCCTAAGATGGATCCTTGTGGGACACCACATGTAATTTCTTCCCATTCTGATGATGACTGATGACTTAATTCACTAGTCCCTTGCACTGACACCCTTTGTTTCCTGTTAGTGAGGTATGACTTTAACCATTTTGCAGCACTACCCATGACACCGTAGAATTCTAATTTACTTAAAAGAATGTTGTGGATCACACAATCAAATGCCTTTGACAAATCACAGAAAATACCTGCTGCTTGTAATTTGTTATTTAATGAATTAAGTACATTTTCACTTTAGGTGTAAATAGCCTTCTCGATATAGAACCCTTCAGAAATCCAAACTGTGTTCTTGATAATATGTTATTTGTGGTCAGATGGTTGAGTAGCTGCCTGTACATTACCTTCTCTAAAATTTTTGAGAATGCTGGCAAAAGTGAAATCGGTCTGCAGTTTGATGGTATCTCTTTATCCCCTTTCTTGAATAGCGGCTTAACATCTGCATATTTTAGCCAGTCAGGAAATGTCCCAGTTATAATTGACTGGTTACACAAGTAACTTAGAATTGTACTAAACTCACAAGAACATGCCTTAAATAACTTTGTTGATATTTCATCATACCCACTAGAATGCTTTGTTTTTAAAGATTTTATTATGGAAATTATTTCTTTTGGTGAAGTGAGTGATATATTCATGTACTTGAAGCTATTTGTGACGGCTAGTTTCAGATATTCAAGGGCATTATTTACTGATCCTGAAAGTCGCATTCTATCAGTAACAGATATTAAGTACTTGTTAAATAGATTTGCCACACAATGCCCATCAGTTACTAATGTGTCATCTACCCTTAGTGCTATTTGCTCCTGTTCCTTTCTGGTTCTACCAGTCTGCTCTTTCACTATGTCCCATATTGTTTTTATTTTGTTCCCTGACATTGCTATCTCCTTCTCGTAGTGCATTTGTTTAGATGTCTGAATTACTTTTTTTAATGTTTTACGGTATTCCTTGTATTTAGCTAAATCATCAGCATTGGAGCTATTCTTGGTCGACAGATACATTTTCCTTTTTGTCTTACAGGAAATCTTTATTCCTTGTGTAATCCATGGTTTTATTATAGACTTCTCTTTAATTTGAGGAACTTTTAGAGGAAAACAGTTTTCAAACATGGTACTGACATTGTTCATGAATGTGTTATATTTTTCATTCATGTCATGAGCACTATAAACATCTTTCCAGTTCATATCTTTTTGCAGTTTTCTAAAACACTCACTTTTTGGTTGATTGACTATTCTCCTGTACTCAGATTTAGCAGTCTTGATAATCTGCTTAGAATTTACATCTAAAACAAGGAGCTGCATGTCATGATCTGATAGTCCATTTATAACAGGTTTTATGATATGATTTTGTTCCTTTGATTTGTCTATAAAAATGTTATCAATGGCTGTCCTTGAGGATTTATTGATCCTAGTTGGAAAGTTTACAGTGTGAGTTAGATTGAAAGACAACATTACTAACTGCAGTGAATGTTTAGTGGAAGATTGTATTGGAAAATCTGTATTAAAGTCACCAGCAATCAAAATTTCTTTGTTTCTTCCTGTTAAATAACCCAAAAGAGCTTCTAGATGATCTAAGAATAGATTATATTTTCCTGCAGGTGCTCAGTAAATGGTTATTGTTATATAGGATCTGTTATGGAACTCAACTTCTGTTGCACATGCTTCTAGATGCTGCTCTAAACAGAATTTATTAATGTTGATGTTCTTGAATTTATGGCAGTTTTTGATAAATGTGGCAACTCCTCCTCCATCCATATCTAGTCTTCAGAAATAGGAAGCTAGCTTAAATCCTGAAATGTCTAACATATCTATATCAGTGGTCAGTTGATGTTCAGAGAGGCAGATTATGCCAATTTGGTTAGATGAATTCATTTCATCAATACTGTGCAGGGAGGAGACCCCGCAAGAGGGATCATTGCCGACAAAATTTTGTTAAATAAATTTTTTATGCATAACGTTCGGCCGTAGCCGGCTCGGGCTGGCCTGAGGGTTCT
Source organism: Schistocerca piceifrons (assembly GCF_021461385.2). Taxonomy (NCBI): domain Eukaryota; kingdom Metazoa; phylum Arthropoda; class Insecta; order Orthoptera; family Acrididae; genus Schistocerca; species Schistocerca piceifrons. The sequence goes on along the minus strand of NW_025727588.1, from coordinate 1,362,507 downwards.
GGCCGGAAGACCACGGTCGGCACATTCCTTCCACGTGCTCCTCGGTCAGACTCGAGTCCCACGGGTCGGTTGCGCTGACGGGGGTTTGCTACTAGCAAGGCGCGTTGGCGGAATCAATCCTACAATCAGAGACTAATCGTGTGATCACGTGGCGTCGCGGCTGGGAGCGGCGAGGGCGGCTCGGAAACAGCTCCGCGCTCTCTTAGCTTCTGACCTCGGCCCCGAGTAGTCGCTCCTCTAGCCTCTGCCTCTCTGATGAGCAGACGGCAACCCCTCTTTGGGCTGCTCGGCCCTACGTAGGCACCACTGTACCATCATTACAAGAATAAACTGGGTCCATTCCACTCAATTAATTTTCATTTTACAACGCCCTCCGCTCCTGACTTCTATCCTGACGAACAAATGGTGTCAAGAAGTGGGATGCGACCCACCTTACGGTTGTAAAATCAACTCATCAGTTGAGTATGAGTACTATGAAGGGGCCGAGTTTTAGCAATTAAGGGAAACTAGACCGAACGTGGCGAGGCTGCAGCGCGCCATGCACGTGCCAGCCGGGCGCCTGCGTTGCAGAATGTGCGTGGCCGCGCACTAGCGCGCCACAAGCGTGACGCAGTTCGCCGCCGGATGCGAGCCGAGGAGGGTCCGCGATGCAGTCACGCTCGCCGCCGCCGCCGCCGCCGCCGCCGCCGCTGTCCGTAGCTGCCACGGGCCACCGCCTGCGCCAGGGTCCGGGGTGCGGCCCTCGCGCCGCCTCGCCGTCGCAGCTGTCCATGCTGTCGCCCGCCGCCTGCTGCGCCCACGAGTGATCAACGCGCCTGCCGCCGCTCGTCGACACCACCGCCGTCCGTCGTCTGCACGCCACCAAATAATGTAAGTCGCTAGCGACGCTACGGTGATGTAGATGCCCACACTATTGTAACATGCCGATTACCAGGCAGCAATCGGAGGCAGGAGCAGCCGGAGCGGATGAAGATCCCCTCTTGGCGCTGCAGTCCCAGTTAAATCAATTAATTCTGACTAACGCGGAGCTTAAGCAACAGATAGATGATCTTAAAATGGCTTCTCCGCAATCTAGTGTTGCTAAGCCAGTGCTAGTGGAAGAACAGCCGAAGCAGGTGATTCCACCACTCACTAGTGCAGAATCACCTGTGGCAGTAGCCACCTCTACTTTGGTGCAGAGCTTCCCAGCAGTAGCGTTTATTCCGGCGTTCGCTGGAAAGCCGCACGAGGATACTCAAACGCTTGTCCAGAATATCCAGGACATCGGAAAGCTTTGCGGTTGGCCAGATGAATTTCTCTTAAACGTGATGAAAATGAAACTCACCGGCGAAGCGCGGAACTACGTGCAGTCGGTCGAGAGCTTGAAAAATGCCCCTACCTTCCAGTCCCTTGCAACAGGGTTGATTGAAAGGTATACAGACAAACGTGGTACTAGTTACTATCGCGACTTGCTTTCCACCCTTAAGCAAAAAACGGGTGAAGATTTAGAAGCATTCGCGGACAGGATTCGAAGCGTCGCATGCCACACGTACGCACTAAGTGCCAGTTCTGCTCGTAACGAAGTTCTGTTGGAAGAATCAGAATGTCGTGCGATAGACGTGTTTATTCGTGGCATAAACCCTCAAATAGGGGGCGAAATCAAGGTAGCTTCCCCCCGCACCTTACATGAAGCCGTGCGATTAGCACTCTTGAGAGAGGAGGCGAGCCGATTTGTGGCCGTCTCCGCGCGGCAAAGTGAGCCCCGACGTGTCTTTTCGAACGATACTAAGTGTGGGCGCTGTAATAGACAAGGACATGTGGCAGAGCAATGTCGCGTGCCATATTGTCATCAGTGCAGGAACATGGGCCACCAAAGCGTGCATTGTCCAAATAGTAGGCCACAACCGCCTGCAAATTCCAGGCGAAATGCAAACCAATCACAGAATTCGGGAAACGGCCGCGGGGCAGGAAGTGCCACCCCTCCCGGCCCCGTTAAAAATAGTGACCCCCCTAGTTGATAAGGGAATCACGCAGGTGGCAAGCGTGGTTGTCGATGGTGTTAGAGGCCGCAAACCAATACGCGTGCTAATTGACACAGGCGCACAGATCAGCTTGGCATTTTTATCGAAGAGAGATAAAAGAACATTGCAACCGCCGCGGTACCATATCAGTGGTATTGGTCCCGGCATAGTGAAACCTGATGGCAGCTGTTGCGTTGAGTTCATGTTGGACTCCACAGAATATGCTTTTACGATGGAGGTTGTACGAAACAGGCGCACGGATTACGACATCATTCTAGGAAGTGACTTTCTGCGTCATTTCCTGGGGGTTATTGGCTATAGGTTGAATACCGTCCAATTCGGCGACAACGTGCACTGTTTTGGACGTGACTGCACGTTGCGGGCGAGCGGAGCTGGGAAAAAAGGATCCGTTTCCCAAGTTTCAGAGTCTCCCGTAACGATGCTAAAAGCCGACAATCCCGTGGAGATACCAGAAGGCACAGGAAAGATCCTTTGGGTGCCTGTCGGGATACGTGAATCCGAAGAGGTTCATTTCTTGGTAGATCCACTCTGCCAGAATGAAACTCTCGACCAGATGCAGGTCCACGTAAAACGTAGCCTGTGCAAAGCGCAGCAAGTACAGAAAGAAAATTGCGTACCCGTGTGTTTAGACAATTTTAGTCACAAGCAAGCTTTCATACCGCGTGGTACAGTATTAGCCAGCTTACAGGTTATCCCAGAAGATGAGTTGTCAAAGAGAACCCCTTTTCTGAAAAAGAAAAAGACTGCTGCCGCCTCTCAACACCTTTTGACAATCACGTCACATCTGACAGATAAGTTTAAAGCTAAGCTCAGTCATCTCCCATTGCATGAACAAAAGCTAATAAATGAAGTGTTGAATGAGTATTCATGGTTGTTTGAAGACAAGAAATATTTACCAGCAACAGATCTAATCCAACATGAGATTCCAACCGGAAATGCTAGGCCAATAGCTCAAAAAGGGTACCGAATTCCCTACCATCTTCAGTCAGTGGTAGAGGAAACTATACAACAGCAACTAGAAGCAGGAATAATACAACCCTCTTCTACTGCGTGGTCTAGCCCAATTGCAGTCGTTCCAAAGAAATCTATAGACGGAGAAAAATCCTATCGCCTCTGTGTAGACATGCGAGCAGTAAACAAAGTTACTACTCCAGATCATTATCCATTACCCCGGATCGATGAAACACTCGATCGTCTGGGCAATTGCCGGTACTTCACAACATTAGACATGCGCAGTGGGTATCATCAAATTCCAATTGCTCCTGAAGATCGAGCTAAGACAGCTTTTGTAGTTCCTGGCGGCTTATATGAATTCTTAAGGATGCCTTTCGGGCTTCGCAACGCACCAGCAACCTTTCAGCGATTTGCAGATCTGCTATTACGTGGGTTGAAACCTACTGTGTGCCTTGGTATCTTGATGATATAATTATATTTTCAAAATCCATTGCTGAACATGCTGAACATCTACGCAGTGTACTGTTGCGCTTGCAAAATGCTAATTTAAGCTTAAAATTAGAAAAATGTTCTTTTGCCCAATCACAAGTGCAGTATTTAGGTCATGTCATCAGTTCCAGCGGAGTCAAACCAGATCCACGATTGACTGAAGCAGTAGACACTTTTTCTATTCCAACAAATTTAAAGGAATTACAATCCTTCCTTGGTCTTGCAAATTATTACCGCCGTTTTGTTAAAGATTATGCTACTATTACCAAACCACTTACTAAATTGTTGAAAAAGGATACTCCTTTTGTTTGGACGGATGAATGTTCGACCGCCTTTCAAACAGTGAAAACTATTTTAACTAGTTCACCTCTACTTGTTTACCCAGACTTCGCTGAACCTTTTATTTTATCTTGTGACGCATCTGATTTTGCTGTAGGATGTGTCCTAAGCCAAGTGCAAGATGGTGAGGAAAAACCCGTTGGGTATGCCTCTCGTCAACTGAATAAAGCAGAAACTAATTACAGTACTACAGAAAAGGAATTGCTTGCCCTTCTTTTTGGAATTAATTATTTTAGATGTTACCTCTGTGGTCGCAAGTTTACAGTTCTTACCGATCACTCTGCTCTGCAGTGGTTATTGAATCTTAAAGACCCTAGCAGCAAACTTATGCGCTGGGCCATGAAACTGTCAGAATATGATTTTGAAGTTCGGCACAAGCCTGGTCGGTTGCATCAAAATGCTGATGCGTTAAGCAGAAAAGTGCGTGTCATTGAATCAGATGAGGTATCAATTGAAGAGTTAAAAGAAGCACAGCAGGTGGACGTTCAATGTCAAAGATACGCCACCTTCCCAGAATTTGAAGTAATAGACGACCTTTTGTATCGAAGAACTTCACATGGGAATCGTTTGGTAATACCGGAATGCTTGCAGCAACGTATAATACGGCAATGCCATGATACCATCCAAGCATGTCACAGCGGAAAACGCGCTACAAACGCTCGAATTGCGACACGTTATTGGTGGCAATACCGACAACGTGATGTGGACAGGTATGTAAGATCTTGCCTGCCGTGTGCACAACGAGCACAAAATAGGCATCCGCGAGTGCCGCTGCAAACACTTCCTCAGGCATCTTCACCCTTCGAAATTCTTGCTTTAGATTTCCAAGGTCCTTTTCCACAGTCGCAACAAGGTAACAAATACATTTTGTCTGTTATTGATCACTTTTCACGTTATTTAATTTTGGTTCCCCTCCCCGACAAGACAGCTGAAACTGTGGCGAGAGAGTTTGTAAATCGTGTGATACTGCCTTTTGGAAGTCCTGATGCCATTTTAACGGATCAAGGAACCAATTTCATGTCTGCTTTATTTGTACAAGTTTGTAAATTATTAAGAATCAAAAAATGGCGTACAACTCCCTTCCATCCTAAAGTCAACGGTCGCGTTGAACGCGTACACCGTACAATTTGTAAAATGTTATCCTATTATGTTGCAAAAACGCACGCTGATTGGGACAGATATGTACCGTATATTTCTTCTGCATACAACACCCGAATACATGAATCCACAGGGTATACCCCTTACGAAGCTGTGTTTGGACGGCCGATGAATTCGCCGTTCGAAATAGACAAACTACCTCAAGGTGTAGAAATAAAGGAAGTAAAAGGTTTAGCCCGCCGGCTAAAAGCGATCTGGTATAAGGTAAAGAGGAATAATATCAAAGCTACTAATAAACAGTTGCACAGGCAGAACAAAAATGCTGTTTTACCGACTTATCAGACAGGTGATTTAGTGTTACTACGAAACCCGGCAATCAAAAAGGGACGAACTAAAAAGTTCTCTCCCCGCTTTGAAGGCCCGTATCGGATTGTACGGTTGACCTCACCAGTCAATGCAGAACTGCAATTAACCGATCGTACGGTGATAGTGCACTTTGACCGCCTGCAACCTTACCACGGTAGGGCTGTGTCATCACAACCGGTCGCAGCCCCCGATCCGCCTGTGTCACCTCCACCTCAAGTAGAACAAAAACGAAAGAAACAACGGAGGAGATTGACTCCACAGGGTTGTAGATAGCCCTTGCGGAATCGACACCCTTATGGGTTGAGGTCGCGTGATTAATCACGCCTAGTTAGAGTTTTATGTTCTATTGCAGCTTAGTTTAAGTCATTTTCTCCAGGGACTTGGAAGCAAGACGTGCCTGGCCACCACGGAGTTCCCAGCCATTCTCAATTGTCAGTTTCCAGTCCTGTCATGTATTTTTGCTCATTTTTATATGTATGATTATGTTTTATGTTTTGCAAGCAATGCCACGCATTAGACGTCACGCAACTGACTTGCTTCAAATGCAACCATTACACTTGGTGTTGGCAGTACCGCGGCTGCTAACTCCGAATAATATTCTTCAATGTCCTCTATTGCCATCTATTTGGCAAACCAGTACCTGTGGAGTATTTTTACTCCGAGCTTTTCTTAATACTTGTTACGTTGACGTCTAGTGTATTGTACTATATGTCGTAGTTCTGTATTTGCTGCAGCTATTCGTAAGTAATCGGAACAGATAAAGCCAGGACTTGAAATGCATACGCCTCGTACGCTTTGTTTACGGGACCAGCTGTTGGCGGGGCATAACATCAGCTGTCGCCTCCCCTCCTCTTCAGCGCTGTCCCTTCTCCTCGCCAAGAACTGGCCAGCGGCCATCATTCCTTCTCAGCCAGTAACAGCGCTCCGCGCGATGACGTATCTTATCACCACGTGCGCTGCCGCCTCCAGCGTCTCAACACGCGGAGCGTCCTAGTAGTTACAAACACAAACCGCAAATTACTGCCCTATCCTCCGTGTATGACAGACTACAATGCACTTACCATCAGTTTATATAACTAACAGCCTTTTTTTTTTTAAAAAAAAACTCTTATTCTAGATAATTAGCAATTTCTAATTCATGGTTATTTCTGGTACACGCTAAGCGCGTGATATTTGTCGCTGCAGTAGCGGCCGGTCTCTCGCGGCTACACGCCGTCTCACATAACCGCTGACGTGCCGTTGCCTACTCCGCACCTACGCGTGCGCTGCGCGCTCGCTAACAGCTCCAAGCTGGTTTCTTTCATGCATCCGGAAGACACGGCAAACAAAATTCATTCAAACATCCCAATAAATCTTAACATAAATATTAAATAGATGTGATTCATTGTTTAAATTCTTTTCCTCGTTTTGTTTCACATTAGCTGGATAAATCACACGAAGTTCTTAACGATTTACATTATTCTGCATACCTTAGTCTGCCAATCCTATAAGTGAAATTTCACTACTGCTTTGATTCATTGTGTAAGCTACAAACTACAGCCCTAACCCTCTTACACATCGAACTGCCTTGGACAAAGCCAGATATGGGCAAACCAACACAGTGCCACGGGTTTTTTACGCTCTTGACGAGGCACAAACGACCAATCGTCCGGGCTGCCGTATATCGGTGGACGATTGTTCCTTGGTTGCTACGCAGTTATTTTTGCCCTCCCCATTTATTTTACTCTACCGCCGTGGTCATTGTTCTATCCTGTTTTCCTTCTTCTGTCGATGAGGAGGCCCCTACAACATGTTAGGTACCCTCTTCCGACAGTACCGGTCTTTTAGTCTTACCACCATTTACACCGAGATATTGCTCTCCCTTGTTGCAGTCTTGCCCCAAAATATCGGCCAATGATCCATTGTGAGATACGTACTTTGCCTCTAATTAGCCGGTGATGTAAGCGCTACGGGAACTGTGCCTAGTTGTCCTTTCAGTTCAATTTGTTATCATCAGTTTTAAAACTAACACACACGCAGCCTAGCAGCCAGCCCCAAGTGGCCAGTGTTGCATGTTAATGTTGAGCGTTCCGACTACTTACAGCATTATTATTATACATCATTGTGTTTTTATTTTCCTGTCAATATATGTCATTGTGTTTCATTATGTCATTATGCTAGCACTAGTGATTTATAGTTCATGATTTTCATTTTATATAGTGTTATGTACTGCGCGCTCAAAAAGTGACGCTATTTATGCATGTATGCTATTCTAGCTTCAGAGCTATTTTTATTGCTTGAACAGTCGACATTTCCCTAGTACAGCAGGTCGCTAATAACGCCGCTGATACTTCTATTACGAACGCCCTTAGGCCCGCTGAACCACGGTATCGCAGATAGCTCCAATGCACTGCCTGCCCCTCAATTATCAGACAGGTTTGCCTTAGCACTGTCCGCAGGTTGCCCCATTGCCCTGCAAATTATATAATCATCAATCCAAGTCTGCAGATTGCACTAATGCACTGCTGAACTTAATAGTCGAGTCACTCGCAGGTAGCTCATACGCACTGCGAACTTGTACTTACACGTCACCGAATCCTAGGCTCCTCGGTTGACCACAAAACAATTCATACATCAATTACCGTGAGACAATTTGCACTCACACTACGCCTTTGGCACTCAACCACAAATGAACTGAGCCCCAGACGCTCTTTTATTACATTTTATACAACGCCACCTTCTTCTAGATGGCAATTCCATTGCAAAATCATCGGATTCTGCCAAAGTTTCAGATACCGTTCCCCAGATGGCAGCCTTTTCCGTTGCTGAACGGATTAGTTGCTTTTCACCATCTGACAGTGCAAACTGCACTTTTAAGAACAATGTTGTTATATACATACACTGTCGGATTTTACTGACGTAGTCCCTTATGCACTTCGTCAACCGATTTTTTTAAAAAAAAAAAAAAAAAAAAAAAAAAAGAACAACTTCCCCTGGCGGATTTCGTATCCGATTCGGAAGTTTATGTTCGGGAAATATTTCCTTTATTTTATTTCTTCTCAATTGTTATTACTTCAATGTCATGTTTTATTGTTATCAATTTATAGTTATGATTAATGTTAGTACACTTTATGGTTATACGCTATTTTTGTGTCATATTCGGTATTCCCTTTTAAGTTTCATTGTTTCTCGACTGGAAGTATCTCTGAAAGCACCTATTGGCCTTCAATTCGTATCCACCATCAGCTACCATTAGTCACACATTTACACAACACTTCATACGCCCAATAACAACTTACAACACACTCACACTGTTCATATCCACACTACCTTGGTGTAACTCGTCGATGTTACCAGACCTCTATTGTCATATACTAAGTACATGAACAAGGCTTTTATGGTTCATGCCCTCCGCTCTTCGGAAGGGGAAAGGGAAGCACGTACGTATGTACGTTATGTTCAGTAGCAGTTTCTTTTAATCAACAACGTAGTCAATTTACCTGTTGAACACTTAAGTTGTTCTGTTAAAATGGAATCAAACGTCTTTGTGACATCAGCTATTTGTGTATTATTGCTTTGCAATAAACTGTTACTTTTAAGTTGCACTTACAATGTCTTAGTCTCGGACGCAGAGCCACTAGCGCTCTCTGACGCTGTTATCTGAGCTCAGCACTCTGCCGGCTCAGCGCTGATAAGCTGCGCTGCGCCGCCTCCACTGCTTCACACCCAGCCTCTGTATTCACGAGCAACAGACTCGCTCTCGCTAACATTCATTTCCGGCTTCAGTACAGTTAATCTCTCTATTGACCACTTCTGTAAGTAAAGATCCTTTGATTATTGAGTTAACTTAAGTTGTCCTACCCTCATTCGGGTTTTCTACAGCTGAAAAACCACTCAATATTATTTCTGAAATTTATGAAGTACTTCACCTGTCTCGCCGTGTCGAACCTTAGCGGGGTGGGTGCCCCTGCGTAGTGGCCAATGCGTGGGAGGTGCCTAGGCTGTGCAGGTTTACACCGCGATCACAGGATTCCTTCTCATTTTATTCATTCAAAAAAAAAAAAAAAAAGAAAAAAAAACTTACTTCGTACAAAATCTCAAATTAATTGATGACACTTGGCCTTCGTCCCATAGCAGGTAGAAAAATGTTTCCAGCGAGTTACGCTTGGTCTGCGCTGCGTAGTACTGCCTCCGCGTTCAGCGTCTTATTTGCTGACGCGTGATTGATCAGCGGATACTCGGTGTCGAATTACACCATTGTCTTGCCGCCTTGCTACCCCCACGGCTGCCAAACTGTTGGTTGCCTGCCGTGATTCTACTTCGTGGCCTTCTTCATCAGTAAGCGTGACTGAACGGGTCCATCGTCGCTACTTGCCAGGTAATTACTGCTACAACGTTGTACCCCCTCCGTCATCTCTGAATTACTCATCAAGTAAGCCAGGAAATTTTTACTTCTAGGGGCACTAATACTTTCTCTCGCAGTCGACCGTTATCAACATTGGAAACTGAAAGCAACCTCCGTTCAAATGGCTGTCAATTTATCATCCGCAATGGGCAGCATGTTAATCTCAATGGTTGTCGTCGTCGCCGTTAAGGCGCCTCCATTTCACGTCTACCCTTCCACATCTGGCGTGCTCTTTGGACGTCGTCACAATCTGGTGCATACTCCACATTATGCTATTGTGTTAGCTGATGTCAACCTAACATTATTAGAAGAGGAAGACCATGCTTTATATGATACAGCTGAGCAATTGTCAAAATATGAAACCTTCTTGACGCAGACGAAGGAACATGAGTTTCTCCGATCTTTGTGGGAAGTGACTAGAATTATTTCAACCCTTCGAAGTCAATTGAACAGTATTAGGGATGCAGTACCACTGCCTCGTTTCAAACGAGCCTGGTAGCCCGTTGGAGGTAAATTATTAAAATCTGTCTTTGGGACTCCTGACGAAACAGACGCAAAACGCTGGGATTTGGACACACAGCAAGCGCTTTCGGACACACAAGTTAATCACGAAGTGTTGGTACATCAACAGGTGCGCCTGACACATCTTGAGAATAACCTGTTAGCCACAACTAGACAAATACAAGTTGTAGCCGACAGATTAACACGACACTATGGTGCACTTGAACAATCCTTTAACCAAGAGTGGACTCATCTTCGCTCGGGATTACGTAATCTAACTATCACATTGGACATTATGAAGACCACGCAGATTCTTTTATTTAATATACACACAGCACAGTTACACGTGCACATGTTACACTCGGCCATTCAACTCGGACTGCAAGGAAAGCTCAGTCGTCATCTGTTACCCTCAGAGCCCTTCTTGCACATGCTACACAATGTGTCGTCGCAAATTTTGGCCCCTAAACAAATGCTTTATGCCGTGCGGGAAAGCAACCTCCCCTTTTACAATGCTGCATTGGAGGTCCGACTTACCCGTAATTCTGACGGTATTCGGATGCGAATGAGGTTGCCAATCACGTGCGCAAATTGCGAATACGAGTGCTATCAAATATACACTTTTCCAGTCTCTTGGGCTACCCTTCATCACCATGTTGTTTGGCAGACTCAAGAATTTTTAATAGTTAGTCGGGATCGACAAACTCACGCCACTCTCACTCGCGCTGAACTATCCAGTTGCTTCCATACAACACATTACTTATGCTCCACGCTAATTTTACGCACTAACACTACTGAGTGCGAAATGTCACTGTTTTTAGCTGAAACTACTACACCTCCATGTCCTCGTGTTCTAGTCTCACTTCATCAACCAATAATTCAGCCTGTTGGCAACAGTTTTCTGTTCGCTGTTCCACAGACTGCCACCGCCACCCTGGTGTGCCACCGTTCAATGTCAGAGACTGAATCGTACCGGATAACACTGAATAATAGTGGCCTAGTGTATAATAGTTCAAGATGTGACGTATACGCTGCTTCTATGAGGATATCAGCTCAACTGCACTCCACCTTTCATGTCACCATTCCCACATTTACCTTATACATTCCTAAACTCTCTTTTAAAATCCATCACCATGAGAAGCTGAAGAATTTACCGAATACCAATGATTCAGATCTACTCCAATCGATCAATCATCTCCTTACCCAGGAATACAACCAAGTTGCTCTTGACCGAGTGGCCTCACATATTGCTCATTGGCACCAAACCAAGCGATTCACCACCGTTGTATTACCCAGCGCTGGTTCGGCAATCATCACTGTAATAATTCTGATTATAGTATCCTGGATACTCTGTAAAAGAGGGTTTTGCAAATGTTTCACTTCCTTCCGAGAAGTAGTACCACCCCCACAACCTGAAGGTGAATATCACACCTGAAACTACCTGCCAACCGTGGTGTATGCGATCAGGCATGACCCCCCCCCCCCCCCTTAGAATTAAGTTGTAGTCTAGGTGTCAGGTCAATGAACTAATTTTGTAATGGATTTGTATTTCTATGTAAAGTCTATGGAATAACAATTTAACTGTCGAGTTTTAACCCTCATGTAAGTTATTTTGTTTTCTCTTTAAATTTTTGTCATTTTGTAATGTTCTCATTCACCCACTTGGGCAATTACCATTGTAATCCTAGATTTAAGAACTCAAAGTAATATTACGGGGGAAAACCCCCTTGTGACTATTAGGCCTGGGAGCATTCTCTCACCCCCACGAGGGTGGAGTGTTTCAGTGTGCTGTGCTCCAGTGCCCCTCATCATCGCCTGGGTACCCACCACCACTGATACCGCCGACACACATTCACAGCATGGCGCCGCCCCACTGCCGTCGCACCAACTTCACAAGTTTGTTATTCAAGAGCCTTCCTTCAGGCCCTTCAGGCCACTTTGTAACATTTGCACATATTAATATCACTATGTTATGGGACCCTTCATAATGATCATATATTTTTTTAAATGGAATAATCGATTAGAATAAGCTCATTCATTTTCATCCAGAGAGCCTTCTTCGGGAGGGGAAAGGATGTGCAGGGAGGAGACCCCCAAGAGGGATCATTGCCGACAAAATTTTATTTAAATAAATTTTCAATGCATAATGTTCGGCCGTAGCCGGCTTGGGCATACTGTGGTGGAAGGTGCTGGCCGCAAGACCATGGTCGGCACATTCCTGCCACGTGCTCCTCGGTCAGACTCAAGTCCCACGGGTTGGTTGCGCTGACGGGAGCACGCTACTAGCAAGGCGCGTTGGCGGAATCAATCCTCCAATCAGAGACTAATCGTGTGATCACGTGGGGACACGGGCGGGAGCGGCGAGGGCGGCTTGGAAACAGCTCCGCGGGCTCTTAGCTTCTGACCTCGGCCCCGAGTAGTCGCTTCTCTAGCCTCTGCCTCTCTGATGAGCAGACGGCAACCCCTCTTGGGGCTGCTCAGCCCTACGTAGGCACCACTGTACCATCATTACAAGAATAAACTGGGTCCATTCCACTCAATTAATTTTCATTTTACAACGCCCTCCGCTCCTGACTTCTATCCTGCTTTTTGTATTTAATTCCGATGCCATTTCTGTGTTTCATCGTCCATAAGAAGATCCAAGGGATACAGTAAACCTGGAGTGAAGCATCGGAATCTATAACTAGCGTCACAGTAATGGTTCGAAACATAGACAGTAAGAAGATACAGTCTTCTTGTACTTGAGTCGGCATTGTGCCTTTTGTATTAATTCCGATGCAATTTCTGTGTTTCACCGTCAATAAGAAGGTCAGAGGGATACAGTAAACCTGAACTGAAGCTTCGGAAACTATAACTAATGTCACAGGAATGGTTCAAAACATAGTCAGTAAGAAGAGTCAGTCTTCTTGTCCTTAAGTCGGCATTGTGCCTTTTGTATTTAATTCCGATGTAATTTCTGTGTTTCTTCGTCAATAGGAGGCTCCAAGGGATACAGTAAACCTGGAGTGTAGCATCGGAATCCATAACTAGTGTCACAGGAATGGTTCAAAACATAGACAGTAAGAAGAGTCAGTCTTCATGTACCTAAGTCGGCATTGTGCCTTATGTATTTAATTCCGATGCAATTTCTGTGTTTCATCGTTAATAAGAAGGTCCAAGGGATATAGTAAAACCTGAAGTGAAGCATCGGAATCTATAACTACTGTCACAGGAATGGTTCAAATCATTGTCAAAAAGAAGAGTCGGTTTTCAAGTACTTAAGTCGCCATTGTGCCTTTTGTATTTAATTCCGTTGCAATTTCTGTGTTTCATCGTCAATAAGAAGGTACAAGGGATACAGTAAACCTGTAGTGAAGCATCGGAATGTATAACTAGTGTCACAGGAATGGTTCAAAACCTAGACAGTAGGAAAAGTCAGTGTTTTTGTACTTAAGTCGGCATTGTGCCTTTTGTATTTAATTCCGGTGCAATTTCTGTGTTTCAACGTCAATACGAAGGTCAGAGGGATACAGTAAACCTGGAGTGAAGCATCGGAATCTATAACTAGTGTCACAGGAATGGTTCAAAACATAGACAGTACTTAAGTCGGCATTGTGACTTTTGTATTTAATTCCGATGCAATTTCTGTGTTTCATCGTCAATAAGAAGGTCCAAGGGATACAGTAAATCTGAAGTGAAGCATCGGAATCTATAACTAGTGTCACAGGAATGGTTCAAAACATGGTCAGTAAGAAGAGTCAGTCTTCTTGTACTTAAATCGGCATTGTGCCTTTTCTATTTAATTCCGATGCACTTTCAGTGTTTCATCGTCAATAAGAAGGTTTAAGGGATACAGTAAACCTGAAGTCAAGCATCGGAATCTATAACTAGTGTCACAGGAATGATTCAAAACATAGAGAGTAAGAAGAGTCAGTCTTCTTGTACTTAAGTCGGCATTGTGCCTTTTCTATTTAATTCCGGTGCAATTTCTGTGTTTCATCATCAATAAGAAGGTCAGAGGGATACAGTAAAACTGAAGTGAGGCATCGGAATCTATAACTAGTGTCACAGAATTCGTTCAAAACGTAGTCAGTAAGAAGAGTCAGTCTTTTTGTACTTAAGTCGGCAATGTGCCTTTTGTGTTTAATTCCGATGTAATTTCTGTGTTTCATCGTCAATAAGAAGGTCAGAGGGATACAGTAAACCTGAAGTGAAGCATCAGAATCTATAACTAGCGTCACAGGAATGGTTCAAAACATAGTCAGTAAGAAGAGTCACTCTTCTTGTACTTAAGTCGGCATTGTGCCTTTTGTATTTAATTCCGGTGCAATTTCTGTGTTTCATCGTCAATAAGAAGGTCAGAGGGGTACAGTAAACCTGAAGTGTAGCATCGGAATCTACAACTTGTGAAACTGGAAGGGTTCAAAATATAGTCAGTAAGAAGAGTCAGTCTCTTGTACTTAAGTCGGCATTGTGCATTTTCTATTTATTTCCGATGCAATTTCTGTGTTTCATCGTCAATAAGAAGGTCCAAGGGATACAGTAAAACTGAATTCAAGCATCGGAATGTATAACTAGTGTCACAGGAATTGTTCAAAGCGTAGACAATAAGAAGAGTCAGTCTTCTTGTACTTATGTCTGCATTGTGCCTTTTGAATTTAATTCCGATGCAATTTCTAAGTTTCATCGTCAATACGAAGGTCAGAGGGGTACAGTAAACCTGAAGCGAAGCATCGGAATCTATAACTAGTGTCACAGGAATGGTTCAAAACATAGTCAGTAAGAAGAGTCAGTCTTTTTGTACTAAAGTCGGCATTGTGCTCTTTTTTTTTAATTCCGATGCAATTTCTGAGTTTCATCGTTAATAAGAACGTACAAGGGATATAGTAAATCTGAAGTGAAGCATCGGAATCTATGACTAGTGTCACAGGATTGGTTCAAAACATAGACAGTAAGAAGAGTCAGTGTCTAGTACTTAAGTCGGCATTGTGCCCTTTGTATTTAATTCCGATGCACTTTTTGTGTTTCATCGTCAATATGAAGGTCCAAGGGATACAGTAAAACTGAAGTCAAGCATCGGAAACTATAACTAGTGTGGCAGGAATGGTTCAAAACATAGACAGTAAAAAGAGTCAGTGTTTTTGTCCTTAAGTCGGCATTGTGCGTTTTGTATTTAATTCCGATGCAATTTCAGTGTATCATCGTCATTTAGAAGGTCCAAGGGATTCAGTAACAATGGAGTGAAGCATCGGAATCTATAACTAGTGTCACAGGAATGGTTTAAATCATAGACAAAAAGAAGATACAGTCTTCTTGTACTTAAGTCGGCATTGTGCCTTTTGTATTTAATTCCGATGCAATTTCTGTGTTTCATAGTCAATAAGAAGGTCCAAGGGATACAGTAAACCTGAAGTCAAGCATCGGAATCTATAACTAGTGTCACAGGAATGGTTCAAAACATAGTCAGTAAGAAGAGTCAGCCTTCTTGTACTTAAGTCAACATTGTGCCTTTTCCATTTAATTCCGATGCAATTTCTGTGTTTCATCGTCAATAAGAAGGTCAGAGGGATACATTAAACCTGAAGTGAGCCATCGGAATCTATAACTAGCGTCACATGATGGGTTCTAAATATAGTGAGTAAGAAGAGTCAGTCTTTTTGTACTTAAGTTGGCAATGTGCCTTTTGTAATTAATTCCGATGTAACTTCTTTGTCTCATCGTCAACAAGAAGGTCCAAGAGGTACAGTAAACCTGAAGTGAAGCTTCGGAATCTATAACTAGTGTCACAGGTATGGTTCAAAGCATAGTCAGTAAGAAGAGTCAATCTTTATGTACTTAAGTCGGCATTGTGCCTTTTGTATTTAATTCCGATGCAATTTCTGTGTATCATCGTCAATGAAAAGGTCCAAGGGATACAGTGAACCTGGAGTGAAGCATCGGAATCTATAACTAGTGTCACAGGAATGGTTCAAAACATAGACAAAAAGAAGATACAGTCTTCTTGTACTTAAATCGGCATTGTGCCTATTGTATATAATTCCGATGCACTTTCTGTGTTTCATCGTCAATAAGAAGGTCCAAGGGATACAGTATACCAGAAGTCAAGCATCGGAACCTATAACTAGTGTCACAGGAATGGTTCTAAACATAGTCAGTAAGTAGAGCCGGTCTTCATGTACTTAAGTCGGCATTGTGCCTTTTGTATTTAATTCCGGTGCAATTTCTGTGTTTCATCGTCAATAAGAAGGTCAGATGGATACAGTAAACCTGAAGTGAGGCATCGGAATCTATAACTAGTGTCACATGATGGGTTCTAAATATAGTGAGTAAGAAGAGTCAGTCTCTTTGTACTTATGTCGGCAATGTGCCTTTTGTATTTAATTCCGATGTAACTTCTGTGTTTCATCGTCAATAAGAAGGTCCAAGGGATACAGTAAACCTGAAGTGAAGCTTCGGAATCTATAACGAGTGTCACAGGAATGGTTCAAAGCATAGTCAGTAAGAAGAGTCAGTCTTCATGTACCTAAGTCGGCATTGTGCCTTTTGTATTTAATTCCGATGTCATTTCTGTGTTTAATCGTCAATAAGAAGGTCCAATAGATACAGTAAACCTGAAGTGAAGCATCGGAATCTATAAGTAGTGTCACAGGAATGGTTCAAATCATAGACAGTACTTAAGTCGGCATTGTGCCATTTGTATTTAATTCCGATGCAATTTCTGTGTTTCATCGTCAATAAGAAGGTCAGAGGGATACAGTAAACCTGAAGTGTAGCATCGGAATCCACAACTAGTGTCACAGGAATGGTTCAAATAATAGTCAGTAAGAAGAGTAAGTCTTCTTGTACTTAAGTCGGCATCGTGCCTTTTCTATTTAATTCCGAAGCAATTTCTGTGTTACATCGTCAATAAGAAGGTCAGAGGGATACAGTAAACCCGAAGTGAAGCATCGGAATCTATAACTAGTGTCACAGAAATGGTTTAAAATATAGTCAGTAAGAAAAGTCAGTCTCCTGTACTTAAGTCGGAATTGTGCCATTTGTATTTAATTCCAATGCAATTTCTGTGTTTCATCGTCAATAAGAAGGTCCAAGGGATACAGTAAAACTGACGTCATGCAACGGAATCTATAACTAGTGCCACAGGAATGGATCAACACATAGACAGTAGGAAGAGTCAGTCCTCTTGTACTTACGTCGGCATTGTGCCTTTTCTAGTTAATTCCGATGCAATTTCTGTGTGTCATCGCCAATAAGAAGGTCACAGGGATACAGTAAACTTGAAGTGAAGCATCGGAATCTAAAACTAGTGTCACAGGAATGGTTCAAAACAGTCAGTAAGAAGAGTCAGTCTTCTTGTCCTTAAGTCGGCATTGTGCCTTTTGTATTTAATTCCGATGCAATTTCTGTGTATCATCGTCATTGAGAAGGTCCAAGGGATACAGTAAACCTGGAGTGAAGCATCGGAATCTATAACTAGTGTCACAGGAATGGTTGAAAACATAGACAGAAAGAAGATACAGTGTTCTTGTAATTAATTCGGCATTGTGCCTTTTGTATTTAATTCCGATGCAATTTCTGTGTTTCATCGTCAATAAGAAGGTCCAAGGGATGCAGTAAACCTGAAGTCAAGCATCGGAATCTATTACTAGTGTCACAGGAATGGTTCAAAACATAGACAGTAAGAAGAGTCAGTCTTCTTGTACTTAAGTCGGCATTGTGCCTTTTCTATTTAATTCCGGTGCAATTTGTGTGTTTCATCGTCAATAAGAAGGTCAGAGGGAAACAGTATACCTGAAGTGATGCATCGGAATCTATACCTAGTCTCACAGCAATGTTTCAAATCATAGTCAGTAAGAAGAGTCAGTCTTTTTGCACTTAAGACGGCAATGTGCCTTTGAATTTAATTCTGTTGTAACTTCTGTGTTTCATCGTCAATAAGAAGGTCCAATAGATACAGTAAACCTGAAGTGAAGCATCGGAATCTATAACTAGTGTCACAGGAAAGGCTCAAAACATAGTCAGTAAGAAGAGTCAGTCTTCTTGTACTTAAGGCGGCATTGTGCCTTTTCCATTTTATGCAGATGAAATTTTAGAGTTTCATCGTCAATACGAAGGTCCAAGGGATGCAGTAAACCTGGAGTGAAGGATCGGAATCTATAACTAGTGTCAGTGGAATGGTTCAAAGCATAGACAGTAAGAAGAGTCAGTCTTCTTGTACTTTAGTCGGCATTCTGCCTTTTGTATTAAATTCCGGTGCAATTTCTGTGTTTCATCGTCAATAGGAAGGTCGGAGGGATATAGTAAACCTGAAGTGAAGCATCGGAATCTATAACTAGTGTCACAGGAATGGTTCAAAACATAGTCAGTAAGAAGAGTCAGTCTTCTTGTCCTTAAGTCGGCCTTATGCCTTTTGTATTTAATTCCGATGCAATTTCTGTGTTTTATCGTCAATAAGAAGGTCCAAGGGATACAGTAAACCTGGAGTGAAGCATCGGCATCTATAACTAGTGTCACAGGAATGGTTCAATGCATAGACAGTACTTAAGTCGGCATTGTGCCATTTGTATTTAATTCCGATGCAATTTCTGTCTTTCATCGTCAATAAGAAGGTCAGAGGGATACAGTAAACCTGAAGTGAAGCATCGGATTCTATAACTAGTGTCACGGGAATGGTTCAAAACATAGTCAGTAAGAAGAGTCAGTCTTCTTGTCCTTAAGTCGGCATTGTGCCTTTTGTATTTAATTCCGATGCAATTTCTGTGTATCATCGTCATTGAGAAGGTCCAAGGGATACAGTAAATCTGGAGTGAAGCATCTGAATCTATAACTAGTGTCACAGGAATGGTTCAAAACGTAGACATAAAGAAGATACAGTCTTCGTGTACTTAAGTCGGCATTGAGCCTTTTGTATTTAATTCCGATGCAATTTCTGTGTTTCATCGTCAATAAGAAGGTCCAAGGGATACAGTAAACCTGAAGTCAAGCATTGGAATCTATAACTAGTGTCACAGGAATGGTTCAAAACATAGACAGTAAGAAGAGTCAGTTCTCTTGTATTTAAGTCGGCATTGTGCCTTTGCTATTTAACTCCGGTGCAATTTCTGTGTTTCATCGTCAATAAGAAGGTCAGAGGGGTACAGTATACCTGAAGTGAGGCATCGGAATCTGTACCTAGTGTCACAGGAATGTTTCAAAACATAGTCAGTAAGAAGAGTTAGTCTTTTTGTACTTGAGTCGGCAATGTGCCTTTTGTATTTAATTCTGATGTACTTTCTGTGTTTCATCGTCAATATGAAGGTCCAAATGATACAGTAAACCTGAAGTGAAGCATCGGAATCTGTAACTACTGCCACAGGAACGGTTCAAAGCATAGTCAGTAAGAAGAGCCGGTCTTCATGTACTTAAGTCGGCATTGTGCCCTTTGTATTTAATTCCGGTGCAATTTCTGTGTTTCATCGTCAATAAGAAGGTCAGAGGGATACAGTAAACCTGAAGTGAGGCATCGGAATCTATAACTAGTGTCACAGGAATGGTTCAAAGCATAGTCAGTAAAAAGAATCAGTCTTCTTGTCCTTAAGTCGGCATTGTGCTTTTTGTATTTAATTCCTATGCAATTTCTGTGTTTCCTTGTCATTGAGAAGGTCCAAGGGATACAGTAAACCTGGTGTGCAGCATCAGAGTCTATAACTAGTGTTACAGGAATGGTTCAAAACATAGACAGTAAGAAGATACAGTCTTCTTGTACTTAAGTCGGCATTGTGCCTTTTGTATTTAATTCCGATGCCATTTCTGTGTTTCAACGTCAATAAGAAGGTCCAATAGATACAGTAAACCTGAAGTGAAGCATCGGAATCTATAACTAGTGTCACAGGAATGGTTCAAACATAGTCAGTAAGAAAAGTCAGTCTTCTTGTACTTAAGTCGGCATTGTGCCTTTTGTGTTTAATTCCGGTGCAATTTCTGTGCTTCATCGTCAATAAGAAGGTCAGAGGAATTTTGTAAACCTGAAGTGAAGCATCGGAATCTATAACTAGTGCCACAGGAATGGTTTAAAACCTAGTCAGTAAGAAGAGTCAGTCTTCTTGTCCTTAAGTCGGCCTTATGCGTTTTGTATTTAATTCCGATGCAATTTCTGTGTTTTATCGTCAATAAGAAGGTCCCAGGGATACAGTAAACCTGAAGTGAAGCATCGGAATCTATAACTAGTGTCACAGGAATGGTTCAAAGCATAGACAGTATTTAAGTCGGCATTGTGCCATTTGTATTTAATTCCGATGCAATTTCTGTGTTTCATCGTCAATACGAAGGTCAGAGGGATACAGTAAACCTGAAGTGTAGCATCGGAATCCACAACTAGTGTCACAGGAATGGTTCAAATAATAGTCAGTAAGAAGAGGAAGTCTTCTTGTACTTAAGTCGGCATCGTGCCTTTTCTATTTAATTCCGTAGCAATTTCTGTGTTACATCGTCAATAAGAAGGTCAGAGGGATACAGTAAACCTGAAGTGAAGCATCGGAATCTATAACTAGTGTCACAGAAATGGTTCAAAATATGGTCAGTAAGAAAAGTCAGTCTCCTGTACTTAAGTCGGAATTGTGCCATTTGTATTTAATTCCGATGCAATTTCTGTGTTTCATCGTCAATAAGAAGGTCCAAGGGATACAGTAAAACTGACGTCATGCAACGGAATCTATAACTAGTGCCACAGGAATGGATCAAAACATAGACAGTAGGAAGAGTCAGTCCTCTTGTACTTACGTCGGCATTGTGCCTTTTCTAGTTAATTCCGATGCAATTTCTGTGTGTGATCGCCAATAAGAAGGTCACAGGGATACAGTAAACTTGAAGTGAAGCATCGGAATCTATAACTAGTGTCACAGGAATGGTTCAAAACAGTCAGTAAGAAGAGTCAGTCTTCTTGTCCTTAAGTCGGCATTGTGCCTTTTGTATTTAATTCCGATGCAATTTCTGTGTATCATCGTCATTGAGAAGGTCCAAGGGATACAGTAAACCTTCAGTGAAGCATCGGAATCTATAACTAGTGTCACAGGAATGGTTCAAAACATAGACAGAAAGAAGATACAGTCTTCTTGTAATTAAGTCGGCATTGTGCCTTTTGTATTTAATTCCGATGCAATTTCTGTGTTTCATCGTCAATAAGAAGGTCCAAGGGATGCAGTAAACCTGAAGTCAAGCATCGGAATCTATTACTAGTGTCACAGGAATGGTTCAAAACATAGACAGTAAGAAGAGTCAGTCTTCTTGTACTTAAGTCGGCATTGTGCCTTTTCTATTTAATTCCGTTGCAATTTGTGTGTTTCATCGTCAATAAGAAGGTCAGAGGGAAACAGTATACCTGAAGTGAGGCATCGGAATCTATACCTAGTCTCACAGGAATGTTTCAAAACATAGTCAGTAAGAAGAGTCAGTCTTTTTGTACTTGAGTCGGCAATGTGCCTTTTGTATTTAATTCTGATGTAATTTCTGTGTTTCATCGTTAATATGAAGGTCCAAATGATACAGTAAACCTGAAGTGAAGCATCGGAATCTATAACTAGTGCCACAGGAATGGTTCAAAACATAGTCAGTAAGAAGAGCCGGTCTTCATGTACTTAAGTCGGCATTGTGCCTTTTGTATTTAATTCCGGTGCAATTTCTGTGTTTCATCATCAATAAGAAGCTCCAAGGGATACAGTATACCTGAAGTGAGGCATCATAATCTATAACTAGTGTCACAGGAATGGTTCAAACCATAGTAAATAGGAAGAGTCAGTCTTTTTGTACTTAAGTCGGCAATGTGCCTTTGAATTTAAATCTGATGTAACTTCTGTGTTTCATCGTCAATAAGAAGGTCCAATAGATACAGTAAACCTGAAGTGAAGCATCGGAATCTATAACTAGTGTCACAGGAAAGGCTCAAAACATAGTCAGTAAGAAGAGTCAGTCTTCTTGTACTTAAGGCTTCATTGTGCCTTTTCCATTTTATGCCGATGAAATTTTAGAGTTTCATCGTCAATACGAAGGTCCAAGGGATGCAGTAAACCTGGAGTGAAGAATCGGAATCTATAACTAGTGTCAATGGAATGGTTCAAAGCATAGACAGTAAGAAGAGTCAGTCTTCTTGTACTTTAGTCGGCATTCTGCCTTTTGTATTAAATTCCGGTGCAATTTCTGTGTTTCATCGTCAATAGGAAGGTCGGAGGGATATAGTAAACCTGAAGTGAAGCATCGGAATCTATAACTAGTGTCACAGAAATGGTTCAAAACATAGTCAGTAAGAAGAGTCAGTCTTCTTGTCATTAAGTCGGCCTTATGCCTTTTGTATTTAATTCCGATGCAATTTCTGTGTTTTATCGTCAATAAGAAGGTCCAAGGGATACAGTAAACCTGGAGTGAAGCATCGGCATCTATAACTAGTGTCACAGGAATGGTTCAATGCATAGACAGTACTTAAGTCGGCATTGTGCCATTTGTATTTAATTCCGATGCAATTTCTGTGTTTCATCGTCAATAAGAAGGTCAGAGGGATACAGTAAACCTGAAGTGAAGCATCGGATTCTATAACTAGTGTCACAGGAATGGTTCAAAACATAGTCAGTAAGAAGAGTCAGTCTTCTTGTCCTTAAGTCGGCATTGTGCCTTTTGTATTTAATTCCGATGCAATTTCTGTGTATCATCGTCATTGAGAAGGTCCAAGGGATACAGTAAACCTGGAGTGAAGCATCTGAATCTATAACTAGTGTCACAGGAATGGTTCAAAACGTAGACATAAAGAAGATACAGTCTTCGTGTACTTAAGTCGGCATTGTGCCTTTTGTATTTAATTCCGATGCAATTTCTGTGTTTCATCGTCAATAAGAAGGTCCAAGGGATACAGTAAACCTGAAGTCAAGCATTGGAATCTATAACTAGTGTCACAGGAATGGTTCAAAACATAGACAGTAAGAAGAGTCAGTTCTCTTGTACTTAAGTCGGCATTGTGCTTTGTTATTTAACTCCGGTGCAATTTCTGTGTTTCATCGTCAATAAGAAGGTCAGAGGGGTACAGTATACCTGAAGTGAGGCATCGGAATCTGTACCTAGTGTCACAGGAATGTTTCAAAACATAGTCAGTAAGAAGAGTTAGTCTTTTTGTACTTGAGTCGGCAATGTGCCTTTTGTATTTAATTCTGATGTACTTTCTGTGTTTCATCGTCAATATGAAGGTCCAAATGATTCAGTAAACCTGAAGTGAAGCATCGGAATCTATAACTACTGCCACAGGAATGGTTCAAAGCATAGTCAGTAAGAAGAGCCGGTCTTCATGTACTTAAGTCGGCATTGTGCCCTTTGTATTTAATTCCGGTGCAATTTCTGTGTTTCATCGTCAATAAGAAGGTCAGAGGGATACAGTAAACCTGAAGTGAGGCATCGGAATCTATAACTAGTGTCACAGGAATGGTTCAAAACATAGTCAGTAAAAAGAGCCGGTCTTCATGTACTTAAGTCGGCATTGTGCCCTTTGTATTTAATTCCTATGCAATTTCTGTGTTTCCTTGTCATTGAGAAGGTCCAAGGGATACAGTAAACCTGGTGTGCAGCATCAGAATCTATAACTAGTGTTACAGGAATGGTTCAAAACATAGACAGTAAGAAGATACAGTCTTCTTGTACTTAAGTCGGCATTGTGCCTTTTGTATTTAATTCCGATTCAATTTCTGTGTTTCATCCTCAATAAGATGCTCCAAGGGATACATTAAACCTGAAGTGAAGCATGGGAATCTATAACTAGAGTCACAGCAATGGTTCAAAACATAGACAGTAAGAAGAGTCAGTCTTCTTGTACTTAAGTCGGCATTGTGCCTTTCCCATTTAATTCCGATGCAATATCTGTGTTTCATCGTCAATAAGAAGGTCAGAGGGATACAGTAAACCTGAAGTGAGGCATCGGAATCTATAACTAGTGTTACAGGAATGGTTCAAATTATAGTAAGTAAGAAGAGTCAGTCTTTTTGTACTTAAGTCGGCAATGTGCCTTTTGTATTTAATTCCGATGTAACTTCTGTGTTTCATCGTCAATAAGAAGGTCCAAATGATACAGTAAACCTGAAGTCAAGCATCGGAATCGCTAACAAGTGTCACAGGAATGGTTCAAAACATAGACAGTAAGAAGAGTCAGTCTTCTTGTATTTAAGTCGGTATTGTGCCTTTTGTATTTAATTCCGATGCAATTTATGTGTTTCATCGTCAATAAGAAGGTCCAAGTGATACAGTAAACCTGAAGTGAAGCTTCGGAATCTATAACTAGTGTCACAGGAATGGTTCAAAACATAGTCAGTAAGAAGAGTCAGTCTTCATGTACTTAAGTCGGCATTGTGCCTTTTGTATTTAATTACGATGCCATTTCTGTGTTTCATCGTCAATAAGAAGGTCCAATAGATACAGTAAACATGAAGTGAAGCATCGGAATCTATAACTAGTGTCACAGCAATGGTTCAAAACATAGTCAGTAAGAAGAGTCAGTCTTCTTGTACTTAAGTCGGCATTGTGCCTTTTGTATTTAATTCCGGTGCAATTTCTGTGTTTCATCGTCAATAAGAAGATCAGAGGGATATAGTAAACCTGAAGTGAAGCATCGGAATCTATAACTAGTGTCACAAGAATGGATCAAAACATAGTCAGTAAGAAGAGTCAGTCTTCTTGTCCTTAAGTCGGCCTTATGCCTTTTGTATTTGATTCCGATGCAATTTCTGTGCTTTATCGTCAATACGAAGATCCAAGGGATACAGTAAACCTGGAGTGAAGCATCGGAATCTATAACTAGAGTCACAGGAATGGTTCGAAGCATAGACTGTACTTAAGTCGGCATTGTGCCATATGTATTTAATTCCGATGCAATTTCTGTGTTTCATCGTCAATAAGAAGGTCAGAGGGATACAGTAAACCTGAAGTGTAGCTTCGGAATCTACAACTAGTGGCACAGGAATGGTTCAAATCATAGTCAGTAAGAAGAGTAAGTCTTCTTGTACTTAAGTCGGCATTGTGCCTTTTCTATTTAAATCCGAAACACTTTCTGTGTTACATCGTCAATAAGAAGGTCAGAGGGATACAGTAAACCTGAAGTGAAGCATCGGAATCTATAACTAGTGTCACAGATATGGTTCCAAATATAGTCAGTAAGAAAAGTAAGTCTCCTGTACTTAAGTCAGCATTGTGCCATTTGTATTTAATTCCGATGCAATTTCTGTGTTTCATCGTCAATAAGAAAGTCCAAGGGATACAGTAAAACTGACGTCATGCATCGGAATCTATAACTAGTGTCACAGGAATGGATCAAAACATAGACAGTAGTTAAGAGTCAGTCCTCTTGTCCTTAAGTCGGCATTGTGTCTTTTGTATTTAATTCCGAAGCAATTTCTGTGTTTCATCGTCAATAAGAAGGTCAGAGGGATACAGTAAACCTGAAATGAAGCATCGGAATCTATAACTAGTGTCACAGGAATGGTTCAAAACATAGTCAGTAAGAAGAGTCAGTCTTCTTGTACTTAAATCTGCATTGTGTATTTTGTATTTAATTCCAATGCATTTTCTAAGTTTCATCGTCAATAAAAAGGTCAGAGGGATACAGTAAACCTGAAGTGAAGCATCGGAATCTATAACTAGAGTCACAGGAATGGATCAAACATAGTCAGTAAGAAGAGTCAGTCTTTTTCTACTTAAGTCGGCATTGTGCCCCTTGTATTTAATTCCGAAGCAATTTCTGAGTTTCATCGTCAATAAGAAGTTCCAAGGGATACAGTAAACCTGAAGTGAAGCATCGAAATCTATAACTATAGTCACAGGATTGGTTCAAAACATAGACAATAAGAAGAGTCAGTCTTCTTGTCCTTAAGTCGGCATTGTGCCTTTTGTATTTAATTCCGATGCAATTTCTGTGTGTCATCGTCAATAAGAAGGTAGAAGGGATACAGTAAACCTGAAGTGAAGCATCAGAATCTATAACTAGTCTCACAGGAATGGTTCAAAACATAGACAGTAAGAAGAGTCAGTCTCTAGTACTCAAGTCGGCATAGTGCCTTTTGTATTTAATTCCGATTCAATTTCTGTGTTTCATCGTCAATAAGAAGGTCAGAGGGATACAGTAAACCTGAAGTGAAGCATCGGAATCTATAACTAGTGTCACAGGAATGGTTCAAAACATAGTCAGTAAGAAGAGTCAGTCTTTTTGTACTAAGTCGGCATTGTGCCTTTTGTATTTAATTCCGATGCATTTTCTGAGTTTCATCGTCAATAAGAAGGTCCAAGGGATACAGTAAACCTGAAGTGAAGCATCGGAATCTATAACTAGTGTCACAGGATTGGTGCAAAGCATAGACAGTAAGAAGAGTCAAAGTTCTTGTACTTAAGTCGGCATTGTGCCATTCGTATTTAATTCCGATGCAATATCTGTGTTTCAACGTCAATAAGAAAGTCCAAGGGATACAGTAACCTAAAGTAAAGCATCGGAATATATAACTAGTGTCACAGGAATGGTTCAAAACATAGTCTGTAAGAAGAGTCAGTCTTGTTGTCCTTAAGTCGGCATTGTGCCTTTTGTATTAAATTCCGATGCAATTTCTTTGTTTCATCGTCAATAAGAAGGTCCAAGGGATACAGTAAACGTGGAGTGAAGCTTCGGATTCTATAACTAGTGTCAAAGGAATGGTTCAAAACATAGACAGTAAGAAGAGTCAGTCTTCTTGCACTTAAGTCTGCATTGTGCCTTTTGTATTTATTTCCGGTGCAATTTCTGTGTTTCATCGTCAATACGAAGGTCAGAGGGATACAGTAAACCTGAAGTGAAGCTTCGGAATCTACAACTAGTGTCACAGGGTGGTTCAAAACATAGTCAGTAAGACGAGTCAGTCTTCATGTACTTAAGTCGGCATTGTGCCTATTGTATTTAATGCCGATGCCATTTCTGTGTTTCATCGTCAATAAGAAGGTCCAATAGATACAGTAAACCTGAAGTGAAGCACCGGAATCTATAACTAGTGTCACAGGAATGGTTCAAAGCATAGTCAGTAAGAAGAGTCAGTCATCTTGTACTTAAGTCGGCATTGTGCCTTTTCTATTTAATTCCGATGCAATTTCAGAGTTTCATCGTCAATAAGAAGGTCAGAGGGATACAGTAAACGAGGAGTGAAGCATCGGAATCTATAACTAGTGTCAGTGGAATGGATCAAAACATAGACAGTAAGAAGAGTCAGTCTTCTTGTACTTAAGTCGGCATTGTGCCCTTTGTATTTAATTCCGGTGCAATTTCTGTGTTTCATCGTCAATAAGAAGGTCAGAGGGATACAGTAAACCTGAAGTGAAGCATCGGAATCTATAACTAGTGTCACAGGAATGGTTCAAAACATAGTCAGTAAGAAGAGTCAGTCTTCTTGTCCTTAAGTTGGCCTTATGCCTTTTGTATTTATTCCGATGCAATTTCTGTGTTTTATCGTCAATAAGACGGTCCAAGGGATACAGTAAACCTGGAGTGCAGCATCGGAATCTATAACTAGTGTCACAGGAATGGATCAAAACATAGACAGTACTTATGTCGGCATTGTGCCACTTGTATTTAATTCCGATGCAATTTCTGTGTTTCATCGTCAATAAGAAGGTCCAAAGGATACAGTAAAACTGACGTCATGCATCGGAATCTATAACTAGTGTCACAGGAATGGATCAAAACATAGACAGTAGGAAGAGTCAGTCCTGTTGTACTTAAGTCAGCATTGTGCTCTTTTCTATTTAATTCCGATGCAATTTCTGTGTTTCATCGTCAATAAGAAGGTCAGAGGGATACATTAAACCTGAAGTGAAGCATCGAAATCTATAACTAGTGTCACAGGATTGGTTTAAAACATAGACAGTAAGAAGAGTCAGTCCTCTTGTACTTAAGTCGGCATTGTGAATTTTGTATTTAATTCCGATGCAATTTCTGTGTTTCAACGTCAATAAGAAGGTCCAAGGGATACAGTAAACCTGAAGTGAAGCATCGGAATCTATAACAAGTGTCACAGGAATGGTTCAAAACAGAGACAGTAAGAAGAGTCGGTCTCTAGTACTTAAGTCGGCATAGTGCCTTTTGAATTTAATTCCGATTCAATTTCTGTGTTTCATCGTCAATAAGAAGGTCAGAGTGATACAGTAAACCTGAAGTGAAGCATCGGAATCTATAACTCGTGTCACATGAATGTTTCAAAAAATAGACAGTAAGAAGAGTCAGACTTCTTGTACTTAAGTCGGCATTGTACCTTTTCTATTTAATTCCGATGCAATTTCAGAGTTTCATCGTCAATAAGAAGGTCCGAGGGATACAGTAAACCAGGAGTGAAGCATCGGAATCTATAACTAGTGTCAGTGGAATGGTTCAAAACATAGACAGTTAGAAGAGTCAGTCTTCTTGTACTTAAGTCGGCATTGTGCCCTTTGTATTTAATTCCGGTGCAATTTCTGTGTTTCATCGTCAATAAGAAGGTCAGAGGGATACAGTAAACCTGAAGTGAAGCATCGGAATCTATAACTAGTGTCACAGCAATGGTTCAAAACATAGTCAGTAAGAAGAGTCAGTCTTCTTGTCCTTAAGTTGGCCTTATGCCTTTTGTATTTAATTCCGATGCAATTTCTGTGTTTTATCGTCAATAAGAAGGTCCAAGGGATACAGTAAACCTGGTATGAAGCATCGGAATCTATAACTAGTGTCACAGGAATGGTTCAAAGCATAGACAGTACTTATGTCGGCATTGTGCCATTTGTATTTAATTCCGATGCAATTTCTGTGTTTCATCGTCAATAAGAAGGTCCAAGGGATACAGTAAAACTGACGTCATGCATCGGAATCTATAACTAGTGTCACAGGAATGGATCAAAACATAGACAGTAGGAAGAGTCAGTCCTCTTGTACTTAAGTCAGTATTGTGCCTTTTCTATTTAATTCCGACGCAATTTCTGTGTTTCATCGTCAATAAGAAGGTCAGAGGAGATACAGTGAACATGAAGTGTAGCATCGGAATCTAAACCTAGTGTCCCAGGAATGGTTCAAATCATAGTCAGTAAGAAGAGTCAGTCTTCTTGTACTTAAGTCTGCATTGTGATTTTTGTATTTAATTGCGATGTAATTTCTGTGTTTCATCGTCAATAAGAAGGTCAGAGGGATACAGTAAACCTGAAGTGAAGCATCGGAATCTATAACTAGTGTCCCAGGAATGGTTCAAAACAGAGTCAGTAAGAAGAGTCAGTCTTCTTGTACTTAAGTCGGCATTGTGCCTTTTGTATTTAATTCCGATGCAATTTCTGTGTTTCATCGTCAATAAGATGGTCCAAGGGATACAGTAAACCTGAAGTGAAGCATCGGAATCTATAATTAGTGTCACAGGAATGGTTCAAAACATAGAGAGTAAGAAGAGTCAGTCTTCTTGTACTTAAGTCGGCATTGTGCATTCTGTATTTAATTCCGATGCAATTTCTGTGTTTCAACGTCAATAAGAAAGTCCAAGGGATACAGTAACCTAAAGTAAAGCATCGGAATATATAACTAGTGTCACAGGAATGGTTCAAAACATAGTCAGTAAGAAGAGTCAGTCTTCTTGTCCTTAAGTCGGCATTGTGCCTTTTGTATTTAATTCCGATGCAATTTCTGTGTATCATCGTCATTGAGAAGGTCCAAGGGATACAGTAAACCTGGAGTGAAGCATCGGAATCAATAACTAGTGTCACAGGAATGGTTCAAAACGTAGACATAAAGAAGATACAGTCTTCGTGTACTTAAGTCGGCATTGTGCCTTTTGTATTTAATTCCGATGCAATTTCTGTGTTTCATCGTCAATAAGAAGGTCCAAGGGATACAGTAAACCTGAAGTCAAGCATCGGAATCTATAACTAGTGTCACAGGAATGGTCCAAAACATAGACAGTAAGAAGAGTCAGTTCTCTTGTACTTAAGTCGGTATTGTGCCTTTTGTATTTAATTCCGATGCAATTTCTGTGTTTCATCGTCAATAAGAAGGTCCAAGTGATCCAGTAAAGCTGAAGTGAAGCTTCGGAATCTATAACTAGTGTCACAGGAATGGTTCAAAACATTGTCAGTAAGAAGAGTCAGTCTTCATGTACTTAAGTCGGCATTGTGCCTTTTGTATTTAATTCCGATGCCATTTCTGTGTTTCATCGTCAATAAGAAGGTCCAATAGATACAGTAAACATGAAGAGAAGCATCGGAATCTATAACTAGTGTCACAGGAATGGTTCAAAGCATAGTCAGTAAGAAGAGTCAGTCTTCTTGTACTTAAGTCGGCATTGTGCCTTTTGTATTTAATTCCGGTGCAATTTCTGTGTTTCATCGTCAATAAGAAGATCAGAGGGATATAGTAAACCTGAAGTGAAGCATCGGAGTCCATAACTAGTGTCACAGGAATGGTTCAAAACATAGTCAGTAAGAAGAGTCAGTCTTCTTGTCCTTAAGTCGGCCTTATGCCTTTTGTATTTAATTCCGATGCAATTTCTGTGCTTTATCGTCAATACGAAGGTCCAAGGGATACAGTTAACCTGGAGTGAAGCATCGGAATCTATAACTAGAGTCACATGAATGGTTCGAAGCATAGACTGTACTTAAGTCGGCATTGTGCCTTTTGTGTTTAATTCCGTTGCAATTTCTGTGTTTCATCTTCAATAAGAAGGTCAGAGGGATACAGTAAACCTGAAGTGTAGCATCGGAATCTACAACTAGTGGCACAGGAATGGTTGAAATCATAGTCAGTTAGAAGAGTAAGTCTTCTTGTACTTAAGTCGGCATTGTGCCTTTTCTATTTAATTCCGAAGCACTTTCTGTGTTACATCGTCAATAAGAAGTTCAGAGGGATACAGTAAACCTGAAGTGAAGCATCGGAATCTATAACTAGTGTCACAGATATGGTTCAAAATATAGTCAGTAAGAAAAGTAAGTCTCCTGTACTTAAGTCGGCATTGTGCCATTTGTATTTAATTCCGATGCAATTTCTGTGTTTCATCGTCAATAAGAAGGTCCAAGGGAAACAGTAAAACTGACGTCATGCATCGGAATCTATAACTAGTGTCACAGGAATGGATCAAAACATAGACGGTAGTTAAGAGTCAGTCCTCTTGGCCTTAAGTCGGCATTGTGCCTTTTGTATTTAATTCCGAAGCAATTTCTGTGTTTCATCGTCAATAAGAAGGTCAGAGGGATACAGTAAACCTGAAGTGAAGCATCGGAATCTATAACTAGTGTCACAGGAATGGTTCAAAGCATAGTCAGTAAGAAGAGTCAGTCTTCTTGTCCTTAAGTCGGCATTGTGCCATTCGTATTTAATTCCGATGCAATATCTGTATTTCATCGTCAATTAGAAGGTCCAAGAATGCAGTAACCTTGAAGTGAAGCATCGGAATCTACAACTCGTGTCACATGAATGGTTCAAAACATAGACAGTAAGAAGAGTCAGACTTCTTGTACTTAAGTCGGCATTGTGCATTTTGTATTTAATTCCGATGCAATTTCTGTGTTTCAACGTCAATAAGAAAGTCCAAGGGATACAGTAACCTAAAGTAAAGCATCGGAATATATAACTAGTGTCACAGGAATGGTTCAAAACATAGTCTGTAAGAATAGTCAGTCTTGTTGTCCTTAAGTCGGCATTGTGCCTTTTGTATTTAATTCCGATGCAATTTCTTTGTTTCATCGTCAATAAGAAGGTCCAAGGGATACAGTAAACGTGGAGTGAAGCTTCGGAATCTATAACTAGTGTCAAAGGAATGGTTCGAAACATAGACAGTAATAAGAGTCAGTCTTCTTGCACTTAAGTCTGCATTGTGCCTTTTGTATTTATTTTTGGTGCAATTTCTGTGTTTCATCGTCAATACGAAGGTCAGAGGGATACAGTAAACCTGAAGTGAAGCTTCGGAATCTACAACTAGTGTCACAGGGTGGTTCAAAACATAGTCAGTAAGACGAGTCAGTCTTCATGTACTTAAGTCGGCATTGTGCCTTTTGTATTTAATGCCGATGCCATTTCTGTGTTTCATCGTCAATAAGAAGGTCCAATAGATACAGTAAACCTGAAGTGAAGCATCGGAATCTATAACTAGTGTCACAGGAATGGTTCAAAGCATAGTCAGTAAGAAGAGTCAGTCTTCTTGTACTTAAGTCGGCATTGTGCCTTTTCTATTTTATTCCGATGCAATTTCAGAGTTTCATCGTCAATAAGAAGGTCCATGGGATACAGTAAACCAGGAGTGAAGCATCGGAATCTATAACTAGTGTCAGTGGAATGGTTCAAAGCATAGACAGTAAGAAGAGTCAGTCTTCTTGTACTTAAGTCGGCATTGTGCCCTTTGTATTTAATTCCGGTGCAATTTCTGTGTTTCATCGTCAATAAGAAGGTCAGAGGGATACTGTAAACCTGACGTGAAGCATCGGAATCTATTACTAGTGTCACAGGAATGGTTCAAAACATAGTCAGTAAGAAGAGTCAGTCTTCTTGCACTTAAGTCTGCATTGTGCCTTTTGCATTTAATTCCGATGCATTTTCTGTGTTTCATCGTCAATAAGAAGGTCAGAGGGATACAGTAAACCTGAAGTGAAGCATCGGAATCTATAACTAGTGTCACAGGAATGGATCAAACATAGACAGTACTTATGTCGGCATTGTGCCATTTGTATTTAATTCCGATGCAATTTCTATGTTTCATCGTCAATAAGAAGGTCCAAGGGATACAGTAAAACTGACGTCATGCATCGGAATCTATAACTAGTGTCACAGGAATGGATCAAAACATAGACAGTAGGAAGGGTCAGTCCTCTTGTACTTAAGTCAGCATTGTGCCTTTTCTATTTAATTCCGATGCAATTTCTGTGTTTCATCGTCAATAAGAAGGTCAGAGGGGATACAGTAAACCTGAAGTGAAGCATCGGAATCTATACCTAGTGTCCCAGGAATGGTTCAAAACATAGTCAGTAAGAAGAGTCAGTCTTCTTGCACTTAAGTCTGCATTGTGCCTTTTGCATTTAATTCCGATGCAATTTCTGTGTTTCATCGTCAATAAGAAGGTCAGAGGGATACAGTAAACCTGAAGTGAAGCATCGGAATCTATAACTAGTGTCACAGGAATGGTTCAAACATAGTCAGTAAGAAGAGTCAGTCTTTTTCTGCTTAAGTCGGCATTGTGCTTTTTGTATTTAATTCCGATGCAATTTCTGAATTTCATCGTCAATAAGGAGGTGCAAGGGATACATTAAACCTAAAGTGAAGCATCGAAATCTATAACTAGTGTCACAGGATTGGTTTAAAGCATAGACAGTAAGAAGAGTCAGTCTTCTTGTACTTAAGTCGGCATTGTGAATTTTGTATTTAATTCCGATGCAATTTCTGTGTTTCATCGTCAATAAGAAGGTCCAAGGGATACAGTAAACCTGAAGTGAAGCATCGGAATCTATAGCTAGTGTCACAGGAATGGTTCAAAGCATAGTCAGTAAGAAGAGTCAGTCTTCTTGTCCTTAAGTCGGCATTGTGCCATTCGTATTTAATTCCGATGCAATATCTGTATTTCATCGCCAATTAGAAGGTCCAAGAATACAGTAAACTTGAAGTGTAGCATCGGAATCTATAACTCGTGTCACATGAATGGTTCAAAACATAGACAGTAAGAAGAGTCAGACTTCTTGTACTTATGTCGGCATTGTGCATTTAGTATTTAATTCCGATGCAATTTCTGTGTTTCAACGTCAATAAGAAAGTCCAATGGATACAGTAACCTAAAGTAAAGCATCGGAATATATAACTAGTGTCACAGGAATGGTTCAAAACATAGTCTGTAAGAAGAGTCAGTCTTGTTGTCCTTAAGTCGGCATTGTGCCTTTTGTATTTAATTCCGATGCAATTTCTTTGTTTCATCGTCAATAAGAAGGTCCAAGGGAAACAGTAAACGTGGAGTGAAGCTTCGGAATCTATAACTAGTGTCAAAGGAATGGTTCAAAACATAGACAGTAAGAAGAGTCTGTCTTCTTGCACTTAAGTCTGCATTGTGCCTTTTGTATTTATTTCCGGTGCAATTTCTGTGATTCATCACCAATACGAAGGTCAGTGGGATACAGTAAACCTGAAGTGAAACTTCGGAATCTACAACTAGTGTCACCGGAATGGTTCAAAACGTAGTCAGTAAGACGAGTCAGTCTTCAAGTACTTAAGTCGGCATTGTGCCTTTTGTATTTAATTCCGATGCCATTTCTGTGTTTCATCGTCAATAAGAAGGTCCAATAGATACAGTAAACCCGAAGTGAAGCATCGGAATCTATAACTAGTGTCACAGGAATGGTTCAAAACATAGTCAGTAAGAAGAGACAGTCTTCTTGTACTTAAGTCGGCATTGTACCGTTTCTATTTACTTCCGATGCAATTTCAGAGTTTCATCGTCAATTAGAAGGTCCAAGGGATACAGTAAACGAGGAGTGAAGCATCGGAATCTATAACTAGTGTCAGTGGAATGGTTCAAAACATAGACAGTTAGAAGAGTCAGTCTTCTTGTACTTAAGTCGGCATTCTGCCCTTTGTATTTAATTCCGGTGCAATTTCTATGTTTCATCGTCAATAAGAAGGTCAGAGGGATACAGTAAACCTGAAGTGAAGCATCGGAATCTATAACAAGTGTCACAGGTATGGTTCAAAACATAGTCAGTAAGAAGAGTCAGTCTTCTTGTCCTTAAGTTGGCCTTATGCCTTTTGTATTTAATTCCGATGCAATTTCTGTGTTTTATCGTCAATAAGAAAGTCCATGGGATACAGTAAACCTGGAGTGAAGCATCGGAATCTATAACTAGTGTCAGAGGAATTTTTCAAAGCATAGACAGTACTTATGTCGGCATTGGGCCATTTGTATTTAATTCCGATGCAACTTCTGTGTTTCATCGTCAATAAGAAGATCCAAGGGATACAGTAAGACTGACGTCATGCATCGGAATCTATAACTAGTGTCACAGGAATGGATCAAAACATAGACAGTAGGAAGAGTCAGTCCTCTTGTATTTAAGTCAGCATTGTGCCTTTTCTATTTAATTCCGACGCAATTTCTGTGTTTCATCTTCAATAAGAAGGTCAGAGGAGATACAGTAAACCTGAAGTGAAGCAACGGAATCTATACCTAGTGTCCCAGGAATGGTTCAAAACATAGTCAGTAAGAAGAGTCAGTCTTCTTGTACTTAAGTCTGCATTGTGCCTTTTGTATTTAATTCCGATGCAATTTCTGTGTTTCATCGTCAATAAGAAGGTCAGAGGGATACAGTAAACCTGAAGTGAAGCATCGGAATCTATAACTAGTGTCACAGGAATGATTCAAACGTAGTCAGTAAGAAGAGTCAGTCTTTTTCTGCTTAAGTCGGCATTGTGCTTTTTGTATTTAATTCCGATGCAATTTCGGAGTTTCATCGTCAATAAGAAGGTCCAAGGGATACAGTAAACCTGAAGTGAAGCATCGAAATCTATAACTAGTGTCACAGGATTGGTTCAAAACATAGACAGTAAGAAGAGTCAGTCTTCTTGTACTTATGTCGGCATTGCGACTTTTGTATTTAATTCCGATGCAATTTCTGTGTTTCATCGTCAATAAGAAGGTCCAAGGGATACAGTAAACCTGAAGTGAAGCATCGGAATCTATAACTAGTGTCACAGGAATGGTTCAAAACAGAGACAGTAAGAAGAGTCGGTCGCTATTACTTAAGTCGGCATAGTGCCTTTTGTATTTAATTCCGATTCGATTTCTGTGTTACATCGTCTATAAGAAGGTCAGAGGGATACAGTAAACCTGAAGTGAAGGATCGGAATCTATAACTAGTGGCACAGGAATAGTTGAAAACATAGTCAGTAAGAAGAGTCAGTCTTTTTGTATTTAAGTCGGCATTGTGCCTTTTGTATTTAATTCCGATGCAATTTCTGTGTTTCATCGTCAATGAGAATGTCCCTGGGATACAGTTAACCGGAAGTGAAGCATCGGAATCTATAATTAGTGTCACAGGAATGGTTCAAAACATAGACAGTAAGAGGAGTCAGTCTCTTGTACTTAAGGGGGCATTGTGCCTTTTGTATTTAATTCCGACGCAATTTCTGTGTTTCATCGTCAATAAGAAAGTCCAAGGGATACAGTAAAAATGAAGTCAAGCAACGGAATCCATAACTAGTGTCGCAGGAATGGTTGAAAACATAAACAGTAAGAAGAGTTAGTGTTCTTGTACTTAAGTCGGCATTGTGCCTTCTCTATTTAATTCCGATGCAATTTTTGTGTTTCATCGTCAATAAGAAGGTCCAAGGGATACAGTACATCTGGAGTGAAGCATCTGAATCTATAACTAGTGTCAATGGAATGGTTCTAAACATAGACAGTAAGAAGAATCAGTCTTCTTGTACTTAAGTCGGCATTGTGCCTTTTGTATTTAATTCCGGTGCAATATCAGTGTTTTATCGTCAATACGAAGGTCAGACTGATACAGTAAACCTGAAGTGAAGCATCGGAATCTATAACTAGTGTCACAGGAATGGTTCAAAACATAGTCAGTAAAAAGAGTCAGTCTTCTTCTCCATAAGTCGGCATTGTGCCTTTCGTATTTAACTCCGATGCAACTTCTGTATTTCATCGTCAATTAGAAGGTCCAAGGATACAGTAAACTTGAAGTGAAGCATCGGAATCTATAACTCGTGTCACATGAATGGTTCAAAACATAGAGAGTAAGAATAGTCAGACTTCTTGTACTTAAGTCGGCATTGTGCCATTTGTATTTAATTCCGATGCAATTTCTGTGTTTCAACGTCAATAAGAAGGTCCAAGGGATACAGTAACCTAAAGTAAAGCATCGGAATATATAACTAGTGTCACTGGAATGGTTCAAAACATAGTCTATAAGAAGAGTCAGTCTTCTTGTCCTTAAGTCGGCATTGTGCCTTTTGTATTTAATTCCGATGCATTTTCTTTGTTTCATCGTCAATAAGAAGGTCCAAGGGATACAGTAAACCTGGAGTGAAGCATCGGAATCTATAACTAGTGTCAAAGGAATGGTTCAAAGCAAAGGCAGTAAGAAGAGTCAGTCTTCTTGCACTTAAGTCTGCATTGTGCTTTTTGAATTTAATTCCGGTGCAATTTCTGTGTTTCATCGTCTATACGAAAGTCAGAGGGATACAGTAAACCTGAAGTGAAGCATCGGAATCTATAACTAGTGTCACATGAAAGGTTCAAACATAGTCAGTAAGAAGAGTCAGTCTTCTTGTCCTTAAGTCGGCATTGTGCCTTTTGTATTTAATTCCGATGCAATTTCTGTTTTTCATCGTCAATAAGAAGGTCCAAGGGATACAGTAAACCTGGAGTGAAGCATCGGAATCTATAACTAGTGTCACAGGAATGGTTCAAAACATAGTCAGTAAGAAGAGTCAGTCTTCTTGTCCTTAAGTCGGCATTGTGCCTTTTGTATTTAATTCCGAAGCAATTTCTGTGTTTCATCGTCAATAAGAAGGTCCAAGGGATACAGTAAACCTGGAGTGTAGGATCGGAATCTATAACTAGTGTCACAGGAATGGTACAAAGCATAGACAGTACTTAAGTCGGCATTGTGCGTTTTGTATTTAATTTCGATGCAATTTCTGTGTTCCATCGTCAATAAGAAGGTCCAAGGGATACAGTAAACCTGAAGTGAAGCATCGGAATCTATAACTAGTGTCACAGGAATGGCTCAATACATAGTCAGTAAGAAGAGTCGGTCTTCATGTACTTAAGTCGGCATTGTACCATTTGTATTAAATTCCGATGCAATTTCTGTGTTTCATCGTCAATACGAAGGTCGAAGGGATACAGTAAACCTGAAGTGAAGCAACGGAATCTATAACTAGTGTCACAGAAATGGTTCAAAACATAGACAGTCGGAAGAGTCAGTCTTCTTGTCCTTAAGTCGGCATTGTGCTTTTGTATTCAATTCCGATGCAATTTCTGAATTTCATCGTCAATAAGGAGGTCCAAGGGATACATTAAACCTAAAGTGAAGCATCGAAATCTATAACTAGTGTCACAGAATTGGTATAAAACATAGACAGTAAGAAGAGTCAGTCTTCTTGTACTTAAGTCGGCATTGTGAATTTTGTATTTAATTCCGATGCAATTTCTGTGTTTCATCGTCAATAAGAAGGTCCAAGGGATACAGTAAACCTGAAGTGAAGCATCGGAATCTATAACTAGTGTCACGGGAATGGTTCAAAGCATAGTCAGTAAGAAGAGTCAGTCTTCTTGTCCTTAAGTCGGCATTGTGCCATTCGTATTTAATTCCGATGCAATATCTGTATTTCATCGCCAATTAGAAGGTCCAAGAATACAGTAAACTTGAAGTGTAGCATCGGAATCTATAACTCGTGTCACTTGAAAGGTTCAAAACATAGACAGTAAGAAGAGTCAGACTTCTTGTACTTAAGTCGGCATTGTGCATTTTGTATTTAATTCCGATGCAATTTCTGTGTTTCAACGTCAATAAGAAAGTCCAAGGGATACAGTAACCTAAAGTAAAGCATCGGAATATATAACTAGTGTCACAGGAATGGTTCAAAACATAGTCTGTAAGAAGAGTCAGTCTTGTTGTCCTTAAGTCGGCATTGTGCCTTTTGTATTTCATTCCGATGCAATTTCTTTGTTTCATCGTCAATAAGAAGGTCCAAGGGATACAGTAAACGTGGAGTGAAGCTTCGGAATCTATAACTAGTGTCAAAGGAATGGTTCAAAACATAGACAGTAAGAAGAGTCTGTCTTCTTGCACTTAAGTCTGCATTGTGCCTTTTGTATTTATTTCCGGTGCAATTTCTGTGTTTCATCATCAATACGAAGATCAGTGGGATACAGTAAACCTGAAGTGAAGCTTCGGAATCTACAACTAGTGTCACAGGAATGGTTCAAAACATAGTCAGTAAGACGAGTCAGTCTTCATCTACTTAAGTCGGCATTGTGCCTTTTGTAATTAATTCCGATGCCATTTCTGTGTTTCATCGTCAATAAGAAGGTCCAATAGATACAGTAAACCTGAAGTGAAGCATCGGAATCTATAACTAGTGTCACAGGAATGGTTCAAAACATAGTCAGTAAGAAGAGACAGTCTTCTTGTACTTAAGTCGGCCTTGTACCTTTTCTATTTAATTCCGATGCAATTTCAGAGTTTCATCGTCAATAAGAAGGTCCAAGGGATACAGTAAACGAGGAGTGAAGCATCGGAATCTATAACTAGTGTCAGTGGAATGGTTCAAAACATAGACAGTTAGAAGAGTCAGTCTTCTTGTACTTAAGTCGGCATTGTGCCCTTTGTATTTAATTCCGGTGCAATTTCTGTGTTTCATCGTCAATAAGAAGGTCAGAGGGATACAGTAAACCTGAAGTGAAGCATCGGAATCTATAACAAGTGTCACAGGAATGGTTCAAAACATAGTCAGTAAGAAGAGTCAGTCTTCTTGTCCTTAAGTTGGCCTTATGCCTTTTGTATTTAATTCCGATGCAATTTCTGTGTTTTATCGTCAATAAGAAAGTCCATGGGATACATTAAACCTGGAGTGAAGCATCGGAATCTATAACTAGTGTCACAGGAATTTTTCAAAGCATAGACAGTACTTATGTCGGCATTGTGCCATTTGTATTTAATTCCGATGCAATTTCTGTGTTTCATCGTCAATAAGAAGATCCAAGGGATACAGTAAAACTGACGTCATGCATCGGAATCTATAACTAGTGTCACAGGAATGGATCAAAACATAGACAGTAGGAAGAGTCAGTCCTCTTGTACTTAAGTCAGCATTGTGCCTTTTCTATTTAATTCCGACGCAATTTCCTTGTTTCATCGTCAATAAGAAGGTCAGAGGAGATACAGTAAACCTGAAGTGAAGCAACGGAATCTATACCTAGTGTCCCAGGAATGGTTCAAAACATAGTCAGTAAGAAGAGTCAGTCTTCTTGTACTTAAGTCTGCATTGTGCCTTTTGTATTTAATTCCGATGCAATTTCGGAGTTTCATCGTCAATAAGAAGGTCAGAGGGATACAGTAAACCTGAAGTGAAGCATCGGAATCTATAACTAGTGTCACAGGAATGATTCAAACGTAGTCAGTAAGAAGAGTCAGTCTTTTTCTGCTTAAGTCGGCATTGTGCTTTTTGTATTTAATTCCGATGCAATTTCGGAGTTTCATCGTCAATAAGAAGGTCCAAGGGATACAGTAAACCTGAAGTGAAGCATCGAAATGTATAACTAGTGTCACAGGATTGGTTCAAAACATAGACAGTAAGAAGAGTCAGTCTTCTTGTACTTATGTCGGCATTGTGACTTTTGTATTTAATTCCGATGCAATTTCTGTGTTTCATCGTCAATAAGAAGGTCCAAGGGATACAGTAAACCTGAAGTGAAGCATCGGAATCTATAACTAGTGTCACAGGAATGGTTCAAAACAGAGACAGTAAGAGGAGTCGGTCGCTAGTACTTAAGTCGGCATAGTGCCTTTTGTACTTAATTCCGATGCAATTTCTGTGTTTCATCGTCAATAAGAATGTCCATGGGATACAGTTAACCGGAAGTGAAGCATCGGAATCTATAATTAGTGTCACAGGAATGGTTCAAAACATAGACAGTAGGAGGAGTCAGTCTCTTGTACTTAAGGGGGCATTGTGCCTTTTGTATTTAATTCCGACGCAATTTCTGTGTTTCATCGTCAATAAGAAAGTCCAAGGGATACAGTAGAAATGAAGTCAAGCAACGGAATCTATAACTA
The DNA here is from genome assembly GCF_021461385.2 of Schistocerca piceifrons. Classification (NCBI taxonomy): domain Eukaryota; kingdom Metazoa; phylum Arthropoda; class Insecta; order Orthoptera; family Acrididae; genus Schistocerca; species Schistocerca piceifrons. Next base: position 1,321,596 of record NW_025727588.1, on the reverse strand, counting down.
GTGTCGCAGGAATGGTTGAAAACATAAACAATAAGAAGAGTTAGTGTTCTTGTACTTAAGTCGGCATTGTGCCTTCTCTATTTATTTCCGATGCAATTTTTGTGTTTCATCGTCAATAAGAAGGTCCAAGGGATACAGTACATCTGGAGTGAAGCATCTGAATCTATAACTAGTGTCAATGGAATGGTTCTAAACATAGACAGTAAGAAGAATCAGTCTTCTTGTACTTAAGTCGGCATTGTGCCTTTTGTATTTAATTCCTGTGCAATATCAGTGTTTCATCGTCAATACGAAGGTCAGACTGATACAGTAAACCTGAAGTGAAGCATCGGAATCTATAACTAGTGTCACAGGAATGGTTCAAAACATAGTCAGTAAGAAGAGTCAGTCTTCTTCTCCATAGGTCGGCATTGTGCCTTTCGTATTTAACTCCGATGCAATTTCTGTATTTCATCGTCAATTAGAAGGTCCAAGGATACAGTAAACTTGAAGTGAAGCATCGGAATCTATAACTCGTGTCACATGAATGGTTCAAAACATAGACAGTAAGAATAGTCAGACTTCTTGTACTTAAGTCGGCATTGTGCCATTTGTATTTAATTCCGATGCAATTTCTGTGTTTCAACGTCAATAAGAAGGTCCAAGGGATACAGTAACCTAAAGTAAAGCATCGGAATATATAACTAGTGTCACTGGAATGGTTCAAAACATAGTCTATAAGAAGAGTCAGTCTTCTTGTCCTTAAGTCGGCATTGTGCCTTTTGTATTTAATTCCGATGCATTTTCTTTGTTTCATCGTCAATAAGAAGGTCCAAGGGATACAGTAAACCTGGAGTGAAGCATCGGAATCTATAACTAGTGTCAAAGGAATGGTTCAAAGCAAAGGCAGTAAGAAGAGTCAGTCTTCTTGCACTTAAGTCTGCATTGTGCTTTTTGTATTTAATTCCGGTGCAATTTCTGTGTTTCATGGTCAATACGAAGGTCAGAGGGATACAGTAAACCTGAAGTGAAGCATCGGAATCTATAACTAGTGTCACAGGAAAGGTTCAAACATAGTCAGTAAGAAGAGTCAGTCTTCTTGTCCTTAAGTCGGCATTGTGCCTTTTGCATTTAATTCCGATGCAATTTCTGTTTGTCATCGTCAATAAGAAGGTCCAAGGGATACAGTAAACCTGGAGTGAAGCATCGGAATCTATAACTAGTGTCACAGGAATGGTTCAAAACATAGTCAGTAAGAAGAGTCAGTCTTCTTGTCCTTAAGTCGGCATTGTGATTTTTGTATTTAATTCCGAAGCAATTTCTGTGTTTCATCGTCAATAAGAAGGTCCAAGGGATACAGTAAACCTGGAGTGTAGGATCGGAATCTATAACTAGTGTCACAGGAATGGTACAAAGCATAGACAGTACTTAAGTCGGCATTGTGCCTTTTGTATTTAATTTCGATGCAATTTCTGTGTTCCATCGTCAATAAGAAGGTCCAAGGGATACAGTAAACCTGAAGTGAAGCATCGGAATCTATAACTAGTGCCACAGGAATGGCTCAAAACATAGTCAGTAAGAAGAGTCGGTCTTCATGTACTTAAGTCGGCATTGTACCATTTGTAATTAATTCCGATGCAATTTCTCTGTTTCATCGTCAATACGAAGGTCGAAGGGATACAGTAAACCTGAAGTGAAGCAACGGAATCTATAACTAGTGTCACAGGAATGGTTCAAAACATAGACAGTCGGAAGAGTCAGTCTTCTTTTACTTAAGTCGGCATTGTACCTTTTGTATTTAATTCCGATGCAATTTCTGTGTTTCATCGTCAATAAGAAGGTCCAAGGCATGCAGTAAACCTAAAGTGAAGCATCGAAATCTATAACTAGTGTCACAGGATTGGTTTAAAACATAGACAGTAAGAAGAGTCAGTCTTCTTGTACTTAAGTCGGCATTGTGAATTTTGTATTTAATTCCGAAGCAATTTCTGTGTTTCATCGTCAATAAGAAGGTCCAAGGGATACAGTAAACCTGGAGTGTAGGATCGGAATCTATAACTAGTGTCACAGGAATGGTACAAAGCATAGACAGTACTTAAGTCGGCATTGTGCCTTTTGTATTTAATTTCGATGCAATTTCTGTGTTCCATCGTCAATAAGAAGGTCCAAGGGATACAGTAAACCTGAAGTGAAGCATCGGAATCTATAACTAGTGTCACAGGAATGGCTCAAAACATAGTCACTAAGAAGAGTCAGTCTTTTTGTATTTAAGTATGCATTGTGCCTTTTGTATTTAATTCCGATGCAATTTCTGTGTTTCATTGTCAATAAGAATGTCCATGGGATACAGTTAACCGGAAGTGAAGCATCGGAATCTATAATTAGTGTCACAGGAATGGTTCGAAACATAGACAGTAAGAGGAGTCAGTCTCTTGTACTTAAGGGGGCATTGTGCCTTTTGTATTTAATTCCGACGCAATTTCTGTGTTTCATCGTCAATAAGAAAGGCCAAGGGATACAGTAAAAATGAAGTCAAGCAACGGAATCTATAACTAGTGTCGCAGGAATGGTTGAAAACATAAACAGTAAGAAGAGTTAGTGTTCTTGTACTTAAGTCGGCATTGTGCCTTCTCTATTTAATTCCGATGCAATTTTTGTGTTTCATCGTCAATAAGAAGGTCCAAGGGATACAGTAAACCTGAAGTGAAGCATCGGAATCTATAACTAGTGTCACAGGAATGGCTCAAAACATAGTCAGTAAGAAGAGTCGGTCTTCATGTACTTAAGTCGGCATTGTACCATTTGTATTTTATTCCGATGCAATTTCTGTGTTTCATCGTCAATACGAAGGTCGAAGGGATACAGTAAACCTGGAGTGAAGCATCGGAATCTATAACTAGTGTCACAGGAATGGTTCAAAACATAGTCAGTGAGAAGAGTCAGTCTTCTTGTCCTTAAGTCGGCATTGTGCTTTTGTATTCAATTCCGATGCAATTTCTGAATTTCATCGTCAATAAGGAGGTCCAAGGGATACATTAAACCTAAAGTGAAGCATCGAAATCTATAACTAGTGTCACAGAATTGGTATAAAACATAGACAGTAAGAAGAGTCAGTCTTCTTGTACTTAAGTCGGCATTGTGAATTTTGTATTTAATTCCGATGCAATTTCTGTGTTTCATCGTCAATAAGAAGGTCCAAGGGATACAGTAAACCTGAAGTGAAGCATCGGAATCTATAACTAGTGTCACAGGAATGGTTCAAAGCATAGTCAGTAAGAAGAGTCAGTCTTCTTGTCCTTAAGTCGGCATTGTGCCATTCGTATTTAATTCCGATGCAATATCTGTATTTCATCGCCAATTAGAAGGTCCAAGAATACAGTAAACTTGAAGTGTAGCATCGGAATCTATAACTCGTGTCACATGAATGGTTCAAAACATAGACAGTAAGAAGAGTCAGACTTCTTGTACTTAAGTCGGCATTGTGCATTTTGTATTTAATTCCGATGCAATTTCTGTGTTTCAACGTCAATAAGAAAGTCCAAGGGATACAGTAACCTAAAGTAAAGCATCGGAATATATAACTAGTGTCACAGGAATGGTTCAAAACATAGTCAGTAAGAAGAGACAGTCTTCTTGTACTTAAGTCGGCATTGTACCTTTTCTATTTAATTCCGATGCAATTTCAGAGTTTCATCGTCAATAAGAAGGTCCAAGGGATACAGTAAACGAGGAGTGAAGCATCGGAATCTATAACTAGTGTCAGTGGAATGGTTCAAAACATAGACAGTTAGAAGAGTCAGTCTTCTTGTACTTAAGTCGCCATTGTGCCCTTTGTATTTAATTCCGGTGCAATTTCTGTGTTTCATCGTCAATAAGAAGGTCAGAGGGATACAGTAAACCTGAAGTGAAGCATCGGAATCTATAACAAGTGTCACAGGAATGGTTCAAAACATAGTCAGTAAGAAGAGTCAGTCTTCTTGTCCTTAAGTTGGCCTTATGCCTTTTGTATTTAATTCCGATGCAATTTCTGTGTTTTATCGTCAATAAGAAAGTCCATGGGATACAGTAAACCTGGAGTGAAGCATCGGAATCTATAACTAGTGTCACAGGAATTTTTCAAAGCATAGACAGTACTTATGTCGGCATTGTGACATTTGTATTTAATTCCGATGCAATTTCTGTGTTTCATCGTCAATAAGAAGATCCAAGGGATACAGTAAAACTGACGTCATGCATCGGAATCTATAACTAGTGTCACAGGAATGGATCAAAACATAGACAGTAGGAAGAGTCAGTCCTCTTGTACTTAAGTCAGCATTGTGCCGTTTCTATTTAATTCCGACGCAATTTCCTTGTTTCATCATCAATAAGAAGGTCAGAGGAGATACAGTAAACCTGAAGTGAAGCAACGGAATCTATACCTAGTGTCCCAGGAATGGTTCAAAACATAGTCAGTAAGAAGAGTCAGTCTTCTTGTACTTAAGTCTGCATTGTGCCTTTTGTATTTAATTCCGATGCAATTTCGGTGTTTCATCGTCAATAAGAAGGTCAGAGGGATACAGTAAACCTGAAGTGAAGCATCGGAATCTATAACTAGTGTCACAGGAATGATTCAAACGTAGTCAGTAAGAAGAGTCAGTCTTTTTCTGCTTAAGTCGGCATTGTGCTTTTTGTATTTAATTCCGATGCAATTTCGGAGTTTCATCGTCAATAAGAAGGTCCAAGGGATACAGTAATTCTGAAGTGAAGCATCGAAATCTATAACTAGTGTCACAGGATTGGTTCAAAACATAGACAGTAAGAAGAGTCAGTCTTCTTGTACTTATGTCGGCATTGTGACTTTTGTATTTAATTCCGATGCAATTTCTGTGTTTCATCGTCAATAAGAAGGTCCAAGGGATACAGTAAACCTGAAGTGAAGCATCGGAATCTATAACTAGTGTCACAGGAATGGTTCAAAACAGAGACAGTAAGAAGAGTCGGTCGCTAGTACTTAAGTCGGCATAGTGCCTTTTGTATTTAATTCCGATTCGATTTCTGTGTTACATCGTCTATAAGAAGGTCAGAGGGATACAGTAAACCTGAAGTGAAGCATCGGAATCTATAACTAGTGGCACAGGAATAGTTGAAAACATAGTCAGTAAGAAGAGTCAGTCTTTTTGTATTTAAGTCGGCATTGTGCCTTTTGTATTTAATTCCGATGCAATTTCTGTGTTTCATCGTCAATAAGAATGTCCATGGGATACAGTTAACCGGAAGTGAAGCATCGGAATCCATAATTAGTGTCACAGGAATGCTTCAATACATAGACAGTAAGAGGAGTCAGTCTCTTGTACTTAAGGGGGCATTGTGCCTTTTGTATTTAATTCCGACGCAATTTCTGTGTTTCATCGTCAATAAGAAAGTCCAAGGGATACAGTAAAAATGAAGTCAAGCAACGGAATCTATAACTAGTGTCGCAGGAATGGTTGAAAACATAAACAATAAGAAGAGTTAGTGTTCTTGTACTTAAGTCGGCATTGTGCCTTCTCTATTTATTTCCGATGCAATTTTTGTGTTTCATCGTCAATAAGAAGGTCCAAGGGATTCAGTACATCTGGAGTGAAGCATCTGAATCTATAACTAGTGTCAATGGAATGGTTCTAAACATAGACAGTAAGAAGAATCAGTCTTCTTGTACTTAAGTCGGCATTGTGCCTTTTGTATTTAATTCCGGTGCAATATCAGTGTTTCATCGTCAATACGAAGGTCAGACTGATACAGTAAACCTGAAGTGAAGCATCGGAATCTATAACTAGTGTCACAGGAATGGTTCAAAACATAGTCAGTAAGAAGAGTCAGTCTTCTTCTCCATAAGTCGGCATTGTGCCTTTCGTATTTAACTCCGATGCAATTTCTGTATTTCATCGTCAATTAGAAGGTCCAAGGATACAGTAAACTTGAAGTGAAGCATCGGAATCTATAACTCGTGTCACATGAATGGTTCAAAACATAGACAGTAAGAATAGTCAGACTTCTTGTACTTAAGTCGGCATTGTGCCATTTGTATTTAATTCCGATGCAATTTCTGTGTTTCAACGTCAATAAGAAGGTCCAAGGGATACAGTAACCTAAAGTAAAGCATCGGAATATATAACTAGTGTCACTGGAATGGTTCAAAACATAGTCTATAAGAAGAGTCAGTCTTCTTGTCCTTAAGTCGGCATTGTGCCTTTTGTATTTAATTCCGATGCATTTTCTTTGTTTCATCGTCAATAAGAAGGTCCAAGGGATACAGTAAACCTGGAGTGAAGCATCGGAATCTATAACTAGTGTCAAAGGAATGGTTCAAAGCAAAGGCAGTAAGAAGAGTCAGTCTTCTTGCACTTAAGTCTGCATTGTGCTTTTTGTATTTAATTCCGGTGCAATTTCTGTGTTTCATGGTCAATACGAAGGTCAGAGGGATACAGTAAACCTGAAGTGAAGCATCGGAATCTATAACTAGTGTCACAGGAAAGGTTCAAACATAGTCAGTAAGAAGAGTCAGTCTTCTTGTCCTTAAGTCGGCATTGTGCCTTTTGTATTTAATTCCGATGCAATTTCTGTTTGTCATCGTCAATAAGAAGGTCCAAGGGATACAGTAAACCTGGAGTGAAGCATCGGAATCTATAACTAGTGTCACAGGAATGGTTCAAAACATAGTCAGTAAGAAGAGTCAGTCTTCTTGTCCTTAAGTCGGCATTGTAATTTTTGTATTTAATTCCGAAGCAATTTCTGTGTTTCATCGTCAATAAGAAGGTCCAAGGGATACAGTAAACCTGGAGTGTAGGATCGGAATCTATAACTAGTGTCACAGGAATGGTACAAAGCATAGACAGTACTTAAGTCGGCATTGTGCCTTTTGTATTTAATTTCGATGCAATTTCTGTGTTCCATCGTCAATAAGAAGGTCCAAGGGATACAGTAAACCTGAAGTGAAGCATCGGAATCTATAACTAGTGTCACAGGAATGGCTCAAAACATAGTCAGTAAGAAGAGTCGGTCTTCATGTACTTAAGTCGGCATTGTACCATTTGTATTTAATTCCGATGCAATTTCTGTGTTTCATCGTCAATACGAAGGTCGAAGGGATACAGTAAACCTGAAGTGAAGCAACGGAATCTATAACTAGTGTCACAGGAATGGTTCAAAACATAGACAGTCGGAAGAGTCAGTCTTCTTTTACTTAAGTCGGCATTGTACCTTTTGTATTTAATTCCGATGCAATTTCTGTGTTTCATCGTCAATAAGAAGGTCCAAGGCATGCAGTAAACCTAAAGTGAAGCATCGAAATCTATAACTAGTGTCACAGGATTGGTTTAAAACATAGACAGTAAGAAGAGTCAGTCTTCTTGTACTTAAGTCGGCATTGTGAATTTTGTGTTTAATTCCGAAGCAATTTCTGTGTTTCATCGTCAATAAGAAGGTCCAAGGGATACAGTAAACCTGGAGTGTAGGATCGGAATCTATAACTAGTGTCACAGGAATGGTACAAAGCATAGACAGTACTTAAGTCGGTATTGTGCCTTTTGTATTTAATTTCGATGCAATTTCTGTGTTCCATCGTCAATAAGAAGGTCCAAGGGATACAGTAAACCTGAAGTGAAGCATCGGAATCTATAACTAGTGTCACAGGAATGGCTCAAAACATAGTCACTAAGAAGAGTCAGTCTTTTTGTATTTAAGTCGGCATTGTGCCTTTTGTATTTAATTCCGATGCAATTTCTGTGTTTCATCGTCAATAAGAATGTCCATGGGATACAGTTAACCGGAAGTGAAGCATCGGAATCTATAATTAGTGTCACAGGAGTGGTTCGAAACATAGACAGTAAGAGGAGTCAGTCTCTTGTACTTAAGGGGGCATTGTGCCTTTTGAATTTAATTCCGACGCAATTTCTGTGTTTCATCGTCAATAAGAAAGGCCAAGGGATACAGTAAAAATGAAGTCAAGCAACGGAATCTATAACTAGTGTCGCAGGAATGGTTGAAAACATAAACAGTAAGAAGAGTTAGTGTTCTTGTACTTAAGTCGGCATTGTGCCTTCTCTATTTAATTCCGATGCAATTTTTGTGTTTCATCGTCAATAAGAAGGTCCAAGGGATACAGTACATCTGGAGTGAAGCATCAGAATCTATAAGTAGTGTCAATGGAATGGTTCTAAACATAGACAGTAAGAAGAATCAGTCTTCTTGTACTTAAGTCGGCATTGTGCCTTTTGTATTTAATTCCGGTGCAATATCAGTGTTTCATCGTCAATACGAAGGTCAGACTGATACAGTAAACCTGAAGTGAAGCATCGGAATCTATAACTAGTGTCACAGGAATGGTTCAAAACATAGTCAGTAAGAAGAGTCAGTCTTCTTCTCCATAAGTCGGCATTGTGCCTTTCGTATTTAACTCCGATGCAATTTCTGTATTTCATCGTCAATTAGAAGGTCCAAGGATACAGTAAACTTGAAGTGAAGCATCGGAATCTATAACTCGTGTCACATGAATGGTTCAAAACATAGACAGTAAGAATAGTCAGACTTCTTGTACTTAAGTCGGCATTGTGCCATTTGTATTTAATTCCAATGCAATTTCTGTGTTTCAACGTCAATAAGAAGGTCCAAGGGATACAGTAACCTAAAGTAAAGCATCGGAATATATAACTAGTGTCACTGGAATGGTTCAAAACATAGTCTATAAGAAGAGTCAGTCTTCTTGTCCTTAAGTCGGCATTGTGCCTTTTGTATTTAATTCCGATGCATTTTCTTTGTTTCATCGTCAATAAGAAGGTCCAAGGGATACAGTAAACCTGGAGTGAAGCATCGGAATCTGTAACTAGTGTCAAAGGATTGGTTCAAAGCAAAGGCAGTAAGAAGAGTCAGTCTTCTTGCACTTAAGTCTGCATTGTACTTTTTGTATTTAATTCCGGTGCAATTTCTGTGTTTCATCGTCAATACGAAGGTCAGAGGGATACAGTAAACCTGAAGTGAAGCATCGGAATCTATAACTAGTGTCACAGGAAAGGTTCAAACATAGTCAGTAAGAAGAGTCAGTCTTCTTGTCCCTAAGTCGGCATTGTGCCTTTTGTATTTAATTCCGATGCAATTTCTGTTTTTCATCGTCAATAAGAAGGTCCAAGGGATACAGTAAACCTGGAGTGAAGCATCGGAATCTATAACTAGTGTCACAGGAATGGTTCAAAACATAGTCAGTAAGAAGAGTCAATCTTCTTGTCCTTAAGTCGGCATTGTGCCTTTTGTATTTAATTCCGAAGCAATTTCTGTGTTTCATCGTCAATAAGAAGGTCCAAGGGATACAGTAAACCTGATGTGTAGGATCGGAATCTATAACTAGTGTCACAGGAATGGTACAAAAACATAGACAGTACTTAAGTCGGCATTGTGCCTTTTGTATTTAATTTCGATGCAATTTCTGTGTTCCATCGTCAATAAGAAGGTCCAAGGGATACAGTAAACCTGAAGTGAAGCATCGGAATCTATAACTAGTGTCACAGGAATGGCTCAAAACATAGTCAGTAAGAAGAGTCGGTCTTCATGTACTTAAGTCGGCATTGTACCATTTGTATTTAGTCCGATGCAATTTGTGTGTTTCATCGTCAATACGAAGGTCGAAGGGATACAGTAAACCTGAAGTGAAGCAACGGAATCTATAACTAGTGTCACAGGAATGGTTCAAAACATAGACAGTCGGAAGAGTCAGTCTTCTTTTACTTAAGTCGGCATTGTACCTTTTGTATTTAATTCCGATGCAATTTCTGTGTTTCATCGTCAATAAGAAGGTCCAAGGCATGCAGTAAACCTAAAGTGAAGCATCGAAATCTATAACTAGTGTCACAGGACTGGTTTAAAACATAGACAGTAAGAAGAGTCAGTCTTCTTGTACTTAAGTCGGCATTGTGCCTTTTGTATTTAATTTCGATGCAATTTCTGTGTTCCATCGTCAATAAGAAGGTCCAAGGGATACAGTAAACCTGAAGTGAAGCATCGGAATCTATAACTAGTGTCACAAGAATGGCTCAAAACATAGTCAGTAAGAAGAGTCGGTCTTCATGTACTTAAGTCGGCATTGTACCATTTGTATTTAATTCCGATGCAATTTCTGTGTTCCATCGTCAATAAGAAGGTCCAAGGGATACAGTAAACCTGGAGTGAAGCATCGGAATCTATAACTAGTGTCACTGGAATGGTTCAAAACATAGTCAGTAAGAAGAGTCACTCTCCTTGTACTTAAGTCGGCATTGTGAATTTTGTATTTGATTCCGAAGCAATTTCTGTGTTTCATCGTCAATAAGAAGGTCCAAGGGATACAGTAAACCTGAAGTGAAGCATCGGAATCTATAACTAGTGTCGCAGGAATGGTTCAAAGCATAGTCAGTAAGAAGAGTAAGTCTTCTTGTCCTTAAGTCGGCATTGTGCCATTCCTATTTAATTCCGATGCAATATCTGTATTTCATCGCCAATTAGAAGGTCCAAGAATACAGTAAACTTGAGGTGTAGCTTCGGAATCTATAACTCGTGTCACATGAATGGTTCAAAACATAGACAGTAAGATGAGTCAGACTTCTTGTACTTAAGTCGGCATTGTGCATTTTGTAATTAATTCCGATGCAATTTCTGTGTTTCAACGTCAATCAGAAAGTCCAAGGGATACAGTAACCTAAAGTAAAGCATCGGAATATATAACTAGTGTCACAGGAATGGTTCTAAACATAGTCTGTAAGAAGAGTCAGTCTTGTTGTCCTTAAGTCGGCATTGTGCCTCTTGTATTTAATTCCGATGCAATTTCTTTGTTTCATCGTCAATAAGAAGGTCCAAGGGATACAGTAAACGTGGAGTGAAGCTTCGGAATCTATAACTAGTGTCAAAGGAATGGTTCAAAACATAGACAGTAAGAAGAGTCTGTCTTCTTGCACTTAAGTCTGCATTGTGCCTTTTGTATTTATTTCCGGTGCAATTTCTGTGTTTCATCATCAATACGAAGGTCAGTGGGATACAGTAAACCTGAAGTGAAGTTTCGGAATCTACAACTAGTGTCACAGGAATGGTTCAAAACATAGTCAGTAAGACGAGTCAGTCTTCATGTACTTAAGTCGGCATTGTGCCTTTTGTATTTAATTCCGATGCCATTTCTGTGTTTCATCGTCAATAAGAAGGTCCAATAGATACAGTAAACCTGAAATGAAGCATCGGAATCTATAACTAGTGTCACAGGAATGGTTCAAAACATAGTCAGTAAGAAGAGACAGTCTTCTTGTACTTAAGTCGGCATTGTACCTTTTCTATTTAATTCCGATGCAATTTCAGAGTTTCATCGTCAATAAGAAGGTCCAAGGGATACAGTAAACGACGAGTGAAGCATCGGAATCTATAACTAGTGTCAGTGGAATGGTTCAAAACATAGACAGTTAGAAGAGTCAGTCTTCTTGTACTTAAGTCGGCATTGTGCCCTTTGTATTTAATTCCGGTGCAATTTCTGTGTTTCATCGTCAATAAGAAGGTCAGAGGGATACAGTAAACATGAAGTGAAGCATCGGAAACTATAACAAGTGTCACAGGAATGGTTCAAAACATAGTCAGTAAGAAGAGTCAGTCTTCTTGTCCTTATGTTGGCCTTATGCCTTTTGTATTTAATTCCGATGCAATTTCTGTGTTTTACCGTCAATAAGAAAGTCCATGGGATACAGTAAACCTGGAGTGAAGCATCGGAATCTATATCTAGTGTCACAGGAATTTTTCAAAGCATAGACAGTACTTATGTCGGCATTGTGCCATTTGTATTTAATTCCGATGCAATTTCTGTGTTTCATCGTCAATAAGAAGATGCAAGGGATACAGTAAAGCTGACGTCATGCATCGGAATCTATAACTAGTGTCACAGGAATGGATCAAAACCTAGACAGTAGGAAGAGTCAGTCCTCTTGTACTTAAGTCAGCATTGTGCCTTTTCTATTTAATTCCGACGCAATTTCTGTGTTTCATCGTCAATAAGAAGGTCAGAGGAGATACAGTAAACCTGAAGTGAAGCAACGGAATCTATACCTAGTATCCCAGGAATGGTTCAAAACATAGTCAGTAAGAAGAGTCAGTCTTCTTGTACTTAAGTCTGCATTGTGCCTTTTGTATTTAATTCCGATGCAATTTCTGTGTTTCATCGTCAATAAGAAGGTCAGAGGGATACAGTAAACCTGAAGTGAAGCATCGGAATCTATAACTAGTGTCACAGGAATGATTCAAACATAGTCAGTAAGAAGAGTCAGTCATTTTCTGCTTAAGTCGGCATTGTGCTTTTTGTATTTAATTCCGATGCAATTTCGGAGTTTCATCGTCAATAAGAAGGTCCAAGGGATACAGTAAACCTGAAGTGAAGCATCGAAATCTATAACTAGTGTCACAGGATGGGTTCAAAACATAGACAGTAAGAAGAGTCAGTCTTCTTGTACTTAAGTCGGCATTGTGACTTTTGTATTTAATTCCGATGCAATTTCTGTGTTTCATCGTCAATAAGAACGTCCAAGGGATACAGTAAACCTGAAGTGAAGCATCGGAATCTATAACTAGTGTCACAGGAATGGTTCAAAACAGAGACAGTAAGAAGAGTCGGTCTCTAGTACTTAAGTCAGCATAGTGCCTTTTGTATTTAATTCCGATTCGATTTCTGTGTTACATCGTCTATAAGAAGGTCAGAGGGATACAGTAAACCTGAAGTAAAGCATCGGAATCTATAACTAGTGGCACAGGAATAGTTGAAAACATAGTCACTAAGGAGAGTCAGTCTCTTTGTATTTAAGTCGGCATTGTGCCTTTTGTATTTAATTCCGATGCAATTTCTGTGTTTCATCGTCAATACGAATGTCCATGGGATACAGTTAACCGGAAGTGAAGCATCGGAATCTATAATTAGTGTCACAGGAATGGTTCAAAACATAGACAGTAAGAGGAGTCAGTCTCTTGTACTTAAGGGGGCATTGTGCCTTTTGTATTTAATTCCGACGCAATTTCTGTGTTTCATCGTCAATAAGAAAGTCCAAGGGATACAGTAAAAATGAAGTCAAGCAACGGAATCTATAACTAGTGTCGCAGGAATGGTTGAAAACATAAACAGTAAGAAGAGTCAGTGTTCTTGTACTTAAGTCGGCATTGTGCCTTCTCTATTTAATTCCGATGCAATTTTTGTGTTTCATCGTCAATAAGAAGGTCCAAGGGATACAGTAAATCTGGAGTGAAGCATCTGAATCTATAACTAGTGTCAATGGAATGGTTCTAAACATAGACAGTAAGAAGAATCAGTCTTCTTGTACTTAAGTCGGCATTGTGCCTTTTGTATTTAATTCCGGTGCAATATCAGTGTTTCATCGTCAATACGAAGGTCAGACTGATACAGTAAATCTGAAGTGAAGCATCGGAATCTATAACTAGTGTCACAGGAATGGTTCAAAACATAGTCAGTAAGAAAAGTCAGTCTTCTTCTCCATAAGTCGGCATTGTGCCTTTCGTATTTAACTCGGTTGCAATTTCTGTATTTCATCGTCAATTAGAAGGTCCAAGGATACAGTAAACTTGAAGTGAAGCATCGGAATCTATAACTCGTGTCACATGAATGGTTCAAAACATAGACAGTAAGAATAGTCAGACTTCTTGTACTTAAGTCTGCATTGTGCTTTTGTATTTAATTCCGGTGCAATTTCTGTGTTTCATGGTCAATACGAAGGTCAGAGGGATACAGTAAACCTGAAGTGAAGCATCGGAATCTATAACTAGTGTCACAGGAAAGGTTCAAACATAGTCAGTAAGAAGAGTCAGTCTTCTTGTCCTTAAGTCGGCATTGTGCCTTTTGTATTTAATTCCGATGCAATTTCTGTTTGTCATCGTCAATAAGAAGGTCCAAGGGATACAGTAAACCTGGAGTGAAGCATCGGAATCTATAACTAGTGTCACAGGAATGGTTCAAAACATAGTCAGTAAGAAGAGTCAGTCTTCTTGTCCTTAAGTCGGCATTGTGATTTTTGTATTTAATTCCGAAGCAATTTCTGTGTTTCATCGTCAATAAGAAGGTCCAAGGGATACAGTAAACCTGGAGTGTAGGATCGGAATCTATAACTAGTGTCACAGGAATGGTACAAAGCATAGACAGTACTTAAGTCGGCATTGTGCCTTTTGTATTTAATTTCGATGCAATTTCTGTGTTCCATCGTCAATAAGAAGGTCCAAGGGATACAGTAAACCTGAAGTGAAGCATCGGAATCTATAACTAGTGTCACAGGAATGGCTCAAAACATAGTCAGTAAGAAGAGTCGGTCTTCATGTACTTAAGTCGGCATTGTACCATTTGTATTTAATTCCGATGCAATTTCTGTGTTTCATCGTCAATACGAAGGTCGAAGGGATACAGTAAACCTGAAGTGAAGCAACGGAATCTATAACTAGTGTCACAGGAATGGTTCAAAACATAGACAGTCGGAAGAGTCAGTCTTCTTTTACTTAAGTCGGCATTGTACCTTTTGTATTTAATTCCGATGCAATTTCTGTGTTTCATCGTCAATAAGAAGGTCCAAGGCATGCAGTAAACCTAAAGTGAAGCATCGAAATCTATAACTAGTGTCACAGGATTGGTTTAAAACATAGACAGTAAGAAGAGTCAGTCTTCTTGTACTTAAGTCGGCATTGTGAATTTTGTGTTTAATTCCGAAGCAATTTCTGTGTTTCATCGTCAATAAGAAGGTCCAAGGGATACAGTAAACCTGGAGTGTAGGATCGGAATCTATAACTAGTGTCACAGGAATGGTACAAAGCATAGACAGTACTTAAGTCGGCATTGTGACTTTTGTATTTAATTTCGATGCAATTTCTGTGTTCCATCGTCAATAAGAAGGTCCAAGGGATACAGTAAACCTGAAGTGAAGCATCGGAATCTATAACTAGTGTCACAGGAATGGCTCAAAACATAGTCACTAAGAAGATTCAGTCTTTTTGTATTTAAGTCGGCATTGTGCCTTTTGTATTTAATTCCGATGCAATTTCTGTGTTTCATCGTCAATAAGAATGTCCATGGGATACAGTTAACCGGAAGTGAAGCATCGGAATCTATAATTAGTGTCACAGGAATGGTTCGAAACATAGACAGTAAGAGGAGTCAGTCTCTTGTACTTAAGGGGGCATTGTGCCTTTTGAATTTAATTCCGACGCAATTTCTGTGTTTCTTCGTCAATAAGAAAGGCCAAGGGATACAGTAAAAATGAAGTCAAGCAACGGAATCTATAACTAGTGTCGCAGGAATGGTTGAAAACATAAACAGTAAGAAGAGTTAGTGTTCTTGTACTTAAGTCGGCATTGTGCCTTCTCTATTTAATTCCGATGCAATTTTTGTGTTTCATCGTCAATAAGAAGGTCCAAGGGATACAGTACATCTGGAGTGAAGCATCTGAATCTATAACTAGTGTCAATGGAATGGTTCTAAACATAGACAGTAAGAAGAATCAGTCTTCTTGTACTTAAGTCGGCATTGTGCCTTTTGTATTTAATTCCGGTGCAATATCAGTGTTTCATCGTCAATACGAAGGTCAGACTGATACAGTAAACCTGAAGTGAAGCATCGGAATCTATAACTAGTGTCACAGGAATGGTTCAAAACATAGTCAGTAAGAAGAGTCAGTCTTCTTCTCCATAAGTCGGCATTGTGCCTTTCGTATTTAACTCCGATGCAATTTCTGTATTTCATCGTCAATTAGAAGGTCCAAGGATACAGTAAACTTGAAGTGAAGCATCGGAATCTATAACTCGTGTCACATAAATGGTTCAAAACATAGACAGTAAGAATAGTCAGACTTCTTGTACTTAAGTCGGCATTGTGCCATTTGTATTTAATTCCGATGCAATTTCTGTGTTTCAACGTCAATAAGAAGGTCCAAGGGATACAGTAACCTAAAGTAAAGCATCGGAATATATAACTAGTGTCACTGGAATGGTTCAAAACATAGTCTATAAGAAGAGTCAGTCTTCTTGTCCTTAAGTCGGCATTGTGCCTTTTGTATTTAATTCCGATGCATTTTCTTTGTTTCATCGTCAATAAGAAGGTCCAAGGGATACAGTAAACCTGGAGTGAAGCATCGGAATCTATAACTAGTGTCAAAGGAATGGTTCAAAGCAAAGGCAGTAAGAAGAGTCAGTCTTCTTGCACTTAAGTCTGCATTGTGCTTTTGTATTTAATTCCGGTGCAATTTCTGTGTTTCATGGTCAATACGAAGGTCAGAGGGATACAGTAAACCTGAAGTGAAGCATCGGAATCTATAACTAGTGTCACAGGAAAGGTTCAAACATAGTCAGTAAGAAGAGTCAGTCTTCTTGTCCTTAAGTCGGCATTGTGCCTTTTGTATTTAATTCCGATGCAATTTCTGTTTGTCATCGTCAATAAGAAGGTCCAAGGGATACAGTAAACCTGGAGTGAAGCATCGGAATCTATAACTAGTGTCACAGGAATGGTTCAAAACATAGTCAGTAAGAAGAGTCAGTCTTCTTGTCCTTAAGTCGGCATTGTGATTTTTGTATTTAATTCCGAAGCAATTTCTGTGTTTCATCGTCAATAAGAAGGTCCAAGGGATACAGTAAACCTGGAGTGTAGGATCGGAATCTATAACTAGTGTCACAGGAATGGTACAAAGCATAGACAGTACTTAAGTCGGCATTGTGCCTTTTGTATTTAATTTCGATGCAATTTCTGTGTTCCATCGTCAATAAGAAGGTCCAAGGGATACAGTAAACCTGAAGTGAAGCATCGGAATCTATAACTAGTGTCACAGGAATGGCTCAAAACATAGTCAGTAAGAAGAGTCGGTCTTCATGTACTTAAGTCGGCATTGTACCATTTGTATTTAATTCCGATGCAATTTCTGTGTTTCATCGTCAATACGAAGGTCGAAGGGATACAGTAAACCTGAAGTGAAGCAACGGAATCTATAACTAGTGTCACAGGAATGGTTCAAAACATAGACAGTCGGAAGAGTCAGTCTTCTTTTACTTAAGTCGGCATTGTACCTTTTGTATTTAATTCCGATGCAATTTCTGTGTTTCATCGTCAATAAGAAGGTCCAAGGCATGCAGTAAACCTAAAGTGAAGCATCGAAATCTATAACTAGTGTCACAGGATTGGTTTAAAACATAGACAGTAAGAAGAGTCAGTCTTCTTGTACTTAAGTCGGCATTGTGAATTTTGTGTTTAATTCCGAAGCAATTTCTGTGTTTCATCGTCAATAAGAAGGTCCAAGGGATACAGTAAACCTGGAGTGTAGGATCGGAATCTATAACTAGTGTCACAGGAATGGTACAAAGCATAGACAGTACTTAAGTCGGCATTGTGACTTTTGTATTTAATTTCGATGCAATTTCTGTGTTCCATCGTCAATAAGAAGGTCCAAGGGATACAGTAAACCTGAAGTGAAGCATCGGAATCTATAACTAGTGTCACAGGAATGGCTCAAAACATAGTCACTAAGAAGATTCAGTCTTTTTGTATTTAAGTCGGCATTGTGCCTTTTGTATTTAATTCCGATGCAATTTCTGTGTTTCATCGTCAATAAGAATGTCCATGGGATACAGTTAACCGGAAGTGAAGCATCGGAATCTATAATTAGTGTCACAGGAATGGTTCGAAACATAGACAGTAAGAGGAGTCAGTCTCTTGTACTTAAGGGGGCATTGTGCCTTTTGAATTTAATTCCGACGCAATTTCTGTGTTTCTTCGTCAATAAGAAAGGCCAAGGGATACAGTAAAAATGAAGTCAAGCAACGGAATCTATAACTAGTGTCGCAGGAATGGTTGAAAACATAAACAGTAAGAAGAGTTAGTGTTCTTGTACTTAAGTCGGCATTGTGCCTTCTCTATTTAATTCCGATGCAATTTTTGTGTTTCATCGTCAATAAGAAGGTCCAAGGGATACAGTACATCTGGAGTGAAGCATCTGAATCTATAACTAGTGTCAATGGAATGGTTCTAAACATAGACAGTAAGAAGAATCAGTCTTCTTGTACTTAAGTCGGCATTGTGCCTTTTGTATTTAATTCCGGTGCAATATCAGTGTTTCATCGTCAATACGAAGGTCAGACTGATACAGTAAACCTGAAGTGAAGCATCGGAATCTATAACTAGTGTCACAGGAATGGTTCAAAACATAGTCAGTAAGAAGAGTCAGTCTTCTTCTCCATAAGTCGGCATTGTGCCTTTCGTATTTAACTCCGATGCAATTTCTGTATTTCATCGTCAATTAGAAGGTCCAAGGATACAGTAAACTTGAAGTGAAGCATCGGAATCTATAACTCGTGTCACATAAATGGTTCAAAACATAGACAGTAAGAATAGTCAGACTTCTTGTACTTAAGTCGGCATTGTGCCATTTGTATTTAATTCCGATGCAATTTCTGTGTTTCAACGTCAATAAGAAGGTCCAAGGGATACAGTAACCTAAAGTAAAGCATCGGAATATATAACTAGTGTCACTGGAATGGTTCAAAACATAGTCTATAAGAAGAGTCAGTCTTCTTGTCCTTAAGTCGGCATTGTGCCTTTTGTATTTAATTCCGATGCATTTTCTTTGTTTCATCGTCAATAAGAAGGTCCAAGGGATACAGTAAACCTGGAGTGAAGCATCGGAATCTGTAGCTAGTGTCAAAGGAATGGTTCAAAGCAAAGGCAGTAAGAAGAGTCAGTCTTCTTGCACTTAAGTCTGCATTGTATTTTTTGTATTTAATTCCGGTGCAATTTCTGTGTTTCATCGTCAATACGAAGGTCAAGAGGGATACAGTAAACCTGAAGTGAAGCATCGGAATCTATAACTAGTGTCACAGGAAAGGTTCAAACATAGTCAGTAAGAAGAGTCAGTCTTCTTGTCCTTAAGTCGGCATTGTGCCTTTTGTATTTAATTCCGATGCAATTTCTGTTTTTCATCGTCAATAAGAAGGTCCAAGGGATACAGTAAAACTGGAGTGAAGCATCGGAATCTATAACTAGTGTCACAGGAATGGTTCAAAACATAGTCAGTAAGAAGAGTCAATCTTCTTGTCCTTAAGTCGGCATTGTGCCTTTTGTATTTAATTCCGAAGCAATTTCTGTGTTTCATCGTCAATAAGAAGGTCCAAGGGATACGGTAAACCTGGAGTGTAGGATCGGAATCTATAACTAGTGTCACAGGAATGGTACAAAGCATAGACAGTACTTAAGTCGGCATTGTGCCTTTTGTATTTAATTTCGATGCAATTTCTGTGTTCCATCGTCAATAAGAAGGTCCAAGGGATACAGTAAACCTGAAGTGAAGCATCGGAATCTATAACTAGTGTCACAGGAATGGCTCAAAACATAGTCAGTAAGAAGAGTCGGTCTTCATGTACTTAAGTCGGCATTGTACCATTTGTATTTAGTCCGATGCAATTTGTGTGTTTCATCGTCAATACGAAGGTCGAAGGGATACAGTAAACCTGAAGTGAAGCAACGGAATCTATAACTAGTGTCACAGGAATGGTTCAAAACATAGACAGTCGGTAGAGTCAGTCTTCTTTTACTTAAGTCGGCATTGTACCTTTTGTATTTAATTCCGATGCAATTTCTGTGTTTCATGGTCAATAAGAAGGTCCAAGGCATGCAGTAAACCTAAAGTGATGCATCGAAATCTATAACTAGTGTCACAGGATTGGTTTAAAACATAGACAGTAAGAAGAGTCAGTCTTCTTGTACTTAAGTCGGCATTGTGAATTTTGTATTTAATTCCGAAGCAATTTCTGTGTTTCATCGTCAATAAGAAGGTCCAAGGGATACAGTAAACCTGGAGTGTAGGATCGGAATCTATAACTAGTGTCACAGGAATGGTACAAAGCATAGACAGTACTTAAGTCGGCATTGTGCCTTTTGTATTTAATTTCGATGCAATTTCTGTGTTCCATCGTCAATAAGAAGGTCCAAGGGATACAGTAAACCTGAAGTGAAGCATCGGAATCTATAACTAGTGTCACAGGAATGGCTCAAAACATAGTCAGTAAGAAGAGTCGGTCTTCATGTACTTAAGTCGGCATTGTACCATTTGTATTTAATTCCGATGCAATTTCTGTGTTCCATCGTCAATAAGAAGGTCCAAGGGATACAGTAAACCTGGAGTGAAGCATCGGAATCTATAACTAGTGTCACTGGAATGGTTCAAAACATAGTCAGTAAGAAGAGTCACTCTTCTTGTACTTAAGTCGGCATTGTGAATTTTGTATTTAATTCCGAAGAAATTTCTGTGTTTCATCGTCAATAAGAAGGTCCAAGGGATACAGTAAACCTGAAGTGAAGCATCGGAATCTATAACTAGTGTCGCAGGAATGGTTCAAAGCATAGTCAGTAAGAAGAGTCAGTCTTCTTGTCCTTAAGTCGGCATTGTGCCATTCGTATTTAATTCCGATGCAATATCTGTATTTCATCGCCAATTAGAAGGTCCAAGAATACAGTAAACTTGAGGTGTAGCTTCGGAATCTATAACTCGTGTCACATGAATGGTTCAAAACATAGACAGTAAGATGAGTCAGACTTCTTGTACTTAAGTCGGCATTGTGCATTTTGTATTTAATTCCGATGCAATTTCTGTGTTTCAACGTCAATCAGAAAGTCCAAGGGATACAGTAACCTAAAGTAAAGCATCGGAATATAATACTAGTGTCACAGGAATGGTTCTAAACATAGTCTGTAAGAAGAGTCAGTCTTGTTGTCCTTAAGTCGGCATTGTGCCTTTTGTATTTAATTCCGATGCAATTTCTTTGTTTCATCGTCAATAAGAAGGTCCAAGGGATACAGTAAACGTGGAGTGAAGCTTCGGAATCTATAACTAGTGTCAAAGGAATGGTTCAAAACATAGACAGTAAGAAGAGTCTGTCTTCTTGCACTTAAGTCTGCATTGTGCCTTTTGTATTTATTTCCGGTGCAATTTCTGTGTTTCATCATCAATACGAAGGTCAGTGGGATACAGTAAACCTGAAGTGAAGTTTCGGAATCTACAACTAGTGTCACAGGAATGGTTCAAAACATAGTCAGTAAGACGAGTCAGTCTTCATGTACTTAAGTCGGCATTGTGCCTTTTGTATTTAATTCCGATGCCATTTCTGTGTTTCATCGTCAATAAGAAGGTCCAATAGATACAGTAAACCTGAAGTGAAGCATCGGAATCTATAACTAGTGTCACAGGAATGGTTCAAAACATAGTCAGTAAGAAGAGACAGTCTTCTTGTACTTAAGTCGGCATTGTACCTTTTCTATTTAATTCCGATGCAATTTCAGAGTTTCATCGTCAATAAGAAGGTCCAAGGGATACAGTAAACGACGAGTGAAGCATCGGAATCTATAACTAGTGTCAGTGGAATGGTTCAAAACATAGACAGTTAGAAGAGTCAGTCTTCTTGTACTTAAGTCGGCATTGTGCCCTTTGTATTTAATTCCGGTGCAATTTCTGTGTTTCATCGTCAATAAGAAGGTCAGAGGGATACAGTAAACCTGAAGTGAAGCATCGGAAACTATAACAAGTGTCACAGGAATGGTTCAAAACATAGTCAGTAAGAAGAGTCAGTCTTCTTGTCCTTATGTTGGCCTTATGCCTTTTGTATTTAATTCCGATGCAATTTCTGTGTTTTATCGTCAATAAGAAAGTCCATGGGATACAGTAAACCTGGAGTGAAGCATCGGAATCTATATCTAGTGTCACAGGAATTTTTCAAAGCATAGACAGTACTTATGTCGGCATTGTGCCATTTGTATTTAATTCCGATGCAATTTCTGTGTTTCATCGTCAATAAGAAGATGCAAGGGATACAGTAAAGCTGACGTCATGCATCGGAATCTATAACTAGTGTCACAGGAATGGATCAAAACTTAGACAGTAGGAAGAGTCAGTCCTCTTGTACTTAAGTCAGCATTGTGCCTTTTCTATTTAATTCCGACGCAATTTCTGTGTTTCATCGTCAATAAGAAGGTCAGAGGAGATACAGTAAACCTGAAGTGAAGCAACGGAATCTATACCTAGTGTCCCAGGAATGGTTCAAAACATAGTCAGTAAGAAGAGTCAGTCTTCTTGTACTTAAGTCTGCATTGTGCCTTTTGTATTTAATTCCGATGCAATTTCTGTGTTTCATCGTCAATAAGAAGGTCAGAGGGATACAGTAAACCTGAAGTGAAGCATCGGAATCTATAACTAGTGTCACAGGAATGATTCAAACATAGTCAGTAAGAAGAGTCAGTCTTTTTCTGCTTAAGTCGGCATTGTGCGTTTTGTATTTAATTCCGATGCAATTTCGGAGTTTCATCGTCAATAAGAAGGTCCAAGGGATACAGTAAACCTGAAGTGAAGCATCGAAATCTATAACTAGTGTCACAGGATGGGTTCAAAACATAGACAGTAAGAAGAGTCAGTCTTCTTGTACTTAAGTCGGCATTGTGACTTTTGTATTTAATTCCGATGCAATTTCTGTGTTTCATCGTCAATAAGAAGGTCCAAGGGATACCGTAAACCTGAAGTGAAGCATCGGAATCTATAACTAGTGTCACAGGAATGGTTCAAAACAGAGACAGTAAGAAGAGTCGGTCTCTAGTACTTAAGTCGGCATAGTGCCTTTTGTATTTAATTCCGATTCGATTTCTGTGTTACATCGTCTATAAGAAGGTCAGAGGGATACAGTAAACCTTAAGTGAAGCATCGGAATCTATAACTAGTGGCACAGGAATAGTTGAAAACATAGTCACTAAGGAGAGTCAGTCTTTTTGTATTTAAGTCGGCATTGTGCCTTTTGTATTTAATTCCGATGCAATTTCTGTGTTTCATCGTCAATAAGAATGTCCAAGGGATACAGTTAACCGGAAGTGAAGCATCGGAATCTATAATTAGTGTCACAGGAATGGTTCAAAACATAGACAGTAAGAGGAGTCAGTCTTTTGTACTTAAGGGGGCATTGTGCCTTTTGTATTTAATTCCGACGCAATTTCTGTGTTTCATCGTCAATAAGAAAGTCCAAGGGATACAGTAAAAATGAAGTCAAGCAACGGAATCTATAACTAGTGTCGCAGGAATGGTTGAAAACATAAACAGTAAGAAGAGTCAGTGTTCTTGTACTTAAGTCGGCATTGTGCCTTCTCTATTTAATTCCGATGCAATTTTTGTGTTTCATCGTCAATAAGAAGGTCCAAGGGATACAGTAAATCTGGAGTGAAGCATCTGAATCTATAACTAGTGTCAATGGAATGGTTCTAAACATAGACAGTAAGAAGAATCAGTCTTCTTGTACTTAAGTCGGCATTGTGCCTTTTGTATTTAATTCCGGTGCAATATCAGTGTTTCATCGTCAATACGAAGGTCAGACTGATACAGTAAATCTGAAGTGAAGCATCGGAATCTATAACTAGTGTCACAGGAATGGCTCAAAACATAGTCAGTAAGAAGAGTCGGTCTTCATGTACTTAAGTCGGCATTGTACCATTTGTATTTAATTCCGATGCAATTTCTGTGTTCCATCGTCAATAAGAAGGTCCAAGGGATACAGTAAACCTGGAGTGAAGCATCGGAATCTATAACTAGTGTCACTGGAATGGTTCAAAACATAGTCAGTAAGAAGAGTCACTCTTCTTGTACTTAAGTCGGCATTGTGAATTTTGTATTTAATTCCGAAGAAATTTCTGTGTTTCATCGTCAATAAGAAGGTCCAAGGGATACAGTAAACCTGAAGTGAAGCATCGGAATCTATAACTAGTGTCGCAGGAATGGTTCAAAGCATAGTCAGTAAGAAGAGTCAGTCTTCTTGTCCTTAAGTCGGCATTGTGCCATTCGTATTTAATTCCGATGCAATATCTGTATTTCATCGCCAATTAGAAGGTCCAAGAATACAGTAAACTTGAGGTGTAGCTTCGGAATCTATAACTCGTGTCACATGAATGGTTCAAAACATAGACAGTAAGATGAGTCAGACTTCTTGTACTTAAGTCGGCATTGTGCATTTTGTATTTAATTCCGATGCAATTTCTGTGTTTCAACGTCAATCAGAAAGTCCAAGGGATACAGTAACCTAAAGTAAAGCATCGGAATATAATACTAGTGTCACAGGAATGGTTCTAAACATAGTCTGTAAGAAGAGTCAGTCTTGTTGTCCTTAAGTCGGCATTGTGCCTTTTGTATTTAATTCCGATGCAATTTCTTTGTTTCATCGTCAATAAGAAGGTCCAAGGGATACAGTAAACGTGGAGTGAAGCTTCGGAATCTATAACTAGTGTCAAAGGAATGGTTCAAAACATAGACAGTAAGAAGAGTCTGTCTTCTTGCACTTAAGTCTTCATTGTGCCTTTTGTATTTATTTCCGGTGCAATTTCTGTGTTTCATCATCAATACGAAGGTCAGTGGGATACAGTAAACCTGAAGTGAAGTTTCGGAATCTACAACTAGTGTCACAGGAATGGTTCAAAACATAGTCAGTAAGACGAGTCAGTCTTCATGTACTTAAGTCGGCATTGTGCCTTTTGTATTTAATTCCGATGCCATTTCTGTGTTTCATCGTCAATAAGAAGGTCCAATAGATACAGTAAACCTGAAGTGAAGCATCGGAATCTATAACTAGTGTCACAGGAATGGTTCAAAACATAGTCAGTAAGTAGAGACAGTCTTCTTGTACTTAAGTCGGCATTGTACCTTTTCTATTTAATTCCGATGCAATTTCAGAGTTTCATCGTCAATAAGAAGGCCCAAGGGATACAGTAAACGACGAGTGAAGCATCGGAATCTATAACTAGTGTCAGTGGAATGGTTCAAAACATAGACAGTTAGAAGAGTCAGTCTTCTTGTACTTAAGTCGGCATTGTGCCCTTTGTATTTAATTCCGGTGCAATTTCTGTGTTTCATCGTCAATAAGAAGGTCAGAGGGATACAGTAAACCTGGAGTGAAGCATCGGAATCTATATCTAGTGTCACAGGAATTTTTCAAAGCATAGACAGTACTTATGTCGGCATTGCGCCATTTGTATTTAATTCCGATGCAATTTCTGTGTTTCATCGTCAATAAGAAGATGCAAGGGATACAGTAAAGCTGACGTCATGCATCGGAATCTATAACTAGTGTCACAGGAATGGATCAAAACTTAGACAGTAGGAAGAGTCAGTCCTCTTGTACTTAAGTCAGCATTGTGCCTTTTCTATTTAATTCCGACGCAATTTCTGTGTTTCATCGTCAATAAGAAGGTCAGAGGAGATACAGTAAACCTGAAGTGAAGCAACGGAATCTATACCTAGTGTCCCAGGAATGGTTCAAAACATAGTCAGTAAGAAGAGTCAGTCTTCTTGTACTTAAGTCTGCATTGTGCCTTTTGTATTTAATTCCGATGCAATTTCTGTGTTTCATCGTCAATAAGAAGGTCAGAGGGATACAGTAAACCTGAAGTGAAGCATCGGAATCTATAACTAGTGGCACAGGAATGATTCAAACATAGTCAGTAAGAAGAGTCAGTCTTTTTCTGCTTAAGTCGGCATTGTGCGTTTTGTATTTAATTCCGATGCAATTTCGGAGTTTCATCGTCAATAAGAAGGTCCAAGGGATACAGTAAACCTGAAGTGAAGCATCGAAATCTATAACTAGTGTCACAGGATGGGTTCAAATCATAGACCGTAAGAAGAGTCAGTCTTCTTGTACTTAAGTCGGCATTGTGACTTTTGTATTTAATTCCGATGCAATTTCTGTGTTTCATCGTCAATAAGAAGGTCCAAGGGATACCGTAAACCTGAAGTGAAGCA
The DNA here is from genome assembly GCF_021461385.2 of Schistocerca piceifrons. Lineage (NCBI taxonomy): Eukaryota > Metazoa > Arthropoda > Insecta > Orthoptera > Acrididae > Schistocerca > Schistocerca piceifrons. The sequence continues at coordinate 1,295,821 of NW_025727588.1, read as the reverse complement.
TCGGAATCTATAACTAGTGTCACAGGAATGGTTCAAAACAGAGACAGTAAGAAGAGTCGGTCTCTAGTACTTAAGTCGGCATAGTGCCTTTTGTATTTAATTCCGATTCGATTTCTGTGTTACATCGTCTATAAGAAGGTCGGAGGGATACAGTAAACCTGAAGTGAAGCATCGGAATCTATAACTAGTGGCACAGGAATAGTTGAAAACATAGTCACTAAGGAGAGTCAGTCTCTTTGTATTTAAGTCGGCATTGTGCCTTTTGTATTTAATTCCGATGCAATTTCTGTGTTTCATCGTCAATAAGAATGTCCAAGGGATACAGTTAACCGGAAGTGAAGCATCGGAATCTATAATTAGTGTCACAGGAATGGTTCAAAACATAGACAGTAAGAGGAGTCAGTCTTTTGTACTTAAGGGGGCATTGTGCCTTTTGTATTTAATTCCGACGCAATTTCTGTGTTTCATCGTCAATAAGAAAGTCCAAGGGATACAGTAAAAATGAAGTCAAGCAACGGAATCTATAACTAGTGTCGCAGGAATGGTTGAAAACATAAACAGTAAGAAGAGTCAGTGTTCTTGTACTTAAGTCGGCATTGTGCCTTCTCTATTTAATTCCGATGCAATTTTTGTGTTTCATCGTCAATAAGAAGGTCCAAGGGATACAGTAAATCTGGAGTGAAGCATCTGAATCTATAACTAGTGTCAATGGAATGGTTCTAAACATAGACAGTAAGAAGAATCAGTCTTCTTGTACTTAAGTCGGCATTGTGCCTTTTGTATTTAATTCCGGTGCAATATCAGTGTTTCATCGTCAATACGAAGGTCAGACTGATACAGTAAATCTGAAGTGAAGCATCGGAATCTATAACTAGTGTCACAGGAATGGTTCAAAACATAGTCAGTAAGAAGAGTCAGTCTTCTTCTCCATAAGTCGGCATTGTGCCTTTCGTATTTAACTCGGTTGCAATTTCTGTATTTCATCGTCAATTAGAAGGTCCAAGGATACAGTAAACTTGAAGTGAAGCATCGGAATCTATAACTCGTGTCACATGAATGGTTCAAACATAGACAGTAAGAATAGTCAGACGTCTTGTACTTAAGTCGGCATTGTGCCATTTGTATTTAATTCCGATGCAATTTCTGTGTTTCAACGTCAATAAGAAGGTCCAAGGGATACAGTAACCTAAAGTAAAGCATCGGAATATATAACTAGTGTCACTGGAATGGTTCAAAACATAGTCTATAAGAAGAGTCAGTCTTCTTGTCCTTAGTCGGCATTGTGCCTTTTGTATTTAATTCCGATGCATTTTCTTTGTTTCATCGTCAATAAGAAGGTCCAAGGGATACAGTAAACCTGGAGTGAAGCATCGGAATCTATAACTAGTGTCAAAGGAATGGTTCAAAGCAAAGGCAGTAAGAAGAGTCAGTCTTCTTGCACTTAAGTCTGCATTGTGCTTTTTGTATCTAATTCCGGTGCAATTTCTGTGTTTCATTGTCAATACGAAGGTCAGAGGGATACAGTAAACCTGAAGTGAAGCATCGGAATCTATAACTAGTGTCACACGAAAGGTTCAAACATAGTCAGTAAGAAGAGTCAGTCTTCTTGTCCTTAAGTCGGCATTGTGCCTTTTGTATTTAATTCCGATGCAATTTCTGTTTTTCATCGTCAATAAGAAGGTCCAAGGGATACAGTAAACCTGGAGTGAAGCATCGGAATCTATAACTAGTGTCACAGGAATGGTTCAAAACATAGTCAGTAAGAAGAGTCAGTCTTCTTGTCTTTAAGTCGGCATTGTGCCTTTTGTATTTAATTCCGAAGCAATTTCTGTGTTTCATCGTCAATAAGTAGGTCCAAGGGATACAGTAAACCTGGAGTTTAGGATCGGAATCTATAACTAGTGTCACAGGAATGGTACAAAGCATAGACAGTACTTAAGTCGGCATTGTGCCTTTTGTATTTAATTTCGATGCAACTTCTGTGTTCCATCGTCAATAAGAAGGTCCAAGGGATACAGTAAACCTCAAGTGTAGCATCGGAATCTATAACTAGTGTCACAGAGAATGGTTCAAAACATAGACAGTAAGAAGAGTCGGTCATCATGTACTTAAGTCGGCATTGTACCATTTGTATTTAATTCCGATGCAATTTCTGTGTTTCATCGTCAATACGAAGGTCGAAGGGATACAGTAAACCTGAAGTGAAGCAACGGAATCTATAACTAGTGTCACAGGAATGGTTCAAAACATAGACAGTCGGAAGAGTCAGTCTTCTTTTACTTAAGTCGGCATTGTACCTTTTGTATTTAATTCCGATGCAATTTCTGTGTTTCATCGTCAATAAGAAGGTCCAAGGCATGCAGTAAACCTGAAGTGAAGCATCGGAATCTATAACTGGATTCACAACATTGGTTCAAAGCATAGACAGTAAGAAGAGTCAGTCTTCTTGTACTTAAGTCGGCATTGTGCCTTTTGTATTTAATTCCGATGCAATTTCTGTGTTTCATCGTCAATAAGGAGGTCCAAGGGATACAGTATACCTGAAGTGAAGCATCGGGATCTATAACTAGTGTCACAGGAATGGCTCAAACATAGACAGTAAGAAGAGTCAGTCTCTTGTACTTAAGTCGGCATTGTGCCATTCGTATTTAATTCCGATGCATTTTCTGTGTTTCATCGTCAATAAGAAGGTCCAAGGGATACAGTAAACCTCGAGTGTAGCATCGGAATCTATAACTAGTGTCACAGAGAATGGTTCAAAACATAGACAGTAAGAAGAGTCGGTCTTCATGTACTTAATTCGGCATTGTGCCTTTTGTATTTAAGTCCGATTCAATTTCTGTGTTTCATCGTCAATACGAAGGTCCAAGGGATACAGTAAACCTGAAGTGAAGCATCCGAATCTATAACTTGTGTCACAGGAATGGTTCAAAACATAGTCAGTAAGAAGAGTCAGTCTTCTTGTACTTAAGTCGGCATTGTGCCTTATCAATTAAATTCCGTTGCAGTTTCTGTGTTTCATCGTCAATAAGAAGGTCCAAGGGATACAGTAAATCTGGTGTGATGCATTGGAATCTATAACTAGTGTCAATGGAATGGTTCAAAACATAGACAGTAAGAAGAGTCGGTCCTCTCGTACTAAAATCGGCATTGTGCCATTTGTATTTAATCCCGATGCAATTTCTGAGTTTCATCGTCAATAAGAGAGTCAGAAGGATACAGTAAACCTGAAGTGAAGCATCGGAATCTATAACTAGTGTCACAGGAATGGTTCAAAATATAGTCAGGTGCTGTGCATTTTTTATTTAACTCCGATGCAATTTCTGTGTTTCATTGTCAATAAGAATGTCCAAGGGATACAGTAAACCTGAAGTGAAGCATCGGAATCTATAACTAGTGTCAAAGGAATGGTTCAAATCATAGAGAGTAGGAAGAGACAGTGTTCTTGTACTTAAGTCGGCGTTGTGCCTTTTGTATTTAATTCCGATGCAATTACGGTGTTTCATCGTCAATAAGAAGGTCCTAGGGATACAGTAAACCTGAAGTGAAGTATCGGAATCTACAATTAGTGTCACAGAAATGGTTCAAAACATAGACAGTAAGAAGAGTCAGTCTTCTTGTACTTAGGTCGGCATTGTGCTTTTTCTATTTAATTCCGATGCAATTTCTGTGTTTCATCGACAATATGAAGGTCAGAGTGATACAGTAAACCTGAAGTGAAGCATCGGAATCTATAACTAGTGTCACAGGAATCGTCCAAAACATAGTCAGGAAGAAGAGTCAGTCTTCTTGTACTTAAATCGGCATTGTGCCTTTCGTATTTAATTCCGATGCAATTTCTGTGTTTCATCGTCAATAAGAAGGTCCAAGGGAAACAGTAAACCTGAAGTGGGCATCGGAATCTATAACCAGTGTCACTGGAATGGTTCAAAATATAGACAGTAAGAAGAGTCAGTTTTCTTGTACTTAAGTCGGCATTGTGCCTTTTCTATTTAATTCCGATGCAATTTCTGTGATTTATTGTCAATACGAAGGTCGAAGGGATACAGTAAACCTGAAGTGAAGCAACGGAATCTATAACTAGTGTCACAGGAATGGTTCAAAACATAGACAGTCGGAAGAGTCAGTCTTCTTTTACTTAAGTCGGCATTGTACCTTTTGTATTTAATTCCGATGCAATTTCTGTGTTTCATCGTCAATAAGAAGGTCCAAGGCATGCAGTAAACCTGAAGTGAAGCATCGGAATCTATAACTGGATTCACAAGATTGGTTCAAATCATAGACAGTAAGAAGAGTCGGTCTTCTTGTACTTAAGTCGGCATTGTGCCTTTTGTATTTAATTCCGATGCAATTTCTGTGTTTCATCGTCAATAAGGAGGTCCAAGGGATACAGTATACCTGAAGTGAAGCATCGGGATCTATAACTAGTGTCACAGGAATGGCTCAAACATAGACAGTAAGAAGAGTCAGTCTCTTGTACTTAAGTCGGCATTGTGCCATTCGTATTTAATTCCGATGCATTTTCTGTGTTTCATCGTCAATAAGAAGGTCCAAGGGATACAGTAAACCTCGAGTGTAGCATCGGAATCTATAACTAGTGTCACAGGGAATGGTTCAAAACATAGACAGTAAGAAGAGTCGGTCTTCATGTACTTAATTCGGCATTGTGCCTTTTGTATTTAAGTCCGATTCAATTTCTGTGTTTCATCGTCAATACGAAGGTCCAAGGGATACAGTAAACCTGAAGTGAAGCATCGGAATCTATAACTTGTGTCACAGGAATGGTTCAAAACATAGTCAGTAAGAAGAGTCAGTCTTCTTGTACTTATGTCGGCATTGTGCCTTATCAATTAAAATCCGTTGCAGTTTCTGTGTTTCATCGTCAATAAGAAGGTCCAAGGGATACAGTAAACCTGGAGTGATGCATTGGAATCTATAACTAGTGTCAATGGAATGGTTCAAAACATAGACAGTAAGAAGAGTCGGTCCTCTCGTACTTAAGTCGGCATTGTGCCATTTGTACTTAATCCCGATGCAATTTCTGAGTTTCATCGTCAATAAGAGAGTCAGAAGGATACAGTAAACCTGAAGTGAAGCATCGGAATCTATAACTAGTGTCAAAGGAATGGTTCAAATCATAGAGAGTAGGAAGAGACAGTGTTCTTGTACTTAAGTCGGCGTTGTGCCTTTTGTATTTAATTCCGATGCAATTTTGGTGTTTCATCGTCAATAAGAGGGTCCTAGGGATACAGTAAACCTGAAGTGAAGTATCGGAATAACAATTAGTGTCACAGAAATGGTTCAAAACATAGACAGTAAGAAGAGTCAGTCTTCTTGTACTTAGGTCGGCATTGTGCTTTTTCTATTTAATTCCGATGCAATTTCTGTGTTTCATCGACAATATGAAGGTCAGAGTGATACAGTAAACCTGAAGTGAAGCATCGGAATCTATAACTAGTGTCACAGGAATCGTCCAAAACATAGTCAGGAAGAAGAGTCAGTCTTCTTGTACTTAAATCGGCATTGTGCCTTTCGTATTTAATTCCGATGCAATTTCTGTGTTTCATCGTCAATAAGAAGGTCCAAGGGAAACAGTAAACCTGAAGTGGGCATCGGAATCTATAACCAGTGTCACTGGAATGGTTCAAAATATAGACAGTAAGAAGAGTCAGTTTTCTTGTACTTAAGTCGGCATTGTGCCTTTTCTATTTAATTCCGATGCAATTTCTGTGATTCATTGTCGATAAGAAGGTCCAAGGGATACAGTAAACCTGAAGTGAAGCATCGGACTCTATAACTAGTGTCACAGAAACGGTTGAAAACATAGACAGTAGGAAGAGTCAGTCTTCTTGTACTTAAGTCGGCATTGTGCCTTTTGTATTTAATTCCGATGCAATTTCTGTGTTTCATCGTTAATTAGAAGGTCCAAGGGAAACAGTAAACATGAAGTAAAGCATCGGAATCTATAACTAGTGCCACAGGAATGGTTCAAATCATAGACAATTAGAAGAGTCAGACTTCTTGTACTTAAGTCGGGATTGTGGCTTTTGTATTTAATTCCGATGCAATTTCTGTGTTTCATCGTCAATAAGAAGGTCAGAGGGAAACAGTAAACCTGAAGTGAAGCATCGGAATCCACAACTATTGTCACAGGAATGGTTCATAACATAGATAGTGGGAAGTGTCAGTCTTCTTTTACTTAAGTCAGCATTGTGTCTTTTGTATTTAATCCCTATGCAATTTCTGTGTTTCGTCGCCAATAAGAAGGTCCAAGGTATACAGTAAACCTGAAGTAAAGGATCGGATACTGTAACTAGTGTCCCAGGTATGGTTCAAACTATAATCAGTAAGAAGAGTCACTATTCTTGTACTTAAATCGGCATTGTGCATTTTGTATTTAATTCCGATGCAATTTCTGTGTTTCATCGTCAATAAGAAGGTCCAAGGGAAACAGTAAACCTGAAGTGGGCATCGGAATCTATAACTGGATTCACAAGATTGGTTCAAAACATAGACAGTAAGAAGAGTCAGTCTTCTTGTACTTAAGTCGGCATTGTGCCTTTTGTATTTAATTCCGATGCAATTTCTGTGTTTCATCGTCAATAAGGAGGTCCAAGGGATACAGTATACCTGAAGTGAAGCATCGGGATCTATAACTAGTGTCACAGGAATGGCTCAAACATAGACAGTAAGAAGAGTCAGTCTCTTGTACTTAAGTCGGCATTGTGCCATTCGTATTTAATTCCGATGCATTTTCTGTGTTTCATTGTCAATAAGAATGTCCAAGGGATACAGTAAACCTGAAGTGAAGCATCGGAATCTATAACTAGTGTCAAAGGAATGGTTCAAATCATAGAGAGTAGGAAGAGACAGTGTTCTTGTACTTAAGTCGGCGTTGTGCCTTTTGTATTTAATTCCGATGCAATTTCGGTGTTTCATCGTCAATAAGAAGGTCCTAGGGATACAGTAAACCTGAAGTGAAGTATCGGAATCTACAATTAGTGTCACAGAAATGGTTCAAAACATAGACAGTAAGAAGAGTCAGTCTTCTTGTACTTAAATCGGCATTGTGCCTTTCGTATTTAATTCCGATGCAATTTCTGTGTTTCATCGTCAATAAGAAGGTCCAAGGGAAACAGTAAACCTGAAGTGGGCATCGGAATCTATAACCAGTGTCACTGGAATGGTTCAAAATATAGACAGTAAGAAGAGTCAGTTTTCTTGTACTTAAGTCGGCATTGTGCCTTTTCTATTTAATTCCGATGCAATTTCTGTGATTCATTGTCGATAAGAAGGTCCAAGGGATACAGTAAACCTGAAGTGAAGCATCGGACTCTATAACTAGTGTCACAGAAACGGTTGAAAACATAGACAGTAGGAAGAGTCAGTCTTCTTGTACTTAAGTCGGGATTGTGGCTTTTGTATTTAATTCCGATGCAATTTCTGTGTTTCATCGTCAATAAGAAGGTCAGAGGGAAACAGTAAACCTGAAGTGAAGCATCGGAATCCACAACTATTGTCACAGGAATGGTTCATAACATAGATAGTGGGAAGTGTCAGTCTCCTTTTACTTAAGTCAGCATTGTGTCTTTTGTATTTAATCCCTATGCAATTTCTGTGTTTCGTCGCCAATAAGAAGGTCCAAGGTATACAGTAAACCTGAAGTAAAGGATCGGATACTGTAACTAGTGTCCCAGGTATGGTTCAAACTATAATCAGTAAGAAGAGTCACTCTTCTTGTACTTAAATCGGCATTGTGCCTTTTGTATTTAATTCCGATGCAATTTCTGTGTTTCATCGTCAATAAGAAGATCCAAGGGAAACAGTAAACCTGAAGTGGGCATCGGAATCTATAACTGGATTCACAAGATTGGTTCAAAACATAGACAGTAAGAAGAGTCAGTCTTCTTGTACTTAAGTCGGCATTGTGCCTTTTGTATTTAATTCCGATGCAATTTCTGTGTTTCATCGTCAATAAGGAGGTCCAAGGGATACAGTATACCTGAAGTGAAGCATCGGGATCTATAACTAGTGTCACAGGAATGGCTCAAACATAGACAGTAAGAAGAGTCAGTCTCTTGTACTTAAGTCGGCATTGTGCCATTCGTATTTAATTCCGATGCATTTTCTGTGTTTCATCGTCAATAAGAAGGTGCAAGGGATACAGTAAACCTCGAGTGTAGCATCGGAATCTATAACTAGTGTCACAGAGAATGGTTCAAAACATAGACAGTAAGAAGAGTCGGTCTTCATGTACTTAATTCGGCATTGTGCCTTTTGTATTTAAGTCCGATTCAATTTCTGTGTTTCATCGTCAATACGAAGGTCCAAGGGATACAGTAAACCTGAAGTGAAGCATCGGAATCTATAACTTGTGTCACAGGAATGGTTCAAAACATAGTCAGTAAGAAGAGTCAGTCTTCTTGTACTTAAGTCGGCATTGTGCCTTATCAATTAAAATCCGTTGCAGTTTCTGTGTTTCATCGTCAATAAGAAGGTCCAAGGGATACAGTAAACCTGGAGTGATGCATTGGAATCTATAACTAGTGTCAATGGAATGGTTCAAAACATAGACAGTAAGAAGAGTCGGTCCTCTCGTACTTAAGTCGGCATTGTGCCATTTGTATTTAATCCCGATGCAATTTCTGAGTTTCATCGTCAATAAGAGAGTCAGAAGGATACAGTAAACCTGAAGTGAAGCATCGGAATCTATAACTAGTGTCACAGGAATGGTTCAAAATATAGTCAGGTGCTGTGCATTTTTTATTTAATTCCGATGCAATTTCTGTGTTTCATTGTCAATAAGAATGTCCAAGGGATACAGTAAACCTGAAGTGAAGCATCGGAATCTATAACTAGTGTCAAAGGAATGGTTCAAATCATAGAGAGTAGGAAGAGACAGTGTTCTTGTACTTAAGTCGGCGTTGTTCCTTTTGTATTTAATTCCGATGCAATTTCGGTGTTTCATCGTCAATAAGAAGGTCCTAGGGATACAGTAAACCTGAAGTGAAGTATCGGAATCTACAATTAGTGTCACAGAAATGGTTCAAAACATAGACAGTAAGAAGAGTCAGTCTTCTTGTACTTAGGTCGGCATTGTGCTTTTTCTATTTAATTCCGATGCAATTTCTGTGTTTCATCGACAATATGAAGGTCAGAGTGATACAGTAAACCTGAAGTGAAGCATCGGAATCTATAACTAGTGTCACAGGAATGGTTCAAAATATAGTCAGGCGCTGTGCATTTTTTATTTAATTCCGATGCAATTTCTGTGTTTCATTGTCAATAAGAATGTCCAAGGGATACAGTAAACCTGAAGGGAAGCATCGGAATCTATAACTAGTGTCAAAGGAATGGTTCAAATCATAGAGAGTAGGAAGAGACAGTGTTCTTGTACTTAAGTCGGCATTGTGCCTTTTGTATTTAATTCCGATGCAATTTGTGTGTTTCATCGTCAATAAGAAGGTCCTAGGGATACAGTAAACCTGAAGTGACGTATCGGAATCTACAATTAGTGTCACAGAAATGGTTCAAAACATAGTCAGTAAGAAGAGTCAGTCTTCTTGTACTTAAATCGGCATTGTGCTTTTCGTATTTAATTCCGATGCAATTTCTGTGTTTCATCGTCAATAAGAAGGTCCAAGGGAAACAGTAAACCTGAAGTGAGCATTGGAATCTATAACCAATGTCACCGGAATGGTTCAAAATCTAGACAGTAAGAAGAGTCAATCTTCTTGTACTTAAGTCGGCATTGTGCCTTTTCTATTTAATTCCGATGCAATTTCTGTGATTCATTGTCAATATGAAGGTCCAAGGGATACAGTAAATCTGAAGTGAAGCATCGCACTCTATAATTAGTGTCACAGAAACGCTTCAAAACATAGACAGTAGGAAGAGTCAGTCTTCTTGTACTTAAGTCGGCATTGTGCCTTTTGTATTTAATTCCGATGCAATTTCTGTGTTTCATCGTTAATTAGAAGGTCCAAGGAAGCAGTAAACCTGAAGTGAAGCATCGGAATCCACAACTATTGTCACAGGAATGGCTCAAAACATAGATAGTGGGAAGAGGCAGTCTTCTTGTACTTGAGTCAGCATTGTGTCTTTTGTATTTATTCCCTATGTAATTTCTGTGTTTCGTCGCCAATAAGAAGGTCCAAGGTATGCAGTAAACCTCAAGTAAAGGATCGGATACTGTAACTAGTGTCCCAGGAATGGTCAAAGTATAATCAGTAAGAGGAGTCACTCTTCTTGTACTTAAGTCGGCATTGTGCCTTTTGTATTTAATTCCGATGCAATTTCTGTGTTTCATCGTTAATAAGAAGGTCCAAGGGATACAGTAAACTTGGAGTGAAGCATCGGAATCTATAACTAGTGTCACCGGTATGGTTCAAAACACAGACAGTAAAAAGAGTCAGTCTTCTTGTACTTAAGTCGGCATTGTGACTTTTGTATTTAATTCCGATGCAATTTCTGTGTTTCATCGTCAATAAGAAGGTCAGAGGGATACAGTAAACTTGAAGTGAAGCATCGGAATCTATAACTAGTGTCACAGGAATGGTTCAAAACATAGTCAGTAAGAAGAGTCAGTCTACTTGTACTTAAGTCGGCTTTGTGCGTTTTGTATTTAATTCCGATGCAATTTCTGTGTTTCATCGTTAATTAGAAGGTCCAAGGGAAACAGTAAACATGAAGTGAAGCATCGGAATCTATAACTAGTGCCACAGGAATGGTTCAAAACATAGACAGTTAGAAGAGTCAGTCTTCTTGTACTTAAAACGGCATTGTGCCTTTTCTATTTAATTCCGATGCAATTTCTGTGTTTCATCGTCAATAAGAAGGTCCAAGGGATACAGTAGACATGGAATGTAGCATCGGAATCGATAACTAGTGTCACAGGAATGGTTCAAAACATAGACAGTAAGAAGAGTCAGTCTTCTTGTACTTAAGTCGGCATAGTGCCATTTGTATTTAATTCCGATGCGATTTCTGTGTTTCATCGTCAATAAGAAGGTCAGTGGGATACAGTAAACCTGAAGTGAAGTATCGGAATCTATAACTAGTGTCACAGGTTTGGTGCAAAATATAGACAGTAAGAAGAGTCAGTCTTCTTGTACTTAAGTCAGCATTGTGCTTTTGTATTTAATTCCGATGCAATTTCTGTGTTTCTTCGTCAATAAGAAGGTCCAAGTGATACAGTAAACCGGAAGTGAAGCATAGGAAACTATAACTAGTGACACAGGAATGGTTCAAAACATAGTCGGTAGGAAGAGTCAGTCTTCTTGTACTTAAGTCGGCATAGTGCCATTTGTATTTAATTCCGATACAATTTCTGTGTTTCATCGTCAATAAGAAGGTCAGTGGGATACAGTAAACCTGAAGTGAAGCATTGGAATCTATAACTAGTGTCACAGGAATGGTTCAAAACAAAGTCAGTAAGAAGAGTCAGGCTTTTTGTACTTATGTCGGCATTGTGCCTTTTGTATTTAATTCCGATGCAATTTCTGAGTTTCATCGTCAATAAGGAGGTCCAAGGGATACAGTAAACCTGAAGTGAAGCATCGGAATCTATAACTAGTGTCAAAGGAATGGTTCAAATCATAGAGAGTAGGAAGAGACAGTGTTCTTGTACTTAAGTCGGCATTGTGCCTTTTGTATTTAATTCCGATGCAATTTGTGTGTTTCATCGTCAATAAGAAGGTCCTAGGGATACAGTAAACCTGAAGTGAAGTATCGGAATCTACAATTAGTGTCACAGAAATGGTTCAAAGCATAGTCAGTAAGAAGAGTCAGTCTTCTTGTACTTAAATCGGCATTGTGCTTTTCGTATTTAATTCCGATGCAATTTCTGTGTTTCATCGTCAATAAGAAGGTCCAAGGGAAACAGTAAACCTGAAGTGAGCATCGGAATCTATAACCAGTGTCACTGGAATGGTTCAAAATATAGACAGTAAGAAGAGTCAATCTTCTTGTACTTAAGTCGGCATTGTGCTTTTTCTATTTAATTCCGATGCAATTTCTATGATTCATTGTCAATAAGAAGGTCCAAGGGATACAGTAAACCTGAAGTGAAGCATCGGACTCTATAACTAGTGTCACAGAAACGGTTCAAAACATAGACAGTAGGAAGAGTCAGTCTTCTTGTACTTAAGTCGGCATTGTGCCTTTTGTATTTAATTCCGATGCAATTTCTGTGTTTCATCGTTAATTAGAAGGTCCAAGGGAAACAGTAAACATGAAGTGTAGCATCGGAATCTATAACTAGTGCCACAGGAATGGTTCAAAACATAGACAATTAGAAGAGTCAGTCTTATTGTACTTAAGTCGGGATTGTGGCTTTTGTATTTAATTCCGATGCAATTTCTGTGTTTCATCGTCAATAAGAAGGTCAGAGGGATACAGTAAACCTGATGTGAAGCATCGGAATCCACAACTATTGTCACAGGAATGGTTCAAAACATAGATAGTGGGAAGAGTCAGTGTTCTTGTACTTAAGTCAGCATTGTGTCATTTGTATTTAATCCCTATGCAATTTCTGTGTTTCGTCGCCAATAAGAAGGTCCAAGGTATACAGTAAACCTGAAGTAAAGGATCGGATACTGTAACTAGTGTCCCAGGAATGGTTCAAAGTATAATCAGTAAGAAGAGTCACTCTTCTTGTACTTAAGTCGGCATTGTGCCTTTTGTATTTAATTCCGATGCAATTTCTGTGTTTCATCGTTAATAAGAAGGTCCAAGGGATACAGTAAACTTGGAGTGAAGCATCGGAATCTATAACTAGTGTCACCGGTATGGTCCAAAACACAGACAGTAAGAAGAGTCAGTCTTCTTGTACTTAAGTCGCCATTGTGACTTCTGTATTTAATTCCGATGCAATTTCTGTGTTTCATCGTCAATAAGAAGGTCAGAGGGATACAGTAAACCTGAAGTGTAGCATCGGAATCTATAACTAGTGTCACAGGAATGGTTCAAAACATAGTCAGTAAGAAGAGTCACTCTTCTTGTACTTAAGTCGGCATTGTGCCTTTTCTATTTAATTCCGATGCAATTTCTGTGTTTCATCGTCAATAAGAAGGTCCAAGGGATACAGTAGACATGGAGTGTAGCATCGGAATCGATAACTAGTGTCACAGGAATGGTTCAAAACATAGACAGTAAGAAGAGTCAGTCTTCGTGTACTTAAGTCGGCATTTTGCCTTTTGTATTCAATTCCGATGCAATTTCTGTGTTTCATCGTCAATGACACGGTCCAAGGGATACAGTAAACCTGAAGTGAAGCATCGGAATCTATAACTAGTGTCACAGGAATGGTTCATAACATAGTCAACAAGAGGAGTCAGTCTTCTTGTACTTAAGACGGTATTGTGCCCTTTCTATTTAATTCCGATGCAATTTCTGTGTTTCATCGTCAAATCTATAACTAGTGTCAATAGAATGGTTCAAATCATAGACAGTAAGAAGAGTCAGTCTTCTTGTACTTATGTCTTCATTGTGCCTTTTGTATTTAATTCCGATGCAATATCTGAGTTTCATCGTCAATAAGAAGGTCAGAGGGATACAGTAAACCTGAAGTGAAGCATCGTAATCTATATCTAGTGTCACAGGAATGGTTCACAACACAGACAGTAAGAAGAGTCAGTCTTCTTGTACTTAAGTTGGCATTGTGCCTTTTCTATTTAATTCCGATGCAATTTCTGTGTTTCATCGTCAATGAGAAGGGCGGAGGTATACAGTAAACCTGAAGTGAAGCATCGTAATCTATAACTAGTGTCACAGGAATGGTTCAAAACATAGTCAGTAAGAAGAGTCAGTCTTCTTGTACTTAAGTCGGCATTGTGCCTTTCGTATTCAATTTCGATGCAATTTCTGTGTTTCACCGTCAGTAAGAAGGTCAGAGGGATACAGTAAACCTGAAGTGAAGCATCGGAATCTATATCTAGTGTCTCACGAATGGTTCAAACATAGACAGTAAGAAGAGTCAGTCTTCTTGTACTTAAGTTGGCATTGTGCCTTTTGTATTTAATTCCGATGCCATTTCTGTGTTGCATCGTCAATAAGAAGGTCAGAGGGATACAGTAAACCTGAAGTGAAGCATCGGAATCTATAACTAGCGGCACAGGAATGGTTCAAATCATAGTCAGTAAGAAGAGTCAGTTTTCTTGACCTTGAGTCGGCATTGTGCCTTTTGCATTTAATTCCGATGCAATTTCTGTGTTTAATCGTCAATAAGAATGTCCAAGGGATACAGTAAACCTGAAGTGAAGCATCGAACTCTATAACTAGTGTCGCAGGAATGGTTCAAAACATAGACAGTAAGAAGAGTCAGTATACTTGTACTTAAGTTGGCATTGTGCCTTTTCTATTTAATTCCGATGCAATGTCTGTGTTTCAACGTCAATAAGAAGGTCAGAGGGATACAGTAAACCTGAAGTGAAGCATAGGAAACTATAACTAGTGACACAGGAATGGTTCAAAACATAGTCGGTAGGAAGAGTCAGTCTTCTTGTACTTAAGTCGGCATAGTGCCATTTGTATTTAATTCCGATACAATTTCTGTGTTTCATCGTCAATAAGAAGGTCAGTGGGATACAGTAAACCTGAAGTGAAGCATTGGAATGTATAACTAGTGTCACAGGAATGGTTCAAAACAAAGTCAGTAAGAAGAGTCAGTCTTTTTGAACTTATGTCGGCATTGTGCCTTTTGTATTTAATTCCGATGCAATTTCTGAGTTTCATCGTCAATAAGGAGGTCCAAGGGATACAGTAAACCTGAAGTGAAGCATCGGAATCTATAATTAGTGTCACAGGATTGGTTCAAAACATAGACAGTAAGAAGAGTCAGTCTTCTTGAACTTAAGTCAGCATTGTGCCTTTTGTATTTAATTCCGATGCAATTTCTGTGTTTCTTCGTCAATAAGAAGGTCCAAGGGATACAGTAAACCGGAAGTGAAGCATCGGAATCTATAATTAGTGTCACAGGAATGGTTCAAAACATAGACAGGAAGAGGAGTCAGTCTCTTGAACTTAAGTAGGCATTGTGCCTCTTGTATTTAATTCCGATGCAATTTCTGTGTTTCATCGTCAATAAGAAGGTCCAAGGGATACAGTAAAACTGAAGTCAAGCAACGGAATCTATTACTAGTGTCAATGGAATGGTACAAAACATAGGCAGTAAGAAGAGTCAGTCTTCTTGTACTTAAGTTGGCATTGTGCGTTTTGGATTTAAATTCCGATGCAATTTCTGTGTTTCAACGACAATAAGAAGGTCCAAGGGATACAGTAACCTAAAGTGAAGCATCGGAATATATAACTAGTGTCACAGGAATGGTTCAAAGCATAGTCAGTAAGAAGAGTCAGTCTTCTTGTCCTTAAGTCGGCATTGTGTCTTTTGTATTTAATTCCGATTCAATTTCTGTGTTTCATCGTCAATAAGAAGGTCCAAGGGATTTAGTAAACCTGGAGTGAAGCATCGGAATCTATAACTAGTCTCAATGGAATGGTTCAAAACATAGACAGTAAGAAGAGTCAGTCTTCTTTTACTTAAGTTGGCATTGTGCCTTTTGTATTTAATTCCGGTGCAATTTCTGTGTTTCATCGTCAATACGAAGGTCAGAGGGATACAGTAAACCTGAAGGGAAGCATCGGAATCTATAACTAGTGTCACAGGAATGGTTCAAAGCATAGTCAGTAAGAAGAGTCAGTCTTCTTGTCCTTAAGTCGGCATTGTGCCATTTGTATTTAATTCCGATGCAATATCTGTGTTTCATCGTCAATAAGAAGATACAAGGGATACAGTAAACCTGAAGTGAAGCATCGGAAGCTATAACTAGTGTCACAGGAATGGTTCAAATCATTGTCAATAAGAAGAGTCGGTTTTCATGTACTTAAGTCGCCATTGTGCCTTTTGTATTTCATACCTTGCAATTTCTGTGTTTCATCGTCAATAAGAAGGTCCAAGCGATACAGTAACCTAAAGTGAAGCATCGGAATATATAACTAGTGTCACAGGAATGGTTCAGAACATAGTCTGTAAGAAGAGTCAGTCTTCTTGTCCTTGAGTCGGCATTGTGTCTTTTCTATTTAATTCCGACGCAATTTCTGTGTATCATCGTCAATAAGCAGGTCCAAGGGATACAGTAGACATGGAGTGTAGCATCGGAATCTATAACTAGTGTCACAGGAATGGTTCAAAACATAGAGAGTAAGAGGAGTCAGTCTCTTGAACTTAAGTAGGCATTGTGCCTCTTGTATTTAATTCCGATGCAATTTCTGTGTTTCATCGTCAATAAGAAGGTCCAAGGGATACAGTAAAACTGAAGTCAAGCAACGGAATCTATTACTAGTGTCAATGGAATGGTACAAAACATAGGCAGTAAGAAGAGTCAGACTTCTTGTACTTAAGTTGGCATTGTGCGTTTTGTATTTAAATTCCGATGCAATTTCTGTGTTTCAACGACAATAAGAAGGTCCAAGGGATACAGTAACCTAAAGTGAAGCATCGGAATATATAACTAGTGTCACAGGAATGGTTCAAAGCATAGTCAGTAAGAAGAGTCAGTCTTCTTGTCCTTAAGTCGGCATTGTGTCTTTTGTATTTAATTCCGATTCAATTTCTGTGTTTCATCGTCAATAAGAAGGTCCAAGGGATTTAGCAAAACCTGGAGTGAAGCATCGGAATCTATAACTAGTCTCAATGGAATGGTTCAAAACATAGACAGTAAGAAGAGTCAGTCTTCTTTTACTTAAGTTGGCATTGTGCCTTTTGTATTTAATTCCGGTGCAATTTCTGTGTTTCATCGTCAATACGAAGGTCAGAGGGATACAGTAAACCTGAAGGGAAGCATCGGAATCTATAACTAGTGTCACAGGATTGGTTCAAAGCATAGTCAGTAAGAAGAGTCAGTCTTCTTGTCCTTAAGTCGGCATTGTGCCATTTGTATTTAATTCCGATGCAATATCTGTGTTTCATCGTCAATAAGAAGATACAAGGGATACAGTAAACCTGAAGTGAAGCATCGGAAGCTATAACTAGTGTCACAGGATTGGTTCAAATCATTGTCAATAAGAAGAGTCGGTTTTCATGTACTTAAGTCGCCATTGTGCCTTTTGTATTTCATACCTTGCAATTTCTGTGTTTCATCGTCAATAAGAAGGTCCAAGCGATACAGTAACCTAAAGTGAAGCATCGGAATATATAACTAGTGTCACAGGAATGGTTCAGAACATAGTCTGTAAGAAGAGTCAGTCTTCTTGTCCTTGAGTCGGCATTGTGTCTTTTCTATTTAATTCCGATGCAATTTCTGTGTATCATCGTCAATGAGAAGGGCGGAGGTATACAGTAAACCTGAAGTGAAGCATCGTAATCTATAACTAGTGTCACAGGAATGGTTCAAAACATAGTCAGTAAGAAGAGTCAGTCTTCTTGTACTTAAGTCGGCATTGTGCCTTTCGTATTCAATTTCGATGCAATTTCTGTGTTTCACCGTCAGTAAGAAGGTCAGAGGGATACAGTAAACCTGAAGTGAAGCATCGGAATCTATATCTAGTGTCTCACGAATGGTTCAAACATAGACAGTAAGAAGAGTCAGTCTTCTTGTACTTAAGTTGGCATTGTGCCTTTTGTATTTAATTCCGATGCCATTTCTGTGTTGCATCGTCAATAAGAAGGTCAGAGGGATACAGTAAACCTGAAGTGAAGCATCGGAATCTATAACTAGCGGCACAGGAATGGTTCAAATCATAGTCAGTAAGAAGAGTCATTTTCTTGACCTTGAGTCGGCATTGTGCCTTTTGCATTTAATTCCGATGCAATTTCTGTGTTTAATCGTCAATAAGAATGTCCAAGGGATACAGTAAACCTGAAGTGAAGCATCGAACTCTATAACTAGTGTCGCAGGAATGGTTCAAAACATAGACAGTAAGAAGAGTCAGTATACTTGTACTTAAGTTGGCATTGTGCCTTTTCTATTTAATTCCGATGCAATGTCTGTGTTTCAACGTCAATAAGAAGGTCAGAGGGATACAGTAAACCTGAAGTGAAGCATAGGAAACTATAACTAGTGACACAGGAATGGTTCAAAACATAGTCGGTAGGAAGAGTCAGTCTTCTTGTACTTAAGTCGGCATAGTGCCATTTGTATTTAATTCCGATACAATTTCTGTGTTTCATCGTCAATAAGAAGGTCAGTGGGATACAGTAAACCTGAAGTGAAGCATTGGAATGTATAACTAGTGTCACAGGAATGGTTCAAAACAAAGTCAGTAAGAAGAGTCAGTCTTTTTGAACTTATGTCGGCATTGTGCCTTTTGTATTTAATTCCGATGCAATTTCTGAGTTTCATCGTCAATAAGGAGGTCCAAGGGATACAGTAAACCTGAAGTGAAGCATCGGAATCTATAATTAGTGTCACAGGATTGGTTCAAAACATAGACAGTAAGAAGAGTCAGTCTTCTTGAACTTAAGTCAGCATTGTGCCTTTTGTATTTAATTCCGATGCAATTTCTGTGTTTCTTCGTCAATAAGAAGGTCCAAGGGATACAGTAAACCGGAAGTGAAGCATCGGAATCTATAATTAGTGTCACAGGAATGGTTCAAAACATAGACAGGAAGAGGAGTCAGTCTCTTGAACTTAAGTAGGCATTGTGCCTCTTGTATTTAATTCCGATGCAATTTCTGTGTTTCATCGTCAATAAGAAGGTCCAAGGGATACAGTAAAACTGAAGTCAAGCAACGGAATCTATTACTAGTGTCAATGGAATGGTACAAAACATAGGCAGTAAGAAGAGTCAGTCTTCTTGTACTTAAGTTGGCATTGTGCGTTTTGGATTTAAATTCCGATGCAATTTCTGTGTTTCAACGACAATAAGAAGGTCCAAGGGATACAGTAACCTAAAGTGAAGCATCGGAATATATAACTAGTGTCACAGGAATGGTTCAAAGCATAGTCAGTAAGAAGAGTCAGTCTTCTTGTCCTTAAGTCGGCATTGTGTCTTTTGTATTTAATTCCGATTCAATTTCTGTGTTTCATCGTCAATAAGAAGGTCCAAGGGATTTAGTAAACCTGGAGTGAAGCATCGGAATCTATAACTAGTCTCAATGGAATGGTTCAAAACATAGACAGTAAGAAGAGTCAGTCTTCTTTTACTTAAGTTGGCATTGTGCCTTTTGTATTTAATTCCGGTGCAATTTCTGTGTTTCATCGTCAATACGAAGGTCAGAGGGATACAGTAAACCTGAAGGGAAGCATCGGAATCTATAACTAGTGTCACAGGAATGGTTCAAAGCATAGTCAGTAAGAAGAGTCAGTCTTCTTGTCCTTAAGTCGGCATTGTGCCATTTGTATTTAATTCCGATGCAATATCTGTGTTTCATCGTCAATAAGAAGATACAAGGGATACAGTAAACCTGAAGTGAAGCATCGGAAGCTATAACTAGTGTCACAGGAATGGTTCAAATCATTGTCAATAAGAAGAGTCGGTTTTCATGTACTTAAGTCGCCATTGTGCCTTTTGTATTTCATACCTTGCAATTTCTGTGTTTCATCGTCAATAAGAAGGTCCAAGCGATACAGTAACCTAAAGTGAAGCATCGGAATATATAACTAGTGTCACAGGAATGGTTCAGAACATAGTCTGTAAGAAGAGTCAGTCTTCTTGTCCTTGAGTCGGCATTGTGTCTTTTCTATTTAATTCCGACGCAATTTCTGTGTATCATCGTCAATAAGCAGGTCCAAGGGATACAGTAGACATGGAGTGTAGCATCGGAATCTATAACTAGTGTCACAGGAATGGTTCAAAACATAGAGAGTAAGAGGAGTCAGTCTCTTGAACTTAAGTAGGCATTGTGCCTCTTGTATTTAATTCCGATGCAATTTCTGTGTTTCATCGTCAATAAGAAGGTCCAAGGGATACAGTAAAACTGAAGTCAAGCAACGGAATCTATTACTAGTGTCAATGGAATGGTACAAAACATAGGCAGTAAGAAGAGTCAGACTTCTTGTACTTAAGTTGGCATTGTGCGTTTTGTATTTAAATTCCGATGCAATTTCTGTGTTTCAACGACAATAAGAAGGTCCAAGGGATACAGTAACCTAAAGTGAAGCATCGGAATATATAACTAGTGTCACAGGAATGGTTCAAAGCATAGTCAGTAAGAAGAGTCAGTCTTCTTGTCCTTAAGTCGGCATTGTGTCTTTTGTATTTAATTCCGATTCAATTTCTGTGTTTCATCGTCAATAAGAAGGTCCAAGGGATTTAGCAAAACCTGGAGTGAAGCATCGGAATCTATAACTAGTCTCAATGGAATGGTTCAAAACATAGACAGTAAGAAGAGTCAGTCTTCTTTTACTTAAGTTGGCATTGTGCCTTTTGTATTTAATTCCGGTGCAATTTCTGTGTTTCATCGTCAATACGAAGGTCAGAGGGATACAGTAAACCTGAAGGGAAGCATCGGAATCTATAACTAGTGTCACAGGATTGGTTCAAAGCATAGTCAGTAAGAAGAGTCAGTCTTCTTGTCCTTAAGTCGGCATTGTGCCATTTGTATTTAATTCCGATGCAATATCTGTGTTTCATCGTCAATAAGAAGATACAAGGGATACAGTAAACCTGAAGTGAAGCATCGGAAGCTATAACTAGTGTCACAGGATTGGTTCAAATCATTGTCAATAAGAAGAGTCGGTTTTCATGTACTTAAGTCGCCATTGTGCCTTTTGTATTTCATACCTTGCAATTTCTGTGTTTCATCGTCAATAAGAAGGTCCAAGCGATACAGTAACCTAAAGTGAAGCATCGGAATATATAACTAGTGTCACAGGAATGGTTCAGAACATAGTCTGTAAGAAGAGTCAGTCTTCTTGTCCTTGAGTCGGCATTGTGTCTTTTCTATTTAATTCCGATGCAATTTCTGTGTATCATCGTCAATAAGCAGGTCCAAGGGATACAGTAGACATGGAGTGTAGCATCGGATTCTATAACTAGTGTCACAGGAATGGTTCAAAACATAGACAGTAAGAAGAGTCAGTCTTCGTGTACTTAAGTCGGCATTTTGCCTTTTGTATTTAATTCCGATGCAATTTCTGTGTTTCATGGTCAATAAGAATGTCCAAGGGAGACAGTAAACCCGAAGTGAAGCATCGGAATCTATAACTAGTGTCACAGGAATGCTTCAAATCATTGTCAATAAGAAGAGTCGGTTTTCATGTACTTAAGTCGCCATTGTGCCTTTTGTATTTAATTCCGTTGCAATTTCTGTGTTTCATCGTCAATAAGAAGGTACAAGGGATACAGTAATCCTGAAGTGAAGCATCGGAATGTATAACTAGTGTCACAGGAATGGTTCAAAACCTAGAGAGGAGGAAGAGTCAGTGTTCTTGTACTTAAGTTGGCATTGTGCCTTTTCTATTTAATTCCGATGCAATTTCTGTGTTTCATCGTCAATGAGAAGGTCAGAGGTATACAGTAAACCTGAAGTGAAGCATCGGAATCTATAACTAGTGTCACAGGAATAGTTCAAAACATAGTCAGTGAGAAGAGTCAGTCTTCTTGTACTTAAGTCGGCATTCTGCCTTTCGTATTCAATTCCGATGCAATTTCTGTGTTTCACCGGTAGTAAGAAGGTCAGAGGAATACAGTAAACCTGAAGTGAAGCATCGGAATCTATATCTAGTGTCTCACGAATGGTTCAAACATAGACAATAAGACGAGTCAGTCTTCTTGTACTTAAGTCGGCATTGTACCTTTTGTATTTAATTCCGATGCCATTTCTGTGTTTCATCGTCAATAAGAAGGTCAGAGGGATACAGTAAACCTGAAGTGAAGCATCGGAATCTATAACTAGTGTCACAGGAATGGTTCAAAACATAGTCAGTAAGAAGAGTCAGTCTCCTTTGTCCTTGAGTCGGCATTGTGCCTTTTGTATTTAATTCCGATGCAATTTCTGTGTTTCATCGTCAATAAGAAGGTCCAAGGGATACAGTAAACCTGGAGTGAAGAATCGGAATCAATAACTAGTGTCACAGTAATGGTTCAAAACATAGACAGTAAGAAGAGTCAGTCTTCTTGTACTTAAGTCGGCATTGTGCCTTTTGTATTTAATTTCGATGCAATTTCTGTGTTTCATCGTCAATACGAAGGTCCAAGGGATACAGTAAACCTGAAGTGAAGCATCGGAATCTATAACTAGTGTCACTGAAATGTTTCAAAGTATAGACAGTAAGAAGAGGCAGTCTTCTTGTACTTATGTCGGCATTGTGCCTTTTGTATTTAATTCCGATGCAATTTCTGTGATTCATCGTCAATAAGAAGGTCCATGGGATACAGTAAACCTGAAGTGAAGCATCGGACTCTATAACTAGTGTCGCAGGAATGGTTCAAAACATAGATAGTAAGAAGAGTCAGTGTTCTTGTACTTAAGTCGGCATTGTGCCTTTTCTATTTAATTCCGATGCAATTTCTTTGTTTCTTCGTCAATAAGAAGGTCAGAGGGATACAGTAAACATGAAAGTGAAGCATCGGAAACTATAACTAGTGTCACAGGAATGGTTCAAAACATAGTCGGTAAGAAGAGTCAGTCATCTTGTACTTAAGTCGGCATAGTGCCATTTGTATTTAATTCCGATGCAATTTCTGTGTTTCATCGTCAATAAGAAGGTCAGTGGGATACAGTAAACCTGAAGTGAAGTATCGGAATCTATAACTAGTGTCACAGGATTGGTGCAAAACATAGACTGTAAGAAGAGTCAGTCTTCTTGTACTTAAGTTGGCATTGTGCCTTTTCTATTTAATTCCGATGCAATTTCTGTGTTTCATCGTCAATAAGAAGGTGCAAGCGATACAGTAACCTAAAGTGAAGCATCGGAATATATAACTAGTGTCACAGGAATGGTTCAGAACATAGTCTGTAAGAAGAGTCAGTCTTCTTGTCCTTGAGTCGGCATTGTGTCTTTTCTATTTAATTCCGATGCAATTTCTGTGTATCATCGTCAATAAGCAGGTCCAAGGGATACAGTAGACATGGAGTGTAGCATCGGAATCTATAACTAGTGTCACAGGAATGGGTCAAAACATAGACAGTAAGAAGAGTCAGTCTTCGTGTACTTAAGTCGGCATTTTGCCTTTTGTATTTAATTCCGATGCAATTTCTGTGTTTCATCGTCAATGACAAGGTCCAAGGGATACAGTAAACCTGAAGTGAAGCATCGGAATCTATAACTAGTGTCACAGGAATGGTTCATAACATAGTCAATAAGAGGAGTAAGTCTTCTTGTACTTAAGACAGCATTGTGCCCTTTCTATTTAATTCCAATGCAATTTCTGTGTTTCATCGTCAATAAGAAGGTCCAAGGGATACAGTAAACCTGGAGTGAAGCATCGGAATCTATAACTAGTGTCAAAAGAATGGTTCAAAACATAGACAGTAAGAAGAGTCAGTCTTCTTGTACTTATGTCTTCATTGTGCCTTTTTATTTAATTCCGATGCAATATCGAGTTTCATCGTCAATAAGAAGGTCAGAGGGATACAGTAAACCTGAAGTGATGCATCGGAATCTATAACTAGTGTCACAGGAATGGTTCACAACACAGACAGTAAGAAGAGTCAGTCTTCTTGTAATTAAGTCGGCTTTGTGCGTTTTGTATTTAATTCCGATGCAATTTCTGTGTTTCATGGTCAATAAGAGTGTCCAAGGGATACAGTAAACCCGAAGTGAAGCATCGGAATCTATAACTAGTGTCACAGGAATGGTTCAAATCATTGTCAATAAGAAGAGTCGGTTTTCATGTACTTAAGTCGCCATTGTGCCTTATGTATTCAATTCCGTTGCAATTTCTGTGTTTCATCGTCAATAAGAAGGTACAAGGGATACAGTAAACCTGAAGTGAAGCATCGGAATGTATAACTAGTGTCACAGGAATGGTTCAAAACATAGACAGTAGGAAGAGTCAGTGTTCTTGTACTTAAGTTGGCATTGTGCCTTTTCTATTTAATTCCGATGCAATTTCTGTGTTTCATCGTCAAAGAGATGGTCAGAGGTATACAGTAAACCTGAAGTGAAGCATCGGAATCTATAACTAGTGTCACAGGAATAGTTCAAAACATAGTCAGTGAGAAGAGTCAGTCTTCTTGTACTTAAGTCGGCATTCTGCCTTTCGTATTCAATTCCGATGCTATTTCTGTGTTTCACCGGCAGTAAGAAGGTCAGAGGGATACAGTAAACCTGAAGTGAAGCATCGGAATCTATATCTAGTGTCTCACGAATGGTTCAAACATAGACAATAAGACGAGTCAGTCTTCTTGTACTTAAGTCGGCATTGTGCATTTTGTATTTAATTCCGATGCCATTTCTGTGTTTCATCGTCAATAAGAAGGTCAGAGGGATACAGTAAACCTGGAGTGAAGAATCGGAATCAATAACTAGTGTCACAGTAATGGTTCAAAACATAGACAGTAAGAACAGTCAGTCTTCTTGTACTTAAGTCGGCATTGTGCCTTTTGTATTTAATTTCGATGCAATTTCTGTGTTTCATCGTCAATACGAAGGTCCAAGGGATACAGTAAACCTGAAGTGAAGCATCGGAATCTATAACTAGTGTCACTGGAATGTTTCAAATTATAGACAGTAAGAAGAGTCAGTCTTCTTGTACTTATGTCGGCATTGTGCCTTTTGTATTTAATTCCGATGCAATTTCTGTGATTCATCGTCAATAAGAGGGTCCAAGGGATACAGTAAACCTGAAGTGAAGCATCGGACTCTATAACTAGTGTCGCAGGAATGGTTCAAAACATAGATAGTAAGAAGAGTCAGTGTTCTTGTACTTAAGTCGGCATTGTGCCTTTTCTATTTAATTCCGATGCAATTTCTTTGTTTCATCGTCAATAAGAAGGTCCAAGGGATACAATAAACCTGAAGTGAAGCATCGGAATCTATAACTAGTGTCACAGGAATGGTTCAAAACATAGTCAGTAAGAAGAGTCAGGCTTCTTGTCCTTGAATCGGCATTGTGCCTTTTGTATTTAATTCCGATGCAATTTCTGTGTTTCATCGTCAATAAGAAGGTCCAAGGGATACAGTAAACCTGAAGTGAAGCATCGGAATCTATAACTAGTGTCACTGGAATGTTTCAATATATAGACAGTAAGAAGAGTCAGTCTTCTTGTACTTAAGTCGTCATTGTGCCCTTTGTATTTAATTCCGATGCAATTTCTGTGATTCATCGTCAATAAGAAGGTCCAAGGGATACAGTAAACCTGAAGTGAAGCATCGGACTCTATAACTAGTGTCGCAGGAATGGTTCAAAACATATACAGTAAGAAGAGTTAGTGTTCTTGTACTTAAGTCGGCATTGTGCCTTTTCAAATTACTTCCGATGCAATTTCTGAGTTTCATCGTCAATAAGGAGGTCCAAGGGATACTGTAAACCTGAAGTGAAGCATCGGAATCTATAACTAGAGTCACAGGATTGGTGCAAAACATAGACAGTAAGAAGAGTCAGTCTTCTTGTACTTAAGTCAGCATTGTGCCTTTTGTATTTAATTCCGATGCAATTTCTATGTTTCTTCGTCAATAAGAAGGTCCAAGGGATACAGTAAACCGGAAGTGAAGCATAGGAATCTATAATTAGTGTCACAGGAATGGTTCAAAACATAGACAGTAAGAGGAGTCAGTCTCTTGAACTTAAGTAGGCATTGTGCCTTTTGTATTTAATTCCGATGCAATTTCTGCATTTCATCGTCAATAAGAAGGTCCAAGGGATACAGTAAAACTGAAGTCAAGCAACGGAATCTATAACTAGTGTCGCAGTAATGGTTCAAAACATAGACAGTAAGAAGAGTCAGTGTTCTGGTACTTAAGTCGGCATTGTGCCTTTTCTATTTAATTCCGATGCAATTTCTGTGTTTCATCGTCAATAAGAGGGTCCAAGGGATACAGTAAACCTGGAGTGAAGCATCGGAATCTATAACTACTGTCAATGGAATTGTTCAAAACATAGGCAGTAAGAAGAGTCAGTCTTCTTGTACTGAAGGTGGCATTGTGCCTTTTGTATTTAATTCCGGTGCAATTTCTGTGTTTCTTCGCCAATACGAAGGTCAGAGGGATACAGTAAACCTGAAGTGAAGCATCGGAATCTATGACTAGTGTCACAGGAATGGTTCAAAGCATAGTCAGTAAGAAGAGTCAGTCTTCTTGTCCTTAAGTCGGTATTGTGCCTTTTGTATTTAATTCTGATTCAATTTCTGTGTTTCATCGTCAATAGGAAGGTCCAAGGGATTTAGTAAACCTGGAGTGAAGCATCGGAATCTATAACTAGTCTCAATGGAATGGTTCAACACATAGACAGTAAGAAGAGTCAGTCTTCTTTTACTTAAGATGGCATTGTGCCTTTTGTATCTAATTCCGGTGCAATTTCTGTGTTTCATCGTCAATACGAAGGTCAGAGGGATACAGTAAACCTGAAGTGAAGCATCGGAATCTAAAACTAGTGTCACAGGAATGGTTCACAACACAGACAGTAAGAAGAGTCAGTCTTCTTGTACTTAAGTCGGCTTTGTGCGTTTTGTATTTAATTCCGATGCAATTTCTGTGTTTCATCGTCAATAAGAATGTCCAAGGGATACAGTAAACCTGAAGTGAAGCATCGGAATCTATAACTACTGTCACAGGATTGGTTCAAATCATTGTCAAAAAGAAGAGTCGGTTTTCAAGTACTTAAGTCGCCATTGGGCCTTTTGTATTTCATTGCGTTGCAATTTCTGTGTTTCATCGTCAATAAGAAGGTACAAGAGATACAGTAAACCTGTAGTGAAGCATCGGAATGTATAACTAGTGTCACAGGAATGGTTCAAAACCTAGACAGTAGGAAAAGTCAGTGTTTTTGTACTTAAGTCGGCATTGTGCCTTTTGTATTTATTTCCGATGCAATTTCCTTGTTTCATCGTCAATAAGAAGGTCCAAGCGATACAGTAAACCTGAAGTGAAGCATCGGAATCTACAACTAGTGTCACAGGAATGGTTCAAAGCATAGACAGTAAGAAGTGTCAGTGTTCTTGTACTTAAGTCGGCATTGTGCCTTTCGTATTTAATTCCGATGCCATTTCTGTGTTTCATCGTCAATAAGAAGGTCAGAGGGATACAGTAAACCTGAAGTGAAGCATCGGAATCTATAACTAGTGTCACAGGAATGGTTCAAAACATAGTCAGCAAGAAGAGTCAGTCTTCTTGTCCTTGAGTCGGCATTGTGCATTTTCTATTTAATTCCGATGCAATTTCTGTGTTTCATCGTCAATAAGAAGGTCCAAGGGATACAGTAAACCTGGAGTGAAGCATCGGAATCAATAACTAGTGTCACAGTAATGGTTCAAAGCATAGACAGTAAGAAGAGTCGGTCTTCTTGTACTTAGATCGGCATTGTGCCTTTTGTATTTAATTCCGATGCAATTTCTGTGTTTCATCGTCAATAAGAAGGTCAGAGGGATACAGTAAACCTGAAGTGAAGCATCGGAAACTATAACTAGTGACACGGGAATGGTTCAAAACATAGTCGGTAAGAAGAGTCAGTCTTCTTGTACTTAAGTCGGCATTGTGCTTTTGTATTTGATTCCGATGCAATTTCTGTGATTCATCGTCAATAAGAAGGACCATGGGATACAGTAAACCTGAAGTGAAGCATCGGACTCTATAACTAGTGTCGCAGGAAAGGTTCAAATCATAGACAGTAAGAAGAGTCAGTGTTCTTGTACTTAAGTCGGCATTGTGCCTTTTCTATTTAATTCCGATGCAATTTCTGTGTTTCATCGTCAATAAGAAGGTCAGAGGGATACAGTAAACCTGAAGTGAAGCATCGGAAACTATAACTAGTGACACAGGAATGGTTCAAAACATAGTCGGTAAGAAGAGTCAGTCTTCTTGTACTTAAGTCGGCATAGTGCCATTTGTATTTAATTCGGATGCAATTTCTGTGTTTCATCGTCAATAAGAAGGTCAGTGGGATACAGTAAACCTGAAGTGAAGCATCGGAATCTATAACTAGTGTCAAAGGAATGGTTCAAAACATAGTCAGTAAGAAGAGTCAGTCTTTTTGTACTTATGTCGGCATTGTGCCTTTTGTATTTAATTCCGATTTAATTTCCGAGTTTCATCGTCAATAAGGAGGTCCAAGGGATACAGTAAACCTGAAGTGAAGCATCGGAATCTGTAACTAGTGTCACAGGATTGGTGCAAAACATAGACAGTAAGAAGAGTCAGTCTTCTTGTACTTAAGTCAGCATTGTGCCTTTTGTATTTAATTCCGATGCAATTTCTGTGTTTCTTCGTCAATAAGAGGGTCCAAGGGATACAGTAAACCGGAAGTGAAGCATCGGAATCTATAATTAGTGTCACAGGAATGGATTTAAAACATAGACAGTAAGAGGAACCAGTCTCTTAAACTTAAGTAGGCATTGTGCCTTTTGTATTTAATTCCGATGCAATTTCTGTGTTTCATCGTCAATAAGAAGGTCCAAGGGATACAGCAAAACTGAAGTCAAGCAACGGAATCTATAAGTAGTGTCGCAGGAATGGTTCAAAACATAGACAGTAAGAAGAGTCAGTGTTCTTGTACTTAAGTCGGCATTGTGCCTTTTCTATTTAATTCCGATGCAATTTCTGTGTTTCATCGTCAATAAGAGGGTCCAAGGGATACAGTAAACCTGAAGTGAAGCATCGGAATATATAACTAGTGTCACAGGAATGGTTCAGAACATAGTCTGTAAGAAGAGACAGTCTTCTTGTCCTTAAGTCGGCATTGTGTCTTTTATATTTAATTCCGATGCAATTTCTGTGTTTCATTGTCAATAAGAAGGTCCAAGGGATTTAGTAAACCTGGAGTGAAGCATCGGAATCTATAACTAGTCTCAATGGAATGGTTCAAAACATAGACAGTAAGAAGAGTCAGTCTTCTTTTACTTAAGTTGGCATTGTGCAATTTGTATTTAATTCCGGTGCAATTTCTGTGTTTCATGGTCAATACGAAGGTCAGAGGGATGCAGTAAACCTGAAGTGAAGCATCGGAATCTATAACTAGTGTCACAGGAATGGTTCAAAACATAGTCAGTAAGAAGAGTCAGTCTTCTTGTACTTAAGTCGGCATTGTGCCGTTTGTATTTAATTCCGATGCAATATCTGTGTTTCATCGTCAATAAGAAGGTCCAAGGGATACAGTAAACCGGGAGTGAAGCATCGGAATCTATAACTGGTGTCACAGGAATGGTTCAAAACATAGTCAGTATGAGGAATCATTCTTCTTGTCCTTAAGTCTGCATTCTGGCTGTTGTATTTAATTCCGATGCAATTTCTGTGTTTCATCGTTAATAAGAAAGTCCAAGGGATACAGTAAACCTGGAGTGTAGGATCGGAATCTATAACTAGTGTCACAGGAAAGGTACAAATCGTAGACAGTACTGAAGTCGGCATTGTGCCTTTTGTATTTAATTCCGATGCAATTTCTGTGTTTCATCGTCAATAAGAAGGTCCAAGGGATACAGTAAACCTGAAGTGAAGCATCGGAATCTATAACTAGTGTCACAGGAATGGTTCAAAGCATAGTCAGTAAGAAGAGTCAGTCTTCATGTACTTAAGTCGGCATTGTGCCTTTTGTATTTAATTCCGATGCAATTTCTGTGCTTCATCGTCAATACGAAGGTCCAAGGGATACAGTAAACCTGAAGTGAAGCATCGGAATCTATAACTAGTGTCACAGGAATGGTTCAAAACATAGACGGTAGGAAGAGTCAGTCTTCTTGTACTTAAGTCGGCATTGTACCTTTTGTGTTTCATTCCGATGCAATATCTGTGTATCATCGTCAATAAGAAGGTCCAAGGGATGCAGTAAACCTGAAGTGAAGCATCGGAATCTGTAACTAGTTTCACAGGATTCGTTCGAAGCATGGACAGTAAGAAGAGTCAGTCTTCTTGTACTTAAGTCGGCATTGTGCCTTTTGCATTTCATTCCGATGCAATTTCTGTGTTTCATCGTCAATAAGAAGGTCAGAGGGACACAGTAAACCTGAAGTGAAGCATCGGAATCTATAACTAGTGTCACAGGAATGGTTCAAAACATGGTCAGTAAGAAGAGTCAGTCTTATTGTACTTAAGTCGGCATAGTGCCTTTTGTATTTATTTCCGATGAAGTTTCTGTGTTTCAACGTTACTAAGAATGTCAGATGGATACAGTAAACCTGAAGTAAAGCATCGGAATCTATAACTGGTGTTACAGGAATGGTTCAAAGCATGGTCATTAAGATGAGTCAGTCTTCTTGTCCTTAAGTCGGCATTGTGCCTTTTGTATTTAATTCCGATGCAATTTCTGTGTTTCATCGTCAATAAGAAGGACCGAAGGGATACAGTAATCCTGAAGTGAAGCATCGGAATCTATAACTAGTGTCACAGAGAATGGTTCAAAACATAGACAGTAAGAAGAGTCGGTCTTCATGTACTTAAGTCGGCATTGTGCCTTTTGTGTTTAATTCCGATTCAATTTCCATGTTTCATCGTCAAGACGAAGGTCCAAAGGATACAGTAAACCTGAAGTGTAGCCTCGGAATCTATAACTAGTGTCACAGGAATAGTTCAAAACGTAGTCAGTAAGAAGAGTCAATCTTCTTGCACTTAAGTCGGCATTGTGCCATTTGTATTTAATTCCGATGCAATTTCTGAGTTTCATCGTCAATAAGAAAGTCAGAAGGATAGAGTTAACCTGAAAAGAAGCATCGGAATCTATAACTAGTGTCACAGGAATGGTTCAAAACATAGTCAGTAAGAAGAGTCAGTCTTATTGTACTTAAGTCGGCATAGTGCCTTTTGTATTTATTTCCGATGAAGTTTCTGTGTTTCAACGTTAATAAGAATTTCAGAGGGATACAGTAAACCTGAAGTAAAGCATCGGAATCTATAACTAGTGTTACAGGAATGGTTCAAAGCATGGTCATTAAGATGAGTCAGTCTTCTTGTCCTTAAGTCGGCATTGTGCCTTTTGTATTTAATTCCGACGCAAATTTTGTATTTCATCGTCAACAAGAAGGTCCAAAGGATATATTAAACCTGGAGTGAAGCACCGGAACCTATAACTAGTGTCATAGGAATGGTTCAAAACATAGAAAGTAAGAAGAGTCAGTCTTCTTGTACTCAAGTTGGCATATTGCATTTTGTATTTAATTCCGATGCAATTTCTGTGTTTCATCGTCAATGAGAATGTCCAAGGGATACAGTAAACCTGAAGTGAAGCATCGGAATCTATAACTAGTGTCAAAGGAATGGTTCAAATCATAGAGAGTAGGAACCGACAGTGTTATTGTACTTAAGTCGGCATTGTACCTTTTGCATTTAATTTCGATGCAATTTCTGTGTTTCATCGTCAATAAGAAGGTCCAAGGGCTACAGTAAACCATAAGTGAAGCATTGGATTCTATAACTAGTGTCACAGGAGTGGTTCAAACATAGACAAAAAAAAGAGTCAGTCTTCATGTACTTAAGTCGACATTGTGCCTTTTGTATTTAATTCCGATGGAATTTCTGTGTTTCATCGTCAATAAGAAGGTCAGAGGGGTACAGTAAACCTGAAGTGAAGCGTCGGAATCTATAACTAGTGTCACAGGAATGGTTCAAAACATAGTCAGTAAGAATAGTCAGTCTTCTGGTCCTTAAATCGGCATTGTGCCTTTTGTATTTGATTCCGATGCAATTTCTGTGCTTCATCGTCAATAAGAAGGTCCAAGGGATACAGTAAACCTGGAGTGAAGCATCGGAATCTATAACTAGTGCCACACTAATGGTTCAAACATAGAGAGTAAGAAGTGTCAGTCTTCTTGTACTTAAGTCGGCATTGAGCCTTTTGTATTTAATTCCGATGGAATTTCTGTGTTTCATCGTCAATAAGGAGGTCCAAGGGATACAGTAAACCTGAAGTGAAGCAACGGAATCTATAACTAGTGTCACTGGAGTGGTTCAAAATATAGACAGTAAGAACAGTCAGTCTTCTTGAACGTAAGCCGGCATTGTGCCTTTTGTATTTAATTCCGATGTAATTTCTGTGATTCATCGTCAATAAGAAGGTCCAAGGGATACAGAAACCTGAAGTGAAGCATCGGACTCTTCAAATAGTGTCACAGAAATGTTTCAAATCATAGACTGTAGGAAGAGTCAGTCTTCTTATACTTAAGTCGGCAATGTGCCTTTTGTATTTAATTCCGATGCAATTTCTGTGTTTCATCGTTAATTAGAAGGTCCAAGGGAAACAGTAAACCTGAAGTGAAGCATCGGAATCTATAACTAGTGTCAATGGAATGGTTCAAAATATAGAGAGTAAGAAGAGTCAGTCTTCTTGTACTTAAGTCGGCATAGTGGCTTTTGTATTTAATTCCGATGCAATTTCTGTGTTTCATCAACAATAAGAAGGTCAGAGGGATACAGTAAACCTGAAGTAAAGCATCGGGTTCTGTAGCTAGTGTCACAGGAATGGTTCAAACTATAATCAGTAAGAAGAGTCACTCTTCTTGTACTTAAGTCGGCATTGTGCCTTTTCTATTTAATTCCGATGCAATTTCTGTGTTTCATCGTCAATAAGATGGTCCAAGGGACACAGTAAACCTGTAGTGAAGCATCGGAATCTATAACTAGTGTCACAGGAAAGGTTCAAAACATAGACAGTAAGAAGAGTCAGCCTTCTTGTACTTAAGTCGGCATTGTGCCTTTTCTATTTAATTTCGATGCAATTTCTGTTTTTCATCGTCAACAAGAAGGTCCAAGGGATACAGTAAACCTGGAGTGAAGCATCGGAATCAATAACTAGTGTCACAGTAATGGTTCAAACATAGACAGTAAGAAGAGTCAGTCTTCTTGTACTTAAGTCGGTATTGTGCCTTCTGTATTTAATTCCGATGCAATTTCTGTGTTTCATCGTCAATAAGGAGGTCCATGGGATACAGTAAACCTGAAGTGAAGTATCGGAATCTATAACTAGTGTCACTGGAATGGTTCAAATTATAGACAGTAAGAACAGTCAGTCTTCTTGAACTTAAGCCGGCATTATGCCTTTTGTATTTAATTCCGATGTAATTTCTGTGATTCATCGTCAATAAGAAGGTCCGAGGGATACAGAAAACCTGAAGTGAAGCATCGGACTCTTCAAGTAGTGTCACAGAAATGGTTCAAATCATAGACTGTAGGAAGTGTCAGTCTTCTTATACTTAAGTGTTCATTGTGCCTTTTGTATTTAATTCCGAAGCAATTTCTGTGTTTCATCGTCAATAAGATGGTCCAATTGACACAGTAAACCTGTAGTGAAGCATCGGAATCTATAACTAGTGTCACAGGAATGGTTCAAAACATAGACAGTAAGAAGAGTCAGCCTTCTTGTACTTAAGCCGGAATTGTGTCTTTTCTATTTAATTTCGATGTAATTTCTGTGTTTCATCGTCAATAAGAAGGTCCAAGGGATACAGTAAACATGGTGTGAAGCTTCGGAATCAATAACTAGAGTCACAGTAATGGTTCACAACATAGACAGTAAGAAGAGTCAGACTTTTTGTACTTAAGTCGGCATTGCGCATTTTGTATCTAATTCCGATGCAATTTCTGAGTTTCATCGTCAATAAGAAAGTCAGAAGGATACAGTAAACCTGAAGTGAAGCATCGGAATCTATAACTAGTGCCACACTAATGGTTCAAACATAGACAGTAAGAAGAGTCAGTCTTCTTGTACTTAAGTCGGTATTGTGCCTTCTGTATTTAATTCCGATGCAATTTCTGTGTTTCATCGTCAATAAGGAGGTCCATGGGATACAGTAAACCTGAAGTGAAGTATCGGAATCTATAACTAGTGTCACTGGAATGGTTCAAAATATAGACAGTAAGAACAGTCAGTCTTCTTGAACTTAAGCCGGCATTATGCCTTTTGTATTTAATTCCGATGTAATATCTGTGATTCATCGTCAATAAGAAGGTCCGAGGGATACAGAAAACCTGAAGTGAAGCATCGGACTCTTCAACTAGTGTCACAGAAATGGTTCAAATCATAGACTGTAGGAAGAGTCAGTCTTCTTATACTTAAGTGTTCATTGTGCCTTTTGTAATTAATTCCGATGCAATTTCTGTGTTTCATCGTCAATAAGATGGTCCAATTGACACAGTAAACCTGTAGTGAAGCATCGGAATCTATAACTAGTGTCACAGGAATGGTTCATAACATAGACAGTAAGAAGAGTCAGCCTTCTTGTACTTAAGCCGGAATTGCGCCTTTTCTATTTAATTTCGATGTAATTTCTGTGTTTCATCGTCAATAAGAAGGTCCAAGGGATACAGTAAACCTGGAGTGAAGCATCGGAATCTATAACTAGTGCCACACTAATGGTTCAAACATAGAGAGTAAGAAGTGTCAGTCTTCTTGTACTTAAGTCGGCATTGAGCCTTTTGTATTTAATTCCGATGGAATTTCTGTGTTTCATCGTCAATAAGGATGTCCAAGGGATACAGTAAACCTGAAGTGAAGCATCGGAATCTATAACTTGTGTCACTGGAATGGTTCAAAATATAGACAGTAAGAACAGTCAGTCTTCTTGAACGCAAGCCGGCATTGTGCCTTTTGTATTTAATTCCGATGTAATTTCTGTGATTCATCGTCAATAAGAAGGTCAAGGGATACAGAAACCTGAAGTGAAGCATCGGACTCTTCAAATAGTGTCACAGAAATGGTTCAAATCATAGACTGTAGGAAGAGTCAGTCTTCTTATACTTAAGTCGGCAATGTGCCTTTTGTATTTAATTCCTATGCAATTTCTGTGTTTCATCGTTAATTAGAAGGTCCAAGGGAAACAGTAAACCTGAAGTGAAGCATCGGAATCTATAACTAGTGTCAATGGAATGGTTCAAAATATAGAGAGTAAGAAGAGTCAGTTTTCTTGTACTTAAGTCGGCATAGTGGCTTTTGTATTTAATTCCGATGTAATTTCTGTGTTTCATCAACAATAAGAAGGTCAGAGGGATACAGTAAACCTGAAGTAAAGCATCGGATTCTGTAGCTAGTGTCACAGGAATGGTTCAAACTATAATCAGTAAGAAGAGTCACTCTTCTTGTACTTAAGTCGGCATTGTGCCTTTTCTATTTAATTCCGATGCAATTTCTGTGTTTCATCGTCAATAAGATGGTCCAAGGGACACACTAAACCTGTAGTGAAGCATCGGAATCTATAACTAGTGTCACAGGAATGGTTCAAATCATAGACAGTAAGAAGAGTCAGCCTTCTTGTACTTAAGTCGGCATTGTGGCTTTTCTATTTAATTTCGATGCAATTTCTGTTTTTCATCGCCAACAAGAAGGTCCAAGGGATACAGTGAACCTGGAGTGAAGCATCGGAATCAGTAACTAGTGTCACAGTAATGGTTCAAAACATAGACAGTAAGAAGAGTCAGACTTCTTGTACATAAGTCGGCATTGTGGCTTTTGTATCTAATTCCGATGCAATTTCTGAGTTTCATCGTCAATAAGAAAGTCAGAAGGATACAGTAAACCTGAAGTGAAGCATCGGAATCTGTAACTAGTGTCACAGGAATGGTTCAAAACATAGTCAGTAAGAGGAGTCAGTCTTCTTGTCCTTAAGTCGGCATTGTGCCTTTTGTATTTAATTCCGACGCAAAATTTGTGTTTCATCGTTAATAAGAAGGTCCAAGGGATATATTAAACCTGGAGTGAAGCACCAGAACCTATAACTAGTGTCACAGGAATGGTTCAAAACATAGAATGTAAGAAGAGTCAGTTTTCTTGTACTCAGGTCGGCATATTGCATTTTGTATTTAATTCCGATGCAATTTCTGTGTTTCATCGTAAATAAGAAGGTCCAAGGGATACAGTAAACCTGAAGTGAAGCATCGGAATCTATAACTAGTGTCACATGAATGGTTCAAACTATAATCAGTAAGAAGAGTCACTCTTCTTGTACTTAAGTCGGCATTGTGCCTTTTCTATTTAATTCCGATGCAATTTCTGTGTTTCATCGTCAATAAGATGGTCCAAGGGACACAGTAAACCTGTAGTGAAGCATCGGAATCTATAACTAGTGTCACAGGAATGGTTCAAATCATAGACAGTAAGAAGAGTCAGCCTTCTTGTACTTAAGTCGGCATTGTGGCTTTTCTATTTAATTTCGATGCAATTTCTGTTTTTCATCGTCAACAAGAAGGTCCAAGGGATACAGTAAACCTGGAGTGAAGCATCGGAATCAATAACTAGTGTCACAGTAATGGTTCAAAACATAGACAGTAAGAAGAGTGAGAATTCTTGTACTTAAGTCGGCATTGTGCCTTTTGTATCTAATTCCGATGCAATTTCTGAGTTTCATCGTCAATAAGAAAGTCAGAAGGATACAGTAAACCTGAAGTGAAGCATCGGAATCTGTAACTAGTGTCACAGGAATGGTTCAAAACATAGTCAGTAAGAGGAGTCAGTCTTCTTGTCCTGAAGTCGGCATTGTGCCTTTTGTATTTAATTCCGACGCAAATTTTGTGTTTAATCGTTAATAAGAAGGTCCAAGGGATATATTAAACCTGGAGTGAAGCACCAGAACCTATAACTAGTGTCACAGGAATGGTTCAAAACATAGAATGTAAGAAGAGTCAGTCTTCTTGTACTCAAGTCGGCATATTGCATTTTGTATTTAATTCCGATGCAATTTCTGTGTTTCATCGTCAATAAGAAGGTCCAAGGGATACAGTAAACCTGAAGTGAAGCATCGGAATCTATAACTAGTGTCACATGAATGGTACAAATCATTGTCAATCAGAAGAGTCGGTCTTCATGTACTTAAGTCGGCATTGTGCCTTTTGTATTAATTTCCGATGCAATTTCTGTGTTTCATCGACAATAAGAAGGTACAAGGGATACAGTAAACCTGAAGTGAAGCATCGGAATCTATAACTAGTGTCAAAGGAATGGTTCAAATCATAGAGAGTAGGAAGCGACAGTGTTCTTGTACTTAAGTCGGCATTGTGCCTTTTGTATTTAATTCCGATGCAATTTCTGTGTTTCATCGTCAATAAGAAGGTCAGAGGGGTACAGTAAACCTGAAGTGAAGCATCGGAATCTGTAACTAGTGTCACAGGAATGGTTCAAAACATAGTCAGTAAGAAGAGTCAGTCTTCTTGTCCTTAAATCGGCATTGTGCCTTTTGTATTTGATTCCGATGCAATTTCTGTGTTTCATCGTCAATAAGAAGGTCCAAGGGATACAGTAAACCTGGAATGAAGCATCGGAATCTATAACTAGTGCCACACTAATGGTTTAAACATAGACAGTAAGAAGAGTCAGTCTTCTTGGACTTAAGTCGGTATTGTGCCTTCTGTATTTAATTCCGATGCAATTTCTGTGTTTCATCGTCAATAAGGAGGTCCATGGGATACAGTAAACCTGAAGTGAAGTATCGGAATCTATAACTAGTGTCACTGGAATGGTTCAAAATATAGACAGTAAGAACAGTCAGTCTTCTTGAACTTAAGCCGGCATTATGCCTTTTGTATTTAATTCCGATGTAATTTCTGTGATTCATCGTCAATAAGAAGGTCCGAGGGATACAGAAAACCTGAAGTGAAGCATCAGACTCTTCAACTAGTGTCACAGAAATGGTTCAAATCATAGAGTGTAGGAAGAGTCAGTCTTCTTATACTTAAGTGTTCATTGTGCCTTTTGTATTTAATTCCGACGCAATTTCTGTGTTTCATCGTCAATAAGATGGTCCAATTGACACAGTAAACCTGTAGTGAAGCATCGGAATCTATAACTAGTGTCACAGGAATGGTTCAAAACATAGACAGTAAGAAGAGTCAGCCTTCTTGTACTTAAGCCGGAATTGTGCCTTTTCTATTTAATTTCGATGTAATTTCTGTGTTTCATCGTCAATAAGAAGGTCCAAGGGATACAGTAAACCTGGTGTGAAGCTTCGGAATCAATAACTAGTGCCACAGTAATAGTTCACAACATAGACAGTAAGAAGAGTCAGACTACTTGTACTTAAGTCGGCATTGTGCCTTTTGTATCTAATTCCGGTGCAATTTCTGAGTTTCATCGTCAATAAGAAAGTCAGAAGGATACAGTAAACCTGAAGTGAAGCATCGGAATCTATAACTAGTGCCACACTAATGGTTCAAACGTAGACAGTAAGAAGAGTCAGTCTTCTTGTACTTAAGTCGGTATTGTGCCTTCTGTATTTAATTCCGATGAAATTTCTGTGTTTCATCGTCAATAAGGAGGTCCATGGGATACAGTAAACCTGAAGTGAAGTATCGGAATCTATAACTAGTGTCACTGGAATGGTTCAAAATATAGACAGTAAGAACAGTCAGTCTTCTTGAACTTAAGCCGGCATTATGCCTTTTGTATTTAATTCCTATGTAATTTCTGTGATTCATCGTCAATTAGAAGGTCCGAGGGATACAGAAAACCTGAAGTGAAGCATCGGACTCTTCAACTAGTGTCACAGAAATGGTTCAAATCATAGACTGTAGGAAGAGTCAGTCTTCTTATACTTAAGTGTTCATTGTGCCTTTTGTATTTAATTCCGACGCAATTTCTGTGTTTCATCGTCAATAAGATGGTCCAATTGACACAGTAAACCTGTAGTGAAGCATCGGAATCTATAACTAGTGTCACAGGAATGGTTCAAAACATAGACAGTAAGAAGAGTCAGCCTTCTTGTACTTAAGCCGGAATTGTGCCTTTTCTATTTAATTTCGATGTAATTTCTGTGTTTCATCGTCAATAAGAAGGTCCAAGGGATACAGTAAACCTGGTGTGAAGCTTCGGAATCAATAACTAGTGCCACAGTAATAGTTCACAACATAGACAGTAAGAAGAGTCAGACTACTTGTACTTAAGTCGGCATTGTGCCTTTTGTATCTAATTCCGGTGCAATTTCTGAGTTTCATCGTCAATAAGAAAGTCAGAAGGATACAGTAAACCTGGAGTGAAGCATCGGAATCTATAACTAGTGCCACACTAATGGTTCAAACATAGAGAGTAAGAAGTGTCAGTCTTCTTGTACTTAAGTCGGCATTGAGCCTTTTGTATTTAATTCCGATGGAATTTCTGTGTTTCATCGTCAATAAGGATGTCCAAGGGATACAGTAAACCTGAAGTGAAGCATCGGAATCTATAACTTGTGTCACTGGAATGGTTCAAAATATAGACAGTAAGAACAGTCAGTCTTCTTGAACGCAAGCCGGCATTGTGCCTTTTGTATTTAATTCCGATGTAATTTCTGTGATTCATCGTCAATAAGAAGGTCAAGGGATACAGAAACCTGAAGTGAAGCATCGGACTCTTCAAATAGTGTCACAGAAATGGTTCAAATCATAGACTGTAGGAAGAGTCAGTCTTCTTATACTTAAGTCGGCAATGTGCCTTTTGTATTTAATTCCTATGCAATTTCTGTGTTTCATCGTTAATTAGAAGGTCCAAGGGAAACAGTAAACCTGAAGTGAAGCATCGGAATCTATAACAAGTGTCAATGGAATGGTTCAAAATATAGAGAGTAAGAAGAGTCAGTTTTCTTGTACTTAAGTCGGCATAGTGGCTTTTGTATTTAATTCCGATGTAATTTCTGTGTTTCATCAACAATAAGAAGGTCAGAGGGATACAGTAAACCTGAAGTAAAGCATCGGATTCTGTAGCTAGTGTCACAGGAATGGTTCAAACTATAATCAGTAAGAAGAGTCACTCTTCTTGTACTTAAGTCGGCATTGTGCCTTTTCTATTTAATTCCGATGCAATTTCTGTGTTTCATCGTCAATAAGATGGTCCAAGGGACACACTAAACCTGTAGTGAAGCATCGGAATCTATAACTAGTGTCACAGGAATGGTTCAAATCATAGACAGTAAGAAGAGTCAGCCTTCTTGTACTTAAGTCGGCATTGTGGCTTTTCTATTTAATTTCGATGCAATTTCTGTTTTTCATCGCCAACAAGAAGGTCCAAGGGATACAGTAAACCTGGAGTGAAGCATCGGAATCAGTAACTAGTGTCACAGTAATGGTTCAAAACATAGACAGTAAGAAGAGTCAGACTTCTTGTACATAAGTCGGCATTGTGCCTTTTGTATCTAATTCCGATGCAATTTCTGAGTTTCATCGTCAATAAGAAAGTCAGAAGGATACAGTAAACCTGAAGTGAAGCATCGGAATCTGTAACTAGTGTCACAGGAATGGTTCAAAACATAGTCAGTAAGAGGAGTCAGTCTTCTTGTC
Source organism: Schistocerca piceifrons (assembly GCF_021461385.2). Lineage (NCBI taxonomy): Eukaryota > Metazoa > Arthropoda > Insecta > Orthoptera > Acrididae > Schistocerca > Schistocerca piceifrons. The sequence goes on along the minus strand of NW_025727588.1, from coordinate 1,255,565 downwards.
CTTAAGTCGGCATTGTGCCTTTTGTATTTAATTCCGACGCAAAATTTGTGTTTCATCGTTAATAAGAAGGTCCAAGGGATATATTAAACCTGGAGTGAAGCACCAGAACCTATAACTAGTGTCACAGGAATGGTTCAAAACATAGAATGTAAGAAGAGTCAGTTTTCTTGTACTCAGGTCGGCATATTGCATTTTGTATTTAATTCCGATGCAATTTCTTTGTTTCATCGTAAATAAGAAGGTCCAAGGGATACAGTAAACCTGAAGTGAAGCATCGGAATCTATAACTAGTGTCACATGAATGGTTCAAACTATAATCAGTAAGAAGAGTCACTCTTCTTGTACTTAAGTCGGCATTGTGCCTTTTCTATTTAATTCCGATGCAATTTCTGTGTTTCATCGTCAATAAGATGGTCCAAGGGACACAGTAAACCTGTAGTGAAGCATCGGAATCTATAACTAGTGTCACAGGAATGGTTCAAATCATAGACAGTAAGAAGAGTCAGCCTTCTTGTACTTAAGTCGGCATTGTGGCTTTTCTATTTAATTTCGATGCAATTTCTGTTTTTCATCGTCAACAAGAAGGTCCAAGGGATACAGTAAACCTGGAGTGAAGCATCGGAATCAATAACTAGTGTCACAGTAATGGTTCAAAACATAGACAGTAAGAAGAGTGAGAATTCTTGTACTTAAGTCGGCATTGTGCCTTTTGTATCTAATTCCGATGCAATTTCTGAGTTTCATCGTCAATAAGAAAGTCAGAAGGATACAGTAAACCTGAAGTGAAGCATCGGAATCTGTAACTAGTGTCACAGGAATGGTTCAAAACATAGTCAGTAAGAGGAGTCAGTCTTCTTGTCCTGAAGTCGGCATTGTGCCTTTTGTATTTAATTCCGACGCAAATTTTGTGTTTAATCGTTAATAAGAAGGTCCAAGGGATATATTAAACCTGGAGTGAAGCACCAGAACCTATAACTAGTGTCACAGGAATGGTTCAAAACATAGAATGTAAGAAGAGTCAGTCTGCTTGTACTCAAGTCGGCATATTGCATTTTGTATTTAATTCCGATGCAATTTCTGTGTTTCATCGTCAATAAGAAGGTCCAAGGGATACAGTAAACCTGAAGTGAAGCATCGGAATCTATAACTAGTGTCACATGAATGGTACAAATCATTGTCAATCAGAAGAGTCGGTCTTCATGTACTTAAGTCGGCATTGTGCCTTTTGTATTAATTTCCGATGCAATTTCTGTGTTTCATCGACAATAAGAAGGTACAAGGGATACAGTAAACCTGAAGTGAAGCATCGGAATCTATAACTAGTGTCAAAGGAATGGTTCAAATCATAGAGAGTAGGAAGCGACAGTGTTCTTGTACTTAAGTCGGCATTGTGCCTTTTGTATTTAATTCCGATGCAATTTCTGTGTTTCATCGTCAATAAGAAGGTCAGAGGGGTACAGTAAACCTGAAGTGAAGCATCGGAATCTGTAACTAGTGTCACAGGAATGGTTCAAAACATAGTCAGTAAGAAGAGTCAGTCTTCTTGTCCTTAAATCGGCATTGTGCCTTTTGTATTTGATTCCGATGCAATTTCTGTGTTTCATCGTCAATAAGAAGGTCCAAGGGATACAGTAAACCTGGAATGAAGCATCGGAATCTATAACTAGTGCCACACTAATGGTTTAAACATAGACAGTAAGAAGAGTCAGTCTTCTTGGACTTAAGTCGGTATTGTGCCTTCTGTATTTAATTCCGATGCAATTTCTGTGTTTCATCGTCAATAAGGAGGTCCATGGGATACAGTAAACCTGAAGTGAAGTATCGGAATCTATAACTAGTGTCACTGGAATGGTTCAAAATATAGACAGTAAGAACAGTCAGTCTTCTTGAACTTAAGCCGGCATTATGCCTTTTGTATTTAATTCCGATGTAATTTCTGTGATTCATCGTCAATAAGAAGGTCCGAGGGATACAGAAAACCTGAAGTGAAGCATCAGACTCTTCAACTAGTGTCACAGAAATGGTTCAAATCATAGAGTGTAGGAAGAGTCAGTCTTCTTATACTTAAGTGTTCATTGTGCCTTTTGTATTTAATTCCGACGCAATTTCTGTGTTTCATCGTCAATAAGATGGTCCAATTGACACAGTAAACCTGTAGTGAAGCATCGGAATCTATAACTAGTGTCACAGGAATGGTTCAAAACATAGACAGTAAGAAGAGTCAGCCTTCTTGTACTTAAGCCGGAATTGTGCCTTTTCTATTTAATTTCGATGTAATTTCTGTGTTTCATCGTCAATAAGAAGGTCCAAGGGATACAGTAAACCTGGTGTGAAGCTTCGGAATCAATAACTAGTGCCACAGTAATAGTTCACAACATAGACAGTAAGAAGAGTCAGACTACTTGTACTTAAGTCGGCATTGTGCCTTTTGTATCTAATTCCGGTGCAATTTCTGAGTTTCATCGTCAATAAGAAAGTCAGAAGGATACAGTAAACCTGAAGTGAAGCATCGGAATCTATAACTAGTGCCACACTAATGGTTCAAACGTAGACAGTAAGAAGAGTCAGTCTTCTTGTACTTAAGTCGGTATTGTGCCTTCTGTATTTAATTCCGATGAAATTTCTGTGTTTCATCGTCAATAAGGAGGTCCATGGGATACAGTAAACCTGAAGTGAAGTATCGGAATCTATAACTAGTGTCACTGGAATGGTTCAAAATATAGACAGTAAGAACAGTCAGTCTTCTTGAACTTAAGCCGGCATTATGCCTTTTGTATTTAATTCCTATGTAATTTCTGTGATTCATCGTCAATTAGAAGGTCCGAGGGATACAGAAAACCTGAAGTGAAGCATCGGACTCTTCAACTAGTGTCACAGAAATGGTTCAAATCATAGACTGTAGGAAGAGTCAGTCTTCTTATACTTAAGTGTTCATTGTGCCTTTTGTATTTAATTCCGATGCAATTTCTGTGTTTCATCGTCAATAAGATGGTCCAATTGACACAGTAAACCTGTAGTGAAGCATCGGAATCTATAACTAGTGTCACAGGAATGGTTCAAAACATAGGCAGTAAGAAGAGTCAGCCTTCTTGTACTTAAGCCGGAATTGTGCCTTTTCTATTTAATTTCGATGTAATTTCTGTGTTTCATCGTCAATAAGAAGGTCCAAGGGATACAGTAAACCTGGAGTGAAGCATCGGAATCTATAACTAGTGCCACACTAATGGTTCATACATAGAGAGTAAGAAGTGTCAGTCTTCTTGTACTTAAGTCGGCATTGAGCCCTTTGTATTTAATTCCGATGGAATTTCTGTGTTTCATCGTCAATAAGGAGGTCCAAGGGATACAGTAAACCTGAAGTGAAGCATCGGAATCTATAACTAGTGTCACTGGAATGGTTCAAAATATAGACAGTAAGAACAGTCAGTCTTCTTGAACGTAAGCCGGCAATGTGCCTTTTGTATTTAATTCCGATGTAATTTCTGTGTTTCATCGTCAATATGAAGGTCAAGGGATACAGAAACCTGAAGTGAAGCATCGGACTCTTCAAATAGTGTCACAGAAATGGTTCAAATCATAGCCTGTAGGAAGAGTCAGTCTTCTTATACTTAAGTCGGCAATGTGCCTTTTGTATTTAATTCCTATGCAATTTCTGTGTTTCATCGTTAATTAGAAGGTCCAAGGGAAACAGTAAACCTGAAGTGAAGCATCGGAATCTATAACTAGTGTCAATGGAATGGTTCAAAATAAAGAGAGTAAGAAGAGTCAGTCTTCTTGTACTTACGTCGGCATAGTGGCTTTTGTATTTAATTCCAATGCAATTTCTGTGTTTCATCAACAATAAGAAGGTCAGAGGGATACAGTAAACCTGAAGTAAAGCATCGGATTCTGTAGCTAGTGTCACAGGAATGGTTCAAACTATAATCAGTAAGAAGAGTCACTCTTCTTGTACTTAAGTCGGCATTGTGCCTTTTCTGTTTAATTCCGATGCAATTTCTGTGTTTCATCGTCAATATGATGGTCCAAGGGACACAGTAAACCTGTAGTGAAGCATCGGAATCTATAACTAGTGTCACAGGAATGGTTCAAATCATAGACAGTAAGAAGAGTCAGCCTTCTTGTACTTAAGTCGGCATTGTGCCTTTTCTATTTAATTTCGATGCAATTTCTGTTTTCCATCGTCAACAAGAAGGTCCAAGGGATACAGTAAACCTGGAGTGAAGCATCGGAATCAATAACTAGTGTCACAGTAATGGTTCAAATCATAGACAGTAAGAAGAGTCAGACTTCTTGTACTTAAGTCGGCATTGTGCCTTTTGTATCTAATTCCGATGCAATTTCTGAGTTTCATCGTCAATAAGAAAGTCAGAAGGATACAGTAAACCTGAAGTGAAGCATCGGAATCTGTAACTAGTGTCAGAGGAATGGATCAAAACATTGTCAGTAAGAGGAGTCAGTCTCCTTGTCCTTAAGTCGGCATTGTGCCTTTTGTATATAATTCCGACGCAAATTTTGTGTTTCATCGTTAATAAGAAGGTCCAAGGGATACAGTAAACCTGGAGTGAAGCACCAGAACCTATAACTGGTGTCACAGGAATGGTTCAAAACATAGAATGTAAGAAGAGTCAGTCTTCTTGTACTCAAGTCGGCATATTGCATTTTGTATTTAATTCCGATGCAATTTCTGTGTTTCATCGTCAATAAGAAGGTCCAAGGGATACAGTAAACCTGAAGTGAAGCATCGGAATCTATAACTAGTGTCACATGAATGGTACAAATCATTGTCAATCAGAAGAGTCCGCCTTCATGTACTTAAGTCGGCATTGTGCCTTTTGTATTAATTTCCGATGCAATTTCTGTGTTTCATCGACAATAAGAAGGTACAAGGGATACAGTAAACCTGAAGTGAAGCATCGGAATCTATAACTAGTGTCAAAGGAATGGTTCAATTCATAGAGAGTAGGAAGCGACAGTGTTCTTGTACTTCAGTCGGCATTGTGAATTTTGTATTTAATTACGATGCAATTTCTGTGTTTCATCGTCAATAAGAAGGTCAGAGGGGTACAGTAAACCTGAAGTGAAGCATCGGAATCTGTAACTAGTGTCACAGGAATGGTTCAAAACATAGTCAGTGAGAAGAGTCAGTCTTCTTGTCCTTAAATCGGCATTGTGCCTTTTGTATTTGATTCCGATGCAATTTCTGTGTTTCTTCGTCAATAAGAAGGTCCAAGGGATACAGTAAACCTGGAATGAAGCATCGGAATCTATAACTAGTGCCACACTAATGGTTCAAACATAGACAGTAAGAAGAGTCAGTCTTTTTGTACTTAAGTCGGTATTGTGCCTTCTGTATTTAATTCCGATGCAATTTCTGTGTTTCATCGTCAATAAGGAGGTCCATGGGATACAGTAAACCTGAAGTGAAGTATCGGAATCTATAACTAGTGTCACTGGAATGGTTCAAAATATAGACAGTAAGAACAGTCAGTCTTCTTGAACTTAAGCCGGCATTATGCCTTTTGTATTTAATTCCGATGTAATTTCCTTGATTCATCGTCAATAAGAAGGTCCGAGGGATACAGAAAACCTGAAGTGAAGCATCGGACTCTTCAACTAGTGTCACAGAAATGGTTCAAATCATAGAGTGTAGGAAGAGTCAGTCTTCTTATACTTAAGTGTTCATTGTGCCTTTTGTATTTAATTCCGATGCAATTTCTGTGTTTCATCGTCAATAAGATGGTCCAATTGACACAGTAAACCTGTAGTGAAGCATCGGAATCTATAACTAGTGTCACAGGAATGGTTCAAACCATAGACAGTAAGAAGAGTCAGCCTTCTTGTACTTAAGCCGGAATTGTGCCTTTTCTATTTAATTTCGATGTAATTTCTGTGTTTCATCGTATAAGAAGGTCCAAGGGATACAGTAAACCTGGTGTGAAGCTTCGGAATCAATAACTAGTGTCACAGTAATGGTTCACAACATAGACAGTACGAAGAGTCAGACTTCTTGTACTTAAGTCGGCATTGTGCCTTTTGTATCTAATTCCGATGCAATTTCTGAGTTTCATCGTCAATAAGAAAGTCAGAAGGATACAGTAAACCTGAAGTGAAGCATCGGAATCTATAACTAGTGCCACACTAATGGTTCAAACATAGACAGTAAGAAGAGTAAGTCTTCTTGTACTTAAGTCGGTATTGTGCCTTCTGTATTTAATTCCGATGCAATTTCTGTGTTTCATCGTCAATAAGGAGGTCCATGGGATACAGTAAACCTGAAGTGAAGTATCGGAATCTATAACTAGTGTCACTGGAATGGTTCAAAATATAGACAGTAAGAACAGTCAGTCTTCTTGAACTTAAGCCGGCATTATGCCTCTTGTATTTAATTCCGATGTAATTTCTGTGATTCATCGTCAATAAGAAGGTCCGAGGGATACAGAAAACCTGAAGTGAAGCATCGGACTCTTCAACTAGTGTCACAGAAATGGTTCAAATCATAGACTGTAGGAAGAGTCAGTCTTCTTATACTTAAGTGTTCATTGTGCCTTTTGTATTTAATTCCGATGCAATTTCTGTGTTTCAACGTCAATAAGATGGTCCAATTGACACAGTAAACCTGTAGTGAAGCATCGGAATCTATAACTAGTGTCACAGGAATGGTTCAAAACATAGACAGTAAGAAGAGTCAGCCTTCTTGTACTTAAGCCGGAATTGTGCCTTTTCTATTTAATTTCGATGTAATTTCTGTGTTTCATCGTCAATAAGAAGGTCCAAGGGATACAGTAAACCTGGAGTGAAGCATCGGAATCTATAACTAGTGCCACACTAATGGTTCAAACATAGAGAGTAAGAAGTGTCAGTCTTCTTGTACTTAAGTCGGCATTGAGCCTTTTGTATTTAATTCCGATGGAATTTGTGTGTTTCATCGTCAATAAGGAGGTCCAAGGGATACAGTAAACCTGAAGTGAAGCATCGGAATCTATAACTAGTGTCACTGGAATGGTTCAAAATATAGACAGTAAGAACAGTCAGTCTTCTTGAACGTAAGCCGGCATTGTGCCTTTTGTATTTAATTCCGATGTAATTTCTGTGATTCATCGTCAATAAGAAGGTCAAGGGATACAGAAACCTGAAGTGAAGCATCGGACTCTTCAAATAGTGTCACAGAAATGGTTCAAATCATAGACTGTATTAAGAGTCAGTCTTCTTATACTTAAGTGTTCATTGTGCCTTTTGTATTTAATTCCGATGCAATTTCTGTGTTTCATCGTCAAAAAGATGGTCCAATTGACACAGTAAACCTGTAGTGAAGCATCGGAATCTATAACTAGTGTCACAGGAATGGTTCAAAACATAGACAGTAAGAAGAGTCAGCCTTCTTGTACTTAAGCCGGAATTGTGCATTTTCTATTTAATTTCGATGTAATTTCTGTGTTTCATCGTCAATAAGAAGTTCCAAGGGATACAGTAAACCTGGAGTGAAGCATCAGAACCTATAACTAGTGCCACACTAATGGTTCAAACATAGAGAGTAAGAAGTGTCAGTCTTCTTGTACTTAAGTCGGCATTGAGCCTTTTGTATTTAATTCCGATGGAATTTCTGTGTTTCATCGTCAATAAGGAGGTCCAAGGGATACAGTAAACCTGAAGTGAAGCATCGGAATCTATAACTAGTGTCACTGCAATGGTTCAAAATATAGACAGTAAGAACAGTCAGTCTTCTTGAACGTAAGCCGGCATTGTGCCTTTTGTATTTAATTCCGATGTAATTTCTGTGATTCATCGTCAATAAGAAGGTCAAGGGATACAGAAACCTGAAGTGAAGCATCGGACTCTTCAAATAGTGTCACAGAAATGGTTCAAATCATAGACTGTAGGAAGAGTCAGTCTTCTTATACTTAAGTCGGCAATGTGCCTTTTCTATTTAATTCCTATGCAATTTCTGTGTTTCATCGTTAATTAGATGGTCCAAGGGACACAGTAAACCTGTAGTGAAGCTTCGGAATCTATAACTAGTGTCACAGGAATGGTTCAAATCATAGACAGTAAGAAGAGTCAGCCTTCTTGTACTTAAGTCGGCATTGTGGCTTTTCTATTTAATGTCGATGCAATTTCGGTTTTTCATCGTCAACAAGAAGGTCCAAGGGATACAGTAAACCTGCAGTGAAGCATCGGAATCAATAACTAGTGTCACAGTAATGGTTCAAAACATAGACAGTAAGAAGTCCAGACTTCTTGTACTTAAGTCGGCATTGTGCCTTTTGTATCTAATTCCGATGCAATTTCTGAGTTTCATCGTCAATAAGAAAGTCAGAAGGATACAGTAAACCTGAAGTGAAGCATCGGAATCTGTAACTAGTGTCACAGGAATGGTTCAAAACATTGTCAGTAAGAGGAGTCAGTAAGAGGAGCCTTTTGTATTTAATTCCGACGCAAATTTTGTGTTTCATCGTTAATAAGAAGGTCCAAGGGATATATTAAACCTGGAGTGAAGCAATAGAACCTATAACTAGTGTCACAGGAATGGTTCAAAACATAGAATGTAAGAAGAGTCAGTCTTCTTGTACTCAAGTCGGCATATTGCATTTTGTATTTAATTCCGATGCAATTTCTGTGTTTCATCGTCAATAAGAAGGTCCAAGGGATACAGTAAACCTGAAGTGAAGCATCGGAATCTATAACTAGTGTCACATGATTGGTACAAATCATTGTCAATCAGAAGAGTCGGTCTTCATGTACTTAAGTCGGCATTGTGGCTTTTGTATTAATTTCCGATGCAATTTCTGTGTTTCATCGACAATAAGAAGGTACAAGGGATACAGTAAACCTGAAGTGAAGCATCGGAATCTATAACTAGTGTCAAAGGAATGTTTCAATTCATAGAGAGTAGGAAGCGACAGTGTTCTTGTACTTAAGTCGGCATTGTGCCTTTTGTATTTAATTCCGATGCAATATCTGTGTTTCATCGTCAATAAGAAGGTCAGAGGGGTACAGTAAACCGGAAGTGAAGCATCGGAATCTGTAACTAGTGTCACAGGAATGGTTCAAAACATAGTCAGTGAGAAGAGTCAGTCTTCTTGTCCTTAAATCGGCATTGTGCCTTTTGTATTTGATTCCGATGCAATTTCTGTGTTTCATCGTCAATAAGAAGGTCCAAGGGATACAGTAAACCTGGAATGAAGCATCGGAATCTATAACTAGTGCCACACTAATGGTTCAAACATAGACAGTAAGAAGAGTCAGTCTTCTTGTACTTAAGTCGGTATTGTGCCTTCTGTATTTAATTCCGATGCAATTTCTGTGTTTCATCGTCAATAAGGAGGTCCATGGGATACAGTAAACCTGAAGTGAAGTATCGGAATCTATAACTAGTGTCACTGGAATGGTTCAAAATATAGACAGTAAGAACAGTCAGTCTTCTTGAACTTAAGCCGGCATTATGCCTTTTGTATTTAATTCCGATGTAATTTCTGTGATTCATCGTCAATAAGAAGGTCCGAGGGATACAGAAAACCTGAAGTGAAGCATCGGACTCTCCAACTAGTGTCACAGAATTGGTTCAAATCATAGAGTGTAGGAAGAGTCAGTCTTCTTATACTTAAGTGTTCATTGTGCCTTTTGTATTTAATTCCGATGCAATTTCTGTGTTTCATCGTCAATAAGATGGTCCAATTGACACAGTAAACCTGTAGTGAAGCATCGGAATCTATAACTAGTGTCACAGGAATGGTTCAAAACATAGACAGTAAGAAGAGTCAGCCTTCTTGTACTTAAGCCGGAATTGTGCCTTTTCTATTTAATTTCTATGTAATTTCTGTGTTTCATCGTCAATAAGAAGGTCCAAGGGATACAGTAAACCTGGTGTGAAGCTTCGGAATCAATAACTAGTGTCACAGTAATGGTTCACAACATAGACAGTAAGAAGAGTCAGACTTCTTGTACTTAAGTCGGCATTGTGCCTTTTGTATCTAATTCCGATGCAATTTCTGAGTTTCATCGTCAATAAGAAAGTCAGAAGGATACAGTAAACCTGGAGTGAAGCATCGGAATCTATAACTAGTGCCACACTAATGGTTCAAACATAGAGAGTAAGAAGTGTCAGTCTTCTTGTACTTAAGTCGGCATTGAGCCTTTTGTATTTAATTCCGATGGAATTTGTGTGTTTCATCGTCAATAAGGAGGTCCAAGGGATACAGTAAGCCTGAAGTGAAGCATCGGAATCTATAACTAGTGTCACTGGAATGGTTCAAAATATAGACAGTAAGAACAGTCAGTCTTCTTGAACGTAAGCCGGCATTGTGCCTTTTGTATTTAATTCCGATGTAATTTCTCTGATTCATCGTCAATAAGAAGGTCAAGGGATACAGAAACCTGAAGTGAAGCATCGGACTCTTCAAATAGTGTCACAGAAATGGTTCAAATCATAGACTGTAGGAAGAGTCAGCCTTCTTATACTTAAGTGTTCATTGTGCCTTTTGTATTTAATTCCGATGCAATTTCTGTGTTTCATCGTCAATAAGATGGTCCAATTGACACAGTAAACCTGTAGTGAAGCATCGGAATCTATAACTAGTGTCACAGGAATGGTTCAAAACATAGACAGTAAGAAGAGTCAGCCTTCTTGTACTTAAGCCGGAATTGTGCCTTTTCTATTTAATTTCGATGTAATTTCTGTGTTTCATCGTCAATAAGAAGGTCCAAGGGATACAGTAAACCGGGAGTGAAGCATCAGAATCTATAACTAGTGCCACACTAATGGTTCAAACATAGAGAGTAAGAAGTGTCAGTCTTCTTGTACTTAAGTCGGCATTGAGCCTTTTGTATTTAATTCCGATGGAATTTCTGTGTTTCATCGTCAATAAGGAGGTCCAAGGGATACAGTAAACCTGAAGTGAAGCATCGGAATCTATAACTAGTGTCACTGCAATGGTTCAAAATATAGACAGTAAGAACAGTCAGTCTTCTTGAACGTAAGCCGGCATTGTGCCTTTTGTATTTAATTCCGATGTAATTTCTGTGATTCATCGTCAATAAGAAGGTCAAGGGATACAGAAACCTGAAGTGAAGCATCGGACTCTTCAAATAGTGTCACAGAAATGGTTCAAATCATAGACTGTAGGAAGAGTCAGTCTTCTTATACTTAAGTCGGCAATGTGCCTTTTGTATTTAATTCCTATGCAATTTCTGTGTTTCATCGTTAATTAGATGTTCCAAGGGACACAGTAAACCTGTAGTGAAGCATCGGAATCTATAACTAGTGTCACAGGAATGGTTCAAATCATAGACAGTAAGAAGAGTCAGCCTTCTTGTACTTAAGTCGGCATTGTGGCTTTTCTATTTAATGTCGATGCAATTTCTGTTTTTCATCGTCAACAAGAAGGTCCAAGGGATACAGTAAACCTGGAGTGAAGCATCGGAATCAATAACTAGTGTCACAGTAATGGTTCAAAACATAGACAGTAAGAAGAGTCAGACTTCTTGTACTTAAGTCGGCATTGTGCCTTTTGTATCTAATTCCGATGCAATTTCTGAGTTTCATCGTCAATAAGAAAGTCAGAAGGATACAGTAAACCTGAAGTGAAGCATCGGAATCTGTAACTAGTGTCAGAGGAATGGATCAAAACATTGTCAGTAAGAGGAGTCAGTCTTCTTGTCCTTAAGTCGGCATTGTGCCTTTTGTATTTAATTCCGACGCAAATTTTGTGTTTCATCGTTAATAAGAAGGTCCAAGGGATACAGTAAACCTGGAGTGAAGCACCAGAACCTATAACTAGTGTCACAGGAATGGTTCAAAACATAGAATGTAAGAAGAGTCAGTCTTCTTGTACTCAAGTCGGCATATTGCATTTTGTATTAAATTCCGATGCAATTTCTGTGTTTCATCGTCAATAAGAAGGTCCAAGGGATACAGTAAACCTGAAGTGAAGCATCGGAATCTATAACTAGTGTCACATGAATGGTACAAATCATTGTCAATCAGAAGAGTCGGTCTTCATGTACTTAAGTCGGCATTGTGCCTTTTGTATTAATTTCCGATGCAATTTCTGTGTTTCATCGACAATAAGAAGGTACAAGGGATACAGTAAACCTGAAGTGAAGCATCGGAATCTATAACTAGTGTCAAAGGAATGGTTCAATTCATAGAGAGTGGGAAGCGACAGTGTTCTTGTACTTAAGTCGGCATTGTGCCTTTTGTATTTAATTCCGATGCAATTTCTGTGTTTCATCGACAATAAGAAGGTCCAAGGGATACAGTAAACCTGGAATGAAGCATCGGAATCTATAACTAGTGCCACACTAATGGTTCAAACATAGACAGTAAGAAGAGTCAGTCTTCTTGTACTTAAGTCGGTATTGTGCCTTCTGTATTTAATTCCGATGCAATTTCTGTGTTTCATCGTCAATAAGGAGGTCCATGGGATACAGTAAACCTGAAGTGAAGTATCGGAATCTATAACTAGTGTCACTGGAATGGTTCAAAATATAGACAGTAAGAACAGTCAGTCTTCTTGAACTTAAGCCGGCATTATGCCTTTTGTATTTAATTCCGATGTAATTTCTGTGATTCATCGTCAATAAGAAGGTCCGAGGGATACAGAAAACCTGAAGTGAAGTATCGGACTCTTCAACTAGTGTCACAGAAATGGTTCAAATCATAGAGTGTAGGAAGAGTCAGTCTTCTTATACTTAAGTGTTCATTGTGCCTTTTGTATTTAATTCCGATGCAATTTCTGTGTTTCATCGTCAATAAGATGGTCCAATTGACACAGTAAACCTGTAGTGAAGCATCGGAATCTATAACTAGTGTCACAGGAATGGTTCAAAACATAGACAGTAAGAAGAGTCAGCCTTCTTGTACTTAAGCCGGAATTGTGCCTTTTCTATTTAATTTCGATGTAATTTCTGTGTTTCATCGTCAATAAGAAGGTCCAAGGGATACAGTAAACCTGGTGTGAAGCTTCGGAATCAATAACTAGTGTCACAGTAATGGTTCACAACATAGACAGTACGAAGAGTCAGACTTCTTGTACTTAAGTCGGCATTGTGCCTTTTGTATCTAATTCCGATGCAATTTCTGAGTTTCATCGTCAATAAGAAAGTCAGAAGGATACAGTAAACCTGAAGTGAAGCATCGGAATCTATAACTAGTGCCACACTAATGGTTCAAACATAGACAGTAAGAAGAGTCAGTCTTCTTGTACTTAAGTCGGTATTGTGCCTTCTGTATTTAATTCCGATGCAATTTCTGTGTTTCATCGTCAATAAGGAGGTCCATGGGATACAGTAAACCTGAAGTGAAGTATCGGAATCTATAACTAGTGTCTCTGGAATGGTTCAAAATATAGACAGTAAGAACAGTCAGTCTTCTTGAACTTAAGCCGGCATTGTGCCTTTTGTATTTAATTCCGATGTAATTTCTGTGATTCATCGTCAATAAGAAGGTCAAGGGATACAGAAACCTGAAGTGAAGCATCGGACTCTTCAAATAGTGTCACAGAAATGGTTCAAATCATAGACTGTAGGAAGAGTCAGTCTTCTTATACTTAAGTGTTCATTGTGCCTTTTGCATTTTAATTCCGATGCAATTTCGGTGTTTCATCGTCAATAAGATGGTCCAATTGACACAGTAAACCTGTAGTGAAGCATCGGAATCTATAACTAGTGTCACAGGAATGGTTCAAAACATAGACAGTAAGAAGAGTCAGCCTTCTTGTACTTAAGCCGGAATTGTGCATTTTCTATTTAATTTCGATGTAATTTCTGTGTTTCATCGTCAATAAGAAGGTCCAAGGGATACAGTAAACCTGGAGTGAAGCATCAGAATCTATAACTAGTGCCACACTAATGGTTCAAACATAGAGAGTAAGAAGTGTCAGTCTTCTTGTACTTAAGTCGGCATTGAGCCTTTTGTATTTAATTCCGATGGAATTTCTGTGTTTCATCGTCAATAAGGAGGTCCAAGGGATACAGTAAAGCTGAAGTGAAGCATCGGAATCTATAACTAGTGTCACTGAAATGGTTCAAAATATAGACAGTAAGAACAGTCAGTCTTCTTGAACGTAAGCCGGCATTGTGCCTTTTGTATTTAATTCCGATGTAATTTCTGTGATTCATCGTCAATAAGAAGGTCAAGGGATACAGAAACCTGAAGTGAAGCATCGGACTCTTCAAATAGTGTCACAGAAATGGTTCAAATCATAGACTGTAGGAAGAGTCAGTCTTCTTATACTTAAGTCGGCAATGTGCCTTTTGTATTTAATTCCTATGCAATTTCTGTGTTTCATCGTTAATTAGATGGTCCAAGGGACACAGTAAACCTGTAGTGAAGCATCGGAATCTATAACTAGTGTCACAGGAATGGTTCAAATCATAGACAGTAAGAAGAGTCAGCCTTCTTGTACTTAAGTCGGCATTGTGGCTTTTCTATTTAATGTCGATGCAATTTCTGTTTTTCATCGTCAACAAGAAGGTCCAAGGGATACAGTAAACCTGGAGTGAAGCATCGGAATCAATAACTAGTGTCACAGTAATGGTTCAAAACATAGACAGTAAGAAGAGTCAGACTTCTTGTACTTAAGTCGGCATTGTGCCTTTTGTATCTAATTCCGATGCAATTTCTGAGTTTCATCGTCAATAAGAAAGTCAGAAGGATACAGTAAACCTGAAGTGAAGCATCGGAATCTGTAACTAGTGTCACAGGAATGGTTCAAAACATTGTCAGTAAGAGGAGTCAATCTTCTTGTCCTTAAGTCGGCATTGTGCCTTTTGTATTTAATTCCGACGCAAATTTTGTGTTTCATCGTTAATAAGAAGGTCCAAGGGATATATTAAACCTGGAGTGAAGCAATAGAACCTATAACTAGTGTCACAGGAATGGTTCAAAACATAGAATGTAAGAAGAGTCAGTCTTCTTGTACTCAAGTCGGCATATTGCATTTTGTATTTAATTCCGATGCAATTTCTGTGTTTCATCGTCAATAAGAAGGTCCAAGGGATACAGTAAACCTGAAGTGAAGCATCGGAATCTATAACTAGTGTCACATGAATGGTACAAATCATTGTCAATCAGAAGAGTCGGTCTTCATGTACTTAAGTCGGCATTGTGCCTTTTGTATTAATTTCCGATGCAATTTCTGTGTTTCATCGACAATAAGAAGGTACAAGGGATACAGTAAACCTGAAGTGAAGCATCGGAATCTATAACTAGTGTCAAAGGAATGTTTCAATTCATAGAGAGTAGGAAGCGACAGTGTTCTTGTACTTAAGTCGGCATTGTGCCTTTTGTATTTAATTCCGATGCAATATCTGTGTTTCATCGTGAATAAGAAGGTCTAAGGGGTACAGTAAACCGGAAGTGAAGCATCGGAATCTGTAACTAGTGTCACAGGAATGGTTCAAAACATAGTCAGTGAGAAGAGTCAGTCTTCTTGTCCTTAAATCGGCATTGTGCCTTTTGTATTTGATTCCGATGCAATTTCTGTGTTTAATCGTCAATAAGAAGGTCCAAGGGATACAGTAAACCTGGAATGAAGCATCGGAATCTATAACTAGTGCCACACTAATGGTTCAAACATAGACAGTAAGAAGAGTCAGTCTTCTTGGACTTAAGTCGGTATTGTGCCTTCTGTATTTAATTCCGATGCAATTTCTGTGTTTCATCGTCAATAAGGAGGTCCATGGGATACAGTAAACCTGAAGTGAAGTATCGGAATCTATAACTAGTGTCACTGGAATGGTTCAAAATATAGACAGTAAGAACAGTCAGTCTTCTTGAACTTAAGCCGGCATTATGCCTTTTGTATTTAATTCCGATGTAATTTCTGTGATTCATCGTCAATAAGAAGGTCCGAGGGATACTGAAAACCTGAAGTGAAGCATCGGACTCTCCAACTAGTGTCACAGAAATGGTTCAAATCATAGAGTGTAGGAAGAGTCAGTCTTCTTATACTTAAGTGTTCATTGTGCCTTTTGTATTTAATTCCGATGCAATTTCTGTGTTTCATCGTCAATAAGATGGTCCAATTGACACAGTAAACCTGTAGTGAAGCATCGGAATCTATAACTAGTGTCACAGGAATGGTTCAAAACATAGACAGTAAGAAGAGTCAGCCTTCTTGTACTTAAGCCGGAATTGTGCCTTTTCTATTTAATTTCTATGTAATTTCTGTGTTTCATCGTCAATAAGAAGGTCCAAGGGATACAGTAAACCTGGTGTGAAGCTTCGGAATCAATAACTAGTGTCACAGTAATGGTTCACAACATAGACAGTAAGAAGAGTCAGACTTCTTGTACTTAAGTCGGCATTGTGCCTTTTGTATCTAATTCCGATGCAATTTCTGAGTTTCATCGTCAATAAGAAAGTCAGAAGGATACAGTAAACCTGAAGTGAAGCATCGGAATCTATAACTAGTGCCACACTAATGGTTCAAACATAGATAGTAAGAAGAGTCAGTCTTCTTGTACTTAAGTCGGTATTGTGCCTTCTGTATTTAATTCCGATGCAATTTCTGTGTTTCATCGTCAATAAGGAGGTCCATGGGATACAGTAAACCTGAAGTGAAGTATCGGAATCTATAACTAGTGTCACTGGAATGGTTCAAAATATAGACAGTAAGAACAGTCAGTCTTCTTGAACTTAAGCCGGCATTATGCCTTTTGTATTTAATTCCGATGTAATTTCTGTGATTCATCGTCAATAAGAAGGTCCGAGGGATACAGAAAACCTGAAGTGAAGCATCGGACTCTTCAACTAGTGTCACAGAAATGGTTCAAATCATAGACTGTAGGAAGAGTCAGTCTTCTTATACTTAAGTGTTCATTGTGCCTTTTGTATTTAATTCCGATGCAATTTCTGTGTTTCATCGTCAATAAGATGGTCCAATTGACACAGTAAACCTGTAGTGAAGCATCGGAATCTATAACTAGTGTCACAGGAATGGTGCAAAACATAGACAGTAAGAAGAGTCAGCCTTCTTGTACTTAAGCCGGAATTGTGCCTTTTCTATTTAATTTCGATGTAATTTCTGTGTTTCATCGTCAATAAGAAGGTCCAAGGGATACAGTAAACCTGGAGTGAAGCATCGGAATCTATAACTAGTGCCACACTAATGGTTCAAACATAGAGAGTAAGAAGTGTCAGTCTTCTTGTTCTTAAGTCGGCATTGAGCCTTTTGTATTTAAATCCGATGGAATTTGTGTGTTTCATCGTCAATAAGGAGGTCCAAGGGATACAGTAAACCTGAAGTGAAGCATCGGAATCTATAACTAGTGTCACTGGAATGGTTCAAAATATAGACAGTAAGAACAGTCAGTCTTCTTGAACGTAAGCCGGCATTGTGCCTTTTGTATTTAATTCCGATGTAATTTCTGTGATTCATCGTCAATAAGAAGGTCAAGGGATACAGAAACCTGAAGTGAAGCATCGGACTCTTCAAATAGTGTCACAGAAATGGTTCAAATCATAGACTGTAGGAAGAGTCAGTCTTCTTATACTTAAGTCGGCAATGTGCCTTTTGTATTTAATTCCTATGCAATTTCTGTGTTTCATCGTTAATTAGAAGGTCCAAGGGAAACAGTAAACCTGAAGTGAAGCATCGGAATCTATAACTAGTGTCAATGGAATGGTTCAAAATATAGAGAGTAAGAAGAGTCAGTCTTCTTGTACTTAAGTCGGCATAGTGGCTTTTGTATTTAATTCCGATGCAATTTCTGTGTTTCATCAACAATAAGAAGGTCAGAGGAATACAGTAAACCTGAAGTAAAGCATCGGATTCTGTAGCTAGTGTCACAGGAATGGTTCAAACTATAAACAGTAAGAAGAGTCACTCTTCTTGTACTTAAGTCGGCATTGTGCCTTTTCTATTTAATTCCGATGCAATTTCTGTGTTTCATCGTCAATAAGATGGTCCAAGGGACACAGTAAACCTGTAGTGAAGCATCGGAATCTATAACTAGTGTCACAGGAATGGTTCAAATCATAGACAGTAAGAAGAGTCAGACTTCTTGTACTTAAGTCGGCATTGTGCCTTTTGTATCTAATTCCGATGCAATTTCTGAGTTTCATCGTCAATAAGAAAGTCAGAAGGATACAGTAAACCTGAAGTGAAGCATCGGAATCTGTAACTAGTGTCACAGGAATGGTTCAAAACATTGTCAGTAAGAGGAGTCAGTCTTCTTGTCCTTAAGTCGGCATTGTGCCTTTTGTATTTAATTCCGACGCAAATTTTGTGTTTCATCGTTAATAAGAAGGTCCAAGGGATATATTAAACCTGGAGTGAAGCACCAGAACCTATAACTAGTGTCACAGGAATGGTTCAAAACATAGAATGTAAGAAGAGTCAGTCTTCTTGTACCCAAGTCGGCATATTGCATTTTGTATTTAATTCCGATGCAATTTCTGTGTTTCATCGTCAATAAGAAGGTCCAAGGGATACAGTAAACCTGAAGTGAAGCATCGGAATCTATAACTAGTGTCACATGAATGGTACAAATCATTGTCAATCAGAAGAGTCGGTCTTCATGTACTTAAGTCGGCATTGTGCCTTTTGTATTAATTTCCGATGCAATTTCTGTGTTTCATCGACAATAAGAAGGTCAGAGGGGTACAGTAAACCTGAAGTGAAGCATCGGAATCTGTAACTAGTGTCACAGGAATGGTTCAAAACATAGTCAGTGAGAAGAGTCAGTCTTCTTGTCCTTAAATCGGCATTGTGCCTTTTGTATTTGATTCCGATGCAATTTCTGTGTTTCATCGTCAATAAGAAGGTCCAAGGGATACAGTAAACCTGGAATGAAGCATCGGAATCTATAACTAGTGCCACACTAATGGTTCAAACATAGACAGTAAGAAGAGTCAGTCTTCTTGTACTTAAGTCGGTATTGTGCCTTCTGTATTTAATTCCGATGCAATTTCTGTGTTTCATCGTCAATAAGGAGGTCCATGGGATACAGTAAACCTGAAGTGAAGTATCGGAATCTATAACTAGTGTCACTGGAATGGTTCAAAATATAGACAGTAAGAACAGTCAGTCTTCTTGAACTTAAGCCGGCATTATGCCTTTTGTATTTAATTCCGATGTAATTTCTGTGATTCATCGTCAATAAGAAGGTCCGAGGGATACAGAAAACCTGTAGTGAAGCATCGGACACTTCAACTAGTGTCACAGAAATGGTTCAAATCGTAGACTGTAGGAAGAGTCAGTCTTCTTATACTTAAGTGTTCATTGTGCCTTTTGTATTTAATTCCGATGCAATTTCTGTGTTTCATCGTCAATAAGATGGTCCAATTGACACAGTAAACCTGTAGTGAAGCATCGGAATCTATAACTAGTGTCACATGAATGGTACAAATCTTTGTCAATCAGAAGAGTCGGTCTTCATGTACTTAAGTCGGCATTGTGCCTTTTGAATTAATTTCCGATGCTATTTCTGTGTTTCATCGTCAATTTGAAGTTACAAGGGATACAGTAAACCCGAAGTGAAGCATCGGAATCTATAACTAGTGTCAAAGGAATGGTTCAAATCATAGAGAGTAGGAAGCGACAGTGTTCTTGTACTTAAGTCGGCATTGTGCATTTGTATTTAATTCCGCTGCAATTTCTGTGTTTCATCGTCAATAAGAAGGTCAGAGGGGTACAGTAAACCTGACGTGAAGCATCGGAATCTGTAACTAGTGTCACAGAAGTGGTTCAAATCATTGACTGTAGGAAGAGTCAGTCTTCTTATACTTAAGTCGGCGTTGTGCCTATTGTATTTAATTCCAATGCAATTTCTGTATTTCATCGTTAATTAGAAGGTCCAAGGGAAACAGTAAACCTGAAGTGAAGCATCGGAATTTATAACTAGTGTCACTGGAATGGTTCAAAATATAGAGGGTAAGAAGAGTCAGTCTTCTTGTACTTAAGTCGGCATTGTGGCTTTTGTATTTAATTCCGATGCAATTTCTGTGTTTCATCGTCAATAAGAAGGTCAGAGGGATACAGAAACCTGAAGTAAAGCATCGCATTCTGTAACTAGTGTCACAGGAATGGTTCAAACTATAATCAGTAAGAAGAGTCACTCTTCTTGTACTTAAGTCGGCATTGTGCCTTTTCTATTTAATTCCGATGCAATTTCTGTGTTTCATCGTCAATAAGATGGTCCAAGGGATACAGTAAACCTGGAGTGAGGCATCGGAATCTGTAACTTGTGTCACAGGAATGGTTCAAAACATAGACAGTAAGAAGAGTCAGTCTTCTTGTACTTAAGTCGGCATTGTGCCTTTTCTATTTAATTTCGATGCAATTTCTGTGTTTCATCGTCAATAAGAAGGTCCAAGGGATACAGAAAACCTGGAGTGAAGCATCGGAATCAATAACTAGTGTCACAGTAATGGTTCAAAACATAGACAGTAAGAAGAGTCAGACTTCTTGTACCTATGTCGGCATTGTGCCTTTTGTATTTAATTCCGATGCAATTTCTGTGTTTCATCGTCAATAAGAAGGTCAGAGGGACACAGTAAACCTGAAGTGAAGCATCGGAATCTATAACTAGTGTCACAGGAATGGTTCAAAACATAGTCAGTAAGAAGAGTCAGTTTTATTGTACTTAAGTCGGCATAGTGCCTTTTGTATTTATTTCCGATGAAGTTTCTGTGTTTCACCGTTAATAAGAATGTCAGAGGGATACAGTAAACCTGAAGTAAAGCATCGGAATCTATAACTAGTGTTACAGGAATGGTTCAAAGCATAGTCATTAAGATGAGTCAGTGTTCTTGTCCTTAAGTCGGCATTGTGCGTTTTGTATTAAATTCCGATGCAATTTCTGTGTTTCATCGTCTATAAGAAGGACCGAAGGGATACACTAAACCTGAAGTGAAGCATCGGAATCTATAACTAGTGTCACAGAGAATGGTTCAAAACATAGGCAGTAAGAAGAGTCGGTGTTCATGTACTTAAGTCGACATTGTGCCTTTTGTACTTAATTCCGATTCAATTTCTATGTTTCATCGTCAATACGAAGGTCCAAAGGATACAGTAAACCTGAGGTGAAGCCTCGGAATCTATAACTAGTGTCACAGGAATGGTTCAAAACGTAGTCAGCAAGAAGAGTTAGTCTTCTTGTACTTAAGTCGGCATTGTGCCTTTTGTATTTAATTCCGATGCAATTTCTGAGTTTCATCGTCAATAAGAAAGTCAGAAGGATACAGTTAACCTGAAGTGAAGCATCGGAATCTATAACGAGTGTCACAGGAATGGTTCTAAACATAGTCAGTAAGAAGAGTCAGTCTTCTTGTCCTTAAGTCGGCATTGTGCCTTTTCTATTTAATTCTGATGCAATTTCTGTGTTTCATCGTCAATAAGATGGTCCAAGGGATACAGTAAACCTGGAGTGAAGCATCGGAATCTATAACTAGTGTCACAGGAATGGTTCAAAACATAGACAGTGAGAAGAGTCAGCCTTCTTGTACTTAAGTCGGCATTGTGACTTTTCTATTTAATTTCGATGCAATTTCTGTGTTTCATCGTCAATAAGAAGGTCCAAGGGATACAGTAAACCTGGAGTGAAGCATCGGATTCAATAACTAGTGTCACAGTAATGGTTCAAAACATAGACAGTAAGAAGAGTCAGACTTCTTGTACTTAAGTCGGCATTGTGCCTCTTGTATCTAATTCCGATGCAATTTCTGAGTTTCATCGTCAATAAGAAAGTCAGAAGGATACAGTAAACCTGAAGTGAAGCATCGGAATCTATAACTAGTGTCACAGGAATGGTTCAAAACATAGTCAGTAAGAGGAGACAGTCTTCTTGTCCTTAAGTCGGCATTGTGCCTTTTGTATTTAATTCCGACGCAAATTTTGTGTTTCATCGTCAATAAGAAGGTCCAAGGGATATATTAAACCTGGAGTGAAGCACCGGAACCTATAACTAGTGTCACAGGAATGGTTCAAAACATAGAAAGTAAGAAGAGTCAGTCTTCTTGTACTCAAGTCGGCATATTGCATTTTGTATTTAATTCCGATGCCATTTCTGTGTTTCATCGTCAATAAGAATGTCCAAGGGATACAGTAAACCTGAAGTGAAGCATCGGGACCTATAACTAGCGGCGCATTAATGGTTCAAATCATTGTCAATCAGAAGGGTCGGTCTTCATGTACTTAAGTCGGCATTGTGCCTTTTGTATTAATTTCTGATGCAATTTCTGTGTTTCATCGTCAATAAGAAGGTACAAGGGATACAGTAAACCTGAAGTGAAGCATCGGAATCTATAACTAGTGTCAAAGGAATGGTTCAAATCATAGAGAGTAGGAACCGACAGTGTTCTTGTACTTAAGTCGGCATTGTGCCTTTTGTATTTAATTTCGATGCAATTTCTGTGTTTCATCGTCAATAAGAAGGTCCAAGGGATACAGTAAACCTGAAGTGAAGCATCGGAATCTATAACTAGTGTCACAGGAATGGTTCAAACATAGATAATAAAAAGAGTCAGTCTTCATGTACTTAAGTCGGCATTGTGCCTTTTGTATTTAATTCCGATGGAATTTCTGTGTTTCATCGTCAATAAGAAGGTCAGAGGGGTACAGTAAACCTGAAGTGAAGCATCGGAATCTATAACTAGTGTCACAGGAATGGTTCAAAACATAGTCAGTAAGAAGAGTCAGTGTTCTTGTCCTTAAATCGGCATTGTGCCTTTTGTATTTGATTCCGATGCAATTTCTGCGTTTCATCGTCAAAAAGAAGGTCCAAGGGATACAGTAAACCTGGAGTGAAGCCTCGGAATCTATAACTAGTGCCACACTAATGGTTCAAACATAGACAGTAAGAAGTGTCAGTTTTCTTGTACTTAAGTCGGCATTGAGCCTTTTGTATTTAATTCCGATGGAATTTCTGTGTTTCATCGTCAATAAGGAGGTCCAAGGGATACAGTAAACCTGAAGTGAAGCATCGGAAACTATAACTAGTGTCACTGGAATGGTTCAAAATATAGACAGTAAGAACAGTCAGTCTTCTTGAACTTAAGCCGGCATTGTGGCTTTTGTATTTAATTCCGATGCAATTTCTGTCATTCATCGTCAATAAGAAGGTCCAAGGGATGCAGAAAATTGAAGTGAAGCATCGGACTCTTCAACTAGTGTCACAGAAATGGTTCAAATCATAGACTGTAGGAAGAGTCAGTCTTCTTATACTTAAGTCGGCATTGTGCGTTTTGTATTTAATTCCGATGCAATTTCTGTGTTTCATCGTCAATAAGAAGGTCAGAGGGATACAGTTAACCTGAAGTAAAGCATCGGATTCTGTAGCTAGTGTCACAGGAATGGTTCAAACTATAATCAGTAAGAAAAGTCACTCTTCTTGTACTTAAGTCGGCATTGTGCCTTTTCTATTTATTTCCGATGCAATTTCTGTGTTTCATCGTCAATAAGATGGTCCAAGGGACACAGTAAACCTGTAGTGAAGCATCGGAATCTATAACTAGTGTCACAGGAATGGTTCAAAACATAGACAGTAAGAAGAGTCAGCCTTCTTGTACTTAAGCCGGCATTGTGCCTTTTCTATTTAATTTCGATGCAATTTCTGTGTTTCATCGTCAATAAGATGGTCCAAGGGATACAGTAAACCTGGAGTGAAGCATCGGAATCAATAACTAGTGTCACAGTAATGGTTCAAAACATAGACAGTAAGAAGAGTCAGACTTCTTGTACTTAAGTCGGCATTGTGCCTTTTGTATCTAATTCCGATGCAATTTCTGAGTTTCATCGTCAATAAGAAAGTCAGAAGGATACAGTAAACCTGAAGTGAAGCATCGGAATCTGTAACTAGTGTCACAGGAATGGTTCAAAACATAGTCAGTAAGAGGAGTCAGTCTTCTTGTCCTTAAGTCGGTATTGTGCATTTTGTATTTAATTCCGACGCAAATTTTGTGTTTCATCGTTAATAAGAAGGTCCAAGGGATATATTAAACCTGGAGTGAAGCACCAGAACCTATAACTAGTGTCACAGGAATGGTTCAAAACATAGAATGTAAGAAGAGTCAGTCTTCTTGTACTCAAGTCGGCATATTGCATTTTGTATTTAATTCCGATGCAATTTCTGTGTTTCATCGTCAATAAGAAGGTCCAAGGGATACAGTACACCTGAAGTGAAGCATCGGAATCTATAACTAGTGTCACATGAATGTTACAAACATTGTCAATCAGAAGAGTCGGTCTTCATGTACTTAAGTCGGCATTGTGCCTTTTGTATTAATTTCCGATGCAATTTCTGTGTTTCATCGACAATAAGAAGGTACAAGGGATACAGTAAACCTGAAGTGAAGCATCGGAATCTATAACTAGTGTCAAAGGAATGGTTCAAATCATAGAGAGTAGGAAGCGACAGTGTTCTTGTACTTAAGTCGGCATTGTGCCTTTTGTATTTAATTCCGATGCAATTTCTGTGTTTCATCGTCAATAAGAAGGTCAGAGGGGTACAGTAAACCTGAAGTGAAGCATCGGAATCTGTAACTAGTGTCACAGGAATGGTTCAAAACATAGTCAGTGAGAAGAGTCAGTCTTCTTGTCCTTAAATCGGCATTGTGCCTTTTGTATTTGATTCCGATGCAATTTCTGTGTTTTATCGTCAATAAGAAGGTCCAAGGGATACAGTAAACCTGGAATGAAGCATCGGAATCTATAACTAGTGCCACACTAATGGTTCAAACATAGACAGTAAGAAGAGTCAGTCTTCTTGTACTTAAGTCGGTATTGTGCCTTCTGTATTTAATTCCGATGCAATTTCTGTGTTTCATCGTCAATAAGGAGGTCCATGGAATACAGTAAACCTGAAGTGAAGCATCGGAATCTATAACTAGTGTCACTGGAATGGTTCAAAATATAGACAGTAAGAACAGTCAGTCTGCTTGAACTTAAGCCGGCATTATGCCTTTTGTATTTAATTCCGATGTAATTTCTGTGATTCATCGTCAATAAGAAGGTCCTAGGGATACAGAAAACCTGAAGTGAAGCATCGGACTCTTCAACTAGTGTCACAGAAATGGTTCAAATCATAGACCGTAGGAAGAGTCAGTCTTCTTATACTTAAGTGTTCATTGTGCCTTTTGTATTTAATTCCGATGCAATTTCTGTGTTTCATCGTCAATAAGATGGTCCAATTGACACAGTAAACCTGGAGTGAAGCATCGGAATCTATAACTAGTGTCACAGGAATGGTTCAAAACATAGACAGTAAGAAGAGTCAGTCTTCTTGTACTTAAGTCGGCATTGTGCCTTTTCTATTTAATTTCGATGCAATTTCTGTGTTTCATCGTCAATAAGAAGGTCCAAGTGATATATTAAACCTGGAGTGAAGCACCGGAACCTATAACTAGTGTCACAGGAATGGTTCAAAATATAGAGAGTAAGAAGAGTCAGTCTTCTTGTACTTAAGTCGGCATTGTGGCTTTTGTATTTAATTCCGATGCAATTTCTGTGTTTCATCGTCAATAAGAAGGTCAGAGGGATACAGAAACCTGAAGTAAAGCATCGCATTCTGTAACTAGTGTCACAGGAATGGTTCAAACTATAATCAGTACGAAGAGTCACTCTTCTTGTACTTAAGTCGGCATTGTGCCTTTTCTATTTAATTCCGATGCAATTTCTGTGTTTCATCGTCAATAAGATGGTCCAAGGGATACAGTAAACCTGGAGTGAGGCATCGGAATCTGTAACTTGTGTCACAGGAATGGTTCAAAACATAGACAGTAAGAAGAGTCAGTCTTCTTGTACTTATGTCGGCATTGTGCCTTTTCTATTTAATTTCGATGCAATTTCTGTGTTTCATCGTCAATAAGAAGGTCCAAGGGATACAGAAAACCTGGAGTGAAGAATCGGAATCAATAACTAGTGTCACAGTAATGGTTCAAAACATAGACAGTAAGAAGAGTCAGACTTCTTGTACCTATGTCGGCATTGTGCCTTTTGTATTTAATTCCGATGCAATTTCTGTGTTTCATCGTCAATAAGAAGGTCAGAGGGACACAGTAAACCTGAAGTGAAGCATCGGAATCTATAACTAGTGTCACAGGAATGGTTCAAAACATAGTCAGTAAGAAGAGTCAGTCTTATTGTACTTAAGTCGGCATAGTGCCTTTTGTATTTTTTTCCGATGAAGTTTCTGTGTTTCAACGTTAATAAGAATGTCAGAGGGATACAGTAAACCTGAAGTAAAGCTTCGGAATCTACAACTAGTGTTACAGGAATGGTTCAAAGCACGGTCATTAAGATGAGTCAGTGTTCTTGTCCCTAAGTCGGCATTGTGCCTTTTGTATTTAATTCCGATTCAATTTCTATGTTTCATCGTCAATACGAAGGTCCAAAGGATACAGTAAACCTGAAGTGTAGCCTCGGAATCTATAACTAGTGTCACAGGAATGGTTCAAAACGTAGTCAGTAAGAAGAGTTAGTCTTCTTGTACTTAAGTCGGCATTGTGCCTTTTGTATTTAATTCCGATGCAATTTCTGAGTTTCATCGTCAATAAGAAAGTCAGAAGGATACAGTTAACCTGAAGTGAAGCATCGGAATCTATAACGAGTGTCACAGGAATGGTTCTAAACATAGTCAGTAAGAAGAGTCAGTCTTCTTCTCCATAAGTCGGCATTGTGCCTTTTCTAATTAATTCTGATGCAATTTCTGTGTTTCATCGTCAATAAGATGGTCCAAGGGATACAGTAAACCTGGAGTGAAGCATCGGAATCTATAACTAGTGTCACAGGAATGGTTCAAAACATAGACAGTGAGAAGAGTCAGCCTTCTTGTACTTAAGTCGGCATTGTGACTTTTCTATTTAATTTCGATGCAATTTCTGTGTTTCATCGTCAATAAGAAGGTCCAAGGGATACAGTAAACCTGGAGTGAAGCATCGGAATCAGTAACTAGTGTCACAGTAATGGTTCAAAACATAGACAGTAAGAAGAGTCAGACTTCTTGTACTTAAGTCGGCATTGTGCCTTTTGTATCTAATTCCGATGCAATTTCTGAGTTTCATCGTCAATAAGAAAGTCAGAAGGATACAGTAAACCAGAAGTGAAGCATCGGAATCTATAACTAGTGTCACAGGAATGGTTCAAAACGTAGTCAGTAAGAGGAGTCAGTCTTCTTGTCCTTAAGTCGGCATTGTGCCTTTTGTATTTAATTTCGACGCAAGTTTTGTGTTTCATCGTCAATAAGAAGGTCCAAGGGATATATTAAACCTGGAGTGAAGCACCGGAACCTATAACTAGTGTCACAGGAATGGTTCAAAACATAGAAAGTAAGAAGAGTCAGTCTTCTTGTACTCAAGTCGGCATATTGCATTTTGTATTTAATTCCGATGCAATTTCTGTGTTTCATCGTCAATAAGAATGTCCAAGGGATACAGTAAACCTGAAGTGAAGCATCGGAATCTATAACTAGCGGCGCATGAATGGTTCAAATCATTGTCAATCAGAAGGGTCGGTCTTCACGTACTTAAGGCGGCATTGTGCCTTTTGTATTAATTTCTGATGCAATTTCTGTCTTTCATCGTCAATAAGAAGGTACAAGGGATACAGTAAACCTGAAGTGAAGCATCGGAATCTATAACTAGTGTCAAAGGAATGGTTCAAATCATAGAGAGTAGGAACCGGCAGTGTTCTTGTACTTAAGTCGGCATTGTGCCTTTTGTATTTAATTTCGATGCAATTTCTGTGATTCATCGTCAATAAGAAGGTCCAAGGGATACAGTAAACCTGAAGTGAAGCATCGGAAACTATAACTAGTGTCACAGGAATGGTTCAAACATAGACAATAAAAAGAGTCAGTCTTCATGTACTTAAGTCGGCATTGTGCCTTTTGTATTTAATTCCGATGGAATTTCTGTGTTTCATCGTCAATAAGAAGGTCAGAGGGGTACAGTAAACCTGAAGTGAAGCATCGGAATCTATAACTAGTGTCACAGGAATGGTTCAAAACATAGTCAGTAAGAAGAGTCAGGCTTCTTGTCCTTAAATCGGCATTGTGCCTTTTGTATTTGATTCCGATGCAATTTCTGTGTTTCATCGTCAATAAGAAGGTCCAAGGGATACAGTAAACCTGGAGTGAAGCCTCGGAATCTATAACTAGTGCCACACTAATGGTTCAAACATAGACAGTAAGAAGTGTCAGTTTTCTTGTACTTAAGTCGGCATTGAGCCTTTTGTATTTAATTCCGATGGAATTTCTGTGTTTCATCGTCAATAAGGAGGTCCAAGGGATACAGTAAACCTGAAGTGAAGCATCGGAATCTATAACTAGTGTCACTGGAATGGTTCAAAATATAGACAGTAAGAACAGTCAGTCTTCTTGAACTTAAGCCGGCATTGTGGCTTTTGTATTTAATTCCGATGTAATTTCTGTGATTCATCGTCAATAAGAAGGTCCAAGGGATGCAGAAACCCGAAGTGAAGCATCGGACTCTTCAACTAGTGTCACAGAAATGGTTCAAATCATAGACTGTAGGAAGAGTCAGTCTTCTTATACTTAAGTCGGCATTGTGCCTTTTGTATTTAATTCCGATGCAATTTCTGTGTTTCATCGTCAATAAGAAGGTCAGAGGGATACAGTTAACCTGAAGTAAAGCATCGGATTCTGTAGCTAGTGTCACAGGAATGGTTCAAACTATAATCAGTAAGAAGAGTCACTCTTCTTGTTCTTAAGTCGGCATTGTGCTTTTTCTACTTATTTCCGATGTAATTTCTGTGTTTCATCGTCAATAAGAATGTCCAAGGGATACAGTAAACCTGAAGTGAAGCATCGGAATCTATAACTAGCGGCGCATTAATGGTTCAAATCATTGTCAATCAGAAGGGTCGGTCTTCATGTACTTAAGTCGGCATTGTGCCTTTTGTATTAATTTCTGATGCAATTTCTGTGTTTCATCGTCAATAAGAAGGTACAAGGGATACAGTAAACCTGAAGTGAAGCATCGGAATCTATAACTAGTGTCAAAGGAATGGTTCAAATCATAGAGAGTAGGAACCGACAGTGTTCTTGTACTTAAGTCGGCATTGTGCCTTTTGTATTTAATTTCGATGCAATTTCTGTGTTTCATCGTCAATAAGAAGGTCCAAGGGATACAGTAAACCTGAAATGAAGCATCGGAATCTATAACTAGTGTCACAGGAATGGTTCAAACATAGATAATAAAAAGAGTCGGTCTTCATGTACTTAAGTCGGCATTGTGCCTTTTGTATTTAATTCCGATGGAATTTCTGTGTTTCATCGTCAATAAGAAGGTCAGAGGGGTACAGTAAACCTGAAGTGAAGCATCGGAATCTATAACTAGTGTCACAGGAATGGTTCAAAACATAGTCAGTAAGAAGAGTCAGTGTTCTTGTCCTTAAATCGGCATTGTGCCTTTTGTATTTGATTCCGATGCAATTTCTGCGTTTCATCGTCAAAAAGAAGGTCCAAGGGATACAGTAAACCTGGAGTGAAGCCTCGGAATCTATAACTAGTGTCACACTAATGGTTCAAACATAGACAGTAAGAAGTGTCAGTTTTCTTGTACTTAAGTCGGCATTGAGCCTTTTGTATTTAATTCCGATGGAATTTCTGTGTTTCATCGTCAATAAGGAGGTCCAAGGGATACAGTGAACCTGAGGTGAATCTTCGGAAACTATAACTAGTGTCACTGGAATGGTTCAAAATATAGACAGTAAGAACAGTCAGTCTTCTTGAACTTAAGCCGTCATTGTGGCTTTTGTATTTAATTCCGATGCAATTTCTGTGATTCATCGTCAATAAGAAGGTCCAAGGGATGCAGAAACCTGAAGTGAAGCATCGGACTCTTCAACTAGTGTCACAGAAATGGTTCAAATCATAGACTGTAGGAAGAGTCAGTCTTCTTATACTTAAGTCGGCATTGTGCCTTTTGTATTTAATTCCGATGCAATTTCTGTGTTTCATCGTCAATAAGAAGGTCAGAGGGATACAGTTAACCTGAAGTAAAGCATCGGATTCTGTAGCTAGTGTCACAGGAATGGTTCAAACTATAATCAGTAAGAAGAGTCACTCTTCTTGTACTTAAGTCGGCATTGTGCCTTTTCTATTTATTTCCGATGCAATTTCTGTGTTTCATCGTCAATAAGATGGTCCAAGGGACACAGTAAACCTGTAGTGAAGCATCGGAATCTATAACTAGTGTCACAGGAATGGTTCAAAATATAGACAGTAAGAAGAGTCAGCCTTCTTGTACTTAAGCCGGCATTGTGCCTTTTCTATTTAATTTCGATGCAATTTCTGTGTTTCATCGTCAATAAGATGGTCCAAGGGATACAGTAAACCTGGAGTGAAGCATCGGAATCAATTAGTGTCACAGTAATGGTTCAAAACATAGACAGTAAGAAGAGTCAGACTTCTTGTACTTAAGTCGGCATTGTGCCTTTTGTATCTAATTCCGATGCAATTTCTGAGTTTCATCGTCAATAAAAAGGTCAGAGGGATACAGTAAACCTGAAGTGAAGCATCGGAATCTACAATTAGTGTCACAGAAATGGTTGAAAACATAGACAGCAAGAAGAGTTACTCTTCTTGTACTTAGTCGGCATTGTGCCTTTTGTATTTAATTCCCATGCAATATCTGTGTTTCATCGTCAATAAGAAGGTCAGAGGGATACAGTAAACCTGAAGTTAAGCATCGGAATCTATAACTAGTGTCACAGGAATGGTTCAAAACATAGTCAGTAAGAAGAGACAGTCTTCTTCTACTTAAATCGGCATTGTTCCTTTCATATTAAATCCGATGCAATTTCTGTATTTCATCGTCAATAAAAAGGTCCAAGGGATACAGTAAACCTGGAGTGAAGCATCGGAATCTATAACTAGTGCCTCACTAATGGTTCAAACGTAGACAGTAAGAAGAGTCAGTCTTCTTGTACTTAAGTCGGCATTGTGCCTTTTGTATTTAATTCCGATGCAATTTCTGTGTTTCATCGTCAATAAGGAGGTCCAAGCAGTACAGTAAACCTGAAGTGAAGCATCGAAGTCTATAACTAGTGTCACTGGAATGGTTCAAAATATAGACAGTAAGAAGAGTCAGTCTTCTTGATCTTAAGCCGGCATTGTGCCTTTTGTAATTAATTCCGATGTAATTTCTGTGATTCATCGTCAATAAGAAGGTCCATGGGATACAGAAAACCTGAAGTGAAGCATCGGACTCTTCAACTAGTGTCACAGAAATGGCTCAAATCATAGACTGTAGGAAGAGTCAGTCTTCTTATACTTAAGTCGGCATTGTGCATTTTGTATTTAATTCCGATGCAATTTCTGTGTTTCATCGTTAATTAGAAGGTCCAAGGGAAACAGTTATTTGAAGTGAAGCATCGGAATCTATAACTAGTGTCACTGGAATGGTTCAAAATATAGAGAGTAAGAAGAGTCAGTGTTCTTGTACTTATGTCGGCATTGTGGCTTTTGTATTTAATTCCGATGCAATTTCTGTGTTTCATCGTCAATAAGTTGGTCAGAGGGATACAGTAAACCTGAAGTAAAGCATCGGATTCTGTAACTAGCGTCACAGGAATGGATCAAACTATAATCAGTAAGAAGAGTCACTCTTCTTGGACTTACGTCGGCATTGTGCTTTATCTATTTAATTCCGATGCAATTTCTGTGTTTCATCGTCAATAAGATGGTCCATGGGACACAGTAAACCTGGAGTGAAGCATCGGAATCTATAACTAGTGTCACAGGAATGGGTCAAACCATAGACAATAAGAAGAGTCAGCCTTCTTGTAATTAAGACAGCATTGTGCCTTTTCTATTTAATTTCGATGCAATTTCTGTGTTTCATCGCCAATAAGAAGGTCCATGGGATACAGTAAACCTGGAGTGAAGCATCGGAATCAATAACTAGTGTCACAGTAATGGTTCAAAACATAGACAGTAAGAAGAGTCAGACTCCTTGTACTTAAGTCGGCATTGTGCCTTTTGTATCTAATTCCGATGCAATTTCTGAGTTTCATCGTCAATAAGAAAGTCAGAAGGATACAGTAAACGTGAAGAGAAGCATCGGAACCTATAACTAGTGTCACAGGAATGGTTCAAAACATAGAAAGTAAGAAGAGTCAGTCTTCTTGTACTCAAGTCGGCATTGTGCATTTTGTATTTAATTCCGATGCAATTTCTGTGTTTCATCGTCAATAAGAATGTCCAAGGGATACAGTAAACCTAAAGTGAAGCATCGGAATCTATAACTAGTGTCACAGGAATGGTTCAAACATAGCCAATAAGAAGAGTCAGTCTTCATGTACTTAAGTCGGCGTTGTGCCTTTTGTATTTAATTCTGATGCAATTTCTGTGTTTCATCGCCAATAAGAAGGTCAGAGGGGTACAGTAAACCTGAAGTGAAGCATCGGAATCTATAACTAGTGTCACAGGAATGGTTCAAACATAGTCAGTAAGAAGAGTCAGTCTTCTTGTCCTTAAATCGGCATTGTGCATTTTGTATTTGATTCCGATGCAATTTCTGTGTTTCATCGTCAATAAGAAGGTCCAAGGGACGCAGTAAACCTGGAGTGAAGCATCGGAATCTATAACTAGTGCCACACTAATGGTTCAAACATAGACCGTAAGAAGAGCCAGTCTTCTTGAATTTAAGCCGGCATTGTTCCTTTTGTATTAAATTCCGATGTAATTTCTGTGATTCATCGTCAATAAGAAAGTCCAAGGGATACAGAAAACACCGAAGTGAAGCATCGGACTCTTCAACTAGTGTCACAGAAATGGTTCAAAGCATAGTCAGTAAGAAGAGTCAGTCTTCTTGTCCTTAAGTCGGCATTGTGCCTTTTGTATTTAATTCCGATGCAATTTCTGTGTTTCATCCGCAATAAGGTCAGAGGGATACAGTAAACCTGAAGTGAAGCGTCGGAATCTATAACTAGTGTCACAGGAATGGTTCAAAACATAGACAGTACGAAGAGTCAGTCTTCTTGTATTTTAGTCGGCATTGTGCCTTTTGTATTTAATTCCGATGCAATTTCATTGTTTCATCGTCTATAAGAAGGTCCAAGGTATACAGTAAACCTGAAGTGAAGCATCGGAATCTATAACTAGTGTCATAGGAATGGTTCAAAACATAGTCAGTAGAAAGAGTCAGTCTTCTTGTACTTAAGTCGGCATGTGTCTTTTCTATTTAATTCCGATGCAATTTCTGTGTTTCATCGTCAATAAGAATGTCCACGGGATACAGTAAACCTGAAGTGAAGCATCGGAATCTATAACTAGTGTCACATGAATGGTACAAATCATTGTCAATCAGAAGAGTCGGTCTTCATATACTTAAGTCGGCATTGTGCCTTTTGTATTAATTTCCGATGCAAATTCTGTGTTTCATCGTCAATAAGAAGGTACAAGGGATACAGTAAACCTGAAGTGAAGCATCGGAATGTATAACTAGTGTCAAAGGAATGGTTCAAATCATAGAGAGTAGGAAGCGACAGTGTTCTTGTACTTAAGTCGGCATTGTGCATTTGTATTTAATTCCGATGCAATTTCTGTGTTTCATCGTCAATAAGAAGGTCAGAGGGGTACAGTAATCCTGAAGTGAAGCATCGGAATCTGTAACTAGTGTCACAGGAATGGTTCAAAACATAGTCAGTAAGAAGAGTCAGTCTTCTTGTCCTTAAGTCGGCATTGTGCCTTTTGTATTTAATTCCGATGCAATTTCTGTGTTTCATCGGCAATAAGGTCAGAGGGATACAGTAAACCTGAAGTGAAGCATCGGAATCTATAACTAGTGTCACAGGAATGGTTCAAAACATAGACAGTACGAAGAGTCAGTCTTCTTGTACTTAAGTCGGCATTGTGCATTTTGTATTTAATTCCAATGCAATTTCTGTGTTTCATCGTCAATACGAAGGTCCAAGGGATACAGTAAACCTGAAGTGAAGCATCCGAATCTATAACTAGAGTCACAGGAATGGTTCAAAACATAGTCAGTAAGAAGAGTCAGTCTTCTTGTTCTTAAGTTGGCATTGTGCCTTTTGTATTTAATTCCGATGCAATTTCTGTATTTCATCGTCAATAAAAAGGTCCAGGGGATACAGTACACCCGGAGTGAAGCATCGGAATCTATAACTATTGTCACAAGAATGCTTCAAAACATAGACAGTAAGAAGAGTCAGTCTTCTTGTACTTAAGTCGGCATTGTGCATTTTCTATTTAATTCCGATGCAATTTCTGTGTTTCATCGTCAATAAGAAGGTCAGAGGGATACAATAAACCTGAAGTGAAGCATCGGAATCTATAATTAGTGTCTCAGGAATGGTTCAAAACAAAGTCAGTAAGAAGAGTCAGCCTTCTTGTCCTTAAGCCGGCATTGTGCCTTTTCTATTTAATTCCGATGCAATTTCTGTGTTTCATCGGCAATAAGGTCAGAAGGATACAGTAAACCTGAAGTGAAGCGTCGGAATCTATAACTAGTGTCACAGGAATGGTTTAAAACATAGACAGTATGAAGAGTCAGTCTTCTTGTACTTAAGTCGGCATTGTGCCTTTTGTATTTAATTCCGATGCAATTTCTGTGTTTCATCGTCAATAAGGAGGTCCAAGCAGTACAGTAAACCTGAAGTGAAGCATCGAAGTCTATAACTAGTGTCACTGGAATGGTTCAAAATATAGACAGTAAGAAGAGTCAGTCTTCTTGATCTTAAGCCGGCATTGTGCCTTTTGTAATTAATTCCGATGTAATTTCTGTGATTCATCGTCAATAAGAAGGTCCAAGGGATACAGAAAACCTGAAGTGAAGCATCGGACTCTTCAACTAGTGTCACAGAAATGGCTCAAATCATAGACTGTAGGAAGAGTCAGTCTTCTTATACTTAAGTCGGCATTGTGCATTTTGTATTTAATTCCGATGCAATTTCTGTGTTTCATCGTTAATTAGAAGGTCCAAGGGAAACAGTTATTTGAAGTGAAGCATCGGAATCTATAACTAGTGTCACTGGAATGGTTCAAAATATAGAGAGTAAGAAGAGTCAGTGTTCTTGTACTTATGTCGGCATTGTGGCTTTTGTATTTAATTCCGATGCAATTTCTGTGTTTCATCGTCAATAAGTTGGTCAGAGGGATACAGTAAACCTGAAGTAAAGCATCGGATTCTGTAACTAGCGTCACAGGAATGGATCAAACTATAATCAGTAAGAAGAGTCACTCTTCTTGGACTTACGTCGGCATTGTGCTTTATCTATTTAATTCCGATGCAATTTCTGTGTTTCATCGTCAATAAGATGGTCCATGGGACACAGTAAACCTGGAGTGAAGCATCGGATTCTATAACTAGTGTCACAGGAATGGGTCAAACCATAGACAATAAGAAGGGTCAGCCTTCATGTAATTAAGACAGCGTTGTGCCTTTTCTATTTAATTTCGATGCAATTTCTGTGTTTCATCGCCAATAAGAAGGTCCAAGGGATACAGTAAACCTGGAGTGAAGCATCGGAATCAATAACTAGTGTCACAGTAATGGTTGAAAACATAGACAGTAAGAAGAGTCAGACTCCTTGTACTTAAGTCGGCATTGTGCCTTTTGTATCTAATTCCGATGCAATTTCTGAGTTTCATCGTCAATAAGAAAGTCAGAAGGATACAGTAAACGTGAAGAGAAGCATCGGAACCTATAACTAGTGTCACAGGAATGGTTCAAAACATAGAAAGTAAGAAGAGTCAGTCTTCTTGTACTCAAGTCGGCATTGTGCATTTTGTATTTAATTCCGATGCAATTTCTGTGTTTCATCGTCAATAAGAATGTCCAAGGGATACAGTAAACCTAAAGTGAAGCATCGGAATCTATAACTAGTGTCACAGGAATGGTTCAAACATAGCCAATAAGAAGAGTCAGTCTTCATGTACTTAAGTCGGCGTTGTGCCTTTTGTATTTAATTCTGATGCAATTTCTGTGTTTCATCGCCAATAAGAAGGTCAGAGGGGTACAGTAAACCTGAAGTGAAGCATCGGAATCTATAACTAGTGTCACAGGAATGGTTCACACGTAGTCAGTAAGAAGAGTCAGTCTTCTTGTCCTTAAATCGGCATTGTGCATTTTGTATTTGATTCCGATGCAATTTCTGTGTTTCATCGTCAATAAGAAGGTCCAAGGGACGCAGTAAACCTGGAGTGAAGCATCGGAATCTATAACTAGTGCCACACTAATGGTTCAAACATAGACCGTAAGAAGAGCCAGTCTTCTTGAATTTAAGCCGGCATTGTTCCTTTTGTATTAAATTCCGATGTAATTTCTGTGATTCATCGTCAATAAGAAAGGCCAAGGGATACAGAAAACACCGAAGTGAAGCATCGGACTCTTCAACTAGTGTCACAGAAATGGTTCAAAGCATAGTCAGTAAGAAGAGTCAGTCTTCTTGTCCTTAAGTCGGCATTGTGCCTTTTGTATTTAATTCCGATGCAATTTCTGTGTTTCATCCGCAATAAGGTCAGAGGGATACAGTAAACCTGAAGTGAAGCATCGGAATCTATAACTAGTGTCACAGGAATGGTTCAAAACATAGACAGTACGAAGAGTCAGTCTTCTTGTATTTTAGTCGGCATTGTGCCTTTTGTATTTAATTCCGATGCAATTTCATTGTTTCATCGTCAATAAGAAGGTCCAAGGTATACAGTAAACCTGAAGTGAAGCATCGGAATCTATAACTAGTGTCACAGGAATGGTTCAAAACATAGTCAGTAGAAAGAGTCAGTCTTCTTGTACTTAAGTCGGCATGTGTCTTTTCTATTTAATTCCGATGCAATTTCTGTGTTTCATCGTCAATAAGAATGTCCACGGGATACAGTAAACCTGAAGTGAAGCATCGGAATGTATAACTAGTGTCACATGAATGGTACAAATCATTGTCAATCAGAAGAGTCGGTCTTCATATACTTAAGTCGGCTTTGTGCCTTTTGTATTAATTTCCGATGCAAATTCTGTGTTTCATCGTCAATAACAAGGTACAAGGGATACAGTAAACCTGAAGTGAAGCATCGGAATGTATAACTAGTGTCAAAGGAATGGTTCAAATCATAGAGAGTAGGAAGCGACAGTGTTCTTGTACTTAAGTCGGCATTGTGCATTTGTATTTAATTCCGATGCAATTTCTGTGTTTCATCGTCAATAAGAAGGTCAGAGGGGTACAGTAATCCTGAAGTGAAGCATCGGAATCTGTAACTAGTGTCACAGGAATGGTTCAAAACATAGTCAGTAAGAAGAGTCAGTCTTCTTGTCCTTAAGTCGGCATTGTGCCTTTTGTATTTAATTCCGATGCAATTTCTGTGTTTCATCGGCAATAAGGTCAGAGGGATACAGTAAACCTGAAGTGAAGCATCGGAATCTATAACTAGTGTCACAGGAATGGTTCAAAACATAGACAGTACGAAGAGTCAGTCTTCTTGTACTTAAGTCGGCATTGTGCATTTTGTATTTAATTCCAATGCAATTTCTGTGTTTCATCGTCAATACGAAGGTCCAAGGGATACAGTAAACCTGAAGTGAAGCATCCGAATCTATAACTAGAGTCACAGGAATGGTTCAAAACATAGTCAGTAAGAAGAGTCAGTCTTCTTGTTCTTAAGTTGGCATTGTGCCTTTTGTATTTAATTCCGATGCAATTTCTGTATTTCATCGTCAATAAAAAGGTCCAGGGGATACAGTACACCCGGAGTGAAGCATCGGAATCTATAACTAGTGTCACAAGAATGCTTCAAAACATAGACAGTAAGAAGAGTCAGTCTTCTTGTACTTAAGTCGGCATTGTGCATTTTCTATTTAATTCCGATGCAATTTCTGTGTTTCATCGTCAATAAGAAGGTCAGAGGGATACAATAAACCTGAAGTGAAGCATCGGAATTTATAATTAGTGTCTCAGGAATGGTTCAAAACAAAGTCAGTAAGAAGAGTCATCCTTCTTGTCCTTAAGCCGGCATTGTGCCTTTTCTATTTAATTCCGATGCAATTTCTGTGTTTCATCGGCAATAAGGTCAGAAGGATACAGTAAACCTGAAGTGAAGCGTCGGAATCTATAACTAGTGTCACAGGAATGGTTTAAAACATAGACAGTAGGAAGAGTCAGTCTTCTTGTACTTAAGTCGGCATTGTGCCTTTTGTATTTAATTCCCATGCAATTTCTGAGTTTCATCGTCAATAAGAAGGTCAGAGGGATACAGTTAACCTGAAGTGAAGCATCGGAATCCAAAACTAGTGTCACAGGAATGGTTCAAAACATAGACAGTTGGAAGAGTCAGTCTTCTTGTACTTAAGTCGGCATTGTGCGTTTTGTATTTAATTCTGATGCAATTTCTGTGTTTCATCGTCAATAAGAAGGACCAAGGGATGCAGTAAACCTGAAGTGAAGCATCGGAATCTATAACTAGTGTCTCTGGAATGTTTCAAAACATAGACAATTAAAAGAGTCAGTCTTCTTGTACTTAAGTCGGCATTGTGCCTTTTGTATTTAATTCCGATGCAATTTCTGTGATTCATCGTCAATAAGAAGGTCCAAGGGATACAGTAAACCTGAAGTGAAGCATCGGACTCTATAACTAGTGTCACAGAAAGGGTTGCAAACATAGACAGTAGGAAAAGACAGTCTTATTGTACTTAAGTCGGCATTGTGCCGTTTGTATTTAATTATGATGCAATTTCTGTGTTTCATCGTCAATAAGAAGGTCCAAGGGAAACAGTAAACCTGAAGTGAAGCATCGGAATCTATAACTAGTGTCACAGGAATGGTTCAAAACATAGTCAGTAAGAAGAGTCAGTCTTCTTGTCCTTAAGTCGGTATTGTGCTTTTTGTATTTAATTCCGATGCAATTTCTGTGTTTCATCGGCAATAAGGTCAGAGGGATACAGTAAACCTGAAGTGAAGCATCGGAATCTATAACTAGTGTCACAGGAATGGTTCAAAACATAGACAGTACGAAGAGGCAGTCTTCTTGTATTTTAGTCGGCTTTGTGCCTTTTGTATTTAATTCCGATGCAATTTCTGTGTTTCATCGTCAATAAGAAGGTCCAAGGTATACAGTAAACCTGAAGTGAAGCATCGGAATCTATAACTAGTGTCACAGGAATGGTTCAAAGCATAGTCAGTAGAAAGAGTCAGTCTTCTTGTACTTAAGTCGGCATTGTGCCTTTTCTATTTAATTCCGATGCAATTTCTGTATTTCATCGTCAATAAGAAGGTCCAAGGGATAGAGTAAACCTGGAGTGAAGCATCGGAATATATAACTAGTGTCACAAGAATGGTTCAAAACATAGTCAGTAAGATGAGTCAGTCTACTTGTACTTAAGTCGACATTGTGCCTTTTCT
This sequence comes from Schistocerca piceifrons, assembly GCF_021461385.2. Lineage (NCBI taxonomy): Eukaryota > Metazoa > Arthropoda > Insecta > Orthoptera > Acrididae > Schistocerca > Schistocerca piceifrons. The sequence goes on along the minus strand of NW_025727588.1, from coordinate 1,216,254 downwards.
ATTTTATTCCGATGCAATATCTGTGTTTCATCGTCAATTAGAAGGTCAGAGGGATACATTAAACCTGAAGTAAAGCATCGGAATCTATAACTAGTGTCACAGGAATGGTTCAGAACATAGTCAGTAAGAAGAGTCAGTCTTCTTGTCCTTAAATCGGCATTGTGCCTTATGTATTTAATTCCGATGTAATTTTTGTGATTCATCGTCAATAAGAAGGTCCAAGGGATACAGAAAACCTGAAGTGAAGAATCGGACTCTTCAACTAGTGTCACAGAAATGGTTCAAATCATAGACTGTAGGAAGAGTCAGTCTTCTTATACTTAAGTCGGCATTGTGCCTTTCGTATTTAATTCCGATGCAATTTCTGTGTTTCATCGTTAATTAGAAGGTCCAAGGGAAACAGTAAACCTGAAGTGAAGCATCGGAATCTATAACTAGTGTCACTGGAATGGTTCAAAATATAGAGAGTAAGAAGAGTCAGTCTTCTTGTACTTAAGTCGGCATTGTGGCTTTTGTATTCAATTCCGATGCACTTTCTATGTTTCATCGTTAATAAGTAGGTCAGAGGGATATAGTAAACCTGAAGTGAAGCATCGGATTCTGTAACTAGTGTCACAGGAATGATTCAAACTATAATCAGTAAGAAGAGTCACTCTTCTTGTACTTAAGTCGGCTTTGTGCCTTTTCTATTTAATTCCGATGCAATTTCTGTGTTTCATCGTCACTAAGATTGTCCAAGGGATACAGTAACCCTGGAGTGAAGTATCGGAATCTATAACTAGTGTCACAGGAATGGTTCTAAACATAGACAGTAAGAAGAGTCAGTCTTCTTGTACTTAAGTCGGCATTGTGCCTTTTCTATTTAATTTCGATGCAATTTCTGTGTTTCATCGTCAATATGAAGGTCCAAGGGATACAGAAAACCTGGAGTGAAGCATCGGAATCAATAACTAGTGTCACAGTAATGGTTCAAAACATAGACAGTAAGAAGAGTCAGACTTCTTGTACTTAAGTCGGCATTGTGCCTTTTGTATTTAATTCCGATGCAATTTCTGTGTTTCATCGTCAATAAGAAGGTCCAAGGGATACAGTAAACCTGAAGTGAAGCATCGGAATCTATAACTAGTGTCACTGGAATGTTTCAAAATATGGACAGTAAAAAGAGTCAGTCTTCTTGTACTTAAGTCGGCATTGTGCCTTTTGTATTTAATTCCGATGCAATTTCTGTGATTCATCGTGAATAAGAAGGTCCATCGGATACAGTAAACCTGAAGTGAAGCATCGGACTCTATAACTAGTGTCACAGAAAGGGTTGAAAACATAGACAGTAGGAAGAGTCAGTCTTATTGTACTTAAGTTGGCATTGTGCCGTTTGTATTTAATTATGATGCAATTTCTGTGTTTCATCGTCAATAAGAAGGTACAAGGGAAACAGTAAACCTGAAGTGAAGCATTGTAATCTATAACTAGTGTCACAGGAATGGTTCAAAACATACTCAGTAAGAAGAGTCAGTCTTCTTGTCCTTAAGTCGGCATTGTGCCTTTTGTATTTAATTCCGATGCAATTTCTGTGTTTCATCGGCAAAAAGGTCAGAGGGATACAGTAAACCTGAAGTGAAGCATCGGAATCTATAACTAGTGTCACAGGAATGGTTCAAAACATAGACAGTACGAAGAATTAGTCTTCTTGTATTTTAGTCGGCATTGTGCCTTTTGTATTTAATTCCGATGCAATTTCTGTGTTTCATCGTCAATAAGACGGTCCAAGGTATACAGTAAACCTGAAGTGAAGCATCGGAATCTATAACTAGTGTCACAGGAATAGTTCAAAACATAGTCAGTAGAAAGAGTCAGTCTTCTTGTACTTAAGTCGGCATTGTGCCTTTTCTATTTAATTCCGATGCAATTTCTGTATTTCATCGTCAATAAGAAGGTCCAAGGGATACAGTAAACCTGAAGTGAAGCATCGGAAACTATAACTAGTGTCACAGAAATGGTTGAAAACGTAGACAGTAGGAAGAGTCAGTCTTCTTGTACATAAGTCGGCATTGTGCCTTTTGTGTTTCTTTCCCATGCATTTTCAGTGTTTCATCGTCAATAAGAACGTCAGCGGGATACAGTAAACCTGAAGTGAAGCATCGGAATCCAAAACTAGTGTCACAGGAATGGTTCAAAGCATAGACAGTAGGAAGAGTTAGTCTTCTTGTACATAAGTCGGCATTGTGCATTTTGTATTTAATTCCAATCCAATTTCTGTGTTTCATCGTCAATAAGAAGGTCCAAGGGATACAGTAAACCTAAAGTGAAGCATCGGAATCAATAACTAGTGTCACAGTAATGGTTCAAAACATAGACAGTAAGAAGAGTCAGACTCCTTGTACTTAAGTCGGCATTGTGATTTTTGTATCTAATTCCGATGCAATTTCTGAGTTCCATCGTCAATAAGAAAGTCAGAAGGATACAGTAAACGTGAAGAGAAGCATCGGAACCTATAACTAGTGTCACAGGAATGGTTCAAAACATAGAAAGTAAGAAGAGTCAGTCTTCTTGTACTCAAGTCGGCATTGGGCATTTTGTATTTAATTCCGATGCAATTTCTGTGTTTCATCGTCAATAAGAATGTCCAAGGGATACAGTAAACCTAAAGTGAAGCATCGGAATCTATAACTAGTGTCACAGGAATGGTTTAAACATAGCCAATAAGAAGAGTCAGTCTTCATGTACTTAAGTCGGCGTTGTGCCTTTTGTATTTATTTCTGATGCAATTTCTGTGTTTCATCGCCAATAAGAAGGTCAGAGGGGTACAGTAAACCTGAAGTGAAGCATCGGAATCTATAACTAGTGTCACAGGAATGGTTCAAACATAGTCAGTAAGAAGAGTCAGTCTTCTTGTCCTTAAATCGGCATTGTGCATTTTGTATTTGATTCCGATGCAATTTCTGTGTTTCATCGTCAATAAGAAGGTCCAAGGGACGCAGTAAACCTGGAGTGAAGCATCGGAATCTATAACTAGTGCCACACTAATGGTTCAAACATAGACCGTAAGAAGAGCCAGTCTTCTTGAATTTAAGCCGGCATTGTTCCTTTTGTATTAAATTCCGATGTAATATCTGTGATTCATCGTCAATAAGAAAGTCCAAGGGATACAGAAAACACCGAAGTGAAGCATCGGACTCTTCAACTAGTGTCACAGAAATGGTTCAAAGCATAGTCAGTAAGAAGAGTCAGTCTTCTTGTCCTTAAGTCGGCATTGTGCCTTTTGTATTTAATTCCGATGCAATTTCTGTGTTTCATCCGCAATAAGGTCAGAGGGATACAGTAAACCTGAAGTGAAGCATCGGAATCTATAACTAGTGTCACAGGAATGGTTCAAAACATAGACAGTACGAAGAGTCAGTCTTCTTGTATTTTAGTCGGCATTGTGCCTTTTGTATTTAATTCCGATGCAATTTCATTGTTTCATCGTCAATAAGAAGGTCCAAGGTATACAGTAAACCTGAAGTGAAGCATCGGAATCTATAACTAATGTCACAGGAATGGTTCAAAACATAGTCAGTAGAAAGAGTCAGTCTTCTTGTACTTAAGTCTGCATGTGTCTTTTCTATTTAATTCCGATGCAATTTCTGTGTTCTATCGTCAATAAGAATGTCCACGGGATACAGTAAACCTGAAGTGAAGCATCGGAATCTATAACTAGTGTCACATGAATGGTACAAATCATTGTCAATCAGAAGAGTCGGTCTTCATATACTTAAGTCGGCATTGTGCCTTTTGTATTAATTTCCGATGCAAATTCTGTGTTTCATCGTCAATAAGAAGGTACAAGGGATACAGTAAACCTGAAGTGAAGCATCGGAATGTATAACTAGTGTCAAAGGAATGGTTCAAATCATAGAGAGTAGGAAGCGACAGTGTTCTTGTACTTAAGTCGGCATTGTGCATTTGTATTTAATTCCGATGCAATTTCTGTGTTTCATCGTCAATAAGAAGGTCAGAGGGGTACAGTAATCCTGAAGTGAAGCATCGGAATCTGTAACTAGTGTCACAGGAATGGTTCAAAACATAGTCAGTAAGAAGAGTCAGTCTTCTTGTCCTTAAGTCGGCATTGTGCCTTTTGTATTTAATTCCGATGCAATTTCTGTGTTTCATCGCCAATAAGGTCAGAGGGATACAGTAAACCTGAAGTGAAGCATCGGAATCTATAACTAGTGTCACAGGAATGGTTCAAAACATAGACAGTACGAAGAGTCAGTCTTCTTGTACTTAAGTCGGCATTGTGCATTTTGTATTTAATTCCAATGCAATTTCTGTGTTTCATCGTCAATACGAAGGTCCAAGGGATACAGTAAACCTGAAGTGAAGCATCCGAATCTATAACTAGAGTCACAGGAATGGTTCAAAACATAGTCAGTAAGAAGAGTCAGTCTTCTTGTTCTTAAGTTGGCATTGTGCCTTTTGTATTTAATTCCGATGCAATTTCTGTATTTCATCGTCAATAAAAAGGTCCAGGGGATACAGTACACCCGGAGTAAAGCATCGGAATCTATAACTAGTGTCACAAGAATGCTTCAAAACATAGACAGTAAGAAGAGTCAGTCTTCTTGTACTTAAGTCGGCATTGTGCATTTTCTATTTAATTCCGATGCAATTTCTGTGTTTCATCGTCAATAAGAAGGTCAGAGGGATACAATAAACCTGAAGTGAAGCATCGGAATCTATAATTAGTGTCTCAGGAATGGTTCAAAACAAAGTCAGTAAGAAGAGTCAGCCTTCTTGTCCTTAAGCCGGCATTGTGCCTTTTCTATTTAATTCCGATGCAATTTCTGTGTTTCATCGGCAATAAGGTCAGAAGGATACAGTAAACCTGAAGTGAAGCGTCGGAATCTATAACTAGTGTCACAGGAATGGTTTAAAACATAGACAGTAGGAAGAGTCAGTCTTCTTGTACTTAAGTCGGCATTGTGCCTTTTGTATTTAATTCCCATGCAATTTCTGAGTTTCATCGTCAATAAGAAGGTCAGAGGGATACAGTTAACCTGAAGTGAAGCATCGGAATCCAAAACTAGTGTCACAGGAATGGTTCAAAGCTATGACAGTTGGAAGAGTCAGTCTTCTTGTACTTAAGTCGGCATTGTGCGTTTTGTATTTAATTCTGATGCAATTTCTGTGTTTCATCGTCAATAAGAAGGACCAAGGGATGCAGTAAACCTGAAGTGAAGCATCGGAATCTATAACTAGTGTCTCTGGAATGTTTCAAAACATAGACAGTAAAAAGAGTCAGTCTTCTTGTACTTAAGTCGGCATTGTGCCTTTTGTATTTAATTCCGATGCAATTTCTGTGATTCATCGTCAATAAGAAGGTCCAAGGGATACAGTAAACCTGAAGTGAAGCATCGGACTCTATAACTAGTGTCACAGAAAGGGTTGCAAACATAGACAGTAGGAAAAGACAGTCTTATTGTACTTAAGTCGGCATTGTGCCGTTTGTATTTAATTGTGATGCAATTTCTGTGTTTCATCGTCAATAAGAAGGTCCAAGGGAAACAGTAAACCTGAAGTGAAGCATCGGAATCTATAACTAGTGTCACAGGAATGGTTCAAAACATAGTCAGTAAGAAGAGTCAGTCTTCTTGTCCTTAAGTCGGCATTGTGCTTTTTGTATTTAATTCCGATGCAATTTCTGTGTTTCATCGGCAATAAGGTCAGAGGGATACAGTAAACCTGAAGTGAAGCATCGGAATCTATAACTAGTGTCACAGGAATGGTTCAAAACATAGACAGTACGAAGAGGCAGTCTTCTTGTATTTTAGTCGGCATTGTGCCTTTTGTATTTAATTCCGATGCAATTTCTGTGTTTCATCGTCAATAAGAAGGTCCAAGGTATACAGTAAACCTGAAGTGAAGCATCGGAATCTATAACTAGTGTCACAGGAATGGTTCAAAACATAGACAGTACGAAGAGGCAGTCTTCTTGTATTTTAGTCGGCATTGTGCTTTTTGTATTTAATTCCGATGCAATTTCTGTGTTTCATCGTCAATAAGATGGTCCAAGGGATACAGAAAACCTCGAGTGAAGCATCGGAATCTATAACTAGTGCCTCACTAATGGTTCAAACATAGACAGTAAGAAGAGTCAGTCTTCTTGTACTTAAGTCGGCATTGTGCCTTTTGTATTTAATTCCGATGTAATTTTTGTGATTCATCGTCAATAAGAAGGTCCAAGGGATACAGAAAACCTGAAGTGAAGAATCGGACTCTTCAACTAGTGTCACAGAAATGGTTCAAATCATAGACTGTAGGAAGAGTCGGTCTTCTTATACTTAAGTCGGCATTGTGCCTTTTGTATTTAATTCCGATGCAATTTCTGTGTTTCATCGTTAATTAGAAGGTCCAAGGGAAACAGTAAACCTGAAGTGAAGCATCGGAATCTATAACTAGTGTCACTGGAATGGTTCAAAATATAGAGAGTAAGAAGAGTCAGTCTTCTTGTACTTAAGTCGGCACTGTGGCATTTGTATTCAATTCCGATGCACTTTCTGTGTTTCATCGTTAATAAGTAGGTCAGAGGGATATAGTAAACCTGAAGTGAAGCATCGGATTCTGTAACTAGTGTCACAGGAATGATTCAAACTATAATCAGTAAGAAGAGTCACTCTTCTTGTACTTAAGTCGGCTTTGTGCCTTTTCTATTTAATTCCGATGCAATTTCTGTGTTTCATCGTCACTAAGATTGTCCAAGGGATACAGTAACCCTGGAGTGAAGCATCGGAATCTATAACTAGTGTCACAGGAATGGTTCTAAACATAGACAGTAAGAAGAGTCAGTCTTCTTGTACTTAAGTCGGCATTGTGCCTTTTCTATTTAATTTCGATGCAATTTCTGTGTTTCATCGTCAATATGAAGGTCCAAGGGATACAGAAAACCTGGAGTGAAGCATCGGAATCAATAACTAGTGTCACAGTAATGGTTCAAAACATAGACAGTAAGAAGAGTCAGACTTCTTGTACTTAAGTCGGCATTGTGCCTTTTGTATTTAATTCCGATGCAATTTCTGTGTTTCATCGTCAATAAGAAGGTCCAAGGGATACAGTAAACCTGAAGTGAAGCATCGGAATCTATAACTAGTGTCACTGGAATGTTTCAAAATATGGACAGTAAAAAGAGTCAGTCTTCTTGTACTTAAGTCGGCATTGTGCCTTTTGTATTTAATTCCGATGCAATTTCTGTGATTCATCGTGAATAAGAAGGTCCATCGGATACAGTAAACCTGAAGTGAAGCATCGGACTCTATAACTAGTGTCACAGAAAGGGTTGAAAACATAGACAGTAGGAAGAGTCAGTCTTATTGTACTTAAGTTGGCATTGTGCCGTTTGTATTTAATTATGATGCAATTTCTGTGTTTCATCGTCAATAAGAAGGTACAAGGGAAACAGTAAACCTGAAGTGAAGCATTGTAATCTATAACTAGTGTCACAGGAATGGTTCAAAACATACTCAGTAAGAAGAGTCAGTCTTCTTGTCCTTAAGTCGGCATTGTGCTTTTTGTATTTAATTCCGATGCAATTTCTGTGTTTCACCGGCAAAAAGGTCAGAGGGATACAGTAAACCTGAAGTGAAGCATCGGAATCTATAACTAGTGTCACAGGAATAGTTCAAAACATAGTCAGTAGAAAGAGTCAGTCTTCTTGTACTTAAGTCGGCATTGTGCCTTTTCTATTTAATTCCGACGCAATTTCTGCATTTCATCGTCAATAAGAAGGTCCAAGGGATACAGTAAACCTGAAGTGAAGCATCGGAAACTATAACTACTGTCACAGGAATGGTTGAAAACGTAGACAGTAGGAAGAGTCAGTCTTCTTGTACTTAAGTCGGCATTGTGCCTTTTGTGTTTCTTTCCCATGCATTTTCAGTGTTTCATCGTCAATAAGAACGTCAGCGGGATACAGTAAACCTGAAGTGAAGCATCGGAATCCAAAACTAGTGTCACAGGAATGGTTCAAAGCATAGACAGTAGGAAGAGTTAGTCTTCTTGTACATAAGTCGGCATTGTGCATTTTGTATTTAATTCCAATCCAATTTCTGTGTTTCATCGTCAATAAGAAGGTCCAAGGGATACAGTAAACCTGAAGTGAAGCATCGGAATCTATAACTAGAGTCACAGGAATGGTTCAAAGCATAGTCAGTAAGAAGAGTCAGTCTTCTTGTTCTTAAGTCGGCATTGTGCCTTTTGTATTGGATTCCGATGCAATTTCTGTATTTCATCGTCAATAAAAACGTCCAGGGGATACAGTACACCTGGAGTGAGGCATCGGATTCTATAACTAGTGTCACAAGAATGGTTCAAAGCATAGACAGTAAGAAGAGTCAGTCTTCTTGTTCTTAAGTCGGCATTGTGCCTTTTGTATTTAATTCCCATGCAATTTCTGAGTTTCATCGTCAATAAGAAGGTCAGAGGGATACAGTTAACCTGAAGTGAAGCATCGGAATCTATAACTAGTGTCACTGGAATGTTTCAAAATATAGACAGTAAAAAGAGTCAGTCTTCTTGTACTTAAGTCGGCATTGTGCCTTTTGTATTTATTTCCGATGCAATTTCTGTGATTCATCGTCAATAAGAAGGTCCAAGGGATAGAGTAAACCTGAAGTGAAGCATCGGACTCTATAACTAGTGTCACAGAAAGGGTTGAAATCATAGACAGTAGGAACAGTCAGTCTTATTGTACTTAAGTCTTCATTGTGCCGTTTGTATTTAATTATGATGCAATTTCTGTGTTTCATCGTCAATAACAAGGTCCAAGGGATACAGTAAACCTGGAGTGAAGCATCGGAATCTATAACTAGAGTCACAGGAATGGTTCAAAAAATAGTCAGTAAGAAGAGTCAGTCTTCTCGTCCTTAAGTTGGCATTGTGCCTTTTGTATTTAATTCCGATGCAATTTCTGTGTTTCATCGTCAATAAGAAGGTCCAAGGGATACAGTAAACCTGGAGTGTAGCATCGGAATCTATAACTAGTGTCACAGGAATGGTTCAAAACACAGACAGTAAGAAGAGTCAGTATTCGTGTACTTAAGTCGGCATTTTGCCTATTGTATTTAATTTCGATGCAATTTCTGTGTTTCATCGTCAATACGAAGGTCCAAGGGATACAGTAAACCTGAAGTGAAGCATCGGAATCTATAACTAGTGTCACAGGAATGGTTGAAAACGTGGACAGTAGGAAGAGTCAGTCTTCTTGTACTTAAGTCGGCATTGTGCCTTTTGTATTTCTTTCCCATGCAATTTCAGTGTTTCATCGTCAATAAGAACGTCAGCGGGATACAGTAAACCTGAAGTGAAGCATCGGAATCCAAAACTAGTGTCACAGGAATGGTTCAAAGCATAGACAGTAGGAAGAGTTAGTCTTCTTGTACTTAAGTCGGCATTGTGCATTTTGTATTTAATTCCAATCCAATTTCTGTGTTTCATCGTCAATAAGAAGGTCCAAGGGACACAGTAAACCTGAAGTGAAGCATCGGAATCTATAACTAGAGTCACAGGAATGGTTCAAAGCATAGTCAGTAAGAAGAGTCAGTCTTCTTGTTCTTAAGTCGGCATTGTGCCTTTTGTATTTAATTCCGATGCAATTTCTGTATTTCATCGTCAATAAAAAGGTCCAGGGGATACAGTACACCTGGAGTGAAGCATCGGAATCTATAACTAGTGTCACAAGAATGGTTCAAAACATAGACAGTAAGAAGAGTCAGTCTTCTTGTACTTAAGTCGGCATTGTGCATTTTCTATTTAATTCCGATGCAATTTCTGTGTTTCATCGTCAATAAGATGGTCAGAGGGATACAATAAACCTGAAGTGAAGCATCGGAATCTATAATTAGTGTCTCAGGAATGGTTCAAAACAAAGTCAGTAAGAAGAGTCAGCCTTCTTGTCCTTAAGCCGGCATTGTGCCTTTTCTATTTAATTCCGATGCAATTTCTGTCTTTCATCGGCAATAAGGTCAGAAGGATACAGTAAACCTGAAGTGAAGCGTCGGAATCTATAACTAGTGTCACAGGAATGGTTCAAAACATAGACAGTGGGAAGAGTCAGTCTTCTTGTACTTAAGTCGGCATTGTGCCTTTTGTATTTAATTCCCACGCAATTTCTGAGTTTCATCGTCAATAAGAAGGTCAGAGGGATACAGTTAACCTGAAGTGAAGCATCGGAATCTATAACTAGTGTCACTGGAATGTTTCAAAATATAGACAGTAAAAAGAGTCAGTCTTCTTGTACTTAAGTCGGCATTGTGCCTTTTGTATTTATTTCCGATGCAATTTCTGTGATTCATCGTCAATAAGAAGGTCCAAGGGATACAGTAAACCTGAAGTGAAGCATCGGACTCTATAACTAGTGTCACAGAAAGGGTTGAAATCATAGACAGTAGGAAGAGTCAGTCTTATTGTACTTAAGTCTTCATTGTGCCGTTTGTATTTAGTTATGATGCAATTTCTGTGTTTCATCGACAATAAGAAGGTCGAAGGGAAACACTAAACCTGAAGTGAAGCATCGGAATCTATAACTAGTGTCACAGGAATGGTTCAAACATAGTCAGTAAGAAGAGTCAGTCTTCTTGTCCTTAAGTCGGCATTGTGCCTTTTGTATTTAATTCCGATGCAATTTCTGTGTTTCATCGCCAATAAGGTCAGAGGGATACAGTAAACCTGAAGTGAAGCATCGGAATCTATAACTAGTGCCACAGGAATGGTTCAAAACATAGACAGTACGAAGAGTCAGTCTTCTTGTATTTTAGTCGGCATTGTGCCTTTTGTATTTAATTCCGATGCAATTTCTGTGTTTCATCGTCAATAAGAAGGTCCAAGGTATACAGTAAACCTGAAGGGAAGCATCGGAATCTATAACTACAGTCACAGGAATGGTTCAAAACATAGTCAGTAGAAAGAGTCAGTCTTCTTGTACTTAAGTCGGCATTGTGCCATTTCTATTTAATTCCGATGCAATTTCTGTATTTCATCGTCAATAAGAAGGACCAAGGGATAGAGTAAACCTGGAGTGAAGCATCGGAATATATAACTAGTGTCACAAGAATGGTTCAAAACATAGTCAGTAAGACGAGTCAGTCTACTTGTACTTAAGTCGACATTGTGCCTTTTCTATTTTATTCCGATGCAATTTCTGTGTTTCATCGTCATTAAGAAGGTCAGAGGGATACATTAAACCTGAAGTGAAGCATCGGAATCTATAACTAGTGTCACAGGAATGGTTCCAAACATAGTCAGTAAGAAGAGTCAGTCTTCTTGTCCTTAAATCGGCATTGTGCCTTTTGTATTTGATTCCGATGCAATTTCTGTGTTTCATCGTCAATAAGAAGGTCCAAGGGATACAGTAAACCTGGAGTGAAGCATCGGAATCTATAACTAGTGCCACACTAATGGTTCAAACATAGACAGTAAGAAGAGTCAGTCTACTTGTACTTAAGTCCACATTGTGCCTTTTGAATTTAATTCCGATGCAATTTCTGTGTTACATCGTCAATAAGAAGGTCCAAGGGATACAGTAAACCTCATGTGAAGCACCGGAATCTACAACTAGTGTCACAGGAATGGTTCAAATCATAGACAGTAAGAACAGTCACTCTTCTTTTACTTAAGTTGGCATTGTGCCTTTTGTATTTAATTCCGATGCAATTTCTGTGTTTCATCGTCAATAACAAGGTCCAAGGGATACAGTAAAACTGGAGTGAATCATCGGAATCTATAACTAGAGTCACAGGAATGGTTCAAAACATAGTCAGTAAGAAGAGTCAGTCTTCTTGTCCTTAAGTTGGCATTGTGCTTTTGTATTTAATTCCGGTGCAATTTCTGTGTTTCATCGTCAATAAGAAGGTCCAAGGGATACAGTAAACCTGGAGTGTAGCATCGGAATCTATAACTAGTGTCACAGGAATGGTTCAAAACACAGACAGTAAGAAGAGTCAGTCTTCGTGTACTTAAGTCGGCATTTTGCCTATTGTATTTAATTCCGATGCAATTTCTATGCTTCATCGTCAATAAGAAGGTCCAAGGGATACAGTAAACCTGAAGTGAAGCATCGGAATCCAAAACTAGTGTCACAGGAATGGTTCAAAGCATAGACAGTAGGAAGAGTTAGTCTTCTTGTACTTAAGTCGGCATTGTGCATTTTGTATTTAATTCCAATCCAATTTCTGTGTTTCATCGTCAATAAGAAGGTCCAAGGGACACAGTAAACCTGAAGTGAAGCATCGGAATCTATAACTAGAGTCACAGGAATGGTTCAAAGCATAGTCAGTAAGAAGAGTCAGTCTTCTTGTTCTTAAGTCGGCATTGTGCCTTTTGTATTTAATTCCGATGCAATTTCTGTATTTCATCGTCAATAAAAAGGTCCAGGGGATACAGTACACCTGGAGTGAAGCATCGGAATCTATAACTAGTGTCACAAGAATGGTTCAAAACATAGACAGTAAGAAGAGTCAGTCTTCTTGTACTTAAGTCGGCATTGTGCATTTTCTATTTAATTCCGATGCAATTTCTGTGTTTCATCGTCAATAAGATGGTCAGAGGGATACAATAAACCTGAAGTGAAGCATCGGAATCTATAATTAGTGTCTCAGGAATGGTTCAAAACAAAGTCAGTAAGAAGAGTCAGCCTTCTTGTCCTTAAGCCGGCATTGTGCCTTTTCTATTTAATTCCGATGCAATTTCTGTCTTTCATCGGCAATAAGGTCAGAAGGATACAGTAAACCTGAAGTGAAGCGTCGGAATCTATAACTAGTGTCACAGGAATGGTTCAAAACATAGACAGTGGGAAGAGTCAGTCTTCTTGTACTTAAGTCGGCATTGTGCCTTTTGTATTTAATTCCCACGCAATTTCTGAGTTTCATCGTCAATAAGAAGGTCAGAGGGATACAGTTAACCTGAAGTGAAGCATCGGAATCTATAACTAGTGTCACTGGAATGTTTCAAAATATAGACAGTAAAAAGAGTCAGTCTTCTTGTACTTAAGTCGGCATTGTGCCTTTTGTATTTATTTCCGATGCAATTTCTGTGATTCATCGTCAATAAGAAGGTCCAAGGGATACAGTAAACCTGAAGTGAAGCATCGGACTCTATAACTAGTGTCACAGAAAGGGTTGAAATCATAGACAGTAGGAAGAGTCAGTCTTATTGTACTTAAGTCTTCATTGTGCCGTTTGTATTTAGTTATGATGCAATTTCTGTGTTTCATCGACAATAAGAAGGTCGAAGGGAAACACTAAACCTGAAGTGAAGCATCGGAATCTATAACTAGTGTCACAGGAATGGTTCAAACATAGTCAGTAAGAAGAGTCAGTCTTCTTGTCCTTAAGTCGGCATTGTGCCTTTTGTATTTAATTCCGATGCAATTTCTGTGTTTCATCGCCAATAAGGTCAGAGGGATACAGTAAACCTGAAGTGAAGCATCGGAATCTATAACTAGTGCCACAGGAATGGTTCAAAACATAGACAGTACGAAGAGTCAGTCTTCTTGTATTTTAGTCGGCATTGTGCCTTTTGTATTTAATTCCGATGCAATTTCTGTGTTTCATCGTCAATAAGAAGGTCCAAGGTATACAGTAAACCTGAAGGGAAGCATCGGAATCTATAACTACAGTCACAGGAATGGTTCAAAACATAGTCAGTAGAAAGAGTCAGTCTTCTTGTACTTAAGTCGGCATTGTGCCATTTCTATTTAATTCCGATGCAATTTCTGTATTTCATCGTCAATAAGAAGGACCAAGGGATAGAGTAAACCTGGAGTGAAGCATCGGAATATATAACTAGTGTCACAAGAATGGTTCAAAACATAGTCAGTAAGACGAGTCAGTCTACTTGTACTTAAGTCGACATTGTGCCTTTTCTATTTTATTCCGATGCAATTTCTGTGTTTCATCGTCATTAAGAAGGTCAGAGGGATACATTAAACCTGAAGTGAAGCATCGGAATCTATAACTAGTGTCACAGGAATGGTTCCAAACATAGTCAGTAAGAAGAGTCAGTCTTCTTGTCCTTAAATCGGCATTGTGCCTTTTGTATTTGATTCCGATGCAATTTCTGTGTTTCATCGTCAATAAGAAGGTCCAAGGGATACAGTAAACCTGGAGTGAAGCATCGGAATCTATAACTAGTGCCACACTAATGGTTCAAACATAGACAGTAAGAAGAGTCAGTCTACTTGTACTTAAGTCCACATTGTGCCTTTTGAATTTAATTCCGATGCAATTTCTGTGTTACATCGTCAA